>NW_027422873.1:895000-1605000 GCF_048934315.1 Petromyzon marinus | reverse complement strand
TTGATGTTGTTATTGTTGTTGTTGATGTTATTGTTGATGTTATTGTAGGGGCATAGCACCGTGTTGTTGTTATTGTAGGGGCATAGCACTGTGTTGATGTTATTGTTGATATTGTTGATGTTATTGTTGATGCTACTGTTGTTGATGTTATTGTAGGGGCACAGCGCCACCTGCTGATGGAAGAGGGTAACTTCGGTGCATCACGTGGTGCACCACGTGAGACATCACGTGGTGCACCACGTGATGTCTGGAATCCTCCGTCGTGGCTGTTCAAGTTCGTCGTCGTCATCGTCGTCATTGTCATCGTCGTCATTGTCATCGTCGTCATTGTCATCGTCGTCATCATCGTCGTCATTGTCATCATCATCGTCGTCATTGTCATCGTCATCGTCGTCATCATCGTCGTCGTCGTCATCGTCGTCATCATCATCGTTGTCATCATCATCGTCGTCGTCATCGTCGTCATCATCGTCGTCGTCGTCGTCATCATCGTCGTCGTCATCATCATCGTCGTCGTCTTCACCACCCCGGGGTGCCGCTAGTGAGACGGCGCTGGCGACTGCTCTTACTGAGCAACAGACGGTGCCACTACTTGTGGTGAGGGTCAAAGTGCGTCTGCCCACGTAGGGCGGCGGTGTTCACGTTGTTGTTGTTGCTCTACGTCACTACAACTTGTTGTTGTTGCTCTACGTCACTACAACTTGTTGTTGCTCTACATCACTACAACTTGTTGTTGTTGCTCTACGTCACTACAACTTGTTGTTGTTGAATAAAGAAGCCCCTACAAGTATTGCCGACTCCCCAACTGCGTCACTACAACTTGTTGATGACTTAAAGCTTTCGCGAGTGCAGGAATTCATATTCTTTGGGGGACTTTCTATAAAGTCACGTGGGATATGTTCAGAAATAATAAAATAAACAAAGAAAACTACGACGTCTCGATCGCAACGCAGGTGACCGTCATCAGGAGGGGAAGAAGTGGGGCGATCGCTAAAGGCAAAGAAGAAGAAGCTGTTTTAAAGGATTAAAACGGGCGCAGCTCCAGCGTCCTGGATCACAAGCGGAGATGTTCACGTGAACTGGGAGAATCGACACAAGGGTGGAGAAATTTACAACTTGCGGTGATGTTCACGTGAACTGGGAGAATCGAGAGAAGGGTGGACGCATGAGCCGTGGAGAAATAAACAACTTGCGGTTATGTTCACGTGAACTGGGAGAATCGAGAGAAGGGTGGACGCATGAGCCGTGGAGAAATTAACAACTTGCGGTGAAGTTCACGTGAACTGGGAGAATCAAGACAAGGGTTGACGTATGAGCCGTGGAGAAATTAACAACTTGCGGTGATGTTCACGTGAAATGGGAGAATCAAGATAAGGGTTGACGTATGAGCCGTGGAGAAATTAACAACTTGCGGTGATGTTCACGTGAAATGGGAGAATCGAGAGAAGGGTGGACGCATGAGCCGTGGAGAAATTAACAACTTGCGGTGATGTTCACGTGAACTGGGAGAATCGAGAGAAGGGTGGACGCACGAGCCGTGGAGAAATTAACAACTTGCGGTGGGCCCAATGCACAGGGCGACACCGCGGGAACTGGAATTGATGGTCCCATCTTTAGTAAAATAAAACGAACATTGGGAGGTGACAGGATGGACACATCACAGCCAGTTACGACTTAAACTGGTCCATGACGTCCTTCCAATGATTGCTGAGTCTGTACCCATCCTCTCGGTTAAAATTGTGTCTGTGGATGGCCTCAATAACGAATCTTTGCTGATAGCCAGTGGGCTTACAAAGTAACTTCGTCTTAGAGAAATCTATTTCGCATGAGCCAACCGCATTAAAACAATGATCAGCCACGGCCGAGGTGTTGATCCTTCCGTGTTTCAAATCCGCCTTCTGCTCACGAACACGGCCCGATTAGTGTCGCTTAAATTTAGATTTAAAGCTTTCGTGACTGCAGTAATTCATATTCTTAGCTCTTTCGGTAAAGTCACGTTGAAGGGAAACAATAAAATAATAAAATATATATAAAACAATAAAAATTATCACGACGTTTCGACCAGTTCACGTGGTCGTTTGTGTTATGGTCGAAACGTCGTGAGAATTTTTATTGTTTTATATATATTTTATTATTTTATTGTTTCCCTTCAACGTGACTTACCGAAAGAGCTAAGAATAAGTGTCGCTTAGTTTCCCCAATGTAACTGCTGCCGCAGACACAGCTTGTGTTTGTAGACGCCGGGGTATTGCACGTCAGGGATCAACATCCTTCGCAGATGGGATTAGCTCACAGATTTTACGCACTGTGTTAAATCGAGCCTGGATCTTATGTGTTTGCTCAGGATTTTTGAAGTATTTTTGGTGACCCCTGCTAATGTATGGCAAGGTGATGGTTTTGATTGGGTCCTCAGATGGTTCTTTCCCAACAGGTGGGGTGATAGCTTTACGGATTGTGTGGTCCGAATATCCATTCGTCTTGAGAGCTTGGTGCAAGTGTTTCAGTTTTTCAGTTTCTTTATTTTGGTATAGCCCTGTGAGCCATTCGGCTCTTGAATCGGGTGCAACCACAACAAACAAAACAAAAATACGAACAAGAAAACATCTTAAAGTGATTCATCTTCTTTGGTTCTTTCGGTAACGTCACGTAGAATGATAATAAAATAATAAATTGATAAAATAAAATAACACAATAATATTCTCAATAATAATATTCTCAATATTATTGTGTTATTTTATTTTATCAATTTATTATTTTATTCTCATTCTACGTGGTGACTTTACCGAAAGAACCAAAGAAGATGAATCCTTGCAGTCATGAAAGCTTTAAATCGAAAACAAATCTTAAAGTGACTACTTTGTGTGACTGTGCAAACAGAAAATCCAGGAAAAAAACAGCAAAATATTCCTGAAAAAGCACCGTGCACCAACGCTGTGTGCAAAAAATCCCAGTGGGATGCAGGTCAAACAACAACAACAACCACAACAACCACAAGAAAACTTAGATTAAGGCCATCAGTCTAACTCCGTACTACAAAAAAACAAACATGTCCAAACCAAAAAACGTTTTCCAAATCACCAAAAAATAAAGCCATTATTGCAACGTAACAGTGATCACAGGGACTGTGACCGAATTTGTACAATAAACTACATAAATAACATGTAACACCAAATCCTAGAGCCATAGCTGGCTGCATGAGTTGTTCTTGTGATACAGGTCAAAGGGTATTTTTGTTTTTCGATTTAAAGCTTTCGTGACTGCAAGGATTCATCTTCTGTGGTTCTTTCGGTAAAGTCATGTAGAATGAGAATAAAATATTAAATTGATAAAATAAAATAACACAATAAAATTATGACGTTTCGGCCACAACACAAGTGGCCTTCAACAGGTGAAGGGACGAGACTGTCTGGAGGAAAGAACCAAAGAAGGGTATTTTTGTGTTTTCAGGAAGCATCTCCCTCTGGAGCAACTCATTGTCTTTGAAATAGGGAGAACACTCGGATCATTAATCAGTTACATGGCACACCACTCAAAGGTTACACGTAGAGGAGGTTCATTCTCTGCAACACGAATTGTAGTTTTGTATTACGTGTTGACGTAGATTTTGTCGAACTAGGACATAGTTCATTTATTTGGTATAGCCCTGTGAGCCATTCGGCTCTTGAATCGGGTGCAACCACAACAAACAAAAAACATGAACAAGAAAACATCTTAAAGTGACTTTGTGTGACTGTGCAAACAGAAAATACAGGAAAAAAATATCAAAATATTCCTGAAATAGCACCGTACACCAACGCTGTATGCAAAAATCCCAGTGGGATGCAAGTCAAATAACAACAACCACAAGACAACTAAGATTAAGGCGATCAGTCTAACTCCGTACTACAATAAAGAAAAACATGGCCAAAACAAAACAAACTTTTCGAAATCACCAAAATAAAAGCCATAAATCCAATGTAACAGTGATCATAGGGACTGTGACAGAATTTTTAACAATAAACTACATAAATTATAACACCAAAATCTAGAGCCATATTTTAGGCCACTGAATAGCAGTGGCAGCTAGGGTTGTACAACTCCTCTAGAGCAGTTTTGAGTGAAAATCTCATAGGTAGTGATTCAAGTTGCAGTTTATTGGCAATAGCATTCCAGACCCTGGGGGCATCAATAGCAAAGGACCTTCCTCCAGTTTTTGTACGGCAATAGGGAATGTGAAGCTGGTAAATGAGCGAAGACCTGAGGTCAAATTTGTTCTTTGAAACAGGAGATCCAGTAGGTAGTCTGCGGAATTTTTTGTAAGTACATCGTGAATAAATAAGATCTGGTGCACAAGCCGTCGAACATTAAGAGATGTTAAGTTTGACCCAGTGTAGAGATCACAGTGGTGAGTCCTATATGGGCAGTTCAATGCAAATCTTAAGGCCGAGTGATAGATGGAATGAAGCCCAATTTTTATTTTTGTCTTTTTACCAATATAATCAATGTGATCTTCAAAACTAAGTTTTGAATCCAGGATGACCCCAAGATACTTATAGATCTTGACTTGCTCTATTTGATAATTATTCAAGGAATTATAATTGGGGAAAAATAACTTCCTGCTTTAGTCCCGGAGAGAAGCATAGCACCTTGGTTTTGGAGGTATTCAGGACTAGATTAAGAGAAACTAGCTGATGTTGTAGTTTTTTGAAATCACCCTGGAGCTTAGCAATCACGTCATCCGGAGAGCGGCCAGCAGTAATCAGTATCGTGTCATCTGCAAGAAGATTTACCCTGGAATGATCCAGTTCAGTGCCCAAGTCATTGACATAAAGAGAGAACAAGAGGGGGCCGAGGATGGAACCCTGTGGAACCCCTTTTGTTATCTTAACACTGTTTGACCTCCAACCATCTGTGAATACAGTTTGGGTGCGAGAAAAGAGGTAATTTTTTAACCATTGTACTGTGTTCTCGGAAAAACCGAGGCAACTTAGTTTACTAAGCAGGGTGTTGTGGTCAACTATCAAAAGCTTTGGACAGGCACAGTACTGCTTATTATCAAGGCTATTGTAAATTTGATTCAAAGAGTCTAATGCAGCAGATGTGGTGCTGTATTTTTTCTGGAACCCAGATTGTTTTAGATCTAGTAGATTGTTGGTGGACAGGAAACTGCTAATTTGGTAGTTCAATAATTTTTCCAAAATTTTCATCAATGGGGACAAAATTGAGATAGGTCGGTAGTTATTGGGATCATCTTTAGGGCCCCCTTTGTAAAGTGGACGGACGTAGGAATGTTTCCATTCTAGAGGAACTGATGCTTCTTTGATGGACAGGTTGAAAATATGGGCTATAGGTTTGTATATTAGGTGACCAACAGTTAGTAGAGCAAAGACGGGAAAACTATCTGCTCCGGTAGAGGAGGACCCTTTGAGGTAGGACAGTTGTTTCAGAACATTATTTTCGTGGATTGGTTGGAAACTAAATTCGTTTAATGTTTGGACAGGGGTGTAGGAATTTGCAGGAGCAGGGGTGACTCCCAATACATTATCAAAAAGATTACCAGCTTCAGAAAAATGAAGGTTAAAATTGTCAACTATTTTTTTGGGATCTGAAAAATATTCCCCATTTCGGTGAAGCTCAACAGGCAGATTTTCTGTTTTGGATGCCTTTTCTATAGATTTGATTGTTTTCCAAAAAATCCTGGCATTTCTATGTGATTCCAGGAGAGTGGAGGAAAAATAGGCATTTTTTGCATGCCGTATTTTTTACGCATCTATTCCTTAAAATCCTGTATTCTAGCCAGTCATTTACCAAATTACTTTTCTGAGCACATGCCCAAGCCTTGTCCCTAGTTTTCATGAGCTTTGTAATCAAAGGATCATACCATGGTGGGCGGTTGCCTTTTGTTTTAAATCTAACCAACGGAGCATGTTTGTTAAGAATTTGGAGAAACGTGTACCTGAAAGTCTCCCAAGCCGTAGTCAGGTTGGGGATATCACAGACCTTATCAATATCCGAGTGAAGCACATCATTTGTAAATGCCTGAGTGCTGAAGTGCCTCAAAGAGTGCTTCTCAACAATTTTAAGGGGGGCTTTGGGTCTGGCTGATGATCTCACACCAAAAATGAAGGAGTGATCACTAAGTTTCGATTTAAAGCTTTCGTGACTGCAATGATTCATCTTCTTTGGTTCTTTCGGTAAAGTCACGTAGAATGATAATACAATAATAAATTGATAAAATAAAATTACACGACTCTAAGGTAATACCAACCGCATTTACACTAACCTCTTATGTTGCAACTTCTCTCAATGCAAAACGAATTCTAGCTAGAACTAGCTTCGCTCTTATCTCGGAAAAAATCAGACTTACACGCACCGAACTCGATCAGTTAGACAAGACACTCTACAAATCACACTTAACATTGACAGCAACAATGTCTACATCGGATTGGGAACATGTAGACAATATGACTACCTCTTCGGCTGCCACTATGTCGACCAAATGTAGGGACAATTTGATTTCCAAATTCAAGCACCTCTCCAGCAAATAATCGGACCCACACACCGAAAAGATAGACGTCAACAAAGTCGTAATTAATCGCAGTAACAGTTCCATTTCTGATGGTCTGAAATCCGTTTTAGCTAAAGGTCTAAACTTTGCTGTCACACCGAGACACTTACCGGTTAATGATATCTTTGCCCATGTCGACGTTGCACTCAAGGGCTTGAGTCCCATCGCTGCAGACGTAGCAAGATCTGAAATCGCTGCAACCCTCAAAAACGCTAAGTTGCCACCCAGCAACATCAGCAAAGACGAACGTTTTGAATTATCTCAATTAAAAAAGAGGGATGATATTGTCGTCCTCTCAGCCGACAAGGGCAATGCCACTGTCATCATGGACAAAACAATATAACAACAAAATTCAAGAACTACTCAACGATGGCAGCTATACAAAAATAAAAAGAGATCCCACCAACAGCCTGGTTACCAAAACGAACAAAATCATCTCTGATTCAACAGCATTAATTGATGAGACCAAACAGTTCTCGTTGAAACCCTCTGCTGCCAGACCACCAAGATTATATGGCCTTCCAAAGATACACAAAGAAGATACACCCCTTCGCCCCATCGTCTCTACTATCAACTCCCCCACCTATAAACTGGCACGTTTTCTTGCTGATATACTGCGACCTTTCACTGGAAAAACCACCTCTGCGGTACTAAATTCTACTCACCTGGTATCGACAATCAAAGGCATTTACCTGTCCCCAGACGACCTGCTTGTCAGTTTTGACGTGGTGTCCTTGTTCACCAAAGTCCCGGTACCTGACACCATCGCTATCATTGAAGACCTGGTTCATCAAGGACTGCACACTGATGTACCCCCCCTGGTGAGACATTGCTTAACCAACACATACTTCACCTGGAATGGAACTTTCTACAAACAAACTGAGGGCACCCCAATGGGCTCCCCCCTATCTCCGGGTGTAGCCAACGTATTCATGGAAAATTTTGAAACTGACGCCATCCAGACTGCCACTCTACGCCCGACCTTATGGGAGAGGTACGTGGATGACACCTTTGTCATCTGGCCACATGGCCAGCCTGCTCTAGACCAATTCCGCGACCACATCAATTCCATACACCCAGCCATCAGATTTACCATGGAGGTCGAAAAAGATGGCAAACTACCCTTTTTGGATGTCTTAATTAAAAGAAGACATGATGGTTCAATGAGCCACTCTGTCTACAGGAAAGCTACCCATACAGATGCTTACTTGAAACCGGATTCCCACCACCATCCATCCCAGAAGAACTCCCTCATCAAGACTCTATACCATAGAGCCCAATGCATTTCCGACCAGGAACACATTACCAGTGAACTCAAGCACGTACACCAGGCTCTCAGGGCTAATGCTTACTCCGACTACACAATCCGCAAAGCCATCACTCCAGTCATGAAGAAGGATTCTCTTGTGGAGCCACTCAAAACCATCACCTTACCCTACATTGCAGGGGTCACTAAAAAGATCTCCAAAATCCTGAAAAAACACAAGATCCAGGTCCGATTCAACACAATACACAAAATCCGTGATCTAGTTCCATCTGTAAAAGATGCTGTTCCATACATACAGTACCTGGGCGTTTACAAACTAAAGTGCCTCTGTGGTAGTAGCTACATTGGAGAAACCAAACGACATATCTCGGACCGCATCCGTGAACATAAAGCAGACTTGAAACACGGTAGGACGAACTCCTCTGCCGTGGCAGATCACTGTTATAATTCAGTGGGCTCACATGACATTGACTTCTCCAAGACGGAGGTTCTTTGCAAACCAACCGGCTACCATGAGATATTCGTTCATGAGGCCATTCACATATACAAGCACAGAGACAATTTCAACCGAGAAGATGAATTCTGGCTTAGTAACCATTGGAAAGATGTTTTAAACCATTTCCGTTCTTAAATAATTGTATTTTACGATGACCTTCAGACCGCAGCTCTTTCACCAGCATTGACTCTTAATACCTCTCACACCACGGTTAATGGTATGGTTTACAACATGGAGTATAATAGCGCCTCGCAGCTGTCTCTCTCCCCCTCCTCTGTTCCGACCTTGGATGAACTCGTCCGTCTGAACGGAGCCCGTAGCTATCCGTGTTGCTAAAGTTGAGGGTAAGAATCCACCCATATTTTCGCCATATAGCATTGTGATATATAACGACTTATTGTTGGCAGCTTAGCTGATTGGAGAATATAGAGTTTATTGATAACATTAAGGTAATTTATATTTTAGTTTTTTATTAGTTCACTATGTAGTATTCATTATACATTGTATAGGTATACCCAGTTACTGTGAATAGCTCAGATGTGTAGACCTTGACTTCAGCATAGCCATTTCTGTGACCAGTCACTAGCTAATCACTCAGTTATTTCAATGCTAAATTCGCCTAGTTATTTCAATGCTAAATTCTCCTGTTTGATTTGTACTAGGTGCCTCGGTGAATGTGTATGCTCTGACTTTAAACATAGCTATTTCTGTGACCAGTTACAAGCTAATCACTCAGCTATTTCAATGCTAAATTCTATGCTAATTCCTTTGTCACGGGGTGCCTCTGCGGATGTGTATGCTTTAACTTTAACATAGCCATTTCTGTGACCAATCACAAGCTAATCACTCGGCCATTTCAGTGCTAAATTATATGCTAATTCCTTTGTCAAGGCGCTTTGTTTCTTCTGACACAGCTTAAAGGTCGTGATCTGAACGTGGCTTTTTTTCACTCCAGCGCTGTCCTACCAGACAGTCTCGTCCCTTCACCTGATGAAGGCCGCTTGTGTTGTGGCCGAAACGTCGTGAGAATATTATTGTGTTATTTTATTTTATCAATTTATTATTTTATTCTCATTCTACGTGACTTTACCGAAAGAACCAAAGAAGATGAATCCTTGCAGTCACGAAAGCTTTAAATCGAAAAGTCCGCTTTGTCTTGCAGTTCGATGGCATTATGACAATAATAATAATAATAACAGTGACGATAAAAATTAATTTGCTTGCTTCATGCCGCTGCTGGTGGAAGGGATTCTACTCGAGGGAGCTCTAGAGAGGGTACTTGGCCTACTCTTCCACGCTTGCCAGACTTCTTTGAGAGGCGGGAGTACGAGGACACGCTTTGGCCCACCATAGCGACCTACCCATCGAATACCAGGCGAGGCGGTTAACATCTCACCACGGAGAGAGAGAGAGACACGCAAACTCCAAATATACAGCAGCAGCAGGCGTCAGGGTCGGGATCGAACCCACGACATCCTGTATACCAGGCGAGGTAGTTAACATCTCACAACGCAGAGAGACACGCAAACTCCAAATATACAGCAGCAGGCATCAGGTTCAGGATCGAACCCACGACTTCCTGTATAGCAGGCGAGGTAGTCAACATCTATGCCACTGCAGTGCCCAAGTTGAGGAGTTGGTTGTCAACAGACACTCGCCGTCGCATTCGACGACTCAAAACTGATTTTCCTGCTCAAGAAGAGCGTCTCGACGCATTTGGCTCTCATCTCCCGTTTACAACCCTGAGCCAGCGGTGGGAATTCCACCTTCCTATGGCGGGGCCAAGTTTGCTCACAGGACAATGTCATTACATTCAGAGCGAGTGATTAAATCCAGCCGCTCGTACCAAACTGACCTTTTAAAACCAGAGGTAGGACCCCATCCATGGCCCTGCGGCTTTGCTTCACAGAGGCCCACAGCCGCATGAGGACTGCCACGGGTGATTGTTATCCATCGCCGGGAGGCACTCATCGGCTAAACGGCGCAGGGGTCTCAAGTCGCTCTCCCATCACCGCCTCGTCTGTTTGACATTTTTATTGAACTCGCTCCGTCTGTTGTTGACGTGTACTCAACAGACGTCTGCAATAACCGCGCACATACTGTTGTATACGGCCCTTTTTCCACAATTAATATCCATAAGAATATTTACGGATGCATACACATAGATTTCTTTTTCCTTTCTGTCGTGACAAACAATATATATATTTTTAATAATGAATAAAACCCGTAAGCCAGAAACACGAAAAACCAGATGTCGGTCATAAACAGACCATTAAAAAAATAAAGAAATAATAAAACTCTCGAGGCGAGGATGTTAGCAGCTATCTGCGAAGATCTCCAGATGAACAAGAGTTTGATGTGCCCTAAGGGAGGTCACGCAGAGGGAAGCCCATCGCAAGCCAGAAACGAGGACGCCCACGGGTTAAACCATATATATATTTTCCTCTGTCATTAAAACAACGGTTCAAAATTAAAATGCAATAACAAGAATAAGCTAAAGTTAGCGGTCCTCGTGCTCACTCCAATTAAGACCAGGCCACCAGATACATCAGTGAATTATTATCCAATAATTAATTCGCTATCAAATGATTTTCACCTTTAATACTTTTACTGTTAAAACAAAGCTTGGAGCAGGAATACCGAGTCACATCAAAGGTTATCGAGAAGGAATGAGAACGAGCAAACTTGCGAAAGAGTTTAAACAATATTCCAAGCAACCCCGACCACCTTTGTCTCTCTCACAGCGCGGAGAAGCAGGAATTACACCTTATCACAAGGGGCCATCTGGAAAAGCCAGCCGGGTTTGATGAGGAGACACACCCACCCCACACACGGCAACCAGGCAAAGAAAGTTTTAAAGAAAATTGCAAAATAATATTAATAATAACAACGCGTTAACCTTACACGACATTCCATTATAGAACCTTATAGAACCAAGGGATATGGATTCCAACAATCAAGAAATGGACCTCTTAAACTCAGGATGATAATTATTTTTCTTTTTAATAATTCCATCATAACAATTCGAACCTCGGTAAAACCGAGAGGTGTCGGGAAGACGTAGTTACAAACACGAGTCTTGGCGAACATGGGACCAAATGGTATTTGAGAAATATAAGTCGAAAGTATAAAGAGGTGCTCCCGACCACCTTTGTCTCTCCCGACCACCTTTGTCTCTCCCGAAGAGCGCGAGAGAGGAATTTCACGCCAGGGCAACCAGATCGTTATCGCGGGGACCATCTGCCACACACGGAACTTAGTAGTAGCCCCCACCCCACCCTGCACACGGGCAGCAAAAGAGCGAGCGAGCTTTAAGTTAAACTGTCACACATTTATAAACGCACAAAGTGACGAAAATTAATAAACTAAGTAAGAGCCAAGGTAACGGGGTGGATTAGGCTGGTAGAATGTGGAGTCGAAATGATATTTGCAAAGTATAGAGAGATGGGAAGATCCCGGCCACCTTTGTGTTTCCCTGCAGCACGTGATAAAATGCATACGCTCGGAAGAGCATCTTCACTTGGAAATAAATCAAATACTATGAATCACAAGCAGGATCATAACTGTGTATGATAAGATACCAACTGTGATGTGAAATGTTAAGCTTAAAAAAAAAAATCTTAACCATTTCTTTGTGCGTCGGAACGCGTACGGAAAAGGGGGGGGGGGGGGGGGAACCCGCCCCTCTCTCTGGGTGGAGGGATTAGACAACCAGACGCCACCAAGATGAATCGAGGTGTCTGTTGTCTTGATGTTTATGGCTTGAGGAAAGACCCGAACAGGACCGTGTCATAAATGACACACACACAAACATACACACTGACACACGAACCCCCCCCACCACCGACACACGAACCCCCCCCCACCGACATACGATCAGATCAAAGATAGCTCCGCCTCGTGAGGGGGAGCCGAGAAGGAGAGAGATTTTTGGCATAAAAAGGAGCCGTTCCAGCATTGAAATCAGCTCATCAGCCCTCGGGGCCAACTCATCAGCCCTCGGGGGCAGCTCAACAGAAGAAGACTCATCTCAACTCAGCTCAACAGAAGAAGACTCATCTCTACTCATCTCAGCAGAAGACCCGCTCAACTCATCTCAGCAGAAGACCAGCCATCACCGACGCCGGAGACGTCTCTACAACTTGCCGAATTGGCGAGTGTCGCCGATTGGCGACCCGCTGCCGCTGTTAGCGGCCAGCGCCACCACGAGCGAATCGTGAGCCTGCAATCTACAACCGCCGACGACGGAGCACCAGCGCGCCGCTGCGGGCGTGCTTCTAACGCCGTCTACCAGACGGTCATCTCAGCTACAACAACGCATCTACTCGTTCACCAACGTCCGTCGAGTCAGAACCAACTACTGAAAGAAGAATCAACTGATACGTATGATACACTGCCCCCCACTACACGACAAACCAGACGTCTGCTTGACGCAAAGAATCGATTCCGAACATTGGCCTACTCTTTCACCACTCATACCATTCAACACACACACACGGGTCATTAACAAAGCCTAAAAACCTCAAGCCATTGAACCATCCGTGATTGTGGAAACATCGCAACGACCGAGTGAATAATCCATCGTTTTTAAGAGTGTTCATAATTTTTCTCTGTAATATTGTGCTGGGGCTGTACTTCTAACCGCATAAATTACCAACTGACCCATTAACAAGGATTAATTCTTGACACCTCACCACGGAGCACCGCTCGCGGGGATAGAGAGCGTGTTCAACCGGTTCCCTGTCAGGGGTCTGGCCACAATTAATTAAAAGATTGGCCCGAGATAAGGATATCAAAAGGAAACATCGCCACCCATTGAGTCGCGTTGAGAAGTGGATTAGAAATACTTGAGTCGTTCGTTAATATTTGTCTTTCTGCATAATCTTGCTGGTATCCATGAATGAAATAACGAATGCAAACGCATATTTGTGCCTCCAAGAATAATACTGGTTGGAGTGCCCTGTCAACGAGTATCGTTGCATAATAATCAGTCATCCTATTGTGAACAACGTGACAATAATTGCATTAAGGGCCGCGCATGATCAATGACCGAATGCTGTGTTGTGTGACAATTCAAGTAACGAAGCATTGTGGCCATCGAGTGGTGTTGATAAGGCAATTCGAAGTATTTCAGTCGAACGCTTTAAATTCATAATCGTTATGAATCAATGAACGAACATCAACGTGGTACTGTGCTGACGATTTCAAGCATAATAACTTCGCATATCAGAATGTATTAAGGATTGGATACGAATCAAAGACCAAGTGCCGTGTTGTGTAACAATTCAAGCATACGAGTTTGCATATTATAAAGTTAAGGTTTGATAGAATAGTTCGCATGTTTTTAATCTCTCTCTCAACAACCGATTGATTGCGTTACGCGTCGGGAATTAACCACAGGTGCCGCTATCGAGGTGAAACAACGTAATCGTGATGGTATCATGTTCACGCTGTGTTGAAATTCCAAAATCCCGAGATTGAGTTTTCATATTATCCAAAAATTAAAGTTAGCTAGAAAATAAAATTGATTAAAGCAGAAGGTTTGTGTGTGATTCTTCCTGAAATTCTGCCTAATATTGTTCTGCGTATGAGATCTGAATCCTGGGGACCTATCATAAGCACACTATCACCACACATAATCCATAACACACATAATCCGTAATGTTCAATCGAGAGTAATCGTATCCTTATCGATAATACGGAATTAAAGAGCAGAGTCGAATCGACTCTCTCTCATTCACGCTCACAACGCCTGCGTCACTGCATACGATTAATTGCGTCATTCCATAATTCATAACACAATCCTCGTCACCGAGGCTCGACCTGATAATCCATAGCGACCTGCATTATCATAACCACGCCCACTCGCATAAATTAATACAATTATCTCTCGAATCAGCATAATTTATGCGCATAATTATACTGATTAACATAATTTCGGATAAATTATGCAAATCTCAAATTTAATTTAATTTTCATTATTTTCATCAATTTTCATAACACCTATATATACAACATATTGGGCGCGTCGTCCGGGATCTCTCGCAGACAGTTTATGCTTGAATTAAGGAACAAATCACTGTTGTAATAACCAAGGTTTTATGATCTAACGCTACCCTGTGACTGTAACGGGTGTAAAACAAACAAAAAAACGCACTCTGAAGGGAAATTCCAGAGTAGCAGGGTATAACAAAGACAATTGAAGTAAGATTATTTGCTCGAGTCAAACTGACCACATCCTGTGATACAAGTGTTTTTATATGTACTCTGAAGGGAATACTAGAGTCACACGAGTCGAACTGATGCATTCTGGATACAACTGTTTTGATATGCACTCTGAAGTGAAATTCCAGAGATGCTCGTATTAAGAGTATTTTTTGAGTGGATTGCGGGATATTGGGAACTTGTACCAAAAAGGTCAGGCCGATCTGCTACAGAGCAAACAAATCATGGAGACACATGGAAAGGGAGCTGTATTGATGACATTGGGACACTGCTTAAGAACTGGATAAAATGGTACAAAAGCGAACACGATGTAAAAACCTCAGGAATAGCTACGCTGAACTCAGACCCTCTCGCACAGACAGACAAACAGAGATTATGGAATGAGGAAAAATTCGGAAAAGAAACGGGTGGGGCTGATTACCCCGAAGTCAGAGTGAGACAGAATATTAAAACCAAGTCACTCGGGGATTCTGTACTGATAACGCGAGAAAGGGCGGAGCCGAAGCTCCGAGGCAACTCTCCAGGAAAACGCACACCACGCACAGACGGCCGACACAAACATCGCGACAGGCACGACGCACCAGACAAATATAAAGCAAACACCCCACAAAAACCACATAAGTATGAGCCATGGGACAAACATGAGTCACCGAGCAAAGTTGACCCACGTTACAGGCGCAAAATACGCTACAAAAATCATGTTAAGCAACGCCACCGTGATGTTAATGACTCATCCGAATTTGACTCGGATGACGATGATCAACTTTCCGAATACTCGTTCAGTAGTAACACTCTGAAATTGATGGACAAAGCTCTCGTCAGAATTCCCTATTTTGATCCACACAATAAGAACAGGGACATTCACACTCACATCGCAACGGTAGAAGCAGAAGCAATGATCAGGGGTCTGAGGAAAACTGATGAAAAAGCGAGTTTGCTGAAACGCAGCTTGCATGGACAGTCCATATCATGGGTAAAGTCGCTACCATACGAGGTTCGGAACGATTTCAAAAAGCTGAGCCTGGCAGTGATTTGGAAGTTTGGAGAATATCTAACACTGTCTGAGGGATTTAACGCTGCAAAATCTATGATCCAGTGCGCAGACGAGGATCCTCGGGATTACCTCATGCGATTTAAAAGAGCGTACTACGCAGGCGATGTGGATCAGTATCACGAAGGTGACAAAAGGTTCAAAATTATGTTTTTTGGATCTTTGAGTCCAGAGATTACAGAAATTGTGGGAATGGTCTTGAGTCCAGAGACAGCCTCCTTAGACCACATAGTGGATCGGGCACACATGGCTTGGCAGTACCGGGCTAAAAACAATGATTCCACAGCACACAGAGAATGGGGCAAGGTAACCGGCCTATCAGAGGAAAAGAAAAAACATGTGAGGCATTTGATGCACGCAGGCCCACAGTGCAGAAAACAAGAAGCACCCACGGATTACCAACATAATTACATGCACGGGTGGTCAGATAACAATTACACGAGACAATGGCACACAGACCAGGAGCGATCGCAGCATGTAGGGACGCGTATTTGCGAGAATCGCAACGCGTGGAGACCACGAGCAAAGTCAGACCAGTGCCCAATTCCACGGCACACAGGCCAGGAGCGTTCGCAGCGTGCAGAGACGCGTATTTGCGACAATCGCCACGGGTGGAAGCAAAGAGCAGGACCATATCTTCACCCAATGCAGCGGCACACAGCCGGCCAAAATTACCCACACAGATGGCAAGATAACAATTACGGTCGACAGTGGCACATAGAGAATGGGCGGCCACGACACACAAAGACACATAATCGCGAGAATCACGGCGTGTATAGGCCAAGAGCAGAATCACGCCGATTCCCCATTCCACGATACAGAAGGGGCACACATGGCTTGGCTGTAACAAAGAGGGTGACATGGGCACGTGATAAATCGCTCACACTGGTTGAGAGGAAAATGACAGGGAAAGAGGTGTCCGCTGATCTGAAAAAAAATCACAGCCCTTGGAAAAAATCAAGCAGGCTGGAGGTTACAAACAGAACCAGGAGGGGAACCATGATTGTGGAAAACGAAATGCGCCATGCACACGCTTTGATGTGGTGGGGAACGCGAGAGTCGCTCCCGTGGTGAACCCACCTATTGAACAAGGAAAATTAACCATGAAGCGTGATCTAACAGGAAATGATAACCAACAGGATCGGGGGGATAAACATGCTTGTTTGGTAAATGGAAACGCGATCAATTGTGTCGCAAAATTGCGTGAGAGTACTGTGAAAGTGCCAGGGAAACGCGTTACGGAGACAAAAATCCATGATGGATCGGGGAATGTGTGGAAATCCAGCACACACAAAAACATGGAATCGAATCGAGGCACGGAATCGAATCGTGGTACGGAGTCAGCAAATCTGCACTTGGCTGCGGAGAAGGCAAATGACCCCAACAGTCGAGCACGGAAACTCGTGTTGTGTACTAATCCTGGTGGCGCTCGACATGGCTTCACGCCACATAAACCCACAGGGAAGGCGAGGGATAAAAAAATTACCGATACGAACCAAGGAACCGTGCTCATTTGGCTAAAGCCATACCGACGATGAACCAAAACGACGATGTGATGATGTTGCATGGAAAGGTCACAGGTTACTCTAAAATACCTGGTCATGAGGAAAATTATTCTGCACTCTTGACCAAAGGTGGCAGTAAGGTTGCCAATAACTTGGTGAACATTAAACAAAGAGATGCCAGGAGGGAAACGGTGTACCACCGGGCTCGAAACCGCTATCCAGTGTTTCCCAGGAACTGAAACAAAAATCAAAGTAGCAATAATTGATAACAACCGATGTAACATGTTGCCTTTATTTTTTCTTTTTCCTGTTCTTTTATTTTCTTATTTCAAATGTAATCATGCTGTGACACGTACACGCGCGTTGTAAGGAAAAATCAGTCAACTCGAGGAATGTCGATGGTTCGAGATGGAAAAGGCATTTTTCTTTTATTTTTAAAAATAATCCGTGGCAGACCACCGATCATTTTTAAAAGGGCGGTGTGTTGTATATGAGCCTTTTCCAAAATTGATATTAACAACAATATTTGCCGTTATATATATTTTTTTTCAACAAACGAAAAAAATAATTAATAAAACCCGTAAGCCAGGCACACGAAAAACCAGGTGTCGGTCATAAACATGCCATTAATAAATAAAGAAATAATAAAACTCTCGAGGCGAGGATGTTAGCAGCTATCTGCGAAGATCTCCAGATGAACAAGAGTTTGATGTGCCCTAAGGGAGGTCACGCAGAGGGAAGCCCTCCGCAAGCCAGAAATGAGGACGCCCACGGGTTAAACTATTTTTTTTTTTAAACAACGGTTCAAATTTAAAATGCCATAACAAGAATAAGCTAAAGTTAGCGGTCCTCGCGCTCACTCCAATCAAGACCAGGCCTCCAGATACATCAGTGAATTATTATCCAATGATTAATTCGCTATCAAATGATTTTCACCTTTAATACTTTTCCTGTTAAAACAAAGCTTGGAGCAGGAATACCGAGTCACATCAAAGGTTATCGAGAAGGAACGAGACAACGGGCAAACTTGCGAAAGAGTTTAAACAATATCCCAAGCAACCCCGACCACCTTTGTCTCTCTCACAGCGCGGAGAAGCAGGAATCACACCTTATCACAAGGGGCCATCTGGAAAAGCCAGCCGGGTTTGATGAGGAGACACACCCCACCCCACACACGGCAACCAGGCAAAGAAAGTTTTAAAGAAAATTGCAATATAATATTAATAATAACAACGTGTTAACCTTACACGACATTCCATTATAGAACCTTACAGAACCAAGGGATATGGATTCCAACAATCAAGAAACGGACCTCTTAAACTCAGGATGATAATTATTTTTCTTTTTAATAATTCCATCATAACAATTCGAACCTCGGTAAAACCGAGAGGTGTCGGGAGGACGTAGTTACAAACACGAGTCTTGGCGAACATGGGACCAAATGGTATTTGAGAAATATAAGTCGAAAGTATAAAGAGGTGCTCCCGACCACCTTTGTCTCTCCCGAAGAGCACGAGAGAGGAATTTCACGCCAGGGCAACCAGATCGTTATCGCGGGGACCATCTGCCACACACGGAACTTAGTAGTAGCCCCCACCCCACCCTGCACACGGGCAGCAAAAGAGCGAGCGAGCTTTAAGTTAAACTGTCACACATTTATAAACGCACAAAGTGACGAAAATTAATAAACTAAGTAAGAGCCAAGGTAACGGGGTGGATTAGGCTGGTAGAATGTGGAGTCGAAATGATATTTGCAAAGTATAGAGAGATGGGAAGATCCCGGCCACCTTTGTGTTTCCCTGCAGCACGTGATAAAATGCATACGCTCGGAAGAGCATCTTCACTTGGAAATAAATCAAATACTATGAATCACAAGCAGGATCATAACTGTGTATGATAAGATACCAACTGTGATGTGAAATGTTAAACTTAAAAAAAATCTTAACCATTTCTTTGTGCGTCGGAACGCGTACGGAAAAGGGGGGGGGGGGGGAACCCGCCCCTCTCTCTGGGTGGAGGGATTAGACAACCAGACGCCACCAAGATGAATCGAGGTGTCTGTTGTCTTGATGTTTATGGCTTGAGGAAAGACCCGAACAGGACCGTGTCATAAATGACACACACACAAACATACACACTGACACACGAACCCCCCCCACCACCGACACACGAACCCCCCCCCCCCACCGACATACGATCAGATCAAAGATAGCTCTGCCTCGTGAGGGGGAGCCGAGAAGGAGAGAGATTTTTGGCATAAAAAGGAGCTGTTTCAGCATTGAAATCAGCTCATCAGCCCTCGGGGCCAACTCATCAGCCCTCGGGGGCAGCTCAACAGAAGAAGACTCATCTCAACTCAGCTCAACAGAAGAAGACTCATCTCTACTCATCTCAGCAGAAGACCCGCTCAACTCATCTCAGCAGAAGACCAGCCATCACCGACGCCGGAGACGTCTCTACAACTCGCCGAATTGGCGAGTGTCGCCGATTGGCGACCCGCTGCCGCTGTTAGCGGCCAGCGCCACCACGAGCGAATCGTGAGCCTGCAATCTACAACCGCCGACGACGGAGCACCAGAGCGCCAGCTGCTCGCAGACGTACTGCGCGCATTACCTACCGAGTCCGCGTACAACCGCGCCGCTGCGGGCGTGCTTCTAACGCCGTCTACCAGACGGTCATCTCAGCTACAACAACGCATCTACTCGTTCACCAACGTCCGTCGAGTCCGAACCAACTACTGAAAGAAGAATCAACTGATACGTATGATACACTGCCCCCCACTACACGACAAACCAGACGTCTGCTTGACGCAAAGAATCGATTCCGAACATTGGCCTACTCTTTCACCACTCATACCATTCAACACACACACACACACGGGTCATTAACAAAGCCTAAAAACCTCAAGCCATTGAACCATCCATGATTGTGGAAACATCGCAACGACCGAGTGAATAATCCATCGTTTTTAAGAGTGTTCATAATTTTCCTCTGTAATATTGCGCTGGGGCTGTACTTCTAACCGCATAAATTACCAACTGACCCATTAACAAGGATTAATTCTTGACACCTCACCACGGAGCGCCGCTCGCGGGGATAGAGAGCGTGTTCAACCGGTTCCCTGTCAGGGGTCTGGCCACAATTAATTAAAAGATTGGCCCGAGATAAGGATCTCAAAAGGAAACATCGCCACCCATTGAGTCGCGTTGAGAAGTTGATTAGAAATACTTGAGTCGTTCGTTAATATTTGTCTTTCTGCATAATCTTGCTGGTATCCACGAATGAAATAACGAATTGAAACGCATATTTGTGCCTCCAAGAATAATACTGGTTGGAGTGCCCTGTCAACGAGTTGCGTTGCATAATAATCAGTCATCCTATTGTTAACAACGTGACAATAATTGCATTAAGGGCCGCGCATGATCAATGACCGAATGCTGTGTTGTGTGACAATTCAAGTAACGAAGCATTGCGGCCATCGAGTGGTGTTGATAAGGCAATTAGAAGTATTTCAGTCGAACGCTTTAAATTCATAATCGTTATGAATCAATGAACGAACATCAACGTGGTACTGTGCTGACGATTTCAAGCATAATAACTTCGCATATCAGAATGTATTAAGGATTGGATACGAATCAAAGACCAAGTGCCGTGTTGTGTAACAATTCAAGCATACGAGTTTGCATATTATAAAGTTAAGGTTTGATAGAATAGTTCGCATGTTTTTAATCTCTCTCTCAACAACCGATCGATTGCGTTACGCATCGGGAATTAACCACAGGTGCCGCTATCGAGGTGAAACAACGCAATCGTGATGGTATCATGTTAACGCTGTGTTGAAATTCCAAAATCCCGAGATTGAGTTTTTATATTATCCAAAAATTAAAGTTAGCTAGAAATAAAATTGATTAAAGCAGAAGGTTTGTGTGTGATTCTTCCTGAAATTCTGCATAATATTGTTCTGCGTATGGGATCTGAATCTTGGGGACCTATCATAAGCACACTATCACCACACATAATCCATAACACACATAATTCGTAATGTTCAATCGAGAGTAATCGTATCCTTATCGATAATACGGAATTAAAGAGCAGATTCGAATCGACTCTCTCTCATTCACGCTCACAACGCCTGCGTCACTGCATACGATTAATTGCGTTATTCCAATTCATAACACAATCCTTGTCACCGAGGCTCGACCTGATAATCCATAACGACCTGCATTGTCATAACCACGCCCACTCGCATAAATTAATACGATTATCTCTCGAATCAGCATAATTTATGCGCATAATTAGACCGATTAACATAATTCCGGATACATTATGCAAATCTCAAATTTCATTTAATTTTCATTATTTTCATCAATTTTCATAACACCTATATATACAACAGTACCTATCGGTTGAAGCAGACCCCACTGCTGTTGTTGAGACGCTGTGCACCAATAAGGGTCCAAGCATTTTAGGGCCTTCGGCCCTAAACGCATTCACGCAAGCGCCCCATGCTCCGTTTTGAAGTTTTAAAATGAAACATCTTTGAATCGTGTTGTGTTTTGAATTAGATTATTTTATTTCTTCATTAAAAGCTTAGTTCATTTTACATCCGGAAGACTTCCTTGAAAAGGACATTTCTAGTGAATTTTCTCTCGTCGTTAAGTAGACGGCCTTGCCGGGGGTTCGGTTCGATGCGGACTTTCACCTGGTGGGGGATTGCGGGATCCAGATGAGGCGACACGGAGCTGCTGGCCGTCTGCAGATCGATTCCAACGTAATCGAGCGTCTGTCCCTGCCCGTCCGTCGTTCGCATGCAGGGGGCGCGTGTAGGTTTACAGCGCCCCCTGCGTGAAAACGACAGTGCAGCGTTCATCACAGATAAAGTTGTGCGCTTATATTTTAAATGTTATTCTTTTATAAGGTGATGTTGATATCGAAAACTGATACATAGCTGGCATGCCATAAATAGGAAATTGACTCTGCTTATTCGAATCAATGTATTCATATATGTTGATAAACTGTTTTTAAGCAGATGTTGTGTCTCTAACGGCGACTACAGGGACCACGTGATTGTTTAAAAATGTATTTTGATTATAACTATAATTGCCTACAATTCGTCATGTGTAGCTTATTTAGACTAAAATGTATTCACTACCCAAAATGTATTTACTTGAAAACATAGAGCTGATATTTCTTCTTGGTTCTTTCGGTAAAGTCACGTAGAAGGGAAACAAAATAACAAAAATATAAAACAGTTACATTCTCACGACATTTCGACTGCAACACAAGCAATCATCATCAGGTGTCACACACAGGCACACACACACAGAGACTCAGGCACACACAGAGATACAGGCACACACACTGTGTACACAGTGTACACACAGTGTACACACATAGTGTACACACACACAGTGTAGACAGTGTACACACACACAGTGTACACACACACAGTGTATACACAGTGTATACACACATAGTGTACACACACACTGTGTACACACAGAAACAGTGTGTACACACAATGTCCACGTAGTTGCTGAGCTCACGCACGTAAGGGGTCTCTGTTCAAGCGATGGAGCAATGGAAAATGAATCTAAATCAACTTAAACTCCATCCCTGCTCTGTGACGTCACCACTCAGCATGACCTCATCGGTGTGAAACGCCAGGGGGAGGTGTGCCTCGCTAGTGACGTCATGTCACCAAGGTATTCACCCCACCCCCGTCCACCGCGCCCTTGAGCGTGATGTCACCTCTGCTTGGTCACTGCCGATATCTGTTCCGGTACAATCCTTATTTGGGCAAAGCTACGCCCAGTGACTGGCGTGTCATTAACATAATGTATTCGTGAAAGCCGTCGCGAGTTTATTGGGACGGGTTCAGCACCCACGCCCCCATCCCTCGACCTATGGCCCGGACTCATTAACATAAATTATGCACTTACGGGGCCACTCGTGGGAGGGGAGTGTCTTGTACCCCGGACGTGACGTCATGTCAACTACAGCTGCCGCGTGACGTCACGAGGCAACAGGAAGCGATCGCTTCGCTCTTGCACTGAAATCCGAGGTGAGAAATGATTATCGTGTTGGTGGTCGTGGTTGTTGTGGTGGTGGTTGTTGTGGTGGTTGTTGTTGTTTACCAAGGTAGAGCCTCTCTCTCGTAGGGATGTCAGTTGAGTAGCAGCGAGCATGGAAATCGATGTCCAGGTTGGAACTTTACAACGCGGGGCCTAGCCACGCGGGGCCTTGCCTCCTGCCCTCGCCTGATTGCATTCACTTTAATTATCTCGCTTAAGTTTAATTTGTCTTCACCCGGCTCGCTACTTTGTAACTTTGATTTATTGTAAATATTCACGCAGTTTTTATTTTCTTTTGTTAGCAGGCCAAGCCCGCTTGAGCTGCTATACCGCTCTTGTTATCAGAAGCGACCTGCCCACAACAACACAAGGTGAGGCTTTGTCAACGTGTGTGAATGTTTTGACTTAAAACTTTGGTGACTGCAGGAATTAATATTCTTGGTTCTTTCGGTAAAGTCACGTAGATAGAAAATAAAAATAAAATAACAGATAATAAATTTTCTTTTTTTTAATGAAGCAAAACACCCCACGACGTTTCTATGGCAACATTAATGTTGAAGATGCGAGAGCTTACAGGAATGTTTATGACATTTGCCCTCTCATTGCGTGCCATGAGAGTGCTGTTTGCACAGTCACACATAGTCACTGTAAGATGTTTCTCTTGGTCGTGTTTTTGTTTTTTTGCTTGTTGTGGTTGCACCCGATTCAAGAGCCGAATGGCTCACGGGACTAACCAAAATAAATCAAACTGAAAATCAAAAAACTGAAACCGCGTGATGAATTTGGGAAAGTTTTTCACTGCATCTCCAAATATATATAAAAGGCAAAGTTGTGATTGTGTGTGTTGTCTGTTCAAAATGTTTAGCGTACTTCCCGACATGCAACAAACTGGAAATTTGCCATGTGGGTACTTTCCAGACTGTACACCGTGCAAACATTATACAAATACGCTTTTGTGTTTTTGTTGGGGGGGGGGGAGCTCAATAATGTATAGATTTTTTGCACGGCAAGTGACCTGTGACGTCAAATCTGTCACGTGACCCTCGCATGTGGAAGCGTCACGCATTGTAGTGTAGCAGTTAGCGTTGTCAGTGTGTGTGTCTGTGTGTGTCTGTGTGTGTGTGTGTCTGTGTGTGTGCGTCTCTGTGTGTGGAAGCGTCACGCATTGTAGTGTAGCAGTTAGTGTTGTCTGTGTGTGTGTGTCTGTGTCTCTTTGTGTGTGTATCGGTGTGTGTGTGTCTGTGTGTGTCTGTGTGTGTGTATCTGTGTGTGTCTGTGTGTGTCTGTGTGCATGTGGAAGCGTAACACATTGTAGTGTATCGGTTAGCGCTGCACCGCGCTACGAACCCGGCGACCTGAGTTCGATTCCCGCTCACGGCCACCACCGGTGACGATTATTTTAACCGCTTCTGGGCCTCCCCTAGGTCGACTCAGCCTCAAACGAGTAACTGTTGCGGTGTGAACATCGCCACTGGGGAGACAAAGGCGGCCGGACGTGATGGATCCAAGTCCCGGGCAAAGCCGGTTAGTACAGCTAGTCATGAATATATGAATGAATATAGACGTGTAAGTCACATGTGACTATATATTCATTCCTCCATGGCTCGATACTGACGTGTAGATGGTGTGGATATTCTTATTTTCTGTCTGCAGCTGACGCTGGTCTGATGGAGCAAATGCAGTCAGCACAGCTCGGTACGACAATTCAACAATGCGACCAGCGTGCATACAGCACGGATCGGACTGTAAATTTGACACAGCACCAGAGAACTCGCACAGGAGAGAAACCCTTCAAGTGCACTGTGTGTGACAAGGCATTTGCATGGCCATCAGTTCTTGAGACCCACCAGAGAACACACACAGGAGAGAAACCCTTCAAGTGCACTGTGTGTGGGAAGGCATTTTCACAGTCATCTGCTCTTAAAGTACACCAGAGAACACACACGGGAGAGAAACCCTTCAAATGCACTGTGTGTGGGAAGACATTTTCAGATTCATCTACTCTTAAAACACACCAGAGAACACACACAGGAGAGAAACCCTTCAAGTGCAGTGTGTGTGGAAAGGCATTTTCAGATTCATCTCATCTTCAAAGACACCAGAGAACACACACAGGAGAGAAACCCTTCAAATGCACTGTGTGTGGGAAGACATTTTCAGATTCATTTGCTCTTAAAACTCACCAGAGAACACACACGGGAGAGAAACCCTTCAAGTGCAGTGTGTGTGGGAAGGCATTTTCAGATTCATCTACTCTTAAAAAACACCAGAGAACACACACAGGAGAGAAACCCTTCAAGTGCAGTGTGTGTGGAAAGGCATTTTTAGATTCATCTCATCTTCAAAGACACCAGGGAACACGCACGGGAGAGAAACCCTTCAAGTGCAGTGTTTGTTCGAAGACATGTTCAGAGTCATTTGCTCTTAAAACACCCCAGAGAACACACACAGGAGAGAAACCCTTCAAGTGCACTGTGTGTGGAAAGGCATTTTCAGATTCATCTACTCTTAAAAAAACACCAGAGAACACACACGGGAGAGAAACCCTTCAAGTGCACTGTGTGTGGGAAGGCATTTTCAGATTCATCTGCTCTTAAAACACACCAGAGAACACACACGGGAGAGAAACCCTTCAGGTGCAGTGTGTGTGGGAAGACATTTTCAGATTCATCTACTCTTAAAAAACACCAGAGAACACACACAGGAGAGAAACCCTTCAGGTGCAGTGTGTGTGGGAAGGCATTTTCACAGTCATCTGCTCTTAAAACACACCAGAGAACACACACGGGAGAGAAACCCTTCAAGTGCAGTGTGTAGGAAGACATTTTCAGATTAATCTGCTCTTAAAACACCAGAGTACACACACGGGAGAGAAACCCTTCAAGTGCAGTGTGTGCGGGAAGGCATTTGCACATTCATCAAATCTTCAAGTACACCAGAGAACACAGAAGCATCAGAAGATCCACAAGGAGTGCAGTCTGAAATCAGCTTGTGAAAGTCAAAGTGCCGCAATTAGCCCACCCCTCATGAAACACGAACCTGAAGAAAATCCCTACTTGGACACTTTTAAAGGTATCGAGGTGAAATGTGAAGAGGTAATGGTGAAATGTGAAGAGGTGATGGTGAAATGTGAAGAGGTGATGGTGAAGAGGTGATGGGGAAGAGGGAAGAAGTGATGGTGAAGAGCGAAGAAGTGAAGGTAAAATGTGAAGATGAAGATTCAACTCCAAAATGGGACCTTCACATCGATGGAGGCAACGTGAAGCAGGAGGAGAATTCTGACTGTGAGGCAGAGCGAGGCAACTCCCAGCAGTTTGTGGAAGTGGAGGTGTGCGTGGACTTCCTCCTAGACAATACAAAGTCAAGTGGTGACCCGGTAGATGTGTAAGCCAGAGACGATGTCGCTACAATAGATGCACCTTTGTCACAGGCCTTTAATGACAAGAATATGAAGTTGAACACTGATTTCCTAGGTTCAACCTGCAGAGTAAGAGTGGCCAGTCTTTGTGGACCTGTGGGTTGGGTCAATCTCTCACCAGGAGCGAGAGCCAATAAGCTCCCAAGCATTCACGATGTTCTCATGATAATTGCTTTTACGCTTTGCTCGCTTAATCGCCTCGGCAACTCGGAGTTTTGTGTCGTACCTCGTCTGAAACGCTCGAAGAGCATCCCCAAGTAGCAGCTGCCCCTGTGTGGCACAGGGTGGTGGCCCTGCACCGGCCTGCATGTGGACAAGAGCCTGTCAGTAGGGGGTGATGATTGACGTGTCATCTCAGTTGTGTAGTTTGTAGGTAATGTTTAGAATTTGCTACATTTTCACTCAGACGCCAGCATGCAATGGCCTACTCGTTTTGAATGACACAAGAGTATGTTTTACATCCACTGTTAAGCAGACGGTGCATTTTTTTAAAATAGCTTCTTAATCAGATGTTATCTGATGCAGTATATTTCACTGCAGTAATTAAATGTTGTTAAAATGTCTGTCAATAATTCAGAATGAACACTTGTCTGATTTTGTGTGTACATGCATCATTTCATTTATATGGGTTAAACATTGAATAAGTGATGTTAGGACAAAGTGTGTGTGTGTGTTTTTGGAAATAACCTGTACAGATAACTCAGGTGAGTCCCGTTGTTCTTGTGATACAGGTCAAAGGGTATTTTTGTGTTTCATGAAGCATCTGGAGCAACTCATTGTCTTTGACATTGGAAGCACACTCGGATAATTCATCAGTTACAAGGCATACCACCTTAAAGTTACACGCAGAGGAGATACATTCTCTGCAACACGAATTATAATTTTGTCTTACGTGTTGACGTAGATTTTGTCGAACTTGGACTAGAAATGCTCCTTGCTGATTAACGTCTGGATGTTCACAACCATGGCTTGAAGCAAGCCCCACTGCTGTTGAGACATTGTCCACCAAAACCGGTCCACAGTTGGCTTGCACACACAGTGTACACACACACAGTGTACACACACAGTGTACACACAGTGTACACACACAGTGTACACACAGTGTCCACCAACACCGGTCCACAGTTGGCTTGCACTGAATCAATGCAGTAATTATGGACTCGCACGAAGGCCGTGGGATTTATATTTCGTGTTCAACATTCCTTTGTTTCAGTGGAGAGACCGATTAAATTAAAGACGTCTTGTCTGCTGATCTTGTTCATATCTGTGTACATCGATATCCCACATTGCTTGCACGTACACACCACACGCAATTAGATCAATAAAAATAAGAACGACTTCCGGGCATTGCGAAGATCGAGGAATCTCTTTCAATGGAGCGAGTTCAGTGTGTTCGATTCAACATCTCTCTGTCCGTCTGTGTCATCTGTTTGCCTCTGTGTTTCTCTCTGCCTGTGTCTCTCTGTCGTCTCTGTGTTCCTCTTGTCTGTGTCCGCCTGTCTTGTCTGTGTCTCTCTATCAGCGTCTATCCAACCGTATTCAACGACTCTCAGTAGCAACACGCGCCCGGTCAACTTCCACGGCCCGCGACTCAAACTTGCTCAAAGGAGTGTTTATCTGTAATTTATTTCGCACCGTACGTAGCCAACCGTGATAATCTATGGGGCTCTGTGTGAGTCTCTGTGTGTGCATCTGGAACTTATTTCGCACCGTACGTAACCGAACCTGCCCAGGAGGAGCGGCTGGTATCTGTGGAGCTGTGGGCTGGGTAAATCTGTGAGCAGGAGCAAGAGACAAGATCCCAAGCATTTGCTACGTTATAAACAACATTTGCACTCATAAGTCGCTTGCCTAATTGCCTCAGCAACTCGGTGTTTCGTATCAAACCTCATCTCAAACAATCGAAGGGCGCCCCCTAGTGGCAGCTGCCCCTGTGTGGCACAAGGTGGCCCTGCACCGGCCTGCACGTGGACATGAGTCTGTCGGTAGGGGGCGATCATTGACGCGTCATCTCCCTTGTGGAGTTTCTGGATAGTGTCTGGAATTGCCACAATTTTGACCGTGACACCAACATGCAATGTGCGTTGTGAGTGACACAGTGGTTTGTTTGACATCCGCTGTTAAGCAGACAGCGCATATTGTGGTGAATGTTACTGGGGTAGCCAGATATGCCTGTCGGATTTGAACCTTGAACCTCTGCAACAAATAGAGAATGCGCTACCATATTCCTGGTTCTTTCGGTAAAGTCACGTAGATAGAAAACAACAAATAAACAATGAAATATTTAAAAATGAAAAAGTTAATACGAATAAATAAAAATAATACATTTTTAAAAATTAATTGATGATAAGATGCCATGGGTCTACTGACTCAGATAACTGGCCAATGCACCGCCTTTGCCCCCCACTACACACACACTGTTTGTACGTACACACACACACTGTACGTACGTACACACACACACTGTGTGTACGTACGTACACAGTGTGTGTGTGTACGTACACACTATGTGTGTGTATGTACACACTGTGTGTGTGTATGTACGTACACTGTGTGTACATACACTGTGTGTACGTACATACATACACAGCGTGTACACACACACTGTGTACGTACACACACACAGTATACACAATAATGTCCACGTTGTTGCTGAGTTCACGCACCCAAGGGAGGGGGCAATGGAAAATGAAGCTAAATCAACTTAAACTCCAATCCCGCTCTGTGACGTCACCACTCAGCATGACCTCATCGTCATGAAGTGCCAGCGGGAGGTGTACCTCGCTAGTGACGTCATGTCACCAAGGTATTCACACTCCCCCAACCCCGTCCACAGCGCTCTTGAGCGTGACGTCACCTCCGCTTGAGTCACTGCCGATATCAATCCAGTGGCAATCCTTATTTGGGCAAAGGTACGCCCAGTGACTGGCGGTTCATTAACATAATGTATTCGTTGAAGCCGTTGAGAGTTTATTGCGACGGGTTCAGCAGCCACGCCTCATCCCTCGACATATGGGCCGGACTCATTAACATAATTTATTCAGTTACAGAGCTGCTCATGGGAGGGGCGTGTCTCTTACCCTGGAAGTGACGTCATGTTACCTGCTTACCCGCGTGACGTCGCAAGGTAATAGGAGGCTGCCTATCCGCCCTTCCACTGAAATCCGAGGTGAGAAATTCTCATGGTAGTGGTGGTGGTTGTTGTTTACCAAGGTAGAGCCTCTCTCTCTCGTAGGGATGTCAGTTGAGTAGCAGCGAGCATGGGAATCGATGTCCAGGTTGGAACTTTACAACGCGGGGCCTAGCCACGCGTGGCCTTGCCTCCTGCCCTCGCCTGATTGCGTTTACTTTAATTATCTCGCTTAAGTTTAATTTGTCTTCACTCGGCTCGCCACTTTGTAACTTTGTTTTATTGTCAATATTCACGCAGTTTTTATTTTTTTCACCAGGCCAAGCCCGCTTGAGCTGCTATACCGCTCTTGTTATCAGAAGCAACCTGCCCACAACAACACAAGGTGGGGCTTTGTCAACGTGTGTGAATGTTTTGACTTAAAACTTTGGTGACTGCAGGAATTAATATTCTTGGTTCTTTCGGTAAAGTCACGTAGATAGAAAATAAATAAAAACAATAAAAATAAAAAATAGTAAATAAAGCAAAAAAAAGCCACGTTTTGATTGCAACACAAGTGGTCTTTATTTAATTTGATTGTATTATTTGTTATTGTTATTTCCTATCTACGTAACTTTACCGAAAGAACCAAGAATACGTGTGTCAATATAAATAGGTTTTACCCTTTTAACTGGCACAAAAACTGACACCTTTATTCAAGGCATCATGTTTGCAATAGCCACAACACAAGCAGTCAAAATGCAAACAAAAAAGAGACAACTCTGATAATAATATTGGCACTGTCCTTGAATTTGATTGGTCCACACCCGAGACGACTTTTCTTAGAGCCTAGTCTCCACTGGTGTTGGACCAGAAGATGCCAAAATGCGTACAACTCAAAAACAGCGCACTATCAGAGTTATTGAGGGCTCGGGGTGAGCATTTACATGATGAGACCTCATTTGCCAGTAACAAGATATAGAAATAGGTTTTACCCTTTTGTTTGCATTTTGACTGCTTGTGTTGTGGTTATTGCAAACATGATGCCTTGAATAAAGGTGTCAGTTTTTGTGCCAGTTAAAAGGGTAAAACCTATTACTATATCTTGTTACTGGCAAAGGAGGTCTCATCAAGTACGTGTATCAATGTCTATCGGTCAAAGACGATAAACGGAGAGACTCGCAAACTCCAAATATACAGCAGGCGTCTGGGTCGGGATCGAACCCATGACTTCCTGTATACCAGGTGAGGTAGTTAACATCTCACCACGGAGAGAGACACGCAAACTCCAGTTAGCCTCGGCTATGTTCATTGATCCTCAATTAATTACTTGGTGGAGTGAGGAAACATTAATGCTGAGCAGATGAAGGTGGCTAGGCATGATTCTGGACATGCCACCGCCTCTTGACCTGTGCCAGTGTGTGACAGTGTCAAGTTTGTGTTTGCAGTAAAGTCTATGCTAAATTATCCTGTTTGATACGTAATCCCCTTTGTCAAGGTGCCTCACTTCTCTCAACCAGCTTAAAAGACGCAGCAAATCTTAGCAGTGTTCATTGTAGCTATGTCGTCCCGACAGGTTTGTTCCTTTCACCTGAAGAAGGCCACTTGTGTTGTGGCCGAAACGTCGTGAGAATTAAATTGTTTTATTTTATTATTTTATTCTCATTCTACGTGACTTTACAGAAAGAACCAAAGAAGATCTATTAACTCTGTTGAACACGGACGTTATATCAAAACAAGTTTATTTTTGTTTTCCTCTGGAACTCTTTGTAAGAATGGAAACAGGAGGTGAACACAGCACACACATGCAGCTGAAGTCGGATCTGTTCATCCCAGCATTCAAGGACATCTGAGCCTGGATTTACACCTCTAAGTTGCGATTGAACATTAATATATGCATTTCTGCATAACCCAAATAGTTTTGCTTTCAACACCCTTTGCCGAAATTGTGTACTTAGAGTTTTTGGTGAACATTCATTTTGAAGATACGAGGACTTCCAGGCATGTTTATAACCATTTGCCCTCTCATTGTGTGCCATGACAGCCCGTGTGAGGAATTTGGGAAACGTTTTTACTACATCATGAATATATGAATAAGTATAGACGTGTAAGTCACCTGTGACTCTATATATGCATTCCTCTGTGCCTCGATACTGACGTGTAGATGGTGTGTATATTCTTATTTTCTGTCTGCAGCTGACGCTGGTCTGATGGAGCAAAGGCAGTCAGCACAGCAGCTCGGTACGACAAGTCAACAATGCGACCAGCGTGCATACAGCACGGATCGGACTGGAAATTTTACACAGCACCAGATAACTCGCACAGGAGAGAAACCCTTCAAGTGCACTGTGTGTGACAAGGCATTTGCATGGCCATCAATTCTTCAGACCCACCAGAGAACACACACAGGAGAGAAACCCTTCAAGTGCACTGTGTGTGGGAAGGCATTTGCATGGCGATCAGTTCTTGAGACCCACCAGAGAACACACACGGGAGAGAAACCCTTCAAGTGCAGTGTTTGTAGGAAGGCATTTTCACAGTCATCTGCTCTTAAAAGACACCAGCGAACACACACGGGAGAGAAACCCTTCAAGTGCAGTGTGTGTGGGAAGGCATTTCCAGATTCATCTACTCTTAAAAAACACCAGAAAACACACACGGGAGAGAAACCCTTCAAGTGCAGTGTGTGTGGGAAGGCATTTCCAGATTCATCTACTCTTAAAAAACACCAGAGAACACACACGGGAGAGAAACCCTTCGAGTGCACTGTGTGTGGGAAGGCATTTTCATGGTCATCTGCTCTTAAAATACACCAGAGAACACACACTGGAGAGAAACCCTTCAAGTGCTGTGTGTGTGGGAAGGCATTTGCACGGCCATCAGATCTTCACACCCACCAGAGAACACACACGGGAGTGAAACCCTTCAGGTGCACCTTGTGCGGGAAGGCGTTTGCACATTCATCAGTTGTTCAGACCCACCAGAGAACACATACAGGAGAGAAACCCTTCAAGTGCAGTGTGTGTGGAAAGGCGTTTGTACATTCATCTGTTCTTAAAAAACACCAGAGAACACACACAGGAGAGAAACCCTTCAGGTGCACTCTGTGCGGGATGGCGTTTGCACAGTCATCACATCTTAAAGTACACCAGAGAACACACACAGGAGAGAAACCCTTCAGGTGCATTCTGTGCAGGATGGCGTTTGTACATGTGTCACATCTTCAAAGACACGAGAGAACACACACGGGAGAGAAACCCTTCCGGTGCACTCTGTGCGGGAAGCCGTTTGCAGATTCATCAAATTGTCAAAGACACCAGAGAACACACACGGGAGAGGAACCCTTCAAGTGCAGTGTGTGCGGGAAGGCATTTGCACATTCATCAAATCTTCAAGTACACCAGAGAACGCACAAGCATCAGAAGATCCACAAGGAGTGGAGTCTGAAATTAGCTTGTGAAAGTCAAAGTGCTGCAATGAGCCCATCCCTCATGAAACAAGAACCGGAGGAAAATTCCAGCTTTGACACTTAAAGGTATCGAGGTGAAATGTGAAGAGGTGATGGTGAAGAGCGAAGAAGTGAAGGTAAAATGTGAAGATGATTCAACCCCAAAATGGGACCTTCACATCGATGGAGGCAACGTGAATCAGGAGGAGAATTTGACTGTGAGGCAGAGCGAGGCAACTCCCAGCAGTTTGTGGAAGTGGAGGTGTGGGTGGACTTGCTCCTAGACAATACAAAGTCAAGTGGAGACCCGGTAGATGTGTAAGCTTGAGACAATGTCGTTACAATAGAAGCACCTTTGTCACAGGCCTTTAATGACAAGAATGCGAAGTTGAACACTCAGCTCCTAGGTGCAACCTGCAGAGTAAGGGCGGCCAGTCTTTGTGGACCTGTGGGTTGGGGAGATCTCTGACCAGGAGCGAGAGCCAATACGCCCCCAAGCATTCACTATGTTATAATAATTGCTTTTACACGGTGCTTGGCAACTCCGAGTTTTGTATCTCGTCTGAAACACTCGAAGAGCATCCCCAAGTAGCAGCTGCCCCTGTGTGGCACAGGGTGGTGGCCCTGCACCGGCCTGCATTTATTTTTTTTTCCGCCTGAGGATGACCGCTTGTGTTACGATCGAAACGTCGTTATCTATTATTATTTTTTCTACCTACGTGACTTTACTGAAAGAACCAAAGAGTATGTGAACAAGAGGCTGTCAGTAGGGGGCGATGATTGATGTTTCATCTCAGTTGTGTAATTTGTCGCTAATGTTTAGAATTCGCCAGCATGCAATGGCCTACTCGTTTTGAATGACAATAGTATGTTTTACATCTACTGTTAAGCAGACGCTGCATATTTTTTTTAAAATAGTTTCTTAATCAGATGTTATCTGATGCAGTATATTTCACTGCAGTAATTACATTTTGTTAAAATGCCTGTCAATAATTCAGAATGAACACTTGTCTGATTTTGTGTGTACATGCATCATTTCATTTATAAGGGTCAACCATTGAATAAGCGATGTTAGGACAAAGTGCGTGTGTGTTTTGTAAGTAACCTGTACAGAGAACTCAGGTGAGACCCGTTGTTCTTGTGATACAGGTCAAAGGGTAATTTTGTGTTTCACGAAGCATCTGGAGCAACTCATTGTCTTTGAAATAGGAAGCACACTCGGATCATTCATCAGTTACAAGGCATACCACCTTAAAGTTACACGTAGAGGAGATACATTCTCTACAACACGAATTATAATTTTGTCTTACGTGTTGACGTAGATTTTGTCGAACTTGGACTAGAAATGCTCCTTGCTGATTAACGTCTGGATGTTCACAACCATGGCTTGAAGCAAGCCCCACTGCTGTTGAGACATTGTCCACCAAAACCGGTCCACAGTTGGCTTGCACACACAGTGCACACACACACAGTGTACACACACTGTACACACACAGTGTACACACACACATAGTGTACACACACAGTGTACACACAGTGTACACACACACAGTGTATACACAATAATGTCCACTTTGTTGTAGCTGAGCCCACGCACCCAAGGGAGGGAGCAATGAAAATGAATCTAAATCAACTTAAACTCCAACCCCGTTCTGTGACGTCACCACTCAGCATTACTTCATCGGCGTGAAACGCCAGGGGGAGGTATACCTCGCTAGTGACGTCATGTCACCAAGGTATTCACACTCCCCCAACCCCGTCCACGGCGCTCTCGAGCGTGACGTCACCTCCGCTTGGGTCACTGCCGATATCAATCTAGTGGCAATCCTTATTTGGGCAAAGGTACGCCCAGTGACTGGCGGTTCATTAACATAACGTAGCCGCGCCCCCATCCCTCCACATATGCGCTGGCCTCATTAACATAATTTATTCAGTTGCAGAGCTGCTCATTTTGGGAGGGGCGTGTCTCTTACCTCGGAAGTGACGTCATGTTACCTGCTTACCCGCGTTACGTCGCGAGGTAACAGGAGGCTGCCGATCCACGCTTGCACAGAAATCCGAGGTGAGAAATTCTCATGGTGGTTTTGGTTGTTGTTGTTTACCAAGGTAGAGCCTCGCTCTCTCTCGTAGGGATGTCAGTTGAGTAGCAGCGAGCATGGGAATCGATGTCCAGGTTGGAACTTTACAACGCGGGGCCTAGCCACGCGGGGCCTTGCCTCCTGCCCTCGCCTGATTGCATTCACTTTAATTATCTCGCTTAAGTTTAATTTGTCTTCACCCGGCTCGCCACTTTGTAACTTTGTTTTATTGTCAATATTCACGCAGTTTTTATTTTCTTTTTCACCAGGCCAAGTCCGCTTGAGCTGCTATACCGCTCTTGTTATCAGAAGCGACCTGCCCACAACAACACAAGGTGAGGCTTTGTCAACGTGTGTGAATGTTTTGACTTAAAACTTTGGTGACTGTAGGAATTAATATTCTTGGTTCTTTCGGTAAAGTCACGTAGATAGAAAATACAATAAAAATAACATAATAAAAATGAATTAAATAAAATTGTAAATAAAGCAAAAAACTCACGTCGTTTTGATCGCAACACAAGTCTTTATTTAATGTAATTGTATTATCTGTTATTGTTATTTTCTATCTACGTAACTTTACCGAAATCAACAAGAATACGTGTGTCAATGTCTATCGGTCAAAGACGCTAAACGGAGAGACGCGCAAACTCCAAATATACAGCAGGCGTCAGGGTCGGGATCGAACCCACGACTTCCTGTATACCAGGTGAGGTAGTTAACATCTCACCACGGAGAGAGACACGCAAACTCCAGTTAGCCTCGGCTATGTTCGTTAATCCTCAATTTCTTGGTGGAGTGAGGAAGAATTAATACCAAGCAGATGAAGGTGGCCAGGTGTGATTCTAGACACGCCACCGCCTGTTTACCCAGTGACAGTGTACAGTTTGTGTTTACAGTAAAGTCTATTCACTCTGTTGAACACGGAGGTTATAGCGTAACAATAGTTTACTTTTGTTTTCCTCTGGAACTCTTTATATGAATGGAAACAGGAAGTTAACACAGCACACACATTCAGCTGAAGTCGGAACTGTTCATCCCAGCATTCAAGGACATCTGAGCCTGGATTCACACCTCTAAGTTGCGATTGAACGTTAATTTATGCATTTCTGCCTAACACAAATAGTATTGTTTTCAACACCCTTTGCTATGTCAGCTGAATTTAGCTCTCATAAATATTCCTTTTGTCGCCAGACAGCCGAAATTGTGTGCTCGGAGTTTTGGGTGAACATTCATTTTGAAGATTCGAGGGCTTCCAGGCATGTTTATGACCATTTGCCCTCTCAGTGTGTGCCATAACAGCCCGTGTGATGAATTTGGGACACTTTTCCACTATATCATGAATATATGAATAAGTATAGACGTGTAAGTCACGTGTTACTGTGTATATATGCTTTCCTCTGTGCATCGATACTGACGTGTAGATGGTGTGGATATTGTTTTTTTCTGTCTGCAGCTGACACTTCCTCTGACGCTTCCTCCGCAGAATTGGTCTGATGGAGCAAATGCACTCAGCGCAGCTCGGTAGGACAAGACAACAATGCGACCGGCGTGCATACAGCACGGATTGTACTCGAGATTTGACACGGCACGAGAGAACTCACACGGGAGAGAAACCCTTCAGGTGCAGTGTGTGTGGGAAGGCGTTTGCACATTCATCTACTCTTGTAGCACACCAGAGAACACACGGGAGAGAAACCCTTCAAGTGCAGTGTGTGTGGGAAGGCGTTTGCACATTCATCTACTCTTGTAGCACACCAGAGAACACACACGGGAGATAAACCCTTCAGGTGCAGTGTGTGTGGGAAGGCATTTGCACGTTCATCAAATCTTGAAGTACACCAGAGAACACACACGGGAGAGAAACCCTTCAAGTGCAGTGTGTGTGGAAAGGCGTTTGCACAGTCATCTACTCTTGTAATACACCAGAGGACACACACAGGAGAGAAACCCTTCAGGTGCAGTGTGTGCGTGAAGGCGTTTGCACGTTCATCTAATCTTGTAGAACACCAGAGAACACACACGGGAGATAAACCCTTCAGGTGCAGTGTGTGTGGGAAGGCGTTTGCACGTTCATCAAATCTTGTAGCACACCACAGAACACACACGGGAGAGAAACCCTTCAAGTGCAGTGTGTGTGGGAGGGCGTTTGCACATTCATGTACTCTTGTAATACACCAGAGAACACACACGGGAGAGAAACCCTTCAAGTGCAGTGTGTGTGGAAAGGCGTTTGCACAGTCATCTGCTCTTGTAATACACCAGAGGACACACATGGGAGAGAAACCCTTCAAGTGCAGTGTGTGTGGGAAGGCATTTGCAAATTCATCAAATCTTCAAGTACACCAGAGAACGCACAAGCATCAGAAGATCCACAAGGAGTGCAGTCTGAAATCAGCTTGTGAAAGTCAAAGTGCCGCAATGAGCCCATCCCTCATGAAACACGAACCGGAGGAAAATCCCAGCTTGGACACTTAAAGGTATCGAGGTGAAATATGAAGAGGTGATGGTGAAATGTGAAGAAGTGAAGGTGAAATGTGAAGAAGTGATGGTGAAGAGGGAAGAAGTGAAGGTGAAATGTGAAGATGAAGATTCAACTCCAAAATGGGACCTTCACATCGATGGAGGCAACGTGAAGCAGGAGGAGAATTCTGACTGAGGCAGAGTGAGGCAACTCCCAGCAGTTTGTGGAAGTGGAGGTGTGGGTGGACTTCCTCCGAGACAATACAAAGTCAAGTGGAGACCCGGTAGATGTGTAACCTTTGCGTTTTAATAATTGTGTTTTTTTTATTTTATTTTGGGCACCATTATAATATATGCCACAGGACCCGCACGAGCTTAATCCGGCACTGTCAGGGATACCGTTCCAGTGCCCAACCAGGCTGTTGAAAACACCGTGAGTGGATATTCTTAGCTCTTTCGGTAAAGTCACGTTGAAGGGAAACAAAATAATAAAATATATATAAAACAATAAAAATTCTCACGACGTTTCGACCATAACACAAACGGTCGTCATCAGGTGTGTCGAAACGTCGTGAGAATTTTTATTTTTATATATATTTTATTATTTTATTGTTTCCCTTCAATGTGACTTTACCGAAAGAGCTAAGAATATGAATTACTGCAGTCACAAATGCTTTAAATCAAAATTTTACCACAAGTAGAGTTGAGGGTGACGGTGGAGGGCGCGAAGGGGGCGAGTGATGCCGATGGGCGGCGAGGGGGTCATCCGAGAGGATGCCCAGTGGGGAGACGAAGCAATGAAATCGCTCCACGTGTCAGGCGCTGGGTGGATCACCGCACAGCGGCATCGTGGGAGGTGGCGACGGCACGGGGGAGGTCTCTACCCGCTAGTGGATTGACCGTGGCTGATGGTGACGACGACGACGATGGATGTTGCTCACTCAACTCTGCGACGTACGAAACGCCGGAGACGCACGGCGATGTGCGGGGTGTTCAGCGGCACGGTGGAGCCGATGGCCTCCTTGCAGCCGCTGTACAGTTGACGCACGACGTGGAGCAGGGCAGGGAGCACGCTGTCCACTATGTCCTGGCAGCTGCCGCTCAGCTCACCCATAGCCTGCAGTAGGGCAGGGAGCACGCTGTCCACTTTGTCCTGGCAGCCACTGTACAGCTGACCCATAGCCTGCAGTAGGGCAGGGAGCGAGCTGTCCACAATGTCCTCACTGTGGCTACTGCACAGCTGACCCATAGCCTGCACTAGGGCAGGGAGCACGCTGTCCACTATGTCCTCACTGTGGCTACTGCACAGCTGACCCGCAGCCTGCAGGAGAGGAGTCGGCGCGCTGTCCATGAGCCAGAACATCCCGGGGGGCCAGGCTGGGCCGTCCCTCTCCTGTCCGTCTGCGTGTCCGCTGGTGAACATCGGTCCCCAGGTGGCGACCGCTGCCGGTGGAGAGACGTCCTTCATGAGTCCCGAGTAGTTGTTTATCGTTATGGTGGTAGTGGTGGCGTTGGAGCCGTTGATGTTCGAACCCCCACGCCGAGATCCTCCGAGGAGTTCCACCACCGGCTGCGTGAGCAGCAAAACCACAGTGAGCACAGCCGTGAAGATCGCCACGCTGGTGGTGGTGGTGGTGGCGAAGTTCTCCGCAGACCTCGAAGTGGAGGAGCGGCGTGGGGCAAGGTGGTTGCCTCTCCCGGAGCCGACTCCACTCTGGTCGCTCCAATGGATGCACCTTTGTCACAGGCCTTTAATGACAAGAATGTGAAGTTGAACACTCAGTTCCTAGATGCAACCTGCATGGTTAGAGTAGCCAGTCTTTGTGGACCTGTGGGTTGGGTTAATCTCTAACCAGGAGCGAGAGCCAATAAGCTCCCAAGCATTCACTCGGTTTTAATAATTCCATTCTAGATTTGAAGCTTTCGTGACTGCAAGGATCTATACTCTTTGGTTCTATTCGGTAAAGTCACGTAGATAAAAGATAAAATAACAAAAATCACGACGTTTCGGCCACAACACAAGTGGCCTTCATCATGACAGCACGGTCCCTTCACCTGATGAAGGCCACTTGTGTTGTGGCCGAAACGTCGTGATTTTTGTTATTTAATTATTCCACTTATATGGTGCTTGCTTAATCGCCTCTGGCAATTCGGAGTTTTGTATCTCGTCTCAGACACTCGAAGAGCATCCCCAAGTGGCAGCTGCCCCTGTGTGGCACAAGGTGGTGGCCCTGCACCGGCCTGCATGTGGACAAGAGCCTGTCAGTAGGGGGCGATGGTTGATTTGGCATCTTAGTTGTGGAGTTTGTAGGCAATGTTTAGAATTTGATAAATTTTGACCCAGACGCCAGCATGCAACGGCCTACTCGTTCTGAATGACACTACAATAGTATGTTGTACATACACTGTTAAGCAGACGGTGCATATTTTTAAAATAGCTTCTTGTTAATGCGATGTAACCTGATGCAGTCTATTTCACTGCAGTAATTCAATTTTGTTAATATGCCTGTCAATAATTTAGAATTAATACTTGTCTGATTGTGTGCGTACATGTAACATTTTGTCTATAAGGGTCAAACATTGAATAAGTGATGTTAGGACAAAGTGTGTGTGTGTGTTTGGAAGTAACCTGTACAGCTAACTCAGGTGAGACTCATTGTTCTTGTGATACAGGTCAAAGGGTATTTTTGTTTTTCGATTTAAAACTTTCGTGACTGCAAGGATTCATCTTCTTTGGTTCTTTCGGTAAAGTCACGTAGAAGGAGAATAAAATAATAAATTGATAAAATAAAATAACAATAAAATTCTCACGACGTTTCGGCCACAACACAAGCGGCCTTCATCAGGTGAAGGGACGAGACTGTCTGGAGGAAAGAACCAAAGAAGGGTATTTTTGTGTTTTCAGGAAGCATCTCCCTCTGGAGCAACTCATTGTCTTTGAAATAAGGAGCACACTCGGATCATTAATCAGTTACATGGCACACCACTCAAAGGTTACACGTTAGGAGGTTCATTCTCTGCAACACGAATTGTAGTTTTGTATTATGTGTTGACGTAGATTTTGTCGAACTAGGACATAGTTCATAGTTAGTTCATCGTTCATTTATTTGGTATAGTCCTGTGAGCCATTCGGCTCTTGAATCGGGTGCAACCGCAACAAACAAAAACCATGAACAAGAAAACATCTTAAAGTGATTATGTGACTGTGCAAACAGAAAATCCAGGAAAAATATCAAAATATTCCTGAAATAGCACCGTACACCAACGCTGTGTGCAAAAATCCCAGTGGGATGCAAGTCAAATAACAACAACAACCACAAGACAACTAAGATTAAGGCCATCAGTCTAACTCCGTACTAGAATAAACAAAAACATGGCCAAAACAAAAAAAAACTTTTCGAAATCACCAAAATAAAGCCATAAATCCAATGTAACAGTGATCATAGGGACTGTGACCGAATTTTTAACAATAAACTACATAAATAAATTATAACACCAAAATCTAGAGCCATATTTTAGGCCACTGAATAGTGGCAGCTAGGGTTGTACAACTCCTCTTGAGCAGTTTTGAGTGAAGATCTCATAGGTAGTGATTCAAGTTGCAGTTTATTGGCAATAGCATTCCAGACCCTGGGGGCATCAATAGCAAAGGCCCTTCCTCCAGTTTTTGTACGGCAATAGGGAATGTGAAGCTGGTAAATGAGCGAAGACCTGAGGTCAAATTTGTTCTTTGAAACAGAGAGGAGATCCAGTAGGTAGTCTGCGGAATTTTTTGTAAGTACATCGTGAATAAATAAGATCTGGTGCACAAGCCGTCGAACATTAAGAGATGTTAAGTTTGACCCAATGTAGAGATCACAGTGGTGAGTCCTATATGGGCAGTTCAATGCAAATCTTAAGGCCGAGTGATAGATGGAATCAAGCTTCTTCAGTACAGTACTTGGGGCTGATTTATACACGATGTCACAGTAGTCAAGTAGAGGCAGTATGGTAGCTTTTATCAATTCCAAACGGAACATTGGGGGGAAGCAGTGCTTGTGTCGATACAGAAAACCAATTTTATTTTTTGTATTTTTACCAATATAATCAATGTGATCTTCAAAACTAAGTTTTGAATCCAGGATGACCCCAAGATACTTATAGATCTTGACTTGCTCTATTTGATAATTATTCAAGGAATATAATTGGGGAAAAATAACTTCCTGCTTTAGTCCCGGAGAGAAGCATAGCACCTTGGTTTTGGAGGTATTCAGGACTATGAATAAAGGTGTCAGTTTTTGTGCCAGTTAAAAGGGTAAAACCTATTCTTATATTTTGTTTCTGGCAAAGGAGGTCTCATAATGTTAATGCTCACCCCGAGCCCTCAATACTCTGATAGTGCGCTGTTTTTGAGTTGTACGCCTTTTGGCGTCTTCTGGTCCAACACCAATGGAGACTAGGCTCTAATAAAAGCTGTCTCGGGTGTGGACCAATCAAATTCAAGGACAGTGCATATTATTATCAGAGTTGTCTTTTTTGTTTGCATTTTGACTGCTTGTGTTGTGGTTATTGCAAACATGATGCCTTGAATAAAGGTGTCAGTTTTTGTGCCAGTTAAAAGGGTAAAACCTATTCTTGTATTCAGGACTAGTTTAAGAGAAACTAGCTGATGTTGTAGTTTGTTGAAATCACCCTGGAGCTTAGCAATCACGGCATCCGGAGAGCGGCCAGCAGTAATCAGTATCGTGTCATCTGCAAAAAGATTTACCCTGGAATGATCCAGTTCAGTGCCCAAGTCATTGACATAAAGAGAAAACAAGAGGGGGCCGAGGATGGAACCCTGTGGAACCCCTTTTGTTATCTTAACACTGTTTGACCTCCAGCCATCTGTGAATACAGTTTGGGTGCGAGAAAAGAGGTAATTTTTAACCATTGTACTGTGTTCTCGGAAAAACCAAGGCAACTTAGTTTACTAAGCAGGGTGTTGTGGTCAACTGTATCAAAAGCTTTGGACAGGTCAAGAAAAAGACAGGCACAGTACTGCTTATTATCAAGGCTATTGTAAATTTAATTCAAAGAGTCTAATGCAGCAGATGTGGTGCTGTATTTTTTCCGGAACCCAGATTGTTTTAGATGTAGTAGATTGTTGGTGGACAGGAAACTGCTAATTTGGTAGTTCAATAATTTTTCAAAAATTTTCATCAATGGGGACAAAATTGAGATAGGTCGGTAGTTATTGGGATCATCTTTAGGGCCCCCTTTGTGAAGTGGACGGACATAGGAATGTTTCCATTCTAGAGGAACTGATGCTTCTTTGATGGACAGGTTGAAAATATGGGCTATAGGTTTGTATATTAGGTGACCAACAGTTAGTAGAGCAAAGACGGGAAAACTATCTGCTCCGGTAGAGGAGGACCCTTTGAGGTAGGACAGTTGTTTCAGAACATTACTTTCGTGGATTGGTTGGAAACTAAATTCGTTTAATGTTTGGACAGGGGTGTAGGAATTTGCAGGAGCAGGTGTGACTCCCAATACATCAAAAAGATTACCAGCTTCAGAAAAATGAAGGTTAAAATTGTCAACTATTTTTTTGGGATCTGAAAAATATTCCCCATTTCGGTGAAGCTCAACAGGCAGATTTTCTGTTTTGGATGCCTTTTCGATAGATTTGATTGTTTTCCAAAAAATCCTGGCATTTCCATGTGATTCCAGGAGAGTGGAGGAAAAATAGGCATTTTTTGCATGCCGTATTTTTTTTACGCATCTATTCCTTAAAATCCTGTATTCTAGCCAGTCATTTACCAAATTACTTTTTTGAGCACATGCCCAAGCCTTGTCCCTAGTTTTCATGAGCTTTGTAATCAAAGGATCATACCATGGTGGGCGGTTGCCTTTAGTTTTAAATCTAACCAACGGAGCATGTTTGTTAAGAATTTGGAGAAACGTGTACCTGAAAGTCTCCCAAGCCGTAGTCAGGTTGGGGATATCACAGACCTTATCAATATCCGAGTGAAGCACATCATTTGTAAATGCCTGAGTGCTGAAGTGCCTCAAAGAGTGCTTCTCAACAATTTTAGGGGGGGGCTTTGGGTCTGGCTGATGATCTCACACCAAAAATGAAGGAGTGATCGCTAAGGTTATTACCCAGAACACCAGTCAGTGCGAAATTGTGAGGGGCATTTGTCAATAGGACGTCAAGCAGAGTTGACTGTCCCGGATTTTTTAGGTTGGGTCTTGTGGGGACATTTATTAATTGAAACAAGTTAAATTCATCTGTAAAATTTGTTGCCACGGCCGCGGGTTTAGCCAATTCCAATTTAGATCACCCACTAAAATTATTTCACCTTTAGGGAGGCCCCCAAAAAGCTCTCTCAGTGCCGATGCAGCTTCAACATCCTTCCCACAAGGTGGTCTATAGCAGCACACTACCAATATCTGTTGATTATTTGGGAGAGTTATTCTGAGAGCCAGACCTTCAAAGCAACATTTTTTAAACAAGGAGTGAGCTGGTGAACATGCAATAGTGTTACGAACATAGATGGCAATTCTACCTCCTTTAGATCCTCGGTCAAGCCGAAAAAGGTTGTAGTTTTCAATCGTAATCTGCAAGTCATTGACGGCAGGAGTGAGAAATGTTTCTGTTAGGCAAAAAATGTCCGGGTCAAGATGTGCCACTTCTAGTTTTAGTTGACTTAATTTAATCACAAGCCCTCTGATGTTGACATGTAGAACACCAACACCTTTCCTGCCAGAAAAATCTACAGAATTATACGAGCTCTTTTCATTTGGGCCAGGATGAAGCTCAATACCACCCAGAAATAAGAAAAGTAGAATTAACAGTTTGCATAAGTATTTTCTGTGAAAGGATGAAGAGCGGCGAACCTTGGACGAATAGCAGCTCGCAGATGGTGTTATTTTTAAGAGCAGAATGAAGTTTGGAAGGAGTGCTGGTGATGTAATAGGACAAAGATAGGGTTTAAAAGGATACAATGATGGAGTGTAGAAGTGTCTATGAGCTGTTTCATTTGCAGGTGTAGTGGCAAATCGAGCAACAAGTATTGACGCAAAATAACGAGGGTAGCCGTTTGTAGAGTTGAGTGTGGCACTAGATATGGCCGGGAGGGACAGCAATAGGACACACAGCAGGAGAATTGCCATCTCTAAAATATCCAGGGTGTACACAGATTTACACACAAGTGGAATAGAAAAATATATATACTTGTAGGCCGAGCGTGAGAAAAACATCTTGCCGCACTCGTCACACATGCACGGCTTCTCGCCCATGTGCTAAGGTTTAACAGCGCCCACCCCCCTCTCCCAGACAGCAGATTCTTGGTTGTTGTGGGCTCGGCTGAACCGCTTGCACCGCCTCCTTTCCCCGCCGCAGGATGGTGCTCGAGCTAGCCCTCCTTGAGCTCAGCCCACGACTGGAATGTCGTTTCTTGGCCTCTCGTGTCTCTGCTGCCCGTCCAGACGGCCCCACTGAAGCCCACACAGGTGACTCTTCATTCACAACCCTTGGCCGTCTCGAATGATCTCCGTGAAGTTGTCCAGGATGGAGCGCACGTCGTCCTTGAGCCGCTTGAACGACTGCAGCAGCGCCTCCTTGCTCTGGGGCAGCGCCCGCGACATCTAGGGGGAGCAGTGGACGTAGCACGGCACTCCCTCAGGGCAGCAGTGGATGGAGCACAACCCTGCCTCAGGGCAGCAGAGGAGAGAGAGTCTGGCTCCCTCACGGCAGCGGTGGAGATAGTGCGGCTCTCCCTCATGCCAGTAGTGGAGAGCACGGGGCTCCCTCCGGGCAGCAGTGGACGGGGCACGACCCTGCCTCAGGGCAGCAGTGGAGAGAGCACGGCTCTCCCTCAGGGCAGCAGCGGAGAGAGCACGACCCCACCCCAGGGCAGCAGTGGACAGAGCACGGCTCTGCCCCAGGGCAGCAGTTGAGAGAGCGCGGCTTTCCCTCAGGGCAGCAGTGGACGGAGCACACACTAGGCCGCTACAGTAACTGGAAGCCCACGGCCCCACCCAGTTACGCCCGCCGGGAAAATGCTCATTTCTCTCTCTCTCAACTTTGCACTCCGAACGTCGTGTTGTTGTATCGTTCGTGTTTGGGGAGAGAGACATGGGGAGAGACACGGGAAAGAGACACGAAGAGACACTAGGAGACATACACCGGGAGAGAGACACGGAGAGACACGGGAAAGAGACAGACAACTAGGATACAGAGACACGGGGAGAGACACTCAGCATCGCGTGTAAATTTGAAATGCTCCTTGCTGATTCACGTGTGGATGTTCACGACCAAGGGTTGAAGCCAGCCTGACCGCCTGCGGCGCCCCTCACAACCATTTGCGGCCTTGGGACAGGAAAGTCACGAAAGAAATTGCACGCGAACGACGCCTCCACACAAACTCCCGATGCTCCGTCTTGAAGTGTGAAAATGAAACAGCTTTTAATTGTATTGTCTTGAATTGTATAATTGTATTTCTTCATTAAAAGCTTATTCATTGAAAACGACATTTTGTGTGAATTTTCTCTCTTCATTAAGTAGACGATGGCCTTGCCGGGGGTTCGGTTCGATGCGGACTTTCACCTGGTTGGGATTGCGGGATCGAGATAAGGCGACACGGAGCTGCTGGCCATCTGCAGATCGATTCCAACGTAATCGAACGTCTGTCCCTGCGACTCCATCGTTGGTACAGGTGGTGCGTGTCTCCGTTGTGGAGTTTCTGGATAATGTTTGGAATTGCCACAATTTTGACCGTGACAACAACATGCAATGTGCGTTGTGAATGACGCGACGTTATGTTTTACATCTGCCGTTTAGCAGACTCCGCATATTGTGGTGAATGTTACTGGGGTAGCCAGGTGTGCCTGTCGGATTTTAACCTGGAACGTCTGCAATGAATAGAGAATGTGCTACCACATTCTTGGTTCTTTCGGTAAAGTCACGTAAATAGAAAATAACAAAAACAAGAAAATTGGAAAATAATAAATTGATGAAAAGATGCCCATTGGTCGACTGAGATGACTGTGCCCCCCACAGTGTACACACACAGTGTACACACACACAGTGCACACACACAGTGCACACACAGTGTACACACACACACAGTGTACACACACACAGTGTACACACACACAGTGCACACACACACAGTGTACACACACAGTGCACACACACACAGTGTACACACACACAGTGTACACAATAATTTCAGTATATTTTTTGGTATACCCCTGTGAGCCATTCGGCTCTTGAATCAAGTGCAACCACAACAAACACAAACCCGAACAAGAAACACATCTTAAAGTGACTACTTTGTGTGACTCTGCAAACAGAAAATTCATGAAAAAAACAGCTAAATGTTCCTGAAAAAAGCACCGTACACCAACGCTGTGTGCTAAAAATCCCAGTGGGATGCAATGTCCACGTTGTTGTTGCTGAGTTCAAGGGAGGGAGCAATGGAAAATGAATCTAAATCAACAAACTCCAATCCCGCTCTGTGACGTCACTACTCAGCATCACCTCATCGGTGTGAAACGCCAGAGGTGTCCCTTGCTAGTGACGTCATGTCACCAAGGTATTCACCCCTCCCCCATCCACCGCGCTCTTGAACATGACGTCACCTCCGCTTGGGTCACTGCCGATATCGTTCCAGTGGCAATCCTTATTTGGGCAAAGTTACGCCCAGTGACTGGTGGCTCATTAACATAATGTTTCCGTTAAAGCCGTCGCGAGTTTATTACGACGGGTTCAGTGCCCACGCCCCCATCCCTCGACACATGGGCCGGCCTCATTAACATATTTATTCAGTTTGGAGAGCCGCTCTTGGGAGGGAAGTGACGTCATACTACTTCCTGCTGTCGCGAAGCAACAGGAAGCTGCCTTGTGCGCGCTTGCACTGAAATCCGACGTGAGAAATTCTCATCGTTGTGGTGGTGGTGGTCGTTGTGGTGGTGGTGGTTGTTGTTGTTGTTGTTTACCAAGGTAGAGCCTCGCTGTCTCTCTCGTAGGGATGTCAGTTGAGTAGCAGCGAGCATGGGAATCGATGTCCAGGTTGGAACTTTACAGCGCGGGGCCTAGCCACGCGGGGCCTTGCCTCCTGCCCTCGCCTGATTGCATTCACTTTAATTATCTCGCTTAAATTTAATTTGTCTTCACCCGGCTCGTCACTTTGTAACTTTGTTTTATTGTAAATATTCACGCAGTTTTTATTTTCTTTTGTTAGCAGGCCAAGCCCGCTTGAGCTGCTATACCGCTCTTGTTATCAGAAGCGACCTGCCCACAACAACACAAGGTGAGGCTTTGTCAACGTGTGTGAATGTTTTGACTTAAAACTTTGGTGACTGCAGGAATTAATATTCTTGGTTCTTTCGGTAAAGTCACGTAGATAGAAAATAAAATTAAAATAACAGATAATATTTTTTCGTTTTTTAAATGAAGCAAAAACCCCACGACGTTTCTATGGCAACATTAATGTTGAAGATGCGAGGGCTTACAGGAATGTTTATGACATTTGCCCTCTCATTGCGTGCCATGACAGTGCTGTTTGCACAGTCACACATAGTCACTGTAAGATGATTTTCTTGGTCGTGTTTTTGTTTTGTTGCTTGTTGTGGTTGCACCCGATTCAAGAGCCGAATGGCTCATGGGACTATAACCAAAATAAATCAAACTGAAAATCAAAAAACTGAAACCGCGTGATGAATTTGGTGAAGTTTTTCACTGCATCTCCAAATATATATAAAAGGCAAAGTTGTGATTGTGTGTTGTCTGTTCAAAATGTTTAGCGTACTTCCTGACATGCAACAAACTGGAAATTTGCCATGTGGGTACTTTCCAGACTGTACACCGTACAAACATTATACAAATACACTTTTGGTTTTTTTTGGGGGGGGGAGGGGAGCTCAATAATGTATAGATTTTTTGCACGGCAAGTGAGCTGTGACGTCAAATTTGTCACGTGACCCTCGCACGTGGAAGCGAAACTCATTGTAGTGTAGTGGTTAGCGTTGTCTGTGTGTGTCTGTGTGTCTGTGTGCGTGTGTCTGTGTGTGTCTGTGTGTTTGTGTCTGTGTGTGCGTGTGTGTGTCTGTGTGTGTGTCTGTGTGTCTGTGTGTGTCTGTGTGTGTGTGGAAGAGTAACGCATTGTAGTGTAGCGGTTAGCGCTACGCTACGCTACAAACCCGGCGACCCGGGTTCGATTCCCGCTCACGGCCAACACCAGTGACGATTATGTGAACCGGTCCCGGGCCTCCCCTAGGTCGACTCAGCCTCAAATGAGTACCTGGTGCGGTGTGTAAACATTGCCACTAGGGAGACAAGGCGGTCGGGCGTGGTGCGGGCCACCCACCCCCTCGTGTACCGTTCCGGCCTTCATAGGTGCTCGCTAACAGCACTTGCCCCAACAGTCTGTCAAGGCTATACGGGGGATATTTGTCTTTGTGTCTGTGTGTGTCTGTGTGTGTGTCTGTGTGTGTCTGTGTGTGTGTCTGTGTGTCTGTGTGCGTGTGTCTGTGTGTGTCTGTGTGTTTGTGTCTGTGTGTTTGTGTCTGTGTGTGTGTGTCTGTGTGTGTGTCCATGTGTGTGTGTCTGTGTGTGTGTACGTGTGTGTGTACGTGTGTACGTGTGTGTGTACGTGTGTGTGTACGTGTGTCTGTGTGCGTGTGTCTGTGTGTTTGTGTCTGTGTGTTTGTGTCTGTGTGTGTGTGTGTCTGTGTGTGTGTGTCTGTGTGTGTGTCTGTGTGTGTGTGGAAGAGTAACGCATTGTAGTGTAGCGGTTAGCGCTACGCTACGCTACAAATCCGGCGACCCGAGTTCGATTCCCGCTCACGGCCACCACCGGTGACGATTATTTGAACCGCTTCTGGGCCTCCCCTAGGTCGACTCAGCCTCAAACGAGTAACTGTTGTGGTGTGAACATCGCCACTGGGGAGACAAAGGCAGCCGGACGTGGTAGATCCAAGTCCCGGGCAAAGCCGGGTAGTACAGCTAGTCATGAATACGTAAATGAATATAGACGTGTAAGTCACGTGTGACTGTATATATTCATTCCTCCATGGCTCGATACTGACGTGTAGATGGTGTGGATATTCTTATTTTCTGTCTGCAGCTGACGCTGGTCTGATGGAGCAAAGGCAGTCAGCACAGCAGCTGGGTACGACAAGTCAACAATGCGACCAGCGTGCATACAGCACGGATCGGACTGGACATTTGACACAGCACCAGAGAACTCGCACAGGAGAGAAACCCTTCAAGTGCACTGTGTGTGACAAGGCATTTTCAGATTCATCGACTCTTAAAAAACACCAGAGAACACACACAGGAGAGAAACCCTTCAAGTGCACTGTGTGTGGGAAGGCATTGTCACAGTCATCTGCTCTTAAAATTCACCAGAGAACACACACGGGAGAGAAACCCTTCAAGTGCAGTGTGTGTGGGAAGACATTTTCAGATTCATCTGCTCTTAAAACACACCAGAGAACACACACGGGAGAGAAACCTTTCAAGTGCAGTGTGTGTGGGAAGGCATTTTCAGATTCATCTACTCTTAAAAAACACCAGAGAACACACACGGGAGAGAAACCCTTCGAGTACAGTGTGTGGGGGAAGGCATTTTCAGATTCATTTGCTCTTAAAACACACCAGGGAACACACACGGGAGAGAAACCCTTCAAGTGCAGTGTGTGTGGGAAGACTTTTTCAGATTCATCTACTCTTAAAAAACACCAGAGAACACACACGGGAGAGAAACCCTTCGAGTACAGTGTGTGGGGGAAGGCATTTTCAGATTCATTTGCTCTTAAAACACACCAGGGAACACACACGGGAGAGAAACCCTTCAAGTGCAGTGTGTGTGGGAAGACTTTTTCAGATTAATCTACTCTTAAAAAACACCAGAGACCACACACGGGAGAGAAACCCTTCAGGTGCAGTGTGTGTCGGAAGACATTTTCAGGTTAATTTGCTCTTAAAACACACCAGAGAACACACACGGGAGAGAAACCCTTCAAGTGCAGTGTGTGTGGAAAGACATTTTCAGATTCATTTGCTCTAAAAACACACCAGAGAACACACACGGGAGAGAAACCCTTCAAGTGCAGTGTGTGTGGAAAGGCATTTTCACAGTCATTTGCTCTTCAAAGACACCAGAGAACACACACGGGAGAGAAACCCTTCAAATGCACTGTGTGTGGGAAGACTTTTTCAGTTTCATCTGCTCTTAAAACACACCAGAGAACACACACGGGAGAGAAACCCTTCAAGTGCAGTGTGTGTGGGAAGGCATTTTCACGGTCATCTGCTCTTAAAACACACCAGATAACACACACGGGAGAGAAACCCTTCAAGTGCAGTGTGTGTGGGAAGGCATTTTCACGGTCATCTGCTCTTAAAAAACACCAGAGAACACACATGGGAGAGAAACCCTTCAAGTGCAGTGTGTGTGGGAAGGCATTTCCAAATTCATCAAATCTTCAAGTACACCAGAGAACACAGAAGCATCAGAAGATCCACAAGGAGTGGAGTCTGAAATCAGCTTGTGAAAGTCAAAGTGCCGCAAATAGCCCATCCCTCATGAAACACGAACCGGAAGAAAATCCCAGCTTGGACACTTTTAAAGGTATCGAGGTGCAATATGAAGAGGTGATGGTGAAATGTGAAGAAGTGATGGTGAAGAGCGAAGAAGTGAAGGTAAAATGTGAAGATGAAGATTCAACTCCAAAATGGGACCTTCACATCGATGGAGGCAACGTGAAGCAGGAGGTGAATTCTGACTGTGAGGCAGAGCGAGGCAACTCCCAGCAGTTTGTGGAAGTGGAGGTGTGGGTGGACTTCCTCCGAGACAATACAAAGTCAAGTGGAGACCCGGTAGATGTGTAAGCCAGAGACGATGTCGCTCCAATAGATGCACCTTTGTCATGGGTCTTTAATGACAAGAATGTGAAGTTGAACACTCATTTCCTAGGTTCAACCTGCAGAGTAAGGGCGGCCAGTCTTTGTGGACCTGTGGGTTGGGTAGATCTCTCACCCGGAGCGAGAGACAAGCCCCCAAGCATTCACTATGTTCTAATAATTGCATTTACACGGTGCTTGCTTAACCGCCTCAGCAACTCGGAGTTTTGTATCTCGTCTGAAGCACTCGAAGAGCATCCCCAAGTAGCAGCTGCCCCTGTGTGGCACAAGGTGGTGGCCCTGCACCAGCCTGCATGTGGACAAGAGCCTGTCAGTAGGGGGCGATGATTGATGCGTCATCTGAGTTGTGTAGTTTGTAGGCAATCTTGATTCGAAGCTTTTGTGACTGCAGGAATTCACACTCTCTCTCGTTATTTCGGTAAAGTCACCACGTGGGTAGAAACATAACAGATCACGGCGTTTAGATCACAACACAAGCAATCGTCATCAGGTGGGACAACCACAGCAAGAGAAACTGCTGAAGTAGTAGGCGCCTACTACTTCAGCAGTTTCCTCTTATTGTTGCTGTGCTTGTCCTACCTGATGACGATTGCTTGTGTTGCGATCTAAACGCCGTGACCTATTATTTGTAGTGTAATGTTTAGAATTTGCTACATTTTGACCCAAACGCCAGCATGCAACGGCCTACTCGTTTTGAATGCCGCAATAGTACGTTGTACATACACTTTTGATTTAAAGCTTTCGTGACTGCAGGGATTCATATTCTTGGTTCTTTTGGTAAAGTCACGTAGAAGGGAAACAATAAAATAATACAAATATAAAACAATAGAATTCTCACGACGTTTCGACTGCAGTGAGAATTTTATTGTTTTATATTTTTATTATTTTATTGTTTCCCTTCTACGTGACTTTACCGACAGAACCAAGAATATGTACATACACTGTTAAGCAGACGGTGCGTATTTTTAAAAATAGCTTCTTGTGAATACGATGGAACCTGATCCAGGATATTTCACTGCAGTAATAAAATTGTGTTAATATGCCTGTCAATAATTAAGAATGAATACTTGTCTGATTGTGCGTGTACATGTAAAAAAATTTCTATGAGTGTCAAACATTGATTAAGTGTTCAAATCTAGATCAAGTGATGTTAGGACAAAGTGTGTGTGTGTTTGGAAGTAACCTGTACAGAGAACTCAGGTGAGACACGTTGTTCTTGTGATACAGGTCAAAGGGTACTTTTGTGTTTCACGAAGCGTCTGCCTCTGGAGCAACTCATTGTCTTTGAAATAGGGAGCACGCTCAGATCATTCATCAGTTACAAGGCATACCACTTAAAATTTACACATAGCGGAGATACATTTTCTACAACACGAAGTAGTTTTGTCTTACGTGTTGACGTAGATATTGTCTAACTAGGACTAGAAATGCTCCTTGATGATTGACGTCTGGATGTTCGTTACCCATCGGTTGAAGCAAACCCCACTGCTGTTGTTGAGACGCTGTGCACCAATAAGGGTCCAACATATTGACGGCCTTCAGGCCAGTAAAGTCACAACATTTGCACATGACGGACGCATTCACGCAAGTACCCCATGCTCCGTTTTGAAGTTTTAAAATGAAGCATCTTTGAATTGTGTTGTGTTTTGAATTAGATGATTTTATTTCTTCATTAAAAGCTTGAATCAATTTACATCTGGAAGGCTTCATTGCAAAGGACATTTCGTGTGAATTTTCTCTCGTCGTTAAGTAGATGGCCTTGCCGGGGGTTCGGTTCGATGCGGACTTTCACCTGTTTGGGATTGCAGGATCGAGATAAGGCGACACGGAGCTGCTGGCCGTCTGCAGATCGATTCCAACGTAATCGAACGTCTGTCCCTGCGCCTCCGTCGTCCATGCAGGGGGTGCGTAGGTTTGCAGCGCCCCCTGCATGAAAACAACGGAAAGTGCAGCGCTCATCACAGATAGATAAAGTTGTGCGCTTATATTTAAAATGTTATTCTTTTATAAGGTGATGTTGAAATCGAAAAGTGTTTGGCCAGGTCATGATTTCAATCAGATTGATTCATTTATTATGAACCACATCTGAGCTTTTGTGGTCCTGTTGAGCTAAAGTTGGAAAAAGTCCGTGACTATAACTTCGCTCAATATTGTAATTGTGTTTCTATTATTTAGTTATTGTTTAATACAAACTACTTCAGATAATGGGTTTCAAGATGTACTTGAATGGCACGTTCGTTGTTCCGGTGTTTAATGGCTTGGACGTCATGGCAAATGGCTTCCATCGATGTGGAAGTCAATGGTGGATGATAATTTGACATTTCGGTGTTGATTTGGAGTAGATTGTTTAACTGTTGCATACCGAGAGGTGAAATGCTTTGCCGAGTACCTGAACTGTTTGACCAAGTGAATTCATGAAGAGTTCGATACGAGTCTGAGCGTTAATATTCTTGCGGAACGACAAAGGTCTGATATTTTAAACATTCCTGATCGTACGTTTATTGCGACAATGTTCAAGGGGAACACGTGTGGAGGCGAGTTCCGGGTGAAGTCTCCCCTTACCTGGCAACCATGGTGGCTGTCCGCTGATCGCTCTCGCTCCGTCACAGCTACTAGCTGTAGGGATCGGGACTCTCCATGCTGGCGCTGTTTTAATTCACAGCGCCAAGAGCGGAGAGCCTCATCCCTGCAGTGCCCTCCTGTTGTGCCGCAGCATTTACCGCGTAACGAGGCAGTGTTTTCATGAGCAGTGCGTTCCAGTACACACCCACACGAGCGAACCATGTGCAACAGTGTGCGTACATACAGACACGAACAAACACGCGGGTGCACATACACACACGAGCGCTTACTTGCATACACGGATGAGTGGAGGTGCACGCACGAGTGTGGTCACCACCTGGCTAGCTACACTAGTCACGTGATAGCTAGTATACTAAACTATACACTACACTATACACTACTATACACTTATACACTACACTATACACTACACTACTATACACTACACTATGCACTACACTAAACACTTATACACTACACTACTATACACTACACTATACACTTATAGACTAAAATATACACTACTATACACTATACAATACACTATTATACACTACACTATTATACACTACACTATGCACTTATACACTACAATATACACTACAATATCCACTACTATACACTACACTGTACACTACACTATACACTACAATATACACTACACTATAGACTACAATATACACTACTATACACTACACTCTACACTACAATATGCACTACACTATACACTACAATATACATACACTATACACTACTATACACTACACTATACTATACACTACAATATATACTACAATATGTACTACTATACACTACTATACACTACACTATACACTACAATATGTACTACTATACACTACACTACTATACACTACACTATACACTACACAACTATACACTACTATACACTACACTATACACTTATACACTACAATATACACTACAATATACGCTTCAATATACACTACACTATACACTACTATACACTAATATACACTACACTATACACTACTATACACTACACTATACACTACTATACACTACACTATACACTACTATACACTACACTACTGTACACTACTATACACTACACTATACACTACACACTCGTACTGTACTAGTATACTACACTATACACTACACTACTATACACTACTATACACTACACTATACACTTATACACTACAATATACACTACACTGTACACTACTATACACTACACTATACACAACTATACACTACACTATACACTACTATACACTACACTATACACTACACTACACACTACTATACACTACACACTATACACTACACTAGTGCTGCACACACACTACACTAGTGCTGCACTAGTCCCCAAACTGCAAAGACAAAGGCTCCCCAATGTAGACTGACGCATCCACAGACCCACACGTGGACCCACGGACTCGCACAGAAACCCACGGACTCATCGACTCCCACTGGGCGTGCGCTGTTAGCGAGCACCGGTGAGGGTCGCGATGGAACACCACCAGGGGCTGGTGTGGACAGAACCACGGCTGGCCGCTCGTCTCTCAAATTCTGATGTTAGCACCCCCACCCACCTCACCACCTCCTTAATTATGGCTGAGTCCACCTAAGTGACGCTCAGGACTGCTTCAGGTAAGGGGCGGACCTTAAATGACGTCACGCGATTTTAGAGAATTTTTGACCCCCCCCCCGCCCCCATCGTCACACGACGTCACAAAGTCAGACCCCTCCCCCTCAAATATGACGTCACAAAGCTCTGCCCCCCTCCGCCCTCCCCCCCCCAAAAAAGGTAAAACATGCTTCAAATCGCTTTAAACTATTGTTGTCATTGTAGTGCGTAGTTAATATGGCGCTGCATACTGATGTAGGTAGAAAACATTTATTACAAAGTCTTATTAAGTAGAACGTGTTTATATTTATTTAAAGTTGCGCAATTTGATGTGACGTCACTTTTCTCAAACCCCCCCCCCCCCTTGTCACACATCGTCTCAAACGTCTGACCCCCCCCCTAGGTGCGTGACGTCATTCACGGACGGCCCCTAATTGTCGCTGGCATTGGCCGTGAGCGAGAATGGTGCAGCGCCGCTAACCGCTACGCCGTGATGGTGCCCTTACCTGCATGAACGGAGACGCGGTCAGACGATGGGTGAGCCGTTGGTGCGGGCAGGACGAGTGATCTCGGGCGTACCTCCTGACGTGGAAGGCGAGGGAGGTCGGAGTGCGCGTGTGAAGAGAGACGGCAAGGGGCGGGAGGAGAGGGGGGCCATCGGACTGAGCGGAAGCAGGAGGACGAGGGCAGGAGAGGCAGCGGAGCCGTGGAGGAGTCTGGGCGCGCTTGATGGTGAAAGTTGACGTGGACGCACGCTGCGGAAGAGAAGAAAATCTTCACGCTCGGCGCCACACACAGCCAGACGTAGCTCACCTCATCCGTCTTGCTGACGATGTGAAGGACGACTAGACTCGGATTGTCTTGTAGCTCTGTGGAAAGAAGGAGAGGTGTCTTGGGTCCAACAAGGCCCTCTGCCACCGGTGTGGGCGGGGGGGTACCCTAGTGGAGGGCTGAGCGTGGGAGTGAGTCGAGGGGAGGGTGAGTGGTGGTTGACATGAATTTGAATTCTTATACATGCTATGTATTGTAACGTTTATTGTCGTATGGGTTTACATATGGTAGAACATATAGGCTATTAGACGAGGACCAATTCAGTGCTAACATCGTTAACACGGACCCAAAGCGTCATCAGGGACCAACATCGTCAACAGGGATGCTCGCCTTGTCAATAGAGACCCACATCAAAAGGGACGCGCTCACCTCTTTAATCCGGACCCATATCTTCAATCGGGACCCATATCATCAACAGTGACCCACAACATGAATATGGACATTCACCTCGTCAGTAGGGACCCACATCGTCAACAGTGACCCACAACATGAATATGGACACTTACCTCGTCAGTAGGGACCCACATCGTCAACAGTGACCCACAACATGAATATGGACACTCACCTCGTCAGTAGGGACCCACATCGTCAACAGTGACCCACAACATGAATATGGACACGTTTTTGTTTTGTTGCGGTTGCACCCGAGTCAAGGGCCGCACGGCTCACAGGGCTATACACCTGACACGTGAAACTTAAATTAAACTGAAGACGACGTCTCGCCAGCATGCATCTATCCTCCACGCGTGGCTTCTGTCACGCGGCTTCCACGATTTCGCCTGAGAGTCTCCCGCCGCGTGCCCCCATAGGTCTTCTCCATCGGTCGCTCGACTCACGTAGACCATTCATCCGCGTGGTCCACGTGGTCAAAGAAGAAGTTGGTACCAGCCAAGACAGCACAACGCCAGTAACACAGACTCATGTTAATGGTCGATAAGAGTGAAGTACAGTACGTCATAACCCACTCATTTCAAATGCTTGCCACATTATTCGTTGCTATTGGTCACCTAAAGAACTTGGAATTGCTAATGCTGTGCCACCTCAGGTTCTAAGGCAAAGTGAAATGTCTGCTCTGGGCCGGTCAAGGACACCATTTCTGGGATGAAACTATCACATTCACGACACGTGATAAAGCATAAAAGCGGTATGCACTGCTGTAACCTTAGCAGGTACCACCACAGTCAGTATGCACTGTTGTAGTGAAAGCAGGTACCACCACAGTATGCCCTGCTGTAGTGAAAGTAGGTACCACTAGTCAGTATACCTGCTGTAATCATAGCAGGTACCACCACAGCCAGTATGCACTGCTGTTATAATAGCATAAAAAAATATAACGATACTATCATAGAATGTTAACTAAACGAGCATACATTGTTAACTAATTTAGGATAAACATTAAACTTAATGAGTATGGATAAATGTACCGCATTAGCATACAGATTAAAATTAATTAGCATACCAAAATTTGCATAGGACAACCGTTGACCAATCGCTGCGCACCATCGCCCGAGACGCTCCCAGGTTTGCCTCTCGACCAATCGGATCGCTGGCCCTCCCCCCCTCCCCACTTTGGCACGCGGCGACCAATCAGATCGCGGGAAGGACGCTACCATTTTTAATGCCCTACGCTGAACGCCGCGCGCCCATGTGCGTGTGAGTGTTTAGTTTTAATTATTTTAATCATTAAAGTTCGCGAGTGTCAAGGTAAGCTACGTTGACTTTGTTTTTTAAAGCATTTTCTCAAGAGAACCGTTGTTGTTGCTGCTGCGGCTGTTGTTGTGAAAGGCCCGGTACACCCTGAGGCCTTGCCTAGACTAGGACAGCCTTGATGTCACGTGGGTCCACACTCTTTGTGTCTTTCGGTAAAGTCACGTTAAGTTTAATTTAAATTTTTAATTAAGTTGATTGAAACTTATACCTACGTATTTTTTTATAAATGAATATTTTTTATAATTTAAATTAAGTTTATTTTATGTTATACCTACGTTAAATTAAATTTTGTAATAAATTAAATTTCATTTAAATTTATTTTATTTCATACCTATGTAAAATAAAATTGAAAATTTTAATAAATTAAATTTATTTAAATTAATTTTATTTTCTACCTACGTTAAATTACATTTTTAATAAATTAAATTTATTTTATTTAAATTTATTTTATACCTACGTTACATTTTTTATAAATCCTTTTTTAATTTATTTTATTTTATACCTACGTTAAATTAAATGTTTTAATAAATTTAATTTATTTTATTTAAATTGCATTTATTTTATTTAATACCAACGTTTAATTTTTAAAATAAATAACATTTTATTTAAATTAATTTTATTTTATACCTACGTTAAATTAAATTTTTAATAAATTAAATTATTTTATTTAAATACTTTTTTTAATAAATTACATTTATTTTATTTAAATTACATTTATTTTATACCTACGTTAAATTAAATTGTTTTAATCAAATTTATTTTACATGTACAGTCATTTTAACTGCTCTGACTGCTACAAGCTAAGTGAGGCCTGGAAGCATATTATTAAGTAATACATTTTACAATTGCTTATAGAGGAACCCCATACTAATGAACTGACTACGTATCTATATAATTAAAAGACCGCATGCAGATATCGCAAAAGCGGACCCCGTTGTCAATGATATAATTCGATGTACATACAGCAGTTGCTGTATGTACATTAAAATTACACCGATTGTAATACGTCACCAAAGACGACACAATTTTAATTTGACCCCCGGGTCTGATCGCGTTAACTGTGCAGGTGGCGGGTCGAGAGGTGACTTGCACGTGTGTGCAGCTTGTTGAATATTGACGTGCGATGACTTGTGGAGAGGGAGAATGATGATGATGGCGATGCAAGTCTTGAAGTCTGACGCTGTTCTCCGAGTCGTGTAGCCGACCGCGTGCCACTTTGGGGATTGCGTAATGTAATTTTAGTTTCCTCTGTGGAACTTTTTATTTTGTTGATCCTAACGATGTAACTAACGTAGGGCGGGCTTGGGAGCGGCGTTGACGATGTGTTTTGGCGTTGCACCAACCAGTACCTTTGCATTCAGAAGTTGGAGGTGCTTTGATTGTTACAGCGAGAGGTGGAATCATCACCGCCATCGTCATGGGTTTAAGTGGGCACGGAGCCCGTCAAGGGAATGGGTAGGTAGAGGAATGGGGTTGGAGAGTATACACAACTTGCATTTCTAGTAATTTCAACAATATATGGGCATGCACATCATTAACAGTATCCTGATTGATGAGCAAAACAAAATCGCAATTTAATCGTGAATCTATTGTCATAAATGAGTCTGAAATATGAATAGTCATGCTCAAAACTGCATTCCTATTATAAAAAAATCATTGTACCCCCATTCATGATGACAATTCCAATATGGTCATTATGATGCTCAGAATTACACTTATATTCTCAGAATCATGAACATTTATTAAAACAGCAGTGTGCTCAAAATGCTCATTTAACAATTTCAACATGTACACAATCAATTCCAAGATTCTAATCAAAGTAAGTCCTATGTATCGTGGTGTTTTCATTCTTATACATTATTGCGCGCCCCCCCAAAAAAATATACAAAAGTCTATTTTTATAATGTTTGCACGGTGTACAGTCTGGAAATTACCCACATGGCAAATTTCCAGCTTGGTGCGTGTCGGGAAGTACGCTAAACATTTTGAACAGACGCACACATTCACAACTTTGCCTTTGGTATATATGGAGATTAGTAATAAATTGTTAATTTAACTACTTTCAAGTTGACGGATTGGAAATAGGAATAGCACTGGCTCACCACGGGGCTTATCGCGTGGTATCTGGGCACTTTATTTGAAACGTAAACCCCACAGTTTGTGAGTACAATTCCTCGCAAGTTGCGTCCACAGAGACAGACAGACAATGAGGTTTCTAGGTAAGAGTAAGAAATTAATCTACGTGTCGAGGAGAGACGAGAGAGCCAAGAGGTCACCTCGGGAGACGGGGCGACGCGTCAACCTTAGTCATGTGACTGAAGGAGTGTGGGCGTGCCGTGCGTACGTGTGTGTGTACCGTGTTGGTGTGTGTACTGTGCGTGTGTGTGTGTGCCGTGTGTGTGTGTGTACTGTGTGTACTGTGTGTGTGTGTACTGTGCGTGTGTGTGTACTGTGCGTGTGTCGTGTGTGTGTGTACCGTGTGTGTGTACTGTGCGTGTGTGTGTACTGTGCGTGTGTATTGTGCATGTGTGTGTACCGTGTGTGTGTGTGTACCGTGCGTGTGTGTACTGTGCGTGTGTGTGTGTACTGTGTGTGTGTACTGTGCCTGCGTGTGTACTGTGTGTGTGTACTGTGCGTGTGTGTGTATTGTGTGTGTGTGTACCGTGTGTGTGTACACTGTGTGTGTGTGTACCGTGTGTGTGTAACGTGTGTGGCGGTAGTCTAGCGGTTAGTGCGCTGCTCTACAAACATGACGACCCCAGTTTGATTCCCGCTCACAGCCAACACCCAGTGACGATTCTTTAGGATATGTTTTTCAAACGAACAGTTGTTTGGGTTGCGTTGTGTTCATTAAAGTTACTTGCAATTCAAATACAGGTGTGTTTTTGGTGGTTGTGATGCCAGACGATAACATTGTGAGGAGCAATGCCTGAATCCTTACCCTTGGGGTTCCTCTAGAAATGGCAAAAAGTCACTGAGAGTGGCCACGTGGAGGAGAGGCTGCTACTCTGTACAGAGCTGGACCGGTACCGCCTGGATCTCTGTGGCATTCAGGAGATCCAGTGGACCGGCTCTGACTCCAATCATCATGAGGGGTGCAGAGTCCTCCACTCGGGGCAGGAGACTGCCAAACAACAAGGAGTGGCTCTTATTCTGAAAAAAAGAATGAAGGCGGCGTGGGAAGGTGGCGGCGAGGTGTGGGAAGCTGTAAGCCCCAGGCTACTTTGGGCTCGCCTCCCCATCAACAGGAGGCAGAGAATGGTGGTGGTGGTGGCTGCTTACGCCCCCACCGAAGACGAACATCAGTGGAGGGATGGAGGCAAGCCCGTGGATTCAGATTCCTTCTATGACCTCCTGTCACAGGTGTTAGCTAAAAGTGGCCCCTCGGGATAGAGTCATCCTGTTGGGTGACTTCAATGCCCGACTTGGTCATGATGCTGGCACCTGGTCTGGAGCGATTGGAAGGCATGGGCCAGATCAACTCAATAACAACGGTAGGAGGCTGTTAGACTTCTGTGCAGCCTGTGGGCTTGTCATTGCCAACACGCTGTTCTGGCATCTGTGCATCCAGACAACATCGTGGATTCACGCCGGGTCTAAGCAAGAACATCCGCTGGACTATATAGCAGTGGACCAGCGAATGCAGGCCCATGTCCTTGACACCAGAACCTACAGTGCTGCTGACCTCACTGACCATTAGCATTTCATATGTAAGATCTGTGGGCTGGGTAAATCTGTGAGCAGGAGCGAGGGACAATTAAGCTCCCAAGCATTCACTACGTTATAAACAACATATTTGCACTCATAAGTCGCTTGCCTAATTGCCTCAGCAACTCGGTGTTTCGTATCAAAACTCAACTCAAACAATCGAAGGGTGCCCCCTAAGTGGCAGCTGCCCCTGTGTGGCACAAGGTGGCCCTGCACCGGCCTGCACGTGGCATGAGTCTGTCAGTAGGGGGCGATCATTGACGCGTCATCTACGTTGTGGAGTTTCCGGATAATGTTTTGGAATTAACCACAATTTTGACGGTGACATCAACATGCAATGACCTGTGCGTTGTGAGTGACACAATACTCTGTTTTACATCCGCTGTGAAGCAGACAGCGCATATTGTGGTGAATGTTACTGGGGTAGCCAGGTGTGCCTGTCGGATTTGAACTTTGAACCTCTGCAACAAATAGAGAATGTGCTACCATATTCCTGGTTCTTTCGGTAAAGTCACGTAGATAGAAAAAAAAAATGTACAAAATAAAATATTTAAAAAATTAAAAAATACAATTTTTTTAAAATAAATTGATAAGATGCCATGGGTCGACTGACTCAGATGACTGGCCAATGCACCGACTTTGCCCCCCACTACCCACACACACACAGTGTACGTACACGTACACACACAGTACGTACACGTACACACACAGTGTGTACGTGTACGTACACAGTGTATACACACAGTGTGTACGTACTGAGCAGATAAAGGTGGCCAGACATGATTCTAGACACGCCACCGCCTGTTTACCCAGTGACAGTGTACAGTTTGTGTTTGCAGTAACGTCTATTAACTCTGTTGAACACGGAGGTTATATCATAACAATAGTTTACTTTTGTTTTCCTCTGGAACTCTTTATAATAATGGAAACAAGAAGTTAACAGCACACACACAGCTGAAGTCGGAACTGTTCATCCCAGCATTCAAGGACATCTGAGCCTGGATTGACACCTCTGCCTAACACAAATACTATTTTTTTCAACACCCTTTGCTATGTCAGCTGAATATAGCTCTCATAAATATTCCTTTTGTAGCCAGACAGCCGAAATTGTGTGCTCGGAGTTTTTGGTGAACATTCATTTTGAATATACGAGGGCTTCCAGGCATGTTTATAACCATTTGCCCTCTCATTGTGTGCCATAACAGCCCTGTGATGAATTTGGGACACTTTTTCACTACATCATGAATATATGAATATAGACGTGTAAGTCACATGTGACTTTATATGCATTCCTCTGTGCCTCGATACTGTCGTGTAGATGGTATGGATATTATTTTTTTCTGTCTGCAGCTGACGCTGGTCTGATGGAGCAAAGGCAGTCAGCACAGCAGCTCGGTAGGACAAGGCAACAATGCGACCAGCGTGCATACAGCACGGATCGTACTGGAGATTTCACATGGCACCAGAGAACTCACACAGGAGAGAAACCCTTCAAGTGCAGTGTGTGTGGGGAGGCATTTGCACGTTCATTTACTCTTGTAGAACACCAGAGAACACACACAGGAGAGAAACCCTTCAAGTGCACTGTGTGTGGGAAGGTGTTTGCACATTCATCTACTCTTGGAACACACCAGAGAACACACACGGGAGAGAAACCCTTCAAGTGCAGTGTTTGTGGGAAGGCATTTACACAGTCATCTGTTCTTGTAGAACACCAGAGAACACACACGGGAGAGAAACCCTTCAAGTGCAGTGTGTGTGGGAAGGCGTTTGCACAGTCATCTGCTCTTGTAACACACCAGAGAACACACACAGGAGAGAAACCCTTCAAGTGCAGTGTGTGTAACAAGGCATTTGCACGGTCATCTGCTCTTAAAATACACCAGAGAACACACACAGGAGAGAAACCCTTCAAGTGCAGTGTGTGTGGGAAGGCGTTTGCACGTTCATCTACTCTTGTAACACACCAGAGAACACACACGGGAGAGAAACCCTTCAGGTGCACTCTGTGCAGGAAGGCGTTTTCACAGCAACCACATCTTCAAGTACACCAGAGAACACGGAAGCATCTGAAGATCCACAAGGAGTGGAGTCTGAAATCAGCTTGTGTAAGTCAAAGTGCCGCAATGAGTCCATCCCTCATGAAACAAGAACCGGAAGAAAATCCCAGCTTGGACACTTTTAAAGGTATCGAGGTGAAATATGAAGAGGTGATGGTGAAGAGGGAAGAAGTGATGGTGAAGAGCGAAAAAGTGAAGGTGAAATGTGAAGAAGTGATGGTGAAGAGCGAAGAAGTGAAGGTAAAATGTGAAGATGAAGATTCAACTCCAAAATTGGACCTTCACATAAATGGAGGCAACGTGAAGCAGGAGGAGAATTCTGACTGAGGCAGAGCGAGGCAACTCCCAGCAGTTTGTGGAAGTGGAGGTGTGGGTGGACTTCCGAGACAATACAAAGTCAAGTGGAGACCCGGTAGATGTGTAAGCCAGAGACGATGTCGCTACAATAGTTGCACCTTTGTCACAATCCTTTAATGACAAGAATGTGAAGTTGAACACTCAGCTCCTAGGTTCAACCTGCAGAGTAAGAGCGGCCAGTCTTTGTGGACCTGTGGGTTGGGTCAATCTCTCACCAGGAGCGAGAGCCAATAAGCTCCCAAGCATTCACAATGTTCTCATAATAATTGCTTTTACGCGTTGCTTGTTTAATTGCCTCGGCAACTCTGAGTTTCGTGTTTCGTCTGAGACTCTCGAAGAGCATCCCCAAGTAGCAGCTGCCCCTGTGTGGCACAGGGTGGTGGCCCTGCACCGGCCTGCATGTGGACAAGAGCCTGTCAGTAGGGGGCGATGATTGATGCGTCATCTCGGTTGTGTTGTTTGTAGGCAATCTTGATTCGAAGCTTTTGTGACTGCAGGAATCCACACTGTCTAGTTATTTCGGTAGAGTCATCACGTGGGTAGAAACATAACAGATCACGGCGTTTAGATCACAACACGAACAATCGTCATCAGGTGGGACAACCACAGCAGCAAGAAGACAACTGCTGAAGTAGTAGGTGCCTACTTCAGCAGTTTTGTCGTCTTGCTGCTGTGGTTGTCTCACCTGATAACAATTGCTTGTGTTGCGATCTAAACTCCGTTATCTATTATTTGTAGCTAATGTTTATAATTTGCTACATTTTGACCCAGATGCCAGCATGCAATGGCCTACTTTTGAATGACACTACAATAGTACGTTGTACATACACTGTTAAGCAGGCGGTGCGTATTTTAAAAATAGCTTCTTGTTAATACGATGTAACCTGATGCAGTATATTTCACTGCAGTAATTAAATTTTGTTAATATGCCTGTCAATAATTACGAATGAATACTTGTCTGTGCGTATTTTAAATGTTATTCTTTTATAAGGTGATGTTGATATCGAAAACTGACACATAACCGGCGTGCCATTAATAGGAAATTAACTCTGCTTATTGGAATCAATGTATTCATATATGTTGATAAACTGTTTTCAAGCAGATTTTGTCTCTAACGGCGAATACAGGGACCACGTGATTGTTTAAAAATGTATTTGATTATAACTATAATTGCCTACAATTCGTCATGTGTAGCTTATTTAGACTATAATTTATTCACTACCCAAAATGTATTTACTTGAAAACATAGAGCTGATATTTGTAAGCAATGTCTGTTATTTATACGTTTGAAAAAAATATTTGCACATATTTAACTTGTTCAGATACAAGGTGAATTCACAAGGCTTTGTAAAAAATCCAATATTTCAGAATTTTGCCTTAACGGAGAATATTTTTTAAAATGTTGGTAAAAATAAAGATTCAGAAGTATATATTGTGCCGTGTCTACAATTTTACTGTAAAGTGGAATTGGTAAAAACAATTGATGGTTCAATGAGCCACTCTGTCTACGGGAAAGCTACCCATACGGATGCTTATCTGAAACCGGATTCCCACCACCATCCATCCCAGAAGAATTCCCTCATCAAGATTCTGCACTATAGAGCCCAATGCATATCCGACCAGGAACACATAGCCAGTGAACTCAAGCACGTACACCAAGCTCTTACAATCCGCAAAGCTATTACTCCAACCATGAAGAAGGACCCTCTTGAGGAGCATTTCAAAACCATCACTTTGCCCTACATTGCGGGGATCACAAAAAAATCTCCAAAATCTTGAATAAACACAAGATCCAGGTCCGATTCAACACATTACATAAAATCCGTGATCTGGTCCCGTCTGTAAAAGATGTGATTCCGGACATACAGTACCCTGGCGTCTACAAATTAAGTTGCCTCTGTGGTAGTAGTTACATTGGAGAAACCAAATTACATGTCTCGGACCTCATTCGTGAACAGAATGCAGACCTAAAACACGGTAGGACCAACACCTCGGCCGTGGCAGATCACTGTTATAATTCAGTAGGCTCACATGACATTGACTTCTCCAAGACAGAGGTTCTTTGCAATCCATCTGGCTACCATGAGAGATTCGTTCATGAGGCCATCCACATATACACAGAGACAATTTCAACCGAGAGGAAGAAATTGTGGCTTAGCAATCATTGGAAGGATTTGATAAACCATTTCGGGTCTTAATTGATTGTTCACGCTTACGGTGGCTTTCAGACCGCATTCCATTATTTTCATCTCCCCCCACCTCTATTCCGAACATAGATGGACTTGTCCATCTGAACAAACTGTCAAATCGCTCTCCGTGGTGCTAACGTTAAAAAAGCCCGCCACTTTTTTCAAAATTTCTTGCTGTGGTTTTCACACCTGACGTCGATTGCTTCTCGTGTTGCAGTCGAAACGTCGTGATAATTTTATTGTTTTATATTTTTATTATTTGATTGTTTCCCTTCTACGTGGTGGTGACTTTACCGAAAGCACCAAGAACATGAATTCCTCGCAGTCACGAAAGCTTTAAATGAACATTTATTATTACTTCGTTAACATCTTTCACTTTCGCACGCCGCTACTTTTTCGCGACAAGAGGTTTCATTACCACAGGTGACACGTGCAGTGGGTCCAAGACGAGGCGAGACGGTTCGCTGGAGGCAACACATTTATTCAACAAGGGAACCACAGCACAGAGGGGTGACGACCCCTCACAGCCGATAACCTCAGGAGGCAGTCCCTCCACACTACGGTGCCCTTACTCTGGTTCTAGCGCTAACCCTACACTGGTTATGTCTGAACCCGACCCTAGCCAGGGTCACAGGGCTCTTCGCTTCAGGGTCTTCAGGGTCTTCAGGGTCTTCAGGGTAGCGCTCAGAGACTTCTTCAGAGCTTCAGGTGGACGAGGACCGCCAAACCCGTTCAGGGGTCCGGCTTTTATCCCCGTTCCAGGGTCTCTCCGCCCCTGGCCAAGCCTTCTGGAACTCTCTAGGGGGCCCTGGAAAATCCCCCCCCCCCACCCCCCCTGGGGTCTGGGGGCCCTGTTCGTCACACCTGGTCTGTACACCACCCCCTGTTGACGCATGTCCGCTATTACAGGTCAGCTCCCGTGGTAATACACATACAGCCCAACAATGGCGCTACATCATCCCCCCCCCCCCCCCCCCGTAGCATCCAGCCGTCTGCTACGTTCACAGGAAGCCCTAGACGCATGCACGAATATGCTCAAGGTGCCATGTCATACGTTTGAGCGTATGGATGTCCCCGACTTATTTATTACCTTTACATGTAATCCAACTTGGCCTGAGATAAAACAAAAATAATAATAACTTTCATTCGGCCAGACACCCAGCCGTCGATACGACTTCACAGCCAGGGTGTTCAGACAAAAGCAAGTCAAATTCATCGAGAGCATTCACTGAGAGTCGTGTTTTTTGGAGAAACAAGATGCTGGATGTACTCAACTGAGTGGCAGAAACGAGGACTTCCACATCATAGGGGTTTCCCCTTTTTTTGTGGCAACAAAACTGAAACCTTTTGGCGTCCTCTGGTCGAGCACCAATTGGGTCGAGGCTCTCAAGAAAGCCGTCCCTTGGTGTGGAACAAGCGGTTTCAAGGACAATGCCACATATATATTATCATAGTGCGTGATTTTTTGTTTGCATTTTGACTGCAGGTATTGTGGTTAATGCTGTAATATGAATCCTTGTAAAAAGGTTTCAGTTTTGTTGCCAGAAAAAAGGGGAAAAACCCCTATTATATTTTGGTACTGCCAAAGGAGGTCTAATGATGTAGATGACTTCCCCACGCTCATATTTTAATCTGGCTGAAAGAAAAAAATCATCCAATCCAAATCGATGTTATATCTGTCGAGTTTCCAAATCCAGAGGAAGACCCACCACCCAGCCCCACCTCACCACCCTACACCTCACCACCAAGCCCCTCCTCACCACCCTACACCTCACCACCCAGCCCCTCCTCACCACCCTACACCTCACCACCCAGCCCCTCCTCACCACCCTACACCTCATCTGCTCCTCCTCACCCTGCATCTCCCCTCCAGCTGGTGTATCTCAGCCATGATGTCGTCTATCTGCTTGAGAATCTGGCACTCCTCCACCCTCTTGAGACTCGCCACCCTCTCCTCCTCCTCCTCCTCGACCTCGTCGCCCGACTTGCAGTCGCCATCATCGGCTGCACTGCGTGATCTCCGTAGTCCCCTCCTCCTCCTCCTCTTCTTCTTCTTCCTCCTCCTCGTCTTCCTCTCCTCCTCCTTCTCCTCCTCCTCGTTGTCCGCCGCCTCCTCCTCGTCTCGTGCTCTGTCGACGCTCGGCTGCAGGCGGCTGGCGCGAAACTTCAGCAGCAGCCTGCGGACACCCCCCGGAGACTCCACCACCTCCTCCTCCTCGTCCCTCCGCTCCTTCACCTCGTCACCCTCCACCACCACCTCCCCCTCCTCCTCCTCGTCGTCCGTCCGCTCCTTCACCTCGTCACCCTCCACCACCACCTCCCCCTCCTCCTCCTCGTCCCTCCGCTCCTTCGCCTCGTCACCCTCCACCACCACCTCCTCCTCCTCGTCCCTCCGCTCCTTCACCTCGTTACCCTCCACCACCACCTCCCCCTCCTCCTCCTCGTCGTCCCTCCGCTCCTTCACCTCGTCATCCACCACCACCTCCTCCTCCTCGTCCCTCCGCTCCTTCGCCTCGTCACCCTCCACCACCACCTTCTCCTCATCCCTCCGCTCCTTCACCTCGTTGCCCTCCACCACCACTTCCCCCTCCTCCTCGTCGTCCCTCCGCTCCTTCACCTCGTCATCCTCCACCACCACCTCCCCCTCCTCCTCCTCATCGTCCCTCCGCTCCTTCACCTCATCACCCTCCACCACCACCTCCTCCTCCTCGTCGTCCCTCCGCTCCTTCGCCTCGTCCCCCTCCACCACCTCCTCCGGCGATGACGATGATGAAGACGACGACGACGACGATGCGTCCGAGAACGACCAACAGCTGGACGACGATGACGACGCTCTCTGCTGCCGGTATTGTTGCTGAATTTGTTTCCGTCGCTGCCGCTGCTTCTCCAGGGCGCGACCCCGGCGCCTCTCGGTGGGCGGCGGCGGCTCAGCCAGCGGCCGCGGCATCAGCGAGGAGAAGTGGAACGTCGCCTCACGCGGGGGCGAGCCCCGCTTGCTCGCGACCGCCGGCGCCGGCGGCGGCGGCGGAAGATGAGCCGGCGGCGATGGAGGAGACGGAGGAGGCGGAGGAGGCGGAGGAGCGCGGCAGGTAGAGGAGCCCGGGCAGGGATCGGGATTCGGTCCCGCCGGGCAATTCGCCGCCGCCGCCACCTCCCGCCGCTTGCTTAGCGGCGACCGCCCGGCCAAAACCTCCTCTTCCTCCTCCGCCTTCATCACCGCCTCGGCCTCCTCTTCCCCTCCTCCTCCTCTCGCTCCGCCTCCTCCTCCTCCGCCCCTCCTGCTGCTCGCCCTCCTGCCCACGCCCTGCCACCAAAAGTCGAAGTGTCTCTTCCACGCCGCACGTGGTTCAACCGCGGCCTCCCTGCGTCTCTCCGCCTCCTCCTCCTCCACCTCCTCCTTGTCCGCCGTCTCGTCGGCACCGAGCGCCGGCCCCGACTCTCCGCCGCCGTCTCCGCGCTCCGGGGCGACCCTCGGGCCGATTCCCGGCGGCGTCGGCGTCGTCCGGGCGCCGCCGCTGCCGTCACCGCCGCCGCCGTGGGAGCTCTCCCAGGGGGGCGCCGCCGGAGTCTCCTGGCGGCGGCGCCCCCCCTCGAGAGCCCGGAACGTCACGGGGCGACGAAGATGACGGCCGCGGCGGGGAGGCCCCGGCGTGGGCCCCGGCCCCCTGGCGTCGTCGTGGAGCGGGCGAGCGACCTTGGAGGGCGCCGCGTGGGACTCGGCTCCTCCTCCTCCGGCGTCGTCCGTGGAGCGCTTGGGCACCCGGATGGGCCGGGAGGAGCGAGCCCTCGCGGAGGGGGCGGCCGTGGCCATGGCCGGGGTCGGGGCTGGGGCCCGGGCTGGGGGAGGCCGTCTGGGAGGCCGCTGGTGAGGGGGGAGGGCCGGAGGAGAGGGAGGAGACGCGGGATCAGATTCCAGCATTCAGCAAGCAAACATCCCGGTAGCGGTGTTGTTATTAGTGGTAGCGGTGGTGGTCAGTGATTGTAGTGATGTTGGTAATGGTGGTGGTGATGGTAGTGATGGTAGTGTATGGTAGTAGTGGTGGTGGTGCTGCTAATGGTGGAAGTGGCGGTAGAAGTGGTGGTGGTGATGGTGCTAGTGGTGGTGGTAGTAGTGGTGGTGTAATGGTGGTGGTAGCGTTGCTGGTAGTAGTGGTGGTAATGGTGGTGGTAGTGATGGTAGTGTATGGTAGTAGTGGTGGTAATGGTGGAAGTGGTGGAAGTGGTGGTGGTGATGGTGCTAGTGGTGGTGGTAGTAGTGGTGGTGTAATGGTGGTGGTAGTGACACCCGAGATTGTATACAGGTTAAGGGGGGGGGGAGAGACAAGAAGGGCCGTGGGGCGGGGGCTAAGTTAAGCCGCCTTCTGTTATGCTGCAGGGGGTTGGGGACGGAGAGATGGCCGTGTGCATGTTGAAGAGCGTTACACACGTGAACCGGAGGCAGGAGGCAGTAGTTAAGCTGACAAACTGGTTGCCTTGCAGAGTATACTGCTGTAAACTATAAGGCTGCTAAAGTTTAACTTGGGTTTAACTTTATTTTTTTTACCTCCGCGACTTTACCGAAAAAAATCCAAAGAGTATGAATCCTTGCACATCATGAAAGCTTCAAATCTAGCGCCTCACATCGTGTTAGCTTGGCACCGATGTTCGTGCTGATTTTTTAAACTAGATCAATAAAACAACATTGATTACATAATAAAGTATAAAAGCTTTCGTGACTGCATAAAATTACTCATTGGTTTTTTCGGTAAAGTCACGTATGTAGACATTTTATTGTAGAAATACAATAAAAATTATATTAAAAAACCAATGAGTAACATTGATTACAGCCCCAGCTCAGGTTTTTTTTCCCATCAATGAAACAGCCCCTGGAGTGAGAGCACCTTCCAGGGTATAAACCAACACTGCCGCACGTCTGTCCAAGAGCTGTGTAAAAAAACAATTGAGTTGAAAACAATGTCAAGCCGACAGGGAAAGGGGCTCCTGGCAACTTTGACCACCAGCCAGGTCGATGTGTTGGTAATGAGAATGTGCAATTTGTTTTATCCTTGGAAACACGGACTATGAATAAAACGAGATATTCTTAGTTCTTTCGGTAAAGCCACGTTGAAGGGAAACAATAAAATAATAAAATATATATAAAACTAAAAAATCTCACGACGTTTCGACCATAACACAAACGGTCGTCATCAGGTCGAAACGTGATAATTTTTATTGTTTTATATACATTTTATTATTTTATTGTTCCCCTTCAACGTGGAGACTTTACGGAAAGAGCTAAGAATATGAATTACTGCAGTCACGAAAGCTTCACATCAAAATTCAAAACGAGATACTCGCAGAGTTTACGCTTCTGAATGTGCACTTGTTCAAGCGATTCACTCGGGTCTAAGAGGCAGACGCACGGTAAATTATTGGGCGGCACTTTGTAAGCTCCTAAGGTAGACAAAGCGAGCTTGAACACAACGCGCTCGAGTGAAGTCTTTGAGCGACGCATAGTTCATAGTTCATTTATTTGGTATAGCCCTGTGAGCCATTCGGCTCTTGAATCGGGTGCAACCGCACCAAACAAAAAACATGAACAAGAAAACATCTTAGTGATTATGTGACTGTGCAAACAGAAAATACAGGAAAAAAATATCAAAATATTCCTGAAATAGCACCGTACACCAACGCTGTGTGCAAAAATCCCAGTGGGATGCAAGTCAAATAACAACAACAACCACAAGACAACTAAGATTAAAGCCATCAGTCTAACTCCGTACTACAATAAACACAAACATGGCCAAAACAAAAAAACTTTTCGAAATCACCAAAATAAAAGCCATAAATCCAATGTAACAGTGATCATAGGGACTGTGACCGAATTTTTTACAATAAACTACATGAATAAATTATAACACCAAAATCTGGAGCCATAATTTAGGCCACTGAATAGCAGTGGCAGCTAGGGTTGTACAACTCCTCTAGAGCACATTGACACGCGTGCATTGCAAATAATTCAAGTTTAAAACACGCAGCAAAGATTCGTTACAAAAGCCTAGCGGCAGCCTTCACGCATCCTTTGGAAGCTTGCTAACCCACAACATAACCTAGAGACCATCTTCCAGGTCTCTATGGAGACCATCGCATGACAGCGGCATCTGTAGCCGGCCAAAGTGCCGCCTCGGCCGGCTGGGCAATCTAGCCGAGACCGGTGACACTCCCGGAATAGGCCTCAACGCGGCACTCACCAGCGCAACGCTGCGTAGTTGTCTGGGGGGGGGGGTCTTGAGCTATATCCTCCTTCGTGGTGAGGTTACAAACAAAACAATGTCCTCGTGTGGTCGTGGTGGAGGAGGAGATTCGACGTTCCGTGCCTCGAATCACGGGCAGGCGACTCGGCGGGGCTGTTATCACGTGAGGCCTTAGCAGGGCGCTTTTATAAATCGTAGTGCGGATAGGCGAACACGCAGTGCGAGCGAGGCTCAGATTCTGTAGAATTGATAAACACTGCCCATAGACTCAACACTGCTCATAGACTCAGCACTGCCCATAGACTCAACACTGCCCATAGACTCAGCACTGCCCATAGACTCAGCACTGCCCATAGACTCAACACTGCCCATAGACTCAACACTGCCCATAGACTCAACACTGCACCATAGACTCAACACTACACCATAATAGACTCAGCACTGCCCATAGACTCAACACTGCCCGTAGACTCAACACTGCCCGTAGACTCAACACTGCCCATATACTCAACACTGCACCATAGACTCAACACTGCCCGTAGACTCAACACTGCCCATAGACTCAACACTGCCCATAGACTCAACACTGCCCATAGACTCAACACTGCCCCATAGACTCACCACTGTGATCTCTACATTGGGTCAAACTTAACATCTCTTAATGTTCGACTGCTTGTGCACCAGATCTTATTTATTCACGATGTACTTACGAAAAATTCCGCAGACTACCTACTGGATCTCCTCTCTGTTTCAAAGAACAAATTTGACCTCAGGTCTTCGCTCATTTACCAGCTTTACATTCCATATTGCCGTACAAAAACTGGAGGAAGGGCCTTTGCTATTCATGACCCCAGAGTCTGGAATGCTATTGCCAATAAACTGCAACTTGAATCACTACCTATGAGATCTTCACTCAAAACTGCTCTAGAGGAGTTGTACACCCCTAGCTGCCACTGCTATTCAGTGGCCTAAAATATGGCTCTAGATTTTGGTGTTATAATTTATTTATGTAGTTTATTGTAAAAAATTCGGTCACACTCCCTATGATCACTGTTACATTGCATTTATGGCTTTTATTTTGGTGATTTCGAAAAGTTTTTTTGGTTTTGGCCATGTTAATGTTTATTGTAGTACGGAGTTAGACTGATGGCCTTAATCTTAGTTGTATTGTGGTTGTTGTTGTTATTTGACTTGCATCCCACTGGGATTTTTGCACACAGAGTTGGTGTACGGTGCTATTTCAGGAATATTTTGATATTTTTTTCCTGTATTTTCTGTTTGCACAGTCAAATAATCACTTTAAGATGTTTTCTTGTTCATGTTTTTTGTTTGTTGCGGTTGCACCCGATTCAAGAGCCGAATGGCTCACAGGGCTATACCAAATAAATGAACTAATGAACTAAAATGAACTAATATCGAAAGTACATTAACATAATTTATTCATACTCTAATTTATTTATTTACGGAGACGCTCATTGTGGGAGGAGCGTGTCTCGCACCCCGAAAGTGACGTCATGTCACCTGCTGCCACGTGACGTCACGAGATAACAGGAAGCTATCGCTTCCTGCACTGAAATCCGAGGTGAGAAATTCTCATTGCGATTGTGGTTGTTGTGGTGGTGGTTGTGGTGGTGGTTGTTGTAGTTTACCAAGGTAGAGCCTCTCTCTCGTAGGGATGTCAGTTGAGTAGCAGCGAGCATGGGAATCGATGTCCAGGTTGGAACTTTACAACGCGGGGCCTAGCCACGCGGGGCCTTGCCTCCTGCCCTCGCCTGATTGCGTTCACTTTAATTATCTCGCTTAAGTTTAATTTGTCTTCACCCGGCTCGCCACTTTGTAACTTTGTTTTATTGTAAATATTCACGAAGTTTTTATTTTCTTTTGTTAGCAGGCCAAGCCCGCTTGAGCTGCTATACCGCTCTTGTTATCAGAAGCGACCTGCCCACAACAACACAAGGTGAGGCTTTGTCAACGTGTGTGAATGTTTTGACTTAAAACTTTGGTGACTGCAGGAATTAATATTCTTGGTTCTTTCGGTAAAGTCACGTAGATGGAAAATAAAATTAAAATAACAGATAATAATTTTTCTTTCTTTAAATGAAGCAAAACACCCCACAACGTTTCTATGGCAACATTAATGTTGAAGATGCGAGGGCTTACAGGAATATTTATGACATTTGCCCTCTCATTGCGTGCCATGACAGTGCTGTTTGCACACTCACACATAGTCACTGTAAGATGATTTTCTTGGTCGTGTTTTTGTTTTGTTGCTTGTTGTGGTTGCACCCGATTCAAGAGCCGAATGGCTCACGGGACTATAACCAAAATAAATCAAACTGAAAATCAAAAAACTGAAACCGCGTGATGAATTTTGGGAAAGTTTTTCACTGCATCTCCAAATATATATAAGGCAAAGTTGTGATTGTGTGTGTCTGTTCAAAATGTTTAGTGTACTTCCCGACATGCAACAAACTGGAAATTTACCATGTGGGTACTTTCCAGACTGTACACCATACAAACATTATACAAATACACTTTTGTGTTTTTTTTTTGGGGGGGGGGGAGCTCAATAATGTATAGATTTTTTGCACGGCTAGTGAGCTGTGACGTCAAATCTGTCACGTGACCCGCGCATGTGGAAGCGTCACGCATTGTAGTGTAGCGGTTAGCGTTGTCTGTGTGTGTGTCTGTGTGTGCGTGTGTCTGTGTGTGTCTGTGTGTGTGTGTCTGTGTGTTTGTGTGTTTGTGTGTGTGTCTGCTTGTGTGTGTCTGTGTGTTTGTGTGTGTGTCTGTGTGTGTGTATCTGTGTGTGTGTGTGTGGAAGCGTAACGCATTGTAGTGTAGCGGTTACAAACCCGGCGACCCAAGTTCGATTCCCGCACACGGCCACCACCGGCGATGATAATTTGAACCGCTTCTGGGCCTCCCCTAGGTCGACTCAGCCTCAAACGAGTAACTGCTGTGGTGTGAACATCGCCACTGGGGAGACAAAGGCGACCCGACGTGGTGGATCCAAGTCCCGGGCGAAGCCGGGTAGTACAGCTAGTCATGAATACATGAATGAATATAGACGTGTAAGTCACGTGTGACTGTATATATTCATTCCTCCATGGCTCGATACTGACGTGTAGATGGTGTGGATATTCTTATTTTCTGTCTGCAGCTGACGCTGGTCTGATGGAGCAAATGCACTCAGCACAGCAGCTGGGTACGACAAGTCAACAATGCAACCAGCGTGCATACAGCACGGATCGGACGGGAAATTTGACACAGCACCAGAGAACTCGCACAGGAGAGAAACCCTTCAAGTGCAGTGTGTGTGACAAGACATTTGCGTGGCCATCAGTTCTTCAGACCCACCAGAGAACTCACACAGGAGAGAAACCCTTCAAGTGCAGTGTGTGTGGGAAGGCATTTTCACAGTCATCTGCTCTTAAAATACACCAGAGAACACACACAGGAGAGAAACCCTTCAAGTGCACTGTGTGTGGGAAGGCATTTCCAGATTCATCTAATATTAAAATACACCAGAGAACACACACGGCAGAGAAACCCTTCAAGTGCAGTGTTTGTGGGAAGGCTTTTTCACGGTCATCTGCTCTTAAAACACACCAGAGAACACACACAGGAGAGAAACCCTTCAAGTGCAGTGTGTGTGGGAAGACATTTTCAGATTTATCCACTCTTAAAAAACACCAGAGAACACACACAGGAGAGAAACCCATCAAGTGCAGTGTGTGTGGGAAGGCATTTCCAGATTCATCTAATCTTCAAAGACACCGGAAAACACACACGGGAGAGAAACCCTTCAAGTGCAGTGTGTGTGGGAAGGCATTTTCACGGTCATCTGCTCTTAAAAAACACCAGAGAACACACATGGGAGAGAAACCCTTCAAGTGCACTGTGTGTGGGAATGCATTTGCACATTCATCAAATCTTCAAGTCCACCAGAGAACACACAAGCATCAGAAGATCCACAAGGAGTGGAGTCTGAAATCAGCTTGTGAAAGTCAAAGTGCCGCAATGAGCCCATCCCTCATTAAACACGAACCAGAAGAAAATCCTAGCTTGGACACTTTTAAAGGTATCGAGGTGAAATATGAAGAGGTGAAGGTGAAATGTGAAGAGGTGATAGTAAAGATCGAAGAAGTGAAGGTAAAATGTGAAGATGAACATTCAAATCCAAAATGGGACCTTCACATCGATGGAGGCAACGTGAAGCAGGAGGAGAATTCTGACTGAGGCAGAGCGAGGCAATTCCCAGCAGTTTGTGGAAGTGGAGGTGTGGGTGGACTTCCGAGACAATACAAAGTCAAGTGGAGACCCGGTAGATGTGTAAGCCAGAGACGATGTCGCTACAATGGATGCACCTTTGTCACAGGCCTTTAATGACAAGAATGTGAAGTTGAACATCAGCTCCTAGGTTCAACCTGCAGAGTTAGGGCGGCCAGTCTTTGTGGACCTGTGGGTTGGGTAGATCTTTAACCAGGAGCGAGAGACAATAAGCTCCCAAGCATTCACTATGTTATAATATTTGCATTTACACGGTGCTTGCTTAACCGCCTCAGCAACTCGGAATTTTCTGTCGTACCTCGTTTGAAACACTCGAAGAGCATCCCCAAGTAGCAGCTGCCCCTGTGTGGCACAAGGTGGTGGCCCTGCACCGGCCTGCATGTGGACAAGAGCCTGTCAGTAGGGGGCGATGATTGATGCGTCATCTCAGTTGTGCAGTTTGTAGGCAATCTTGATTCGAAGCTTTTGTGACTGCAGGAATCCACACACTTGAGTTCTTTCGGTAAAGTCATCACGTGGGTAGAAACATAACAGATCACGGCGTTTAGATCACAACACGAACAATCGTCATCAGGTGGGACAACCACAGCAAGAGAAACTGCTGAAGTAGTAGGCGCCTACTCCAGCAGTTTCTTCTTATTGCTGCTGTGCTTGTCCCACCTGATGACGATTGCTTGTGTTGCCATCGAAACGCCGTGATCTATTATTTGTAGCGTAATGTTTTAAATTTGCTACATTTTGACCCAGACGCCAGCATGCAATTGCCTACTTGTTTTGATTGACGCAACAATGGTACGTTGTACATACACTGTTAAGCAGACGGTGCGTATTTGTAAAATTACTTCTTGTTAATACGATGTAACGTGATGCAGTCAATGTCGCTGCAGTAATTCAATGTTAATATGCCCGTCAATGATCTAGAATTAATACTTGTCTGATTGTGCGCATGCATGTAACATTTTGTCTGAGGGTCAAACATTGAATAAGTGATGTTAGGTCAAAGTGTGTGTGTGTTTGGAAGTAACCTGTACAGAGAACTCAGGTGAGACCCGTTGTTCTTGTGATACAGGTCAAAGGGTACTTTTGTGTTTCACGAAGCATCTGCCTATGGAGCAACTCATTGTCTTTGAAATAGGGAGCACGCTCGGATCATTCATCAGTTACAAGGCATAGGAGGAGGTACATTCTCTACAACACGAATTGTAGTTTTGTGTTACGTGTTGATGTCGATTTTGTCTAACTAGGACTAGAAGTGCTCCTTGCTGATTCACGTCTGGATGTTCGTACCAATCGGTTGAAGCAAATCCCACTGCTGTTGTTGAGACGCTGTGCACCAATAAGGGTCCAACACATTGACGGCCTTAAGGCCAGGAAAGTCACAACATTTGCACATGAAGGACGCATTCACGCAAGTACCCCATGCTCCGTTTTGAAGTTTTAAAATGAAACATCTTTGAATTGTGTTGTGTTTTGAATTAGATTATTTTATTTCTTCATTAAAAGCTTGTATCAATTTACATCTGGAAGACTTTATTGAAAAGGAGATTTCGTGTGAATTTTCTCTCGTCATTAAGTGGATGGCCTTGCCGGGGGTTCGGTTCAATGCGGACACAGACAGTGTACACACACACACAGTGTACACACACACAGTGTGCACACACAGTGTACACACAGTGTACACACACACAGTTTACACACACAGTGTACACACACACAGTGTACATACACAGTGTACACACAGTGTACACACACAGTGTACACACACAGTGTACATACACAGTGCACACACACACAGTGTACACACACACAGTGTACACACACAGTGTACACACACACAGTGTGCACACACAGTGTACACACACACAGTGTACACACACACATTGTACACACACAGTGTACACACACTGTACATACACAGTGTACACACACACAGTGTACACACAGTGTACATACACAGTGTACACACACACAGTGTACACACACATAGTGTATATACACAGTGTGCACACACACAGTGTATACACAGTGCACACACTGTACACACAGTGTACACAGACAGTGTACAAATCACAGTCTACACACACAGGGTGTATACACAATAATGTCCACGTTGTTGCTGAGCTCACACACCCAAGTGAGGGAGCAATGGAAAATGAATCTAAATCAACTTAAACTTCAACCCTGTGACGTCACCACTCTGCAATACCTCATCGGCGTGAAACGCCAGGGGGAGGTGTACCTCGCTAGGACGTCATGTCACCAAGGTATTCACCCCTCCCCCGTCCACCGCGCTCTTGAACGTGACGTCACCTCCGCTTGGGTCACCGCCGATATCGTTCCAGTGGCAATCCTTATTTGGGCAAAGCTACGCCCAGTGACTGGCTGCTCATTAACATAATGTTCCCGTTAAAGCCGTCGCGCGTTTATTGCGACGGGTTCAGCGCCCACGCCCCCATCCCTCGACATATGGGCCGGCCTCATTAACATAATTTATTCAAATTTTGATTTAAAGCTTTCGTGACTGCAGTAATTCATATTCTTAGTTTTTTCGGTAAAGTCACGTTGAAGAGAAACAACAAAATAACAAAATATATATAAAACAATAAAAAATTCTCACGACGTTTCGACCATAACTCAAATGGTCATCATCAGGTGTGTCGGTTTGCATGGTCGAAACGTCGTGAGAATTTTTTATTGTTTTATATATATATTTTGTTATTTTGTTGTTTCTCTTCAACGTGACTTTACCGAAAAAACTAAGAATATAATTTATTCAGTTGGAGAGCCGCTCGTGGTGGGGAAGTGACGTCATACTACTTCCTGCTGTCGCGAGGCAACAGGAAGCTGCCGTGTGCGCGCTTGCACTGAAATCCGAGGTGAGAAATTCTCATCGTTGTGGTGGTGGTGGTTGTTGTTTACCAAGGTAGAGCCTCGCTCTCTCTCTCGTAGGGATGTCAGTTGAGTAGCAGCGAGCATGGGAATCGATGTCCAGGTTGGAACTTTACAACGCGGGGCCTAGCCACGCGGGGCCTTGCCTCCTGCCCTCGCCTGATTGCATTCACTTTAATTATCTCGCTTAAGTTTAATTTGTCTTCACCCGGCTCGCTACTTTGTAACTTTGTTTTATTGTAAATATTCACGCAGTTTTTATTTTTTTCACCAGGCCAAGCCCGCTTGAGCTGCTATACCGCTCTTGTTATCAGAAGCGACCTGCCCACAACAACACAAGGTGAGGCTTTGTCAACGTGTGTGAATGTTTTGACTTTAAACTTTGGTGACTGCAGGAATTAATATTCTTGGTTCTTTCGGTAAAGTCACGTAGATAGAAAATTAAATAAAAATAACTATAAAAATAATAAAAAATGTAAATAAAGCAAAAAACTCAAGTCGTTTTGATCGCAACACAAGTGGTCTTTATTTAATGTAATTGTATTATCTGTTATTGTTATTTTCTATCTACGTAACTTTACCGAAAGAAACAAGAATAAATGTGTCAATGTCTATCGGTCAAAGACGCTCAGCGGAGAGACACGCAAACTCCAATATACAGCAGGTGTCAGGGTCGGGATCGAACCCACGACTTCCTGTATACCAGGTGAGGTAGTTAACATCTCACCACGGAGAGAGACACGCAAACTCCTGTTAGCCTCAGCTAGGTTCGTTGATCCTTAATTAATTACTTGGTGGAGTGAGGAAGAATTAATGCTGAGCAGATGAAGGTGGCCAGGCATGATTCTAGACACTCCACCGCCTGTTTACCCAGTGACAGTGTACAGTTTGTGTTTGCAGTAACGTCTATTAACTCTGTTGAACACGGAGGTTATAGCATAACAGTAGTTTACTTTTGTTTTCCTCTGGAACTCTTTATAAGAATGGAAACAGGAGGTGAACACAGCACACACATGCAGCTGAAGTCGGAACTGTTCATCCCAGCATTTAAGGACATCTGAGCCTGGATTCACACCTCTAAGTTGCGATTGAACATTAATTTATGCATTTCTGCCTAACACAAATAGTATTGTTTTCAACACCCTTTGCTATATCAGCTGAATTTAGCTCTCATAAATATTCCTTTTGTAGCCAGACATTTTGAAGATACGAGGGCTTCCAGGCATGTTTATGACCATTTGCCCTCTCATTTTGTGCCATCACAGCCCGTGTGATGAATTTGGGAAACGTTTTTACTACATCATGAATATATTAATAAGTATAGACGTATAAGTCACATGTGACTATATATGCATTCCTCTGTGCCTCGATACTGACGTGTAGATGGTGTGGATATTATTTTTTTCTGTCTGCAGCTGACGCTTCCCCTGACGCTTCCTCCGCAGAATTGGTCTGATGGAGCAAATGCGCTCAGCGCAGCTCGGTAGGACAAGGCTCCAATGCGACCGGTGTGCATACAGCACGGATCGTACTGGAAATTTCACACGGCACGAGAGAACTCACACAGGAGAGAAACCCTTCAAGTGCAGTGTGTGTGGGAAGGCGTTTGCACATTCATATACTCTTGTAGAACACCAGAGAACACACACGGGAGAGAAACCCTTCAAGTGCAGTGTGTGTGGGAAGGCGTTTGCACATTCATATACTCTTGTAGAACACCAGAGAACACACACGGGAGAGAAACCCTTCAAGTGCAGTGTGTGTGGGAAGGCGTTTGCACGTTCATCAAATCTTGAAGTACACCAGAGAACACACACGGGAGAGAAACCCTTCAAGTGTACTCTGTGTGGGAAGGCGTTTGCACATTCATCTACTCTTGTAGAACACCAGAGAACACACACGGGAGAGAAACCCTTCAAGTGCAGTGTGTGTGGGAAGGCGTTTCCACGTTCATCTTGTTGTATATATAGGTGTTATGAAAATTGATGAAAATAATGAAAATTAAATGAAATTTGAGATTTGCATAATTTATCCGAAATCATGTTAATTAGTGTAATTATGTGCATAAATTATGCTGATTCGAGAGATAATCGTATTAATTTATGCGAGTGGGCGTGGTTATGATAATGCAGGTCGTTATGGATTATCAGGTCGAGCCTCGGTGACGAGGATTGTGTTATGAATTGGAATAACGCAATTAATCGTATGCAGTGACGCAGGCGTTGTGAGCGTGAATGAGAGAGAGACGATTCGACTCTGCTCTTCAATTCCGTATTATCGATAAGGATACGATTACTCTCGATTGAACATTACGGATTATGTGTGTTATGGATTATGTGGTGATAGTGTGCTTATGATAGGTCCCCAGGATTCAGATCTCATACGCAGAACAATATTATGCAGAATTTCAGGAAGAATCACACACAAACCTTCTGCTTTAATCAATTTTATTTCTAGCTAACTTTAATTTTTGGATAATATGAAAAACTCAATCTCGGGATTTGGAATTTCAACACAGCGTTAACACGATACCATCACGATTGCGTTGTTTCACCTCGATAGCGGCACCTGTGGTTAATTCCTGACGTGTAACGCAATCGATCGGTTGTTGAGAGAGAGATTAAAAACAAGTGAACTATTCTATCAAAACCTTAACCTTATAATGTGAATTCGTATTTAAACATTGCCCACAGAGTACCACATCCATTCATAGACCTTCAAGTCAATTCTTATCACGTTTTTAACAGTAGGACGATTGGTTATTATGCAACTCAATGACAGCAGTATTTTTCGTTATGAATTGATTTTTAATGCCGCACCTTGGAGTGGCAACCCTTCTTGATTATCCCGATATGCGTATCGTGTCTTCGTTATCACTGGTTCAATTCTTTGCGTAAAGCAGACGCCGAGGTTAGCATCTCGTGTGTCCAAAATGTGTTTCCTGTGTGTTGCGGCGCGGTGGGGGAGTGAGGGGAAGAGTGTGGGGGAGGGGTTGGGGCATACGAACGGCTGCCAGTTTCTGTCCACTGCTGGCTGGAAGAGTCAGCACGACGCTCGCCGTCGTCGCGCCGATGGGCGTTGAGTGCGGGGCCGCTTCCCTCTCAGCCCTGGTGACGCGAAGTTGCGCGCTGTAGCACGCTGGTGGCACGCTGTTGGTACGCGCTGGTGCTGATGCAGGTGCTGATGGCACGCTGGTGGCGCGCGCTGGTGCTGATGCAGGTGCTGATGTCACGCTGTTGGCACGCGCTGGTGCTGATGCAGGTGCTGATGGCACGCTGGTGGCGCGCGCTCCCTCTCCTTGAAGATGCGCGAACGCGCCCGTGCTGGTTCGCTGACAGCAGTTTCTCTCCACTGCTGGCTGAGCTGCTGCACGCTCTTGCTTGGCGTTGCTGGCCGCGCTCTTTCTCCTTGAAGATGCGCGAACGCTTCCGTGCTGATTCGCTGACAGCAGTTTCCTCCACTGCTGGATGAGCTACGCCGGCGCGCGCTCTTTCCGCTGCTGTAGTAGCTGACGCTGCGCTCGCGAGCGACAGGTCAAGTTTTTTCTTCTGCTGAGTTGAGTTGAGATGAGTCTTCTTCTGTTGAGCTGAGTTGAGATGAGTCTTCTTCTGTTGAGCTGCCCCCGAGGGCTGATGAGTTGGCCCCGAGGGCTGATGAGCTGGTTTCAATGCTGAAACGGCTCCTTTTTATGCCAAAAATCTCTCCCCTTCTCGGCTCCCCCTCACGAGGTGGAGCTATCTTTGATCTGATCGTATGTCGGTGGGGGGGGTTCGTGTGTCGGTGGTGGGGGGGGTTCGTGTGTCAGTGTGTATGTTTGTGTGTGTGTCATTTATGACATGGCTCTGTTGGGGTCTTTCCTCAAGCCATAAACATCAAGACAACAGACACCTCGATTCATCTTGGTGGCGTCTGGTTGTCTAATCCCTCCACCCAGAGAGAGGGGCGGGTTCCCCCCCCCTTTTCCGTACGCGTTCCGACGCACAAAGAAATGGTTAAGATTTTTTTTTAAGTTTAATATTTCACATCACAGTTGGTATCTTATCATACACAGTTATGATCCTGCTTGTGATTCATAGTATTTGATTTATTTCCAAGTGAAGATGCTCTTCCGAGCGTATGCATTTTATCACGTTCTGCAGGGAAAGACAAAGGTGGCCGGGAGCACCTCTTTCTTTATACTTTCGACTTATATTTCTCAAATACCATTTGGTCCCATGTTCGCCACGACTCGTGTTTGTAACTACGTCCTCCCGACACCTCTCGGTTTACCGAGGTTCGAAATGTTATGATGGAATTATTAAAAAGAAAAATAATTTTCATCCTGAGTTTAAGAGGTCCGTTTCCAGATTGTTGGAATCCATATCCCTTGGTTCTGTAAGGTTCTATAATGGAATATCGTTTAAGGTTAACACATTATTGTTAATGTTATTTTGCAATTTCTTTAAAACTTGTTTGTCTGGTTGCCGTGTGTGGGGTGGGGTGTGTCTCCTCATCAAACACGGCTGGCTTTTCCAGATGGCCCCTTGTGATAAGGTGTAATTCCTGCTTCTCCGCGCTGTGAGAGAGACAAAGATGGTCGGGGTTGCTTGGGATATTGTTTAAACTCTTTCGTAAGTTTGCCCGTTCTCCTCATTCCTTCTCGATAACCTTTGATGTGACTCGGTATTTTGTCTCCAAGCTTTGTTTTAACAGTAAAAGTATTAAAGGTGAAAATCATTTGATAGCGAATTAATTATTGGATAATAATTCACTGATGTATCTGGTGGCCTGGTCTTGATTGGAGTGAGCGCGATGACCGCTAACTTTAGCTCATTCTTGTTATTGCATTTTAAATTTGAACCGTTGTTTAAAAAAAATAGTTTAACCCGTGGGCGTCCTCATTTCTGGCTTGCGGGAGGGCTTCCCTCTGCTTGACCTCCCTTAGGGCACATCAAACTCTTGTTCATCTGGAGATCTTCGCAGATAGCTGCTAACATCCTCGCCTCGAGAGTTTTATTATTTCTTTATTTATTAATAGCCTGTTTATGGCCGACACCTGTTTTTTTTGTGTGCCTGGCTTACGGGTTTTATTAATTATTTTGTTTCGTTTGTTAAAAAAAAAATATGATATATATAACGGCAAATATTATTGTTAATATCAATTTTGGAAAAGGCTCATATACAACACACCGCCCTTTTAAAAATGATCGGTGGTCTGCCACGGATTATTTTTAAAAATAAAAAAAAAATGCCTTTTCCATCTAGAACCATCGACATTCCTCGAGTTGACTGATTTTTCCTTACAACGCGCGCGTACGTGTCACAGCATGATTACATTTGAAATAAGAAAATAAAAGAACAGGAAAAAGAAAAAATAAAGGCAACATGTTACATCGGTTGTTATCAATTATTGCTACTTTGATTTTTGTTTCAGTTCCTGGGAAACACTGGATAGCGGTTTCGCGCCCGGTGGTACACAGTTTCCCTCCATTCACCTCTTTGTTTTCTGTTTACCAAGTTGTTGGCAACCTTACTGCCACCTTTGGTCAAGAGTGCAGAATAATTTTTCTCATGGCCAGGTATTTTAGAGTAACCTGTGACCTTTCCATGCAACATCATCACATCGTCGTTTTGGTTCATCGTCGGTATGGCTTTAACCAAATGAGCACGGTTCCTTTGTTCGTATCGGTAATTTGTTTTATCCCTCGCCTTCCCTGTGGGTTTATGTGGCGTGAAGCCATGTCGAGCGCCACCAGGATTAGTACACCACACGAGTTTCTGTGCTCGACTGTTGGGGTCATTTGCCTTCTCCGCAGCCATGTGCAGATTTGCTGACTCCGTACCACGATTCGATTCCATGCCTCGATTCGATTCCATGTTTTTGCGTGTGCTGGATTTCCACACATTCCCCGATCCGTCATGGATTTTTGTCTCCGTAACGCGTTTCCCTGGCACTTTTACAGTATTCTCACGCAATTTTGCGACACAATTGATCGCGTTTCCACTTAACAATTTCTCCCCTCGATCTTGTTGGTTATCATTTCCTGTTAGATCACGCTTCATGGTTAATTTTCCTTGTTCAATAGGTGGGTTCACCACGGGAGCGACTCTCGCGTTCCCCACCACATCAAAGCGTGTGCATGGCGCATTTAGTTTTCCACAATCATGGTTCCCCTCCTGGTTCTGTTTGTAACCTCCAGCCTGCTTGATTTTTTCCAAGGGCTGTGATTTTTTTTTCAGATCAGCGGACACCTCTTTCCCTGTCATTTTCCTCTCAACCAGTGTGAGCGATTTATCACGTGCCCATGTCACCCTCTTTGTTACAGCCAAGCCATGTGTGCCCCTTGTGTATCGTGGAATGGGGAATCGGCGTGATTCTGCTCTTGGCCTATACGCGCCGTGATTCTCGCGATTATGTGTCTTTGTGTGTCGTGGCCGCCCATTCTCTATGTGCCACTGTCGACCGTAATTGTTATCTCGCCATCTGTGTGGGTAATTTTGGCCGGCTGTGTGCCGCTGCATTGGGTGAAGATATGGTCCTGCTCTTTGCTTCCACCCGTGGCGATTGTCGCAAATACGCGTCTCTGCACGCTGCGAACGCTCTCGGTCTGTGTGCCGTGGAATTGGGCACTGGTCTGACTTTGCTCGTGGTCTCCACACGTTGCGATTCTCGCAAATCCGCGTCCCTGCATGCTGCGATCGCTCCTGGTCTGCGTGCCATTGTCTCGTGTAATTGTTATTTGACCACCCGTGTATGTAATTATGTTGGTAATCCGTGGGTGCTTTTTGTTTTCTGCACTGTGGGCCTGCGTGCATCAAATGCCTCACATGTTTTTTATTTTCGTCTGATAGGCTGGTTGCCTTGTCCCGTTCACTGTGTGCTGTGAAATCATTGTTTTTAGCCCGGTACAGCCAAGCCATGTGTGCCCGATCCACTATGTGGTCTAAGGAGGCTGTCTCTGGATTCAAGACCATTCCCACAATTTCTGTAATCTCTGGACTCAAAGATCCAAAAAACATAATTTTGAACCTTTTGTCACCTTCGTGATACTGATCCACATCGCCCGCATAGTACGCTCTTTTAAATCGCATGAGGTAATCCCGAGGATCCTCGTCTGCACACTGGGTCATAGATTTTGCAGCGTTAAATCCCTCAGACAGTGTTAAATATTCTCCAAACTTCCGAATCACTGCCAGGCTCAGCTTTTTAAAATCGTTCCGAACCTCGTATGGTAGCGACTTTACCCATGATATGGACTGTCCATGCAAGCTGCGTTTCAGCAAACTCGCTTTTTCATCCGTTTTCCTCAGACCCCTGATCATTGCTTCTGCTTCTACCGTTGCGATGTGAGTGTGAATGTCCCTGTTCTTATTGTGTGGATCAAAATAGGGAATTCTGACGAGAGCTTTGTCCATCAAGTTCAGAGTGTTACTACTGAACGAGTATTCAGAAAGTTGATCATCGTCATCCGAGTCAGATTCGGATGAGTCATTAACATCACGGTGGCGTTGCTTAACATGATTTTTGTAGTGTATTTTGCGCCTGTAACGTGGGTCAACTTTGCTCGGTGACTCCTGTTTTCCCCATGGCTCATACTTAGGTGGTTTTTGTGGGGTGTTTGATTTATATTTGTCTGGTGCGTCGTGCCTGTCGCGATGTTTGTGTCGGCCGTCTGTGCGTGGTGTGCGTTTTCCTGGAGAGTTGCCTCGGAGCTTCGGCTCCGCCCTTTCTCGCGTTATTAGTACATAATCTCCTGGTGATTTAGTTTTGATATTCTGTCTCACTCTGACTTCGGGGTTATCAGTCCCACCTGTTTCTTTTCCGAAATTTTCCTCATCCCATAATCTCTGTTTGTCTGTCTGTGCGAGAGGGTCTGAGTTCAGCGTAGCTATTCCTGATGTTTTTACATCGTGTTCGCTTTTCTCCCATTTTATCCAGTTCTTAAGCAGTGTCCCAATGTCATCAATACAGCTCCCCTTCCATGTGTCTCCCTGATTTGTTTGCTCTGTAGCAGATCGGCCTGACCTTTTTGGTACAAGTTCCCAATATCCCGCAATCCACTCAAAAATTACTCTTAATACGAGCATCTCTGGAATTTCACTTCAGAGTGCATATCAAAACAGTTGTATCCAGAATGCATCAGTTCGACTCCTGTGACTCTGGTATTCCCTTCAGAGTACGTATAAACAATTGTATCACAGGATATGGTCAGTTTGACTCGAGCAAATAATCTTACTTCAATTGTCTTTGTTATACCCTGCTACTCTGGAATTTCCCTTCAGAGTGCGTTTTTTTTTGTTTGTTTTACACCCGTTACAGTCACAGGGTAACGTTAGATCATAAAACCTTGGTTAATACAACAGTGATTTGTTCCTTAATTCAAGCATAAACTGTCTGCGAGAGATCCCGGACGACGCGCCCAATATGTTGTATATATAGGTGTTATGAAAATTGATGAAAATAATGAAAATTAAATGAAATTTGAGATTTGCATAATTTATCCGAAATCATGTTAATTAGTGTAATTATGTGCATAAATTATGCTGATTCGAGAGATAATCGTATTAATTTATGCGAGTGGGCGTGGTTATGATAATGCAGGTCGTTATGGATTATCAGGTCGAGCCTCGGTGACGAGGATTGTGTTATGAATTGGAATAACGCAATTAATCGTATGCAGTGACGCAGGCGTTGTGAGCGTGAATGAGAGAGAGACGATTCGACTCTGCTCTTCAATTCCGTATTATCGATAAGGATACGATTACTCTCGATTGAACATTACGGATTATGTGTGTTATGGATTATGTGGTGATAGTGTGCTTATGATAGGTCCCCAGGATTCAGATCTCATACGCAGAACAATATTATGCAGAATTTCAGGAAGAATCACACACAAACCTTCTGCTTTAATCAATTTTATTTCTAGCTAACTTTAATTTTTGGATAATATGAAAAACTCAATCTCGGGATTTGGAATTTCAACACAGCGTTAACACGATACCATCACGATTGCGTTGTTTCACCTCGATAGCGGCACCTGTGGTTAATTCCTGACGTGTAACGCAATCGATCGGTTGTTGAGAGAGAGATTAAAAACAAGTGAACTATTCTATCAAAACCTTAACCTTATAATGTGAATTCGTATTTAAACATTGCCCACAGAGTACCACATCCATTCATAGACCTTCAAGTCAATTCTTATCACGTTTTTAACAGTAGGACGATTGGTTATTATGCAACTCAATGACAGCAGTATTTTTCGTTATGAATTGATTTTTAATGCCGCACCTTGGAGTGGCAACCCTTCTTGATTATCCCGATATGCGTATCGTGTCTTCGTTATCACTGGTTCAATTCTTTGCGTAAAGCAGACGCCGAGGTTAGCATCTCGTGTGTCCAAAATGTGTTTCCTGTGTGTTGCGGCGCGGTGGGGGAGTGAGGGGAAGAGTGTGGGGGAGGGGTTGGGGCATACGAACGGCTGCCAGTTTCTGTCCACTGCTGGCTGGAAGAGTCAGCACGACGCTCGCCGTCGTCGCGCCGATGGGCGTTGAGTGCGGGGCCGCTTCCCTCTCAGCCCTGGTGACGCGAAGTTGCGCGCTGTAGCACGCTGGTGGCACGCTGTTGGTACGCGCTGGTGCTGATGCAGGTGCTGATGGCACGCTGGTGGCGCGCGCTGGTGCTGATGCAGGTGCTGATGTCACGCTGTTGGCACGCGCTGGTGCTGATGCAGGTGCTGATGGCACGCTGGTGGCGCGCGCTCCCTCTCCTTGAAGATGCGCGAACGCGCCCGTGCTGGTTCGCTGACAGCAGTTTCTCTCCACTGCTGGCTGAGCTGCTGCACGCTCTTGCTTGGCGTTGCTGGCCGCGCTCTTTCTCCTTGAAGATGCGCGAACGCTTCCGTGCTGATTCGCTGACAGCAGTTTCCTCCACTGCTGGATGAGCTACGCCGGCGCGCGCTCTTTCCGCTGCTGTAGTAGCTGACGCTGCGCTCGCGAGCGACAGGTCAAGTTTTTTCTTCTGCTGAGTTGAGTTGAGATGAGTCTTCTTCTGTTGAGCTGAGTTGAGATGAGTCTTCTTCTGTTGAGCTGCCCCCGAGGGCTGATGAGTTGGCCCCGAGGGCTGATGAGCTGGTTTCAATGCTGAAACGGCTCCTTTTTATGCCAAAAATCTCTCCCCTTCTCGGCTCCCCCTCACGAGGTGGAGCTATCTTTGATCTGATCGTATGTCGGTGGGGGGGGTTCGTGTGTCGGTGGTGGGGGGGGTTCGTGTGTCAGTGTGTATGTTTGTGTGTGTGTCATTTATGACATGGCTCTGTTGGGGTCTTTCCTCAAGCCATAAACATCAAGACAACAGACACCTCGATTCATCTTGGTGGCGTCTGGTTGTCTAATCCCTCCACCCAGAGAGAGGGGCGGGTTCCCCCCCCCTTTTCCGTACGCGTTCCGACGCACAAAGAAATGGTTAAGATTTTTTTTTAAGTTTAACATTTCACATCACAGTTGGTATCTTATCATACACAGTTATGATCCTGCTTGTGATTCATAGTATTTGATTTATTTCCAAGTGAAGATGCTCTTCCGAGCGTATGCATTTTATCACGTTCTGCAGGGAAAGACAAAGGTGGCCGGGAGCACCTCTTTCTTTATACTTTCGACTTATATTTCTCAAATACCATTTGGTCCCATGTTCGCCACGACTCGTGTTTGTAACTACGTCCTCCCGACACCTCTCGGTTTACCGAGGTTCGAAATGTTATGATGGAATTATTAAAAAGAAAAATAATTTTCATCCTGAGTTTAAGAGGTCCGTTTCCAGATTGTTGGAATCCATATCCCTTGGTTCTGTAAGGTTCTATAATGGAATATCGTTTAAGGTTAACACATTATTGTTAATGTTATTTTGCAATTTCTTTAAAACTTGTTTGTCTGGTTGCCGTGTGTGGGGTGGGGTGTGTCTCCTCATCAAACACGGCTGGCTTTTCCAGATGGCCCCTTGTGATAAGGTGTAATTCCTGCTTCTCCGCGCTGTGAGAGAGACAAAGATGGTCGGGGTTGCTTGGGATATTGTTTAAACTCTTTCGTAAGTTTGCCCGTTCTCCTCATTCCTTCTCGATAACCTTTGATGTGACTCGGTATTTTGTCTCCAAGCTTTGTTTTAACAGTAAAAGTATTAAAGGTGAAAATCATTTGATAGCGAATTAATTATTGGATAATAATTCACTGATGTATCTGGTGGCCTGGTCTTGATTGGAGTGAGCGCGATGACCGCTAACTTTAGCTCATTCTTGTTATTGCATTTTAAATTTGAACCGTTGTTTAAAAAAAATAGTTTAACCCGTGGGCGTCCTCATTTCTGGCTTGCGGGAGGGCTTCCCTCTGCTTGACCTCCCTTAGGGCACATCAAACTCTTGTTCATCTGGAGATCTTCGCAGATAGCTGCTAACATCCTCGCCTCGAGAGTTTTATTATTTCTTTATTTATTAATAGCCTGTTTATGGCCGACACCTGTTTTTTTTGTGTGCCTGGCTTACGGGTTTTATTAATTATTTTGTTTCGTTTGTTAAAAAAAAAATATGATATATATAACGGCAAATATTATTGTTAATATCAATTTTGGAAAAGGCTCATATACAACAATCTGCTCTTGTAGAACACCAGAGAACACACACAGGAGATAAACCCTTCAAATGCAGTGTGTGTGGAAAGGCGTTTGCACATTCATGTACTCTTATAATACACCAGAGGACACACACAGGAGAGAGACCCTTCAAGTGCAGTGTGTGCATGAAGGCGTTTGCACGTTCATCTCTTCTTGTAGAACACCAGAGAACACACACGGGGGAGAAACCCTTCAAGTGCAGTGTGTGTGTGAAGGCGTTTGCACGTTTATCTCTTCTTGTAGAACACCAGAGAACACACGGGAGAGAAACCCTTCAAGTGCAGTGTGTGCGTGAAGGCATTTGCACGTTCATCTCTTCTTGTAGAACACCAGAGAACACACACGGGGGAGAAACCCTTCAAGTGCAGTGTGTGTGTGAAGGCGTTTGCACGTTCATCTCTTCTTGTAGAACACCAGAGAACACACACGGGGGAGAAACCCTTCAAGTGCAGTGTGTGTGGGAAGACATTTTCACAGTCATCTGCTCTTAAAAAACACCAGAGAACGCACACGGAAGAGAAACCCTTCAAGTGCACTGTGTGTGGGAAGACATTTTCACAGTCATCTACTCTTAAAACACACCAGAGAACACACACGGGAGAGAAACCCTTCAGGTGCAGTGTGTGTGGGAAGACATTTGCAGATTCATCTACTCTTAAAAAACACCAGAGAACGCACACGGAAGAGAAACCCTTCAAGTGCACTGTGTGTGGGAAGACATTTTCACAGTCATCTACTCTTAAAACACACCAGAGAACACACACGGGAGAGAAACCCTTCAAGTGCAGTGTGTGCGGGAAGGCATTTTCACACTCATCAAATCTTCAAGTACACCAGAGAACACAGAAGCATCAGAAGATCCACAAGGAGTGGAGTCTGAAATCAGCTTGTGAAAGTCAAAGTGCCACAATAAGCCCATCCCTCATGAAACAAGAACCGGAAGAAAATCCCAGCTTGGACACTTTTAAAGGTATCGAGGTGAAATATGAAGAGGTGATGGTGAAGAGGGAAGTGATGGTGAAGAGTGAAGAAGTGAAGGTGAAATGTGAAGAAGTGATGGTGAAGAGCGAAGAAGTGAAGGTGAAATGTGAAGATGAAGATTCAACTCCAAAATGGGACCTTCACATTAATGGAGGCAACGTGAAGCAGGAGGAGAATTCTGACTGTGAGGCAGAGCGAGGAAACTCCCAGCAGTTTGTGGAAGTGGAGGTGTGGGTGGACTTCCTCCGAGACAATCCAAAGTCAAGTGGAGACCCGGTAGATGTGTGAGCCAGAGACGATGTCGCTACAATAGATGCACCTTTGTCACAGGCCTTTAATGACAAGAATGTGAAGTTGAACACTCAATTCCTAGGTTCAACCTGCAGAGTAAGAGCGGCCAGTCTTTGTGGACCTGTGGATTGGGGATATCTCTAACCAGGAGCGAGAGCCAATAAGCTCCCAAGCATTCACTATTTTATCAATTGCATTTATATGGTGCCTGCTTAATCGCCCCTACGTGACTTTACCGAAAGAACCAAGGAGTATGGATCCCTGCAGTCACAAACTTCAAATCAAGATTGCCTCAGCAACTCGGAATTTTGTATCCCGTTTCAAACACTCGAAGAGCATCCCCAAGTAGCAGCTGCCCCTGTGTGGCACAAGGTGGTGGCCCTGCACCGGCCTGCATGTGAACAAGAGCCTGTCAGTAGGGGGCGATGATTGATGTGGCATCTTAGTTGTGGAGTTTGTAGGTAATTTTTCGATTTAAAGCTTTCGTGACTGCAGGGATTCATCTTCTTGGTTTTTTCGGTAAAGTCACGTAGAATGGAAATAATAAGATAATAAAAATTAACCAATAAAATTCTCACGACGTTTCGGCTGCTTGCGAACGGCGTGAGAATTTTATTTGATTAATTTATTATCTTATTATTTCCCTTCTACGTGACTTTGTAGGTAATGTTTAGAATGTTATCAATTTTGACCGAGACGCCAGCGTGCAAATGGCAATAGTACGTTGTACATACACTGTTCAGCAGACGGTGCATATTTTTTTAAAAACAGCTTCAATGTAACCTGATGCAGTCTATTTCACTGCAGTAATTCAATTTTGTTCAAATGCCGGTCAATAATTTAGAATGAATACTTTTCTGATTGTGCGTGTGCATGTAACATTTTGTCTGAGGGTCAAACATTGAATAAGTGATGTTAGGACAAAGTGTGTGTGTGTGTTTGAAAGTAACCTTTAAAGAGAATTCAGGTGAGACCCGTTGTTCTTGTGATACAGGTCAAAGGGTACTTTTGTGTTTCACGAAGCGTCTGCCTCTGGAGCAACTCATTGTCTTCGTAATAGGGAGCACGCTCGGATCATTCATCAGTTACAAGGCATACCATTTGAAAGTTAAACGTATAGGAGGAGGTACATTCTCTACAACACGAATTGTAGTTTTGTCTTACATGTTGACGTAGATTTTGTCTAACTAGGACTAGAAATGCACCTTGCTGATTCACGTCTGGATGTTCGTTACCTATCGGTTGAAGCAAGCTCCACTGTTGCAGGTGAGTCGCTGTGCACCAATGAGGGTCCAAGCATTTTAGGGCCTTCGGCCAGGAAAGTCACAACATTTACGGCACACGAAGGACGCATTCACGCAAGCGCCCCGTGCTCCGTTTTAAAGTTTTAAAATGAAACGTCTTTGAATCGTGTTGTGTTTTGAATTAGATTATTGTTATTTCTTCATTAAAAGCTTATTTCATATTACATCCGGAAGGCTTCGTTGAGAAGGACATTTCGTGCGAATTTTCTCTCGTCGTTAAGTAGGCGGCCTTGCCGGGGGTTCGGTTCGATGCGGACTTTCACCTGTTTGGGATTGCGGGATCGAGATAAGGCGACACGGAGCTGCTGGCCGTCTGCAGATCGATTCCAACGTAATCGAGCGTCTGTCCCTGCACCTCCGTCGTTGGTACAGGGGGTGCTAGATAATGTTTGGAATTGCCCCAATTTTGACCGTGACACCAACATGCGTTGTGAATGACACAACGTTATGTTTTACATCTGCCGTTTAGCAGACTGCGCATTGTTGGATATATAGGTGTTATGAAAATTGATGAAAATAATGAAAATTTAATGAAATTTGAGATTTGCATAATTTATCCGAAATTATGTTAATCAGTGTAATTATGCGCATAAATTATGCTGATTCGAGAGATAATCGTATTAATTTATGCGAGTGGGCGTGGTTATGATAATGCCGGTCATTATGGATTATCAGGTCGAGCCTCGGTGACGAGGATTGTGTTATGAATTGGAATAACGCAATTAATCGTATGCAGTGACGCAGGCGTTGTGAGCGTGAATGAGAGAGAGTCGATTCGACTCTGCTCTTTAATTCCGTATTATCGATAAGGATACGATTACTCTCGATTGAACATTACGAATTATGTGTGTTATGGATTATGTGTGGTGATAGTGTGCTTATGATAGGTCCCCAGGATTCAGATCTCATACGCAGAACAATATTATGCAGAATTTCAGGAAGAATCACACACAAACCTGCTTTAATCAATTTTATTTCTAGCTAACTTTAATTTTTGGATAATATGAAAACTCAATCTCGGGATTTTGGAATTTCAACACAGCGTTAACATGATACCATCACGATTGCGTTGTTTCACCTCGATAGCGGCACCTGTGGTTAATTCCCGACGCGTAACGCAATCGATCGGTTGTTGAGAGAGAGATGAAAAACATGCGAACTATTCTATCAAACCTTAACTTTATAATATGCAAACTCGTATACTTGAATTGTTACACAACACGGCACTTGGTCTTTGATTCGTATCCAATCCTTAATACATTCTGATGTGCGAAGTTATTATGCTTGAAATCGTCAGCACAGTACCACGTTGATGTTCGTTCATTGATTCATAACGATTATGAATTTAAAGCGTTCGACTGAAATACTTCTAATTGCCTTATCAACACCACTCGATGGCCGCAATGCTTCGTTACTTGAATTGTCACACAACACAGCATTCGGTCATTGATCATGCGCGGCCCTTAATGCAATTATTGTCACGTTAACAATAGGATGACTGATTATTATGCAACGCTACTCGTTGAAAGGGCACTCCAACCAGTATTATTCTTGGAGGCACAAATATGCGTTTGAATTCGTTATTTCATTCGTGTATACCAGCAAGATTATGTAGAAAGAAAAATATTAACGAACGACTCAAGTATTTCTAATCGACTTCTCAACGCGACTCAATGGGTGGCGATGTTTTTCGTTATCAGCTAATAGTTGACGCAGTTATCATGAGTCTTGTATGTTTAATGGGAGGGTTGTTGATTTCTTGCGTTGAGCAAACGCCTAGGTTGATTTCCTTGTCAAAAAAAATGTTTGTTCGTTGTGTAGCGGTGGGGGAGTGAGGAGGGTGTGTGGGGGAGGGGCATACGAACGACTGCCAGTTTCTGTCCACCGCTGGCTGGATGAGTCAGCACGACGCTCGCCGTCGTCGCACCGATGGGTGTTGAGTGCGGGGCCGCTTCCCTCTCAGCCCTGGTGACGCGAAGTTGCGCGCTGTAGCACGCTGGTGGCACGCTGTTGGCACGCGCTGGTGCTGGTGGCACGCTGGTGGCGTGCTGTTGGTACGCGCTGGTGCTGATGCTGGTGCTGATGGCACGCTGGTGGCGCGCGCTCCCTCTCCTTGAAGATGCGCGAACGTGCCCGTGCTGGTTCGCTGATAGCAGTTTCTCTCCACTGCTGGCTGAGCTGCTGCACGCTCTTGCTTGGCGTTGCTGGCCGCGCTCTTTCTCCTTGAAGATGCGCGAACGCGCCCGTGCTGATTCGCTGACAGCAGTTTCCTCCATTGCTGGATGAGCTGCGCCGGTGCGCGCTCTTTCCGCTGCTGTAGTATCTGACGCTGCGCTCACGGGCGACAGGTCAAGTTTTTCTTCTGCTGAGTGAGCCGAGTCGCACGCGCTCTCTTTGTTGAGGTTGTTGGCGGCTCTCTGACAGCAGGTTTCCTCCACTGCTGTATGACTCAAGTCGCACACGCTTGGTCACTGGTTTGCTGAAGTTGTTGGCGGCTGCTCGTGCTTTTCCACTGCTGGTTGAGCCACGTTGCACGTGCTTTCTTTGTGGAGATGCTCGAGCGCTCTCAGCGCTGATTCGCTGATACTTTGTTGGCGGCTGGCCAAGCTTTTTCTTCAGTTGAGTGAGTTGAGTCGCACGTGCTCTCTCTGTTGAAGTGCGCGAACGCGCCCGTGCTGGTTCGCTGATAGCAGTTTCTCTCCACTGCTGTATGACTCACTTTTGTTGATACATCGCGACTCAGCGATCCTCGCTACTCAGCGAGGCTCGGAGCCAGCCGCTCCATGCGACTGCTCGTCCTGTGGACGTCTTGACTCGCTGATCTGTCTTGACTCTTGACTTCACTGAACTGAAAATGCGGCTGACCGTTATATTCAAAGACAATTCTCTCTGCGCAGTGGAAAAGGGGGGGGCGGGGTCTGTGTGTGTGAGTTCGTGTGTGTGTGTACAGATGGCTCCTGCGATAACGATCTGTTTGCCCTGGCGTGAAATTCCTCTCTCGCGCTCTTCGGGAGAGACAAAGGTGGTCGGGAGTGCCTATCTCTTTATACTTTCGACTTTATATTTCTCAAATACAATTTGGTCCCATGTTCGCCAAGACTCGTGTTTGTAACTACGTCCTCCCGACACCCCTATCAGGTTACCGAGGTTCGCATTGATATGATGGAGTTATTAGAAAGAAAAATAATTTTCATCCTGAGTTTAAGAGGTCCATTTCCAGATTGTTGGAATCCATATCCCTTGGTTCTGTAAGGTTCTATAATGGAATATCGTTTAAGGTTAACACGGTATTATTAATGTTATATTGCAATTTTCTTTAAAACTTTGTTTGCCTGGTTGCCGTGTGTGGGGTGGGGTGTGTCTCCTCATCAAACCCGGCTGGCTTTTCCAGATGGCCCCTTGTGATAAGGTGTAATTCCTGCTTCTCCGCGCTGTGAGAGAGACAAAGGTGGTCGGGGTTGCTTGGGATATTGTTTAAACTCTTTCGTAAGTTTGCCCGTTCGCCTCATTCCTTCTCGATAACCTTTGATGTGACTCGGTATTTTGTCTCCAAGCTTTGTTTTAACAGTAAAAGTATTAAAGGTAAAAATCATTTGATAGCGAATTAATTATTGGATAATAATTCACTGATGTATCTTGTGGCCTGGTCTTGATTGGAGTGGGCGCGAGGACCGCTAACTTTAGCTTATTCTTGTTATTGCATTTTAAATTCGAACCGTTGTTTTAATGACAAAGGAAAAAATATATATGGTTTAACCCGTGGGCGTCCTCGTTTCTGGCTTGCGGAGGGCTTCCCTCTGCGTGACCTCCCTTAGGGCACATCAAACTCTTGTTCATCTGGAGATCTTCGCAGATAGCTGCTAACATCCTCGCCTCGAGAGTTTTATTATTTCTTTATTTTTTAATGGTCTGTTTATGATCGACATCTGGTTTTTCGTGTGCCTGGCTTACGGGTTTTATTGATTTTTTTTTTATTGTTAAAAAAATATATATATATAACGCAAATATTATTGTTAATATCAATTTTTGAAAAGGCTCATATACAACACACCCACTCACTCACCCACCCACTCACCCACCCACCCACTCACCCACCCACCCACCCACGCCCTAACCCCCCCCCGCCCCGCTCATCGTGGGCAGCTGTCCGGGCGCTACCGAGGCTGCATCTTCAGCGAGCTCTACCTTGAGAACCATTACACGGCGCTGCGGTGCGCCCTGCTGCCAGAGCGCTACGCCGCCTTCGACCAGAGCGGGCGCGCCAAGAACGGCGGGCGGACGACGAGCCGCTGGCAGGTGGCTCACTTCCTCAAGAGGCCCGCGAGGGGCCAATCACAGAGGCCGCCCTCGGCCACCTTCTGGGTGGTGGGGTCGTGACCGCCGTGAGTCTGTGGGTCTCTGTGTGGTGAGTCTATGGGTCTCTGTGTGGTGAGTCTATGGGTCTCTGTGTGGTGAGTCTATGGGTCTCTGTGTGGTGAGTCTATGGGTCTCTGTGTGTGGTGAGTCTATGGGTCTCTGTGTGGTGAGTCTATGGGTCTCTGTGTGTGGTGAGTCTATGGGTCTCTGTGTGTGGTGAGTCTATGGGTCTCTGTGTGTGGTGAGTCTATGGGTCTCTGTGTGTGGTGAGTCTATGGGTATCTGTGTGGTGAGTCTGGGTCTCTGTGTGGTGAGTCTATGGGTCTCTGTGTGGTGAGTCTATGGGTCTCTGTGTGATGAGTCTGTGGGTCTCTGTGTGTGGTGAGTCTATGGGTCTCTGTGTGGTGAGTCTATGGGTCTCTATGTGATGAGTCTATGGGTCTCTGTGTGGTGAGTCTGTGGGTCTCTGTGTGATGAGTCTGTGGGTCTCTGTGTGGTGAGTCTATGGGTCTCTGTGTGATGAGTCTATGGGTCTCTGTGTTGTGAGTCTATGGGTCTCTGTGTGGTGAGTCTATGGGTCTCTGTGTGTGGTGAGTCTATGGGTCTCTGTGTGTGGTGAGTCTATGGGTCTCTGTGTGGTGAGTCTATGGGTCTCTGTGTGTGGTAAGTCTATGGGTCTCTGTGTGTGGTGAGTCTATGGGTCTCTGTGTGGTGAGTCTATGGGTCTCTGTGTGGTGAGTCTATGGGTCTCTGTGTGGTGAGTCTATGGGTCTCTGTGTGATGAGTCTATGGGTCTCTGTGTTGTGAGTCTATGGGTCTCTGTGTGGTGAGTCTATGGGTCTCTGTGTTTGGTGAGTCTATGGGTCTCTGTGTGTGGTGAGTCTATGGGTCTCTGTGTGGGGAGTCTATGGGTGTGTGGTGAGTCTATGGGTCTCTGTGTGTGGTGAAGCTATGGGTCTCTGTGTGGTGAGTCTATGGGTCTCTGTGTGGTGAGTCTATGGGTCTCTGTGTGGTGAGTCTATGGATCTCTGTGTGGTGAGTCTGTGGGCCTCTGTGTGTGGTGAGTCTATGGGTCTCTGTGTGGTGAGTCTGTGGGTCTCTGTGTGGTGAGTCTATGGGTCTATGTGTGGTGAGTCTATGGGTCTCTGTGTGTGGTGAGTCTGTGGGTCTCTGTGTGTGGTGAGTCTATGGGTCTCTGTGTGTGGTGAGTCTATGGGTCTCTGTGTGATGAGTCTATGGGTCTCTGTGTTGTGAGTCTATGGGTCTCTGTGTGTGGTGAGTCTATGGGTCTCTGTGTGGTGAGTCTATGGGTCTCTGTGTGTGGTGAGTCTATGGGTCTCTGTGTGGTGAGTCTATGGGTCTCTGTGTGGTGAGTCTATGGGTCTCTGTGTGTGGTGAGTCTATGGGTCTCTGTGTGTGGTGAGTCTATGGGTCTCTGTGTGTGGTGAGTCTATGGGTCCCTGTGTGGTGAGTCTGTGGGTCTCTGTGTGTGGTGAGTCTATGGGTCTCTGTGTGTGGTGAGTCTATGGGTCTCTGTGTGTGGTGAGTCTATGGGTCTCTGTGTGGTGAGTCTATGGGTCTCTGTGTGGTGAGTCTGTGGGTCTCTGTGTGTGGTGAGTCTATGGGTCTCTGTGTGGTGAGTCTGTGGGTCTCTGTGTGTGGTGAGTCTATGGGTCTCTGTGTGGTGAGTCTGTGGGTCTCTGTGTGTGGTGAGTCTATGGGTCTCTGTGTGGTGAGTCTATGGGTCTCTGTGTGGTGAGTCTATGGGTCTCTGTGTGGTGAGTCTATGGGTATCTGTGTGGTGAGTCTGTGGGTCTCTGTGTGGTGAGTCTATGGGTCTCTGTGTGGTGAGTCTATGGGTCTCTGTGTGTGGTGAGTCTGTGGGTCTCTGTGTGGTGAGTCTATGAGTCTCTGTGTGGTGAGTTTATGAGTCTCCGTCTGTTCTTGTTTGCGTTCAATAAAAGTCAACGAATTGGTTGGTAAAACGACGGTCAAGTGTCTCTTTGTATTGAATGTTGCGTTGTGGTTTTTGATGTTTGAAATGAAGGTTTAGCGTGGGAGAGGGGGGAGAAAAAAACATAGAGGGGGGAGGGGGGAGTGGGGGGAGGGAGGGGGGAGAGGAGAGGGAGGAGAGGGAGGGGGGAGAGGGGGAGGGAGGGGGAGAGGAGAGGGAGGGAAGATAAGGGGGAGAGGGGGGAGGGAGGGGGGGGAGGAGGCGCCTCGCCCCTCCCCATGTCGGGTGACGTCACCCACTAATTATTAATGGCGGGGGGCTGGTCCATGTGGAGTGACGTCACCTGCTCATGATTATTAATGAGGGGCGGGTCCACGTGGAGGCTGTAACCTGTTCATTATTGAGAGGGGGGCTGGTCCATGTGGAGTGACGTCACGGGCATTAAGGACAGACATTCCTGGGTGACTAGAGGTGGCATGACTTACTCGACGAGCCATACCAACATCGCTACGGATTGAGGAGTCTGTGAATTCACAGGCGTGCAACAATCGGCAAAACGTTAACAGTCGAATTTTTCGTTAGGCCAAGGTTCGTTCCCTCAACGTGAGCAAAATGCATTTTCTTACTTATCAAGCGCTGGCACATCTCGCAGATTGTCGCAACTCGTCAATCTTCGCGCGAACTCGCGAGGGACACGTCGCTTGTTTGCCGTTCGTACACGCCACGCTCCGTTCACAAACGGGGGTTTTCGAATTAAAAGCTTCGTTGGCGGCGGACAATGCGAACGTCTCTCCGACGTGAGAAAACCGGAACCCGCTTTGCCGTGCTCGCCGTGTGGAGATGAGGCGCCGCTCCGTCTCATCGCCCCCGTCCGAACAGCCGAGGTGCGTGATGGGGGCCAAGTTGTTTGGAGCGAGGAGAAGTCGAGATTTCGTTTTGAGCTTGAGAGATTGGTGTTCCCGTCCTCCGTGCTTGAATGCACAATCCACTGCCCCCTCGGGCGCCTTCACAAGTTCCTGGAAGGCGCCCGTTCACACGCCACGTGCTTCACTTACCTCTCAGTTCCTCAGCAAGCCGCCCCCGTCTCAACGGGGGTCATCCAAGCGGGCTTTTGTAAAAGCGTAAAGTGTGAACTTTTGAATATAGAATCGTGCAAATTATCGCGAGCATAAGCAACGCCGCCATTTGCAATGTGGGTTGGTAGGTGGGGATTTCCACGCTGCAGATGGTGGTCAAGAGTCTGCATCGATTACGTGGAGGTGCTGTAGGCCAGGGGTTAACTCGCGTTACCCCTTAGTACTTTGATTTAAAGCTTTCGTGACTGCAGTGATTCATATTCTTAGCTCTTTCGGTAAAGTCACGTTGAAGGGAAACAATAAAATAATAAATATATATAAAGTCACGTTGAAGGGAAACAATAAAATAATGAAATATATATAACAATAAAAATTCTCACGACATTTCGACCATAACACAAACGGTCATCATTAGGTGTGTTATGGTGTTACGGTCGAAACGTCGTGAGAATTTTTATTGTTTTATATATATTTTTTGTTTCCCTTCAATGTGACTTTACCGAAAGAGCTCAGAATATACCCCTTAGTACATTTTATATTTTATGTACTGCGGATATTATTTACGAGTCAAATGTATATTTTATTGTCATAGACCATAATAATACGTACTTTTTCAGTGTAAAATTTAAGTCAGCTGGGGGTCGTATCAACCTGTCCACATGGAGTGTGAGTGGAGGGGAGCTCAAGTCCATTGGTTCTCGATAATAATACAAACACGACTCATTGTCAAAAAGGTGTCAGTTTTGTTGCCAGATAAAAGGGTGTGGAGCAATCAATTTCAAGGACAGTGCCAATACATTATCAGAGCTGTTGTTTTGTGTTTGTGTTCCGACTGCAGGTATTGTGGTCAATGTGAACATGACTCCTTGTAAAAAAGGTGTCAGTTTTGTTGCCAGATAAAAGGGTAAAAAAACAATCATCATATTTTTGCTCCTGCCAAAGGAGGCTCCAATGGTCTTATTGGTTCTACCTCCAGGCTGCCAAGTCACAAGAGGATATTGCCAATGCGGTGCCAACTCTGGACGGCAGAGGATGTTGCAGTTCGCGGGGGCAAAACATGTGCAGGGTGGATGAGTGGCAGGTGATGGACACGGGCACGAGAGCAGAGGGCCGAGATAGGAGAGCAGCAAGCTGCAGACGCTCACCGATGCAAGGCGTCGCGAGTGTCAGAACCAACTATTTGATGCACGCCAACGATACGCTCACGTCACACTGAGGCTGATCGAGTGGACAAAAACTGCAAATTGGAGGCAGAAAAAGCAACGACACAAACGAGTAAGGTAAATGAAAGAAGACAAAAACTTTATTTTCGAATCAAATCGCGGCCCTCTACATTTAGAAAACTGATCGATTCACTGTGATGAATGAATCGGGACTGAAAAATGTAGCCACTGTGTGCAACACAACAGGATTTTTTAACATCCACAGGTTATAGAAATCATTGGTAAATTAACACGTTATATCGGGACTAATGCTTCTCGTTAGACATAAGTGTCTTCTAGTACTGCAGAAATAAAACTGTGTAGGAACCTCCTGGTTATTACACCACCAGCCCACAGGGGATTATTGTTGTGTCAGTCCGTCGTGCATCCACAAATGGGAGGGGTGGGGCTGAGTGGGGAGGGGAGGGTGAGGAGGGGCTGGGTGGGGAGGGGCAGGGTGGGGAGGGGAGGGGCTGGGTGGGGAGGGAGGGTGGGGAGGGGCTGGGTGGGGAGGGTAGGGAGGGGAGGGGCTGGGTGGGTAGGGGCTGGTCACCCCGTGGTGCCCTTATAAAACTCAACGTTTCACCTACTCACACCGGCTTGTGCCCACCCTCACAGTTGGGCATGTTGTGCTGAATGCACCACGTGGTGGTGCCGCCGTTGACCCTGGACATTGACCGAGCTACCCAACGTTCCTACTACCAGCTCGCTCCCTCCGCAGGAGAATGTGTTCACTTGTAACAGAGAGCGTCTAATGGCACTTGGAGCGTGACGAGACATTGCTCAGCGCGAGCCCGATGAGCTGTGTAGACGTGCCAGCCACAGTGAAATCTGCTGCAGCTGTGGACCAATTCGGTTGAACTACAACGATACATCACAAAGCTTCCAATTGACTTATGGCCGGCGACTTGGCCGAGGCAAGGCGAGACGTGGGAAACCGTGCGCGGCACTTGGCACGTGGGGGCTCAGTTAAAAGTGAACACGTGAATAACATTAACAAAACAACTGGCACACACGCGCACACACCAACTACAACGACAACAACAAAACAATCGGCATTCACACCTGTGCATTCCCCCAGTTCGGCGTGGATCGGGGGGGTATCACCGAGGGCAACGCCGAGTGGACCGCCCGTGTCAGAGGAGGTGTGGAGGCGGCGGCGGCGGCGTCGTCGGCGGCGTCCTCCGGGCGAAAGGTTTCCCCGGAGAAACGGCCGCCGGGCCGAACTCGAAGCTGCATCGAGGAGAACGACAAACCCCACCAATCGCTGTGAGAATTTCGATTTAAAGCTTTCATGACTGCAAGGATTCATCTTCTTTGGTTCTTTCGGTAAAGTCACCACGTAGAATGAGAATAAAATAATAAAATAAGTAAATTCTCGCGACGTTTCAGCCACAACACAAGTGGCCTTCTTCAGGTGAAGGGAACAGACCTGACAAAGCCTCAACTTTAGCACCACGGATAGCAACGAGCTATGAACTCGTCCGTCTGAACGGGGCTCGTAGCTATCCATGGTGCTGAAGTTGAGGCTCTGTCGTCCCGACAGGTCCGTTCCTTTCACATGAAGAAGGCCACTTGTGTTGTGGCCGAAACGTCGTGAGAATTTTATTGTGTTACTTTATTTTATTAACTTATTATTTTATTCTCATTCTACGAGGTGACTTTACCAAAATAACCAAAGAAGACGCCGTGAGAGCCGCGAGGCTCGCGATACTTTTGGTGGCCTTGTTTTAAGATTGATTTTTGACTTTCTGCCGGGGTGACGATCTCTGAATTAATTTAAGACCGGCTGCATTTGAAAAAACGCGAATACGTCACGATTGGCCGTGTTCTAAATGGTCTCCCCTCCCACGGCTAACCGATCCTTCATAATCCTGCAATGCCAGAACTGCGCTCCTGCGCATGAGATCATCTCCATCTGGCTTCACGGTCACTGCTAAAGGGGAGCGTTTTCTCCTTTGGGTGCCATTCCATCAATCAAGTCTTGTGCGAATGCTATCATCCTACGTCATCCTGGCCAAGAGCCCCTCTTGCTTTGAAGTCAAACAAGATGCCACTTTATTTATCCCAAGCCCCAACAGCTTCATCTTGACCCACGCTGGTTCCGTCAACCCAACCGAGAACGGCTCAAAGCTCGGTGGGAGGGGGTCACCTCCGCTCGTCGCCGCGACCTCTCACCCCGGTGATGAAGGCCGCTTATGTTATGGCCGAAACGTCGTGAGAATTTTTATTGTGTTATTTTATTTTATCAATTTATTATTTTATTCTCATTCTACGTGGTGGTGACTTTACCGAAAGAACCAAAGAAGATGAATCCTTGCAGTCACGAAAGCTTTAAATCGAAATTTAACCGCCTCTACGGGGAGGGATTCCACACAACCTTAAGATCATTCAACAGACTCCGGGATAAGAAGGCTCAACTAATCGAGTCTCTCACCTTTCTGAAGAGTTGCTGCGACTCTAAGAGCTTAAAGGTCGCGATCTGAGCGTGGCTGTGTTCGCTCCAGCGCTGTCCTCCAGACAGTCTCGTCCCTTCACCTGATGAAGGCCGCTTGTGTTGTGGCCGAAACGTCGTGAGAATATTATTGTGTTATTTTATTTTATCAATTTATTATTTTATTCTCATTCTACGTGGTGGTGGTGACTTTACCGAAAGAACCAAAGAAGATGAATCCTCGCAGTCACGAAAGCTTCAAATCGAAACTCTCACCCCGGGTCGAGCTCCCCGGGCGTGCGGCCACCGGGGCCGCGGCACGCCGGCCGGAGCGCGACGAGCCGCTGGTTCATGAGCGACGGGGGGGTCGATGCCCCCGGCGACGTCGGTCAGCCGATCCGAGTCGCCGGTCGTGTTGTAGACTCGGACAAACTCCTGTGGGTGGGGGGGGGGGGGCAGCGAGGAGGTGCAGACAAATATTCTTCGGGTCTTTCGGTAAAGTCGACACGGGTAGAACGATAAAATAATAAAAAAAATTAAGTGAACAAAAAAATATATAATTGTTTTTTTTACCCTTTTATCTGGCAACAAAACTGACACCTTTTTTTTACGAGGAATCATGTTTACATTGACCACAATACCTACGGTCGGAACGCAAGATAAAAGGGTAAAAAAACAATTATCATATTTTGTTACTGGCATATGAGGTTTCCAATGTTGTGTAAATGCTTACCCCAAGCTCTCATACTCTGATGGTGCATTGCCTTTGAGTTGTGCGCCTTTTGGCATCTTCTGGTCCAACACCAACGTGAGACGAGGCTCTAAAGAAAGCTGTCTCGGGTGTGGACCAATCAATTTCAAGGACAGTGCCACATACATTATCAGAGTTGTTGTTTTGTGTTTGCGTTCCGAACGCAGGTATTGTGTTCAATGTAAACATGACTCCTTGTCAAAAAAAGACGTCAGTTTTGTTGCCAGATAAATGGGTAAATAAAACAATTATCATATTTTGTTACTGGCAAATGAGGTTTCCAATGGTGTAAAAAAATATATCGCGACATTTCGATCGCAACGCGAGCAAGCAAATCGTCGTCAGGAGAAGAGGAGTGGGGGGAATCTGCCGTGCCGCTGCGCTTGGGGATTGCTGCGTTGCATTAAGCGGCGAGCTCAAAATCATTCGCCCACGAAGGCCTCTTTCTTCTTCATGTACGTCTCTGTGCTTGGGAAGTCGGTGGCAATATTCCAGCCGTGCCCATGTGGCATTTCATGCCATCGTCAAATATCGCACACACACACCATTCAACTTCCACGTCACCTGCCTCAGACGCAAGCGTCGCGTTGTTGTTTATTAAAGTAGGTTCCGCTTACAACATTGGGCCAATTGAGATGATTGATTTTTTTTTCACTTGAAAGGAAACCGCAATGCCTGGAGAAAGCCCCGACGCACAAGGGGAGAATCCTTAATCGCTAAACTTGTTAACCTACTTGCTGTACCGCCTCCAAATGGCACATCGCTTTCCATGTGGTGCACTAGAAACTCGGAGCAGAATTTCTTTAATAAGATATTTTAATGTGTTCAGAGTTGGCGATCTACAATAAAAAAAATCACTCTTAAAAACATGTTATGTTACTTGCACTGTTAAAAAAAGTTGTCGTTAATTCCCCCATTCGAACCAGCACTGAGCAGCTCTCTGTCTCGGTAAACATTGGAGGGTGGAATAATTTAATAACGTAGTTTTAATGTCATCAGGCCTGGAAGGGACGATGTTCTAAATAATTGTATAACCTCATTGCGAGTCAAGAGCGAATAACCGCAGCGATACCCAAAAGATCACTGCGCCAGGATCTGTGGCTTTCTCTATTTGCCAACGCCAGGCAGATCGCACTGCCCTTAGACAAAGCGTGAGGTTGCCTTGTTACGCCTCTTGCGCAGTGTGTGCATGCCTATGTGGGGAGCGCTGGCGCAGCAGGTTATCGCACTCTGCCACGAACCCGGCGACCCGAGTTCAATTCCCACTCGTGAGCAAAAAACCTTGGCGGATATCCGACGAGGTCTTGAAGTTGACTCAGCCTCAAAGAAGTGCCCGCTACAATGTGTAAACATCACCACTGGGGTGACATTGAAGGCGGCCCGGGCGTGTCGCTGGCCCACCCACCCACTCACGTGCCATGCCGGCCTTCATTAGGCGGTCGCGAGCACCGCTTGCCCCAAACGTCTATTGTGGCTATAAGGGGGATCTCAGTCTTGCATATGTGCCAATGCCTGCCTCCGTTGGGATGGGGGTGGGTGGGGGGTGGTGGTGCGTTTCATCACCTCCGTGTCGGCGAACTCGCAGTACTGCAGGTTGGCGGAATGGGAGAGGGTGCGCACGCACGCGCACGCGTCGCCGGTCGAGTCCTCGCGCACGCAGTCTGGGAAGCGGTGCTGGGAATGGAACCGTGCAACATTACCGCGAGACGAACGCCTGCGACTGGCAAAATAGTGCAAAATACGTCTCCCCCTGCCTTGTAGCCTCACATCCATTCATTCTCTAAAGGGAGGTCTGATGACCAAATAGTTGAAGGTTAAGAGGTACGGCACCTTATAATGTTACTTCCTCGTGCTAGACCTCGCGGCTGTCGCGCGGCGAGCACGTGGTGCGCGTTCATTTTCACTGAATCGGCAAATCATTCAATCAATTAATTATTAAACCACGTTTACAAAAATGTATATTGATCGCCTTGAAAATGACACCCCGCATGAATTTAATCATTTTTAAGTTGTCCAATTTGTGAAACTGCCCACCACAACACTGCCTCGCATTTGCCGTAACTAGACAAGGCAACATTTTTTTCACAAGTAAATACAATGTCATGGGTATGAGCCCTGAAATGTACGGCGTGTGATGGGAGAAAGAAAATCTCACGAGGGACGCAACAACAAAAACATCGCACCACTCACTTTGGCCTCGCCTCCCCTCTCGTCCTGTGCACCTTTCTCTCTTCTCGTCCCGCCGCCGCCGCCGGATACTTCGTCATGGAACTGCGCGGCGGGGTTGTCAAGGCCCGGACGGTCGCGCTCCGAGGGCAACAGAAGCGGCTCGGAGTCGCCGGCATCGGAGGGGCGCGCGGCGTGCCGCCGGATTGCGTCTGCGGGGTCCGCCTGCTTTCTCCTGGACTTGAACCCGCACGGGCGGTTTCTCCTCGCCTGCCGCCGGACTCTCGGCCTACGCTCAAGCGGGCCGCCGCCGTCGGCACCGTCTCCGTTCGGCCCCGCCGGTTTGGCACGACCAAACGGCTTCGCCATCGACCGCATCTCGCCACCCTGCACTGGCGGAAGCTCGGTTGACTCCGAGTCCGCCGGTGACGTCACGGGAGCTTTCGGAGGGCCCTGAGGTCTCACGGGTGCCTTGCGGACGCTGCCGTTTATCTTCTCGAGAAGTTTGGGCTCCGATTTGTTTACCTGCGGCCTCTCCATAATGGGTTTGGGTTTCGGAGGAGGGAGCGACTTCTTGCGTGTCCTCTCGATGTCTTGGCTCGTTATGTTGGCGCACGTGAGTGGATTCATATTCCCCGTGGATTTTACACGGGGCGTGGTGCTTGGAATAAGCTGAGCTTCATCGCTCGTTGTGCCGTACCGAGGCTGGCCCTCGTCATCGTCGCTCTCGGGTGGCGACGTCAATGACGACAATGACGCCTGCCGCGGCGTTTCGTTGCGCGATTCCAAAGTGCGGCCACTCTTGTAGTCGTCTTCAACCACAGCCTTCGTCTCCAAAACTTTGGTGAAAAACGTCTTCAGATATTCCTTCTGTCGGTGAAAATGCGGCTGTGCGGGTGCGGCAATGGACTCGGCTCCGATCTCATTCGCAATACGGCTGCCCTCGGGGAAAAGTTCTCTTGCCAGCGCATTTTCCAGAAACTCTGCGGAGCTGTCAGTGATGGCCACGAGCAGAACCGGAATGGCCTCTGTTACGTCGGAGAGGAATGCTCGAAGCATTGCAAAGGAAGCTTTTCTTTTGGCAGAATACACCAAAACGTAGCCATGGGTGAGCTCTTCCCGCTTCAGCATTGCTGCGTGGTAAGAGATGACGGTAACCTTGATCCTTCTGCTCTGCATTCCCACAGACATTTCTAGATTCATGCAGTCGTTGCCAGCAGGATGCCCACTGCTGCAGAATTCCAGAAAGGGCGTTAGGACCGTGCCAATGTCGAAAGGGTCTCCACACATCAGACACATGGTGATGTTCACGTCGGGCGCGCCAGACTCTGGGCTGCTGAATGGGTCGGGCAGAAGGGTCGTGTTCTGGCAAGCATTCACGATCTGACTCAGGGCACGTTTGATCTGTGTTTCATGGAATTGTTTTCGAGATGACATCTCAGAAGGGCAATCGATAAAAGAGACTTGTAGCTTGTCGGCCGCTTGCTGGGCTTGCTGCCGTAGCAAAGGCAGCTTTCTGTCTATAACGTCCTTCTGATTTGCCAGCATCAAAGCAACAGGAATGCAGCTCGAGAGGCCATCCTTCTTTATGAAGGAAGCACAAGAATTCACTCTTCCTAGGCTGTCTACGATGTAATTTAACGATTTCAATGAGTTGAAAGCACACAGACATCCGCTGGGCTGAGAAACGTTACTCTGCATGATGTTTGCAAAGCCCGTCACATCTCCATCCATTGCTTTCAGTTCCAACTCATAAACCTTCCCATTCACCGTGAACTCATTTCCGGCCGATTGCTGTTTGATTTCGCTGCAAAGTTTGCTTGCGAGGCCATCTCTACCGAATATTATGACATCAAATGCATCCGCACTGTCAAAATTGATTAAAGATTCCGAACGTTTGCTTACCAATTTGGGAATAGCACTTGAGAGAAGCAGCGGAATTTGCAGGTCAGTGCACTTATCTTTGCTGAAGCAAGACTCCCTGGTTGGGTGACGAACAGAGAACACGTGTTTCAGGATCAGCGCATCTCTCAAGGCAGGCGCCCACTTGAGCGTCTCGTGGCGACCGTCACGTTCCAGGTCCTGGTGAATCTCCGCTATCTCGTTGCGGTCAAACCCTTCGTTTCTGTCCACGCCGGCGAACGTTTCCGAGCGCTCGAGGAGCAGCTCCTGGTATTCGTCTTTCGCTTCATCCGTCATCTTGCCTCGGCACTCTCGGTAGATTGAAACGCGCCCTCGCCCGCACGGCGTCCGCGAGCCCTCCTCGTCGATAAGGAACGACCGTGCGTCATCCCACGGCCTCCCTGGCAACACCTCGCCAGAATTCTCCAACGTGTCGCGAAGGGCTCCCTTCATTTCCTCCTTCTTCCTCAGCACCTGCAATTTCCGCACGTGGGCTTGAAAATGCGAAGGGCCGAACTCTCGCAAAAACGCAACAGGGACACGCCCGTCGGCGACGGCGTTGACGCGACCGCTGTCGGTCCAAACCCCATCGGACAGCTCGACAAACCACAATCCAAACTCTGGTTTCTTCCGCAAGAGCAGCAAAGCCTCGTCCCAGCTGAGGGATACAATGTCCGTGATGTCAGGGACCAATGAGTTAAAAGCGTCGGGCAGAGAGCTGATGTATTGTGCCACCTTTCCTTCGATATGTGCAGCCTTCAAACGCGTGATGTGTTCTCGAAAGTAACTTTCAGCCCTGTTAGCACCCAGCAAGTCCACAAGCTGGACGTACTCCGGGCAGTCATCCAGTTGCTTGCCGGTCACCTGCCAGGTCACGCGGTAGTCTGTGACAATTTTTGTCAACCGAGAATTATAATCCTTAATGGCACTTTGGTGGTGTTCCTTGACTTGCTTGGCGGCCTTCTCAAACGGCACCAACTTTGGCTTTCCTTTCGGCTTGTCAATCATCTGCGCAAGAGTCAGAAATGCTGCCGACACATTCACATTGTCACTTGCTGACGTCTCGACTATCGGCAGGCGAACTTTTTTTTCAGAGGCAAACGCTCGAAGTTCCTTCAGGTGCTGCTCATCCAACACGTCACACTTTGTGGCAACCAACAAAATGGGCTTCTTTAATTTCACAAGTTGCGACACCAACTCCTCCAGAAACCTCAACTGATCTCGCAGCGTTCTCTGCGCGGAAACGCTTACATCGAAGCACGCCAGGAAGCCGTCAATGTGCAGCTTACCGTCGGGCATTGGATACTGCTCAAAATCTTGCTCGACTCCCAGTTGGTCAGTGCAAATGTACATGAGCTTTTCGGCCGAGGCGAGCCTGGTGGCGGCCGCGCGTTTGACGTAATGCCGGGAGTCGGAGCTCCTGTGTGGCTGGAAAGTGGCGTCGTCAACAAATTCGGTTTGTTCGACGACGTTGAAGGCGTACTCTCGTCCCCCGTCAGCGGTGCGCGTTGCCCCGCCCCAGTAAAGGTAGTGGTCGTTATTCACGACCCGACCGCCGAAATCAACTTGGCTCAGTATCGAAGTGTGTTCCGTGTGGTGATAGTCATCCGCTCTTGGCCTTGAGAACCTGCTGCTGAGGCACGACTTGCCTATTCCACAGCTTCCCTTCTCCTTCTCGGTCCCGGAAAGTCCAACAACACTGATGTTGTAGGTCCGCGTTTCCTTGCTGCCTTGACATCGCCGCGCTGCGTGTGACATCGCGCCGCTATTGCACGAGAACAAGGGCAGTTACGGTTCCGTGCGACACGTCGTGATGATTACTTTGGCTCTTTCGTTGCACTTGCAAAACAATATTTTCCCACGTGACTGGCGGTAATAGCAATTACTTGAACAAAAAAAATGTTCACCAACAACGAGGTCCTTTAAATGTTTATTTTTTTTTCCAGATGAGCAATTGTTTCTGAAAGACACAAAAAAACACAGAGGACATTTAAAATATTACAAAAAAAATAACGTTCCACTTGCATTGAGAGCTTAGTTATTTAACGCGGTGAAATCGATGGAAAATAAACACGATTGTCACAATGATTATGTGACGGCAATGTTTCAAATACACCGATGATGTGCCGAGGTGAGTCCAGGAAAAATAAAACGTTGTTCTCAAACAAGCACATGTAAAGCTGTGAGTACAGGCAGGGAGATGTCTGATCGCCTCATACCGGCACCGATAAATTCCCAGTTGGGACATCACAGTTGACGTTCTGACGGTAGACGTCACTACAAGACGTCAAACAAGCCTTTAGCAGGATTACAATGTTTTGATTTAAAGCTTTCGTGACTGCAGTAATTCATATTCTTAGCTCTTTCGGTAAAGTCACGTTGAAGGGAAACAATCAAATAATAAAATACGTCTAAGAAGCTTGCGTTCTGCACATCGGCACAAATGCTGGCGTTATGTGGCAAGGCCCCTATCGCTGTCTGTGGGCTGACTTACGTGTCGCTCTCTGCGTTGTTGACAGACAAGGCCCCTTGCTCACGCACGGTCAAGTTAAACAAATTAAATACGTGTCCAATGCAAAACATTTGGTGGATTATGAGCCGGGAAATCGCCTTTTGGTCAAACCTAAAGCACGGTAGAACAATGGTCCCACGATCAACGTCCTCATTGAGAAAAAAAACGAGTCAAAATGTATCACTTTAAAACAAGCTGCACTGGTCAAGTTTGTAAACAGTTGTCTTGGCAAATTTATTTAATTATTAACTTATTAATTAACTTAACCCCCCTCCTCCCTCGCGTGTGACCCTCACGTGACCCCCCCCCCTCACGTGACCCCCCCCCTCACGTGACCCCCCCTCCCCCCGCAGCCGGGGGTTGAGCAGACCTGGCGAGTAAACTCAACACGCAGCAGTAGCAGCAGCAGTAGACACAACACGGAGCAGTAGACACAACACGCAGCAGTAGACACAACACGCAGCAGTAGACACAACACGTAGCAGTAGACACAACACGCAGCAGTAGACACAACACGCAGCAGTAGCAGCAGTAGACACAACACGCAGCAGTAGCAGCAGTAGACACAACACGCAGCAGTAGACACAACACGCAGCAGCAGCAGTAGACACAACACGCAGTAGCAGTAGACACAACACGCAGTAGCAGTAGACACAACACGCAGCAGTAGACACAACACACAGCAGCAGTAGACTCAACACGCAGTAGCAGTAGACACAACACACAGCAGTAGACACAACACGCAGCAGTAGACACAACACACAGCAGTAGACTCAACACGCAGTAGCAGTAGACACAACACACAGCAGCAGTAGACACAACACACAGCAGCAGTAGACACAACACGCAGCAGTAGACACAACACACAGCAGCAGTAGACTCAACACGCAGCAGTAGCAGCAGTAGTAGTAGACAACACGCAGCAGCAGCAGGAGCAGGAGGAGGAGCAGGAGGAGCAGCAGGAGCAGCAGCAGGAGGAGGAGGAGCAGCAGGAGGAGGTCACCTCAGGTGAATGTTTGACCACGAGGCTGCTGCTGCTGTCTGTGAGGCGCGCGGTCACCGTCGCTAGGCCGAGATTTCTTCGCACTGCACTTCCGGGTTGGCCGCGTTGGATCCGCCCACGACGGGTGCCGCGATTGGTCAGAATTCCCGACCCTCTCGTCACCGTAGTGACGCAACCCGAGTCACGTGGTTAAGGTTCATGAACTCTGCCGTTAGTGACGTTGATGAATTTTGTTGTTCCACCTTCAAGATATTTACATCACACTTTGTGTTTATTTGTTTAAATGTCTTCCCTGGCCGTGCAAATAATCAGAAAAACTATTATTTAGTTGTATGTTTTGTAAATTTCGTCCAATTATTGTGTTCAATTGTTCATTTTTCACCTCTATTAATGAGGTGACACACACAGTGTACACACACACAGTGTATATACACAGTGTACACACACACACAGTGTACACACACACAGTATATACACACACAGTATACACATAGTACACACACACAGTGTACACACACTGTACACACACAGTGTACACACACAGTACACACACACAGTGTACACACACAGTGTACACACACACAGTACACACACAGTATACACACACACAGTGTACACACACACACAGTACACACAGTGTACACACACAGTGTACACACACACAGTATACACACAGTACACACACAGTGTACACACACAGTATACACACACACAGTACACACACAGTGCACACACACACAGTGTACACACACAGTGTACACATACACAGTGTATACACAGTGTACACATACACAGTGTATACACAGTGTACACACACAGTGTACATACACAGTGTGCACACACAGTGTATACACACAGTGTACACACACAGTGTACACACACAGTGTGCACACACAGTGTACGCAAACAGTATACACACACACAGTGTATACACACAGTGTAGACACAGTGTACACACACAATGTACACACACAGTGTACACACACAGTGTACACACACAATGTACACACACAGTGTACACACACAGTGTATATACATAGTGTACACACGCACACAGTGTACACACACAGTGTACACATACACAGTGTATACACAGTGTACACACACAGTGTACATACACACACAGGGTATACACAGTGTACACACAGTGTACACACACAATGTACACACACACAGTGTATACACACAGTGTACACACACACAGTGTACACACACAGTGTACACACACACACAGTGTATACACATAGTGTACACACACACAGTGTACACACACACACAGTGTATACACAATAATGTCCACGTTGTTGCTGAGCTCACACACCCAAGGGAGGGAGCAATGGAAAATGAATCTAAATCAACTTAAACTCCAACTCTGTGACGTCACCACTCTGCATTACCTCATCGGCGAGAAACACCAGGGGGAGGTGTACCTCGCTAATGACGTCATGTCACCACAGTATTCACCCCTCCCCCGTCCACCGCGCTTTTGAGCGTGACGTCACCTCCGCTTGGGTCACTGCCGATATCGTTCCAGTGGCAATCCTTATTTGGGCAAAGCTACGCCCAGTGACTGTTTGTTCATTAACATAATGTGTCCGTTAAAGCCGTCGCGAGTTTATTGTGACGGGTTCAGCGCCCACGCCCCCATCCCTCCACAAATGGGCCGCGCTCATTAACATAATTTATTCAGTTAGAGAGCCGCTCGTGGGAGTAAAGTGACGTCATACTACTTCCTGCTGTCGCGAGGCAACAGGAAGCTGCCGTGTGCGCGCTTGCACTGAAATCCGAGGTGAGAAATTCTCATCGTTGTGGTGGTGGTTGTTGTTGTTGTTTACCAAGGTAGAGCCTCTCGCTCTCTCTCGTAGGGATGTCAGTTGAGTAGCAGCGAGCATGGGAATCGATGTCCAGGTTGGAACTTTACAACGCGGGGCCTAGCCACGCGGGGCCTTGCCTCCTGCCCTCGCCTGATTGCGTTTACTTTAATTATCTCTCTTAAGTTTAATTTGTCTTCACCCGGCTCGCCACTTTGTAACTTTGTTTTATTGTAAATATTCACGCAGTTTTTATTTTCTTTTGTTAGCAGGCCAAGCCCGCTTGAGCTGCTATACCGCTCTTGTTATCAGAAGGGACCTGCCCACAACAACACAAGGTGAGGCTTTGTCAACGTGTGTGAATGTTTTGACTTAAAACTTTGGTGACTGCAGGAATTAAGATTCTTGGTTCTTTCGGTAAAGTCACGTAGATAGAAAATTTAATAAAAATAACAAATTATAATTTAAATAAATTTTTTTAAATAAAGCAAAAAACCCACGACATTTCGATCGCAACACAAGTGGTCTTTATCTTATTGAACCAACAATACGTGCATCAATGTCTATCGGTCAAAGACGCTAAGCGCGTGCCGCTGTTGACTCTGAATGTGTGGAGGGGAACACCTTCACCACGGGGAGAGAGAGACAGAGACACGGATAGCCTCGGCTATGTTGATTGATCCTCGATTCATTACTTGGTGGAGTGAGGAAGAATTAATGCTGAGCAGATGAAGGTGGCCAGGCATGGTTCTGGTCACACCACCACCTGTTTACTCATGGCAGTGTGTGACAGTGTCAAGTTTGTGTTTGCAGTAAAGTCTATTAACTCTATTGCACACGGAGGTTATATCAAAACAATAGGTTATTTTTGTTTTCCTCTGGAAATCTTCATACGAATGGAAACAGGAGGTGAACACAGCACACACATGCAGCTGAAGTCGGATCTGTTCATCCCAGCATTCAAGGACATCTGAGCCTGGATTCACACCTCTAAGTTGCGATTGAACATTAATTTATGCATTTCTGCATAACACAAATAGTATTGTTTTCAACACCCTTTGCTATGTCAGCTGAATTTAGCTTTAATAAATATTCCTTTTGTAGTCAGACAGCCGAAATTGTGTGCTTAGAGTTTTGAGTTAACATTCATCTTGAAGATATGAAGGCTTCCAGGCATATTAATGACATTTTCCCTCTCATTGTGTGCCATAACAGCCCGTGGAGAGAAACCCTTCAGGTGCACTCTGTGCGTGAAGGCGTTTGCACGTTCATCAAATCTGATGAATTTGGGAAACTTTTTCACATCATGAATATATTAATAAGTATAGACGTGTAAGTCACGTGTGCATTCCTCTGTGCCTGACGTGTAGATGGTGTGGATATTATTTTTTTCTGTCTGCAGCTGACGCTTCCTCTGCAGAATTGGTCTGATGGAGCAAAGGCACTCAGCGCAGCTCAGTACGACAAGTCAACAATGCGACCAGCGTGCATACAGCACGGACCGGACTGGAAATTTGACACGGCACCAGAGAACTCGCACAGGAGAGAAACCCTTCAAATGTACTGTGTGTAACAAGGCATTTGCATGGCCATCAGTTCTTCAGACCCACCAGAGAACACACACGGGAGAGAAACCCTTCAGGTGCACGATGTGCGGGATGGCGTTTGCACAGTCATGTAATCTTGTAAAACACCAGAGAACACACACGGGAGAGAAACCCTTCAAGTGCAGTGTGTGTGGGAAGACATTTTCAGATTCATCTACTCTTAAAACACACCAGAGAACACACACGGGAGAGAAACCCTTCAGGTGCAGTGTGTGGGAAGACATTTTCACATTCATCTACTCTTAAAAAGCACCAGAGAACACACACGGGAGAGAAACCCTTCAGGTGCAGTGTGTGTCGGAAGACATTTTCAGGTTCATTTGCTCTTAAAACACACCAGAGAACACACACAGGAGAGAAACCCTTCAAGTGCAGTGTGTGTGGAAAGGCATTTTCAGATTTCATCTCATCTTCAAAGACACCAGAGAACACACACGGGAGAGAAACCCTTCAATTGCACTGTGTGTGGGAAGACATTTTCATATTCATCTCATCTTCAAAGACACCAGAGAACACACACGGGAGAGAAACCCTTCAAGTGCAGTGTGTGTGGGAAGACATTTGCAGATTAATTTGCTCTTAAAACACACCAGAGAACACACACGGGAGAGAAACCCTTCAAGTGCAGTGTGTGTGGGAAGGCATTTTCACATTTATCTACTCTTAAAAAACACCAGAGAACACACACAGGAGAGAAACCCTTCAAGTGCAGTGTGTGTGGGAAGACATTTTCAGATTTATCTACTCTTAAAAAACACCAGAGAACACACACAGGAGAGAAACCCTTCAAGTGCAGTGTGTGCGTGAAGGCATTTGCACAGTCATCTGATCTTGTAAAACACCAGAGAACACACACAGGAGAGAAACCCTTCAGGTGCACGATGTGCGGGATGGCGTTTGCACAGTCATGTAATCTTGTAACACACCAGAGAACACACACAGGAGAGAAACCCTTCAGTTGCACTGTGTGTGGGAAGACATTTTCATATTCATCTCATCTTCAAAGACACCAGAGAACACACACGGGAGAGAAACCCTTCAAGTGCAGTGTGTGTGGGAAGACATTTGCAGATTCATTTGCTCTTAAAACACACCAGAGAACACACACGGGAGAGAACCCATTCAAGTGCAGTGTGTGGGAAGGCATTTTCACATTTATCTACTCTTAAAAAAACACCAGAGAACACACACAGGAGAGAAACCCTTCAAGTGCAGTGTGTGCGTGAAGGCATTTGCACAGTCATCTGATCTTGTAACACACCAGAGAACACACACAGGAGAGAAACCCTTCAGGTGCACGATGTGCGGGATGGCGTTTGCACAGTCATCTACTCTTGTAACACACCAGAGAACACACAGAGGAGAGAAACCCTTCAATTGCACTGTGTGTGGGAAGACATTTTCAGATTCATCTACTCTTAAAACACACCAGAGAACACACACGGGAGAGAAACCCTTCTTGTGCAGTGTGTGTGGGAAGACATTTTCACATTCATCTACTCTTAAAAAGCACCAGAGAACACACACGGGAGAGAAACCCTTCAGGTGCAGTGTGTGGGAAGACATTTTCACATTCATCTACTCTTAAAAGGCACCAGAGAACACACACGGGAGAGAAGCCCTTCAGGTGCAGTGTGTGTCTGAAGACATTTTCAGGTTCATTTGCTCTTAAAACACACCAGAGAACACACACGGGAGAGAAACCCTTCAAGTGCAGTGTGTGTGGAAAGGCATTTTCAGATTAATCTCATCTTCAAAGACACCAGAGAACATGCACGGGAGAGAAACCCTTCAAGTGCAGTGTGTGTGGGAAGACATTTTCAGATTCATTTGCTCTTAAAACACACCAGAGAACACACACAGGAGAGAAACCCTTCAAGTGCAGTGTGTGTGGAAAGGCATTTTCAGATTCATCTGCTCTTAAAACACACCAGAGAACACACACGGGAGAGAAACCCTTCAAGTGCACTGTGTGTGGGAAGGCATTTGTACAGTCATTTGCTCTTAAAACACACCAGAGAACACACACGGGAGAGAAACCCTTCAGGTGCAGTGTGTGTGGGAAGACATTTTCACAGTCATCTGCTCTTAATACACACCAGAGTACACACACGGGAGAGAAACCCTTCAGGTGCAGTGTGTGTGAGAAGGCATTTTCACAGTCATCTGCTCTTAAAACACACCAGAGTACACAGAAGCATCAGAAGATCCACAAGGAGTGCAGTCTGAAATCAGCTTGTGAAAGTCAAAGTGCCGCAATGAGCCCATCCCTCATGAAACACGAACCGGAAAAAAATCCCAGCTTGGACACTTTTAAAGGTATCGAGGTGAAATGTGAAGAAGTGATGGTGAAGAGGGAAGAAGTGAAGGTAAAATGTGAAGATGAAGATTCAACTCCAAAATGGGACCTTCACATCGATGGAGGCAACGTAAAGCAGGAGGAGAATTCTGTGAGGCAGAGCGAGGCAACTCCCAGCAGTTTGTGGAAGTGGAGGTGTGGGTGGACTTCCTCCGAGACAATACAAAGTCAAGTGGAGACCCGATAGATGTGTAAGCTTGAGATGATGTCACTCCAATAGATGCACCTTTGTCACAGGCCTTTAATGACAAGAACGTGAAGTTGGACACTCAATGGCTAGGTTCAACCTGCAGAGTAAGAGCGGCCAGTCTTTGTAGACCTGTGGGTTGGGTAGATCTTTTACCAGGAGCGAGAGACAATAAGCCCCCAAGCATTCACTATGTTATCATAATTGCATTTACACGGTGCTTGCCTTATCGCCTCGGCAACTCGGAGTTTTATGTCGTACCTCGTCTGTAACACTCGAAGAGCATCCCCAAGTAGCAGCTGCCCCTGTGTGGCACAAGGTGGTGGCCCTGCACCGGCCTGCATGTGGACAAGAGCCTATCAGTAGGGGGCGATGATTGATGCGTCATCTCAGTTGTGTAGTTTGTAGGCAATCTTGATTCGAAGCTTTCGTGACTGCAGGAATCCACACTGTTGAGTTATTTCGGTAAAGTCACCACGTGGGTAGAAACATAACAGATCACGGCGTTTAGATCACAACACAAGCAATCGTCATCAGGTGGGACAACCACAGCAAGAGAAACTGCTGAAGTAGTAGGCGCCTACTCCAGCAGTTTCTTCTTCTTGCTGCTGTGCTTGTCCCACCTGATGACGATTGCTTGTGTTGCCATCGAAGTGCCGTGATCTATTATTTGTAGCGTAATGTTTAGAATTTGCTACATTTTGACCCAGACGCCAGCATGCAACGCCCTACTCGTTTTGAATGATGCAACAATAGTACGTTGTACATACACTGTTAAGCAGACGGTGCGTATTTGTTAAATAACTTCTTGTTAATACGATGTAACGTGATGCAGTCAATTTCGCTGCAGTAATTCAATGTTGTTAATATGCCCGTCAATAATTTAGAATTAATACTTCTCTGATTGTGCGCGTACATGTAATATTTTGTCTGAGGGTCAAACATTGAATAAGTGATGTTAGGACAAAGTGTGTGTGTGTTTGGAAGTAACCTGTACAGAGAACTCAGGTGAGACCCGTTGTTCTTGTGATACAGGTCAAAGGGTACTTTTGTGTTTCACGAAGCGTCTGCCTCTGGAGCAACTCATCGTCTTTGAAATAGGGAGCACGCTCGGATCATTCATCAGTTACAAGGCATACCACTTAAAAGTTACACGTATAGGAGGAGGTACATTCTCTACAACACGAATTGTAGTTTTGTCTTACGTGTTGACGTAGATTTTGTCTAACTGGGACTAGAAATGCACCTTGCTGATTCACGTCTGGATGTTCGTGACCATCGGTTGAAGCAAACCCCACTACTGTTGTTGAGACGCTGTGCACCAATAAGGGTCCAACACATTGACGGCCTTCAGGCCAGGAAAGTCACAACATTTGAACACGAAAGACGCATTCACGCAAGTACCTCATGCTCCGTTTTGAAGTTTTAAAATGAAACATCTTGGAATTGTGTTGTGTTTTGAATTAGATGATTTTATTTCCTCATTAAAAGCTTGTATCAATTTACATCTGGAAGACTTCATTGAAAAGGACATTTCGTGTGAATTTTCTATCGTCATTAAGTAGATGGCCTTGCCGGGGGTTCGGTTCAATGCGGACACAAACAGTGTACACACACACACAGTGTACACACACAGTGTACACACACACAGTGTACACACACAGTGTACACACAGAGTCTATACACACTGTACACACAGTGTACACACACACAGTGTACACATACACACTGTACACACACAGTTTATACAGTGTACACACAGTGTACACACAGTGTACACTGTGTGTACACAAACAGTGTACACACAGTGTACACACAGACAGTGTACACACACAGTGTACACACACACAGTGTACACAGTGTATACACAGTGTACACACACAATGTACACACACACTGTACACACACAGTGTACACACACACAGTGTATACACACAGTGTACACACAGAGTGTACACAGTGTACACATAGTGTACACACACACAGTGTACACACAGTGTATACACAGTGTACATAAACACAGTGTACACACACACAGTGTACACACAGTGTACACACAGTGTACATACAGTGCACACACAGTGTACACACACAGTGACACAGTGATACAGTGTACACACACAGTGTACACACACACACAGTGTACACACACAGTGTACACGCACAGTGACACAGTGACACAACAACAATTGCCATTCGCCACTAAGTGGTGGTGACGTCACCACGAAGCGTGTGCCAACAACAACAACCGCCATTCGCCACTAAGTGGCGGTGACGTCACCACGACGCTTGTGCCAGGCTATGTGCACCGTGAGGCCACGTGAAGTGTCGAACGCCCGCTGGCAGGAGGTCACTGGGCAGACCCAGGTGCCACGGGTCGACTGACTGAGATGACTGGCTGATGCACCACCTGTGCCCCCTACTGTGCCAACCTGCTGTGCTTTAGCCACCCGGCGCTCCGCTCGTTGTGAGCGTCGCTCCTCCGCCCTCCGTTGTTGGAGGGCGACTGCCTCCAACTGCCCAGTAGCATCCTTCACGAGCCTCCTCCACAGAGGCCGATCTTGACACCGCTGTTACCAGTCATCGGCAAGTCCACTCAGCTCCACGTCCTCCTGTACCACATCACTCCATCTCTTCTGTAGCCCGTGCCGCGCCCGCTTAGCCCCCTCAATCCGGCCAAACAAAAGCTGTTTCGGCATGCGGTGGCTGGGCATGCGGGCTACATGACCCAGCCATCGCAGCCTTGCCTGCCGGAGGAGCTCACCGATGGTACCCTGCCCAGATCTTTCAAGGATTTGTGAGCTTCTCACACAATCCAGTCTGGTTAAACCCAGGATGGATCGTAGGCAGGCCAGCCTAAATGTTTCTAACCGGCGAAGATGTTCCATTAGGGGGGTCCACGTTTCGCAAGTGTAGAGAAGGGAGGGAATGACCGTGGCCGAGAAGACCTGAAGCTTAGAGCGGAGCGACAGACCAGGTAGCTTCCACACAGCGTTACGCAACCGATGAAAAGATATTGCCGCTCGACTGATTCGGAGTGAGACCTCTGCTGTTAAACTGGAGCCAGTCATAAGCACACTGCCCAGTTATGGGAAACTCTCCACTCTCTCCACAACTGCCCCACCGATTGGGAGTTTTGGGGGTGGAGTGTCCAATGGTACAAAATACCCAGGCAGGTGCTTAGTTTTGGTGGGGCTGATGGTAAGGCCCCACCTCTTAGTGGCACGCTCCAGTCTCAGCAGCAGCGTTTCCAACTCCTCCTCTGACTGAGCAGCTATTACCAAATCATCAGCATACATAACGTGGTTGAGCAATAGGGAGCCATCCCTTGACCGCACCCGGGCATCGATTAGCCTCCCATTATATCTGTACCACATGGAGATTCCCCCGGTACAGCTATTGAAGGCTTCACGAACTACGTGGTCAAAATAGATGTTAAATAATGTGGGAGCCAGAGGACATCCCTGTCGCACCCCAAGGTGTACAGGGAATGGCTCTGACTCCCGGCCACGTAGTTTTACCCGGGCCCGCTCACCATCATGAAGGTCCTTAATGATCGTGAGCAGAGGGTCAGGTACTCCAAAAGCACGAAGAACGACCCAGAGGCCAGGCCTACTGATGGTATCATAGGCCTTGACCAGGTCAATAAAGCAGAGATGTAGGTCTTGTTGGAATTCCCTACACCTCTGCTGTAGCAGACGGACAGAAAATATGGCATTTGTGCAGGACCGCCCTTTCCTGAAATCGCATTGGGGCTCCGCAAGCCTCTCCTCAGTGTGCCTGGCAAGGCGATGCTGAATAATCCTTGCCAGGACCTTTCCCAGCACACTGAGGAGTGAGATGCCCCTGTAGTTGTTAGAGTCTGTGCGGTCCCCCTTCTTAAAAAGGGGGACCACCAGGGCATCCTTCCAATCCTGCGGAACCCGTCCAGTGGTCCAGACTGTTGTTACGATGTCATATAGGGCAGTCTGTGCACAAACGCCACCCTCCCTCAGCATTTCGCTTGGGAGATCATCTCTGCCCGCTGCCTTTCCTGGTCTAAGACTCCGGATCGTCTTCAATACTTCCTCAGCAGATGGCACCTCAGCCAGCCACTCACAGGGGGTGACTTCTTCCAATATTTGAGGCACCGCAGCCTCAGCAGGGTCATCCTCACTTTGTGCCACGATGTTTTCCTGGCTGAGGGATTTTCCCTCCCCCAGGACCTCACAGAAATGCTCAGCAAATCTGCGAACCTGTTCCTGGGGGTCGGAAATTGGATCACCGTTTTTTCCCCTAATGATGGTAATAGGTGTGGCGCTGCAGGTTACTTTTTTGATGGAGTTAAATAGAGATTTGTGATCACGGGCCACTGAGGCAGACTCCATCTCCTCAGCAACCCGCGACCACCACCCATCCTTGCAGCGCCTCACGGCTCTCCGAACCTCCGAGCGAAGGCTGCGGTAAGCCTCCTCATTCTCTGACGTGGGATTCTGTAGCCGATAACAGTGGGCCTGTCGCTTTTTCTCAACCATTCTGAACACCTCCTCTGTCAGCCAGGGTCTCTGGGGAGGTCTGGACCGCGTACCCAAAGCAGCCATTGCAGCTGCATGAGTCACAGTCCTAAACCTCGCCCATTTACCCTCGACATCAGGAGGAGTCGGGGACGATGCCAATCCCAGCCGCAAGCGATGATGAAATTCTCGCCTGCAACTTTCATCAGATAACTGAGACCAGGCCACTTTATGTTGGAATGGGGTCCTGGGTGTACACCCACCACCAAGCTTGTGCCAGGCACAGTGACACACACACAGTGACACACAGTGACACACACAGTGTATACACATAGTGTACATACACACAGTGTACACACACAGTTTATACACATAGTGTACACACACACAGTGTACACACACAGTGTACATACACACACAGTGACACACAGTGTATACACATAGTGTACACACACACAGTGTACACACACTGTACACACACAGTGTACACACACACAGTGTACACACACACAGTGACACACACACAGTGTATACACACAGTGTACACACACATTGTACACACACACACACAGTGTATACACAATAATGTCCACGTTGTTGCTGAGCTCACACACCCAAGGGAGGGAGCAATGGAAAATGAATCTAAATCAACTTAAACTTCAACTCTGTGACGTCACCACTATGCATTACCTCATTGGCGTGAAACGCTAGGGTTAGGTGTACCTCGCTAGTGACGTCATGTCACCAAAGTATTCATCCCTCCCCCGTCCACCGCGCTCTTGAGCGTGATGTCACCTCCGCTCGGGTCACTGCCTATATCGGTCCAGTGGCAATCCTTATTTGGGCAAAGCTACGCCCAATGACTGGCGGCTCATTAACATAATGTGTTCGTTAAAGCCGTCGCGAGTTTATTGCGACGGGTTCAGCGCCCACGCCCCAATCCCTCCACATATGGGCCGGCAACATTAACATAAGTTATTCAGTTACAGAGCCGCTCGTGGGAGGGAAGTGACGTCATACTACTTCCTGCTGTTGCGAGGCAACAGGAAGCTGCCGTGTGCGCGCTTGCACTGAAATCCGAGGTGAGAAATTCTCATCGTTGTGGTGGTGGTGGTTGTTGTTGTTTACCAAGGTAGAGCCTCGCTCTCTCTCGTAGGGATGTCAGTTGAGTAGCAGCGAGCATGGGAATCGATGTCCAGGTTGGAACTTTACAACGCGGGGCCTAGCCACGCGGGGCCTTGCCTCCTGCCCTCGTCTGATTGCGTTCACTTTAATTATCTCGCTTAACTTTAATTTGTCTTCACCCGGCTCGCCACTTTGTAACTTTGTTTTATTGTAAATATTCACGCAGTTTCGGTAAAGTCACGTTGAAGGGAAAGAATACATTTTATTGTTTTATATATTAATTTGATTGTTTTATATATTTTATTATTTTAATGTTTCCCTTCAACGTGACTTTACCGAAAGAGCTAAGAATATGAATTACTGCAGTCACGGAAGCTTTAAATCAAAATTCACGCAGTTTTTTCGTTCTTTTGTTAGCAGGCCAAGCCCGCTTGAGCTGCTATACCGCTCTTGTTATCAGAAGCGACCTGCCCACAACAACACAAGGTGAGGCTTTGTCAACGGGTGTGAATGTTTTGACTTAAAACTTTGGTGACTGCAGGAATTAATATTCTTGGTTCTTTCGGTAAAGTCACGTAGATAGAAAATAAAAATAACTATAAAAAATAGTAAATAAAGCAAAAAAAACCCACGTTTTGTTCGCGACAAAAGTAGTCTTTATTTAATGTAATTGTATTATCTGTTATTGTTATCTTCTGTCTACGTAACTTTACTGAAAGAACCAAGAATACGTGTGTCAATGTCTATCGGTCAAAGACGCTAAACGGAGAGACGCGCAAACTCCAAATATACAGCAGGCGTCAGGGTCGGGATCGAACCCACGACTTCCTGTATACCAGGTGAGGTAGTTAACATCTCACCACGGAGAGAGACACGCAAACTACAGTTAGCCTCGGCTATGTTCATTGATCCTCGATTAATTACTTGGTGGAGTGAGAAAGCATTAATGCTGAGCAGATGAAGGTGGCCAGGCATGATTCTAGACACGCCACCGCCAGTGTGTGACAGTGTCAAGTTTGTATTTGCAGTCAAGTCTATCAACTCTATTGAACACGGAGATTATATCAAAACAATAGTTTATTTTTATATTCCTCTGGAACTCTTACTAAGGATGGAAACAGGAGGTGAACACAGCACACACATGCAGCTGAAGTCGGAACTGTTCATCCCAGCATTCAAGGACATCTGAGTTGCGATTGAACATTAATTCATGCATTTCAGCATAACACAAATAGTATTGTTTTCAACACCCTTTGCTATGTCAGCTGAATTTAGCTCTTATAAATATTCATTTTGTAGCCAGACAGCCGAAATTGTGTGCTTAGAGTTTTGGGTTAACATTCATTTTGAAGATACGAGGGCTTCCAGGCATGTTTATAACCATTTGCCCTCTCATTGTGTGCCATCACAGCCCGTGTGATGAATTTGGGACACTTTTTCACTACATCATGAATATATGAATAAGTATAGACGTGTAAGTCACATGTGACTATATATGCATTCCTCTGTGCCTCGATACTGACGTGTAGATGGTGTGGATATTCTTATTTTCTGTCTGCAGCTGACGCTGGTCTGATGGAGCAAAGGCAGTCAGCACAGCAGCTCGGTACGACAAGTCAACATTGCGACCAGCGTGCATACAGCACGGATCGGACTGGAAATTTGACACAGCACCAGAGAACTCGCACAGGAGAGAAACCCTTCAAGTGCAGTGTGTGTGGGAAGGCTTTTGCATGGCCATCTGCTCTTAAAGTACACCAGAGAACACACACGGGAGAGAAACCTTTCAAGTGCAGTGTGTGTGTGAAGGCATTTTCACAGTCATCTGCTCTTGTAGAACACCTGAGAACACACACGGGAGAGAAACCCTTCAAGTGCAGTGTGTGTGGGAAGGCATTTGCACGGTCATCTACTCTTGTAGAACACCAGAGAATACACACGGGAGAGAAACCCTTCAAGTGCAGTGTGTGTGGGAAGGCGTTTACACTTTCATCTACTCTTGTAATACACCAGAGAACACACACGGGAGAGAAACCCTTCAGGTGCACGATGTGTGGGATAGCGTTTACACAGTCATATAATCTCGTATTACACCAGAGAACACACACGGGAGAGAAACCCTTCAAGTGTACTCTGTGTGGGAAGGCGTTTACACTTTCATCTACTCTTGTAATACACCAGAGAACACACACGGGAGAGAAACCCTTCAGGTGCACTCCGTGCGGGAAGGCGTTTGCACAGCAACCACATCTTATAGATCACCGGAAAACACAGAAGCATCAGAAGATCCACAAGGAGTGGAGTCTGAAATCAGCTTGTGAAAGTCAAAGTGCCACAATAAGCCCATCCCTCTTGAAACAAGAACCAGAAGAAAATCCCAGCTTGGACACTTTTAAAGGTATCGAGGTGAAATATGAAGAGGTAATGGTGAAGAGGGAAGAAGTGATGGTGAAGAGGGAAGAAGTGATGGTGAAGAGGGAAGAGGTGATGGTGAAGAAGTGAAGGTGAAATGTGAAGATGAAGATGAAACTCCAAAATGGGACCTTCACATCGATGGAGGCAACGTGAAGCAGGAGGAGAATTCTGACTGTGAGGCAGAGCGAGGCAACTCCCAGCAGTTTGTGGAAGTGGAGGTGTGGGTGGACTTCCTCCGAGACAATCCAAAGTCAAGTGGAGACCCGGTAGATGTGTAAGCCAGAGACGATGTCGCTCCAATAGATGCACCTTTGTCACAGGCCTTTAAAGACAAGAATGTGAAGTTGAACACTCAATTCCTAGGTTCAACCTGCAGAGTAAGAGCGGCCAGTCTTTGTGGACCTGTGGGTTGGGTTAATCTCTCACTAGGAGCGAGAGCCATAAAGCTCCCAAACATTCATGATGTTATCATAATTGTTTTTGCGTGGTGCTTGCACTGAAATCCGACGTGAGAAATTCTCATGCTGGTGGTGGTTGTTGTTGTTGTTTACCAAGGTAGAGCCTCTCTCTCTCAGGGATGTCAGTTGAGTAGCAGCGAGCATGGGAATCGATGTCCAGGTTGGAACTTTACAACGCGGGGCCTAGCCACGCGGGGCCTTGCCTCCTGATTGCGTTCGCTTTAATTATCTCGCTTAAGTTTAATTTGTCTTCACCCGGCTCGCCACTTTGTAACTTTGTTTTATTGTAAATATTCACGCAGTTTTTATTTTCGTTCTTTTTTCACCAGGCCATGCCCGCTTGAGCTGCTATACCGCTCTTGTTATCAGAAGCGACCTGCCCACAACAACACAAGGTGAGGCTTTGTTAACATGTGTGAATGTTTTGACTTAAAACTTTTGTGACTGCAGGAATTAATATTCTTGGTTTATTCGGTAAAGTCACGTAGATAGAAAATAAAATTAAAATAACAATAAAATAAAAAATTGAAAATAAAGCAAAAAACCCACGACGTTTCGATCGCAACACAAGTGGTCTTTATCTTATTGAATTTAATCTGTTATTTTTATTTTCTATCTACGTGACTTTACTGAAAGAACCAACAATACGTGCGTCAATGTATCTTATCGGTCAAAGATGCTAAGCTTGTGCCGCTGTTGACTCTGAATGTGTGGAGGGGAACACCTTCACCACGGGGAGAGAGAGACAGAGACACGGATAGCCTCGGCTATGTTGATTGATTATCGATTCATTACTTGGTGGAGTGAGGAAGAATTAATGCTGAGCAGATGAAGGTGGCCAGGCATGGTGCTGGTCACACCACCACCTGTTTACTCATGGCAGTGTGTGACAGTGTCAAGTTTGTGTTTGCAGTAAAGTCTGTTAACTCTATTTCACACGGAGGTTATATCAAAACAATAGTTTATTTTTGTTTTCCTCTGGAACTCTCCAGATATACAGCAGGCGTCAGTGTCGGGATCGAACCCACGACTTCCTGTATACCAGGTGAGGTAGTTAACATCTCACCACAGAGAGAGACACGCAAACTCCAGTTAGCCTCGGCTATGCTAATTGATCCTCGATTAATTACTTGGTGGAGTGAGGAAGCATTCATGCCAAGCAGATTAAGATGGCCAGGCGTGATTCTAGACACGCCACCGCCTGTTTACCCAGTGACAGTGTACAGTTTGTGTTTGCAGTAACATCTATTAACTCTGTTGAACACGGAGGTTATAGCACAGGGGTCGGGAACCTATGGCTCGCGAGCCAGATGTGGCTCTTTTGATGATTGCATATGGCTCGCAGATAAAACAAAATATTCTCACTTGTTTTAATCCATCCATCGATTTTTCACTGCGCATGTCCTGTTCAGGGCTGCAGGAGCAATTGTCCATTATTTTAATTGGATGATACTGGCCTACGTTTGCCGTTGCTGGGTAAAACAGGCAAACGCCCCCTTTTGAATCAGTCTGAGACTGCGTCTGCTCGGTCATTAGCTCAAAGCTAACCCTTCGACGAAGAAGATGGCGAAAAGAAAAAAAGACGACGAGTATCGTACATTTCAGGATGAATGGACCGAAGAATTCGCCTTTGTGGAGAGAGCGGGTTCTGCGGTGTGTCTAATTTGCAATGACAAAATTACATCGTTGAAACGGTCGAATGTAAAGCGGCACTTCGACACGCGCCACGCTACCTTTGCATCAAAATACCCTGCGGGAGACAGCAGAAAGAAAGCGTGCCAAGAGCTTCTGAGCAGGGTGCAAGCTAGCCAGCAGCAACTCCGCGTATGGACCCGGCAAGGTGACTATAATTCGGCTAGCTTTGCTGGTTCTTTAGCAATAGTGAGGAACGGAAAACCATTCACAGATGGCGAGTATGCTAAAACGTTCATGCTGGATGTAGCCAATGAACTTTTTGATGATCTTCCGAACAAAGACAAGATAATCAAACGGATACAAGACATGCCTCTGTCGGCAAGAACTGTTCATGATCGTACCATCGTGATGGCAAACAAAGTGGAGGAAACGCAAGTGAAGGACATAAATGCAGCGCCGTTCTTTTCTCTGGCTTTGGATGAGTCAACAGACGTGAGCCATTTGTCGCAGTTCAACGTGATTGCAAGATATGCTGTTGGTGACACACTGCGCGAAGAAAGTCTTGCTGTTCTGCCATTAAAAGGGTCCACAAGAGGTGAGGATTTATTCAAGTCTTTCATGGAGTTTGCTCAAGAAAAAAGTCTACCTATGGATAAACTTCTCTCAGTGTGTACTGATGGTGCTCCGTGTATGGTGGGGAAAAACAAAGGATTTGTGGCGCTTCTCTGTGAACATGAAAATAGACCCATCCTAAGTTTCCATTGCATTATACACCAGGAGGCACTTTGTGCTCAGATGTGTGACAGGCAGTTTGGCGAAGTGATGTCGCTGGTCATTCGTGTGATCAACTTTATTGTTGCCCGAGCCTTAAATGATCGCCAGTTTAAAACACTGCTGGATGAAGTTGTAAATAACTATCCTGGTCTGCTTTTGCACAGCAATGTGCGTTGGTTGTCAAGAGGGAAGGTGCTTAGCCGTTTTGCGGCTTGCCTGAACGATATCCGGACTTTCCTTGAAATGAAAGGCGTCGGGCATCCTGAGCTAGCCGACACCGAGTGGCTCCTCAAGTTTTACTATCTCGTAGATCTGACTGAACATCTGAACCAGCTCAACGTGAAAATGCAAGGCATTGGAAATACAGTGTTATCCCTTCAACAAGCTGTATTTGCTTTTGAAAACAAGCTGGAGCTTTTCATCACGGATCTTGAAACAGGTCGTTTACTACATTTTGAAAAACTGAGCCAATTTAAAGATGCATGCACAGCAAGTGAGCCCATTCAAAACCTTGATCTCCACCAGCTAGCTGGCTGCACATCCAGTCTCCTACAGTCCTTCAAAGCACGCTTTGGAGAATTTCGTGAGCACACTCGTCTTTTTAAGTTCATCACCCATCCAAACGAGTGTTCACTGAACACAGCCGACCTGAATTACATCCCTGGTGTCTCCGTCAGAGATTTTGAAGCAGAAGTGGCTGACCTGAAGGCCTCAGACATGTGGGTGAATAAGTTCAAGTCACTGAATGAAGATTTGGAAAGAATCACACGACAGAAAGCGGAGTTGGCGAGCAAGCACATGTGGACAGAAATGAAAAAACTCCAACCCGAAGACCAGCTGATTCTCAAAACTTGGAACACGCTTCCTGTCACATACCACACACTGCAGCGTGTGAGTATTGCTGTATTGACCATGTTTGGATCTACGTATGCATGTGAGCAGTCATTCTCACATCTTAAAAACATCAAGTCCAACCTACGATCACGTTTAACGGATGAAAGCCTCAACGCTTGCATGAAGCTTAACCTCACCAAGTACCAACCCGACTACAAAGACATCAGCAAATCCATGCAGCACCAGAAGTCGCATTAATGGTGAGTGTTATAACAACATTATTTAAAAGAATAAATTCAGAGGCTTATTATACTGACATTTAGTTGAATTCACTTTTAAAATATATTATATGGCTCTCACTGAAATAAATTTCCAAATGTTTTGCTTTCATGGCTCTCTTAGTCAAAAAGGTTCCCGACCCCTGTTATAGCATAACAGTAGTTTACTTTTGTTTTCCTCTGGAACTCTTTATACAAATGGAAACAGGAGGTGAACACAGCACACACATTCAGCTGAAGTCGGATCTGTTCATCCCCAGCGTTTGTGGGGGCTCATGCCCCCCCACTCCCCATTACGTGGGGGCTGATCTCCCTCTCACTCACCATGAGCGGTGGGGGGGGGGCGCCACGTCTAATGGGTGGGGGCTGATGCCCCCCCCACCCACCCACTCGTGTGTGTCTCACCGTTAACACTGCGGTGCACACACAGACACTAGTGACACTCTCACGTGTCTCACCGTTAACACTGTGGTGCACGCACAGACACTAGTGACACTCTCACGTGTCTCACCGTTAACACTGCGGTGCACACACAGACACTAGTGACACTCGTGCGTGTCTCACCGTTAACACTGTGGTGCACACACAGACACTAGTGACACTCGCGTGTGTCTCACCGTTAACACTGCGGTGCACGCACAGACACTAGTGACACTCGTGTGTGTCTCACCGTTAACACTGCGGTGCACACACAGACACTAGTTACACTCTCACGTGTCTCACCGTTAACACTGCGGTGCACACACAGACACTAGTTACACTCGCGCGTGTCTCACCGTTAACGCCGTGGTGCACGCACAGACACGCGCCGGCACGGGCCACCGTTGGTATTTTAATATGCGCGCGCGTCACACCCACACTGATTTATAGTCACCCACACACCGTCATACGCTGATCGCTGTCCCACCGCTCTTCACACACACACATGCACCACGCGTCACAACGTCAGTCTGTGCTAAGATTTATGTCCCGGAGTGAATAGGGACCCCCGTTTATGGCCCCCTCCAGCCAGCACCCTTCGGACAGCGCCTAACCTCCTGTCACCTGGCCGTCGCAGAGTGCGTCTATCCCCAAAGCTGGAGCTGACTCAATTGGCCCCCCTTCCCGTACCCACTCACCTCTTCAGCTGCCCCATGGGGGCTGGGGAAGATGCTCGCCTCGGGGACTTTTTCTGTCCGACCGTTTCCAGCTCCACCCTGCATTGGTCGCACGGACGCTGAGGACGGCTGGTCTCCTCCGCCGCTCCAGAAGGACTCTGATTCAATCCGCCCCTCCGGCCCCCTTATGTCTCCAAAGCCCCTTAACCCCCGGGGCACATGACGTCATCCTGCGCATCCAATCGAATTCTCTTTGCGGCCGCTTTGAGCGCTCTGGCCGTTGGGGGGGAGGTGGGGGTCGCGTCATCCCCCCCTTCCCATTGTCTCTGTGCCTGCGTTCCTCGCCGTTGACTCATCGATAATCCCCTCGCTCCCTCCAACTTGAGTCAACTCTTATCTGCCTAGGGGCTTTTCCCTCCCACCCCACTGTTTACCCTGCTGCTGGGTACTGGCTGAAGGTCCCACCCCCCCGTGCTGTGTATGCTTCATCGCGGCCGGCCTGTAAAGCTCTATGCCCCCTTCTTGGGGGGGGGCGCCATGTAATCCGGTCTGGGGGGCTCGGCCAATTTCCTGGTCCGGGGAAACCGTGGAACGTCCCTGCTAGTGGGGTCCTCGGGTGAAAACCCATCGCACCAGGTGATCCCTCCTCGCGACCCTACGGGGGTGCATGCGGGTGTTTAGTGGGGCGTGCGTGCGTTCGTGGGATGGGGAGGGGGGTGCGAGGAGAGGGTAGAGCCGGCGGAGTTGCTCCGCTGTGGTGGCGCCACAGTTACGATGGCGATAGCAATATGACAAAATAGCAAAATATTTTTAATTTTGCGCGGCAGGCAAACGCAGCAGCGTGCTACGAGGTACGAGACTGTAACTTGATCATCGCCATCCTCCTCTTCCAACAACTAAGTTAATGTGGCCATCAACAACCTAACATCATTCAAGTGTGCAGACGACGGACAGAATCTTGGTGAGTCCAGTACAATATGATACGTTACGATACGTTCAATGCGTGTATGATAACATAGCTTTAGCGATTTCATTTTAGGGTTACTACGATACATACGTTTAATGCATGTTAAAAGTTTTTTATAGCAGAGGATTGTTTCCTGAAAACACTTTCTATGAAATTGCAGTTCACATAGGTAGGCTAAGAATTTACCTTGTTTTTTACTTTGAATTTTACTGTGCAATACAGTATTCTAATTAATAAATACATACAGTATATAGTTTATACAGTACGATCCTGTAAATTGCTCTGTTTTGCTAAACTATCACCATTCTTTAAGACTCCTGGGTAGGCTAGGCCATTTTCGCCTTACGATATTTTCGACTTACGATGGGGTCGTGGTAACGCATCTCCATCGTAAGTCGGGGACTATCTGTATATATAATAATGTGGTGTGTGTGGTCTATATGGGGAGCGGTAGTGTAGCGGTTGGCGCGCTGCGCTATGAACCCAGCGACCCGAGTTCGATTCCCGCTCACGGCCAACACAATCAGTGACGATTATCTAAACCGATCCTGGGCCTCCCCTAGGTCGACTCAGCCTCAAATGAGTACCTGTTGCGGTGTGTAAACATTGCCACTGGGGAGACAAAGGCGGTCGGGCGTGGTTGCTGGCCACCCACCCCCTCGTGTACCGTTACCGGCCTTCATAGGCGCTCGCAAACAGCACTTGCCCCTACTGTCTGTTAAGGCTACACGGGGGGGTCTTTGTCTCTCTAACCTATACAATTAATTTATCGTCTGTCTGTGTCCGTCTGCGCACGCGTGCTTGCGAGGGATTTGGCTACCAAACCGTGGGGTTCACGTGAGAAATGTTTCTGCCAGGAAGCACGCCGTGGGCAAGCGCTGTGCCGTCTTCCCGTCGCTCGCATTCAAAAGAGTTAAAGTTGAGTTGTGTTGGCGATTTCCCTTCAAATATTTAGTTAGGTTTGCGGCTATTTATTTATTTATTTCCCCACGCGCCTCGGCCCGGAGACAACGTCATCAGCTGCGCGCACGTGCACAACGCTCGCACGGTTGGCCCCTGCAAACTCTCACGCACCATCGACGGAGGCGTGCGTCCTTTTTTATTCGCCTGCACACTCTACAAGGCAAGTCGCACACATTGGTATCGTAAGCATTTATATAATTACACTTTGCACCGCTGGCAGGGGTTGCCCCTAGCAATGCACACACGATCGGCACACATTTTCATTCGCGTTAAAACTGCAACAAAAACGCACACAACACGCTGAGGTTGAATGTCCTCTTCTCCCCACTCCACACCAATGCGTCCTGTTACTACTATAGAGCCCCTAGATATTATTATTATTACTGCGCTTAGATAGTATTATTGTAGCGTGGCCGGGGGAGCGGCCCAGCCCACACCCTACCAAGGTGAGTGGGTCTCTCTGGTCTCGCAGTGGGTGGGTTTCTGTGGATCTCTGTGCCTGTAGAAACGTGCCTTTTCAAGTATTTGGCTGCTGCTGTAATTATAAATGTCCACGAGGTGACGACGACGATGATGAGCCACTTTGTTGAGCTATCGTTCACGACAGCCAATTCGGTTCTCAAAAAGCACTACCCGGTAGCTCAGCGGGGCGCCTTACCTGGCAAAATAAAATAGTTTGGTTTGTGTTTGGTCTTGATCTGACATGTTAGAGGAGGAGGAGGAGGACCGACACCCCATTGGGAGCGCCAGACTTTGGCGTCGCCCACCTCTCCGACCGCGGCTCCGTGTCGTCGGCGGCTCTCGGGCGCAGAGCCTGACGCCCAACACGATGGCCTCGGCGCTCCTCCTGCTGCTGCTCCTGCTGCTGCTGCCGCCGTGCAGGAAATGCCTCGATGGGCAACGGGGCCGGCCGAAGCCCGCCCTGCGCTTCACCAGCTTGTCCTACAAAGCCACCGTCTACGAAAACTCCGCGCCCGGGACGTACGTGGAGAGCCACGACAAGATGGGGATCCACGTCGGCCGCTCGGCCCCCGGGGCCCGGTACGCCGTCGTGTCCGGGGACGAGGGGGCCGCGTTCGAGGCAGAGGGGCTCGTCGTGGGCGACTTTTGGTTCCTGCGCGTCCGCACGAGGGGCGTGCCGTTGGACCGCGAGGAGCGCCGCGGCTACGCGCTGGGGGTGAAGGCGTTCTCCGAGAACGGCCGCGGGGCGGCGTCCGCCACGGTCTTCGTCCAGGTGCTGGACCGCAACGACCTGAATCCGCTGTTTTCGGCTTTGTCGTACGCCGCGAGCGTCGCCAACGACGCGCCGGCGGGCACCACGGTCCTACGTGTCGCCGCCACGGACGCCGACGAGGGCCCCAACGGGCGCTTCAGTTACGCCCTGGCGCGGCACTCGGACGTGTTCGCCGTGCACCCGACGAGCGGCGCGGTGACGCTCGCCAGGAGGCTGACGGAGCCCGGTGACGCGGGGCTGCACGAGTTCAAGGTGATGGCCGTCGACGGCGGCGGGCTGAGCGGCTCGGCGCGCGTCGCGGTGAACGTGAGCCGGGCGAACGCCCACGCCCCGCGCGTCACGGTCGTCGCGACCCGCGGGCAAGGGGCGCCGTTCGCCGACCCCGCCGCCGCGTACGCGGAGCTCGCCGCGGTGGACCGCGACGCCGGCCCCGAGGGGGAGATCGTCGCCGTGGAGATCGTCGCCGGCGACCCCCTCCGGGCGTTCTCCGTCGCCCCGACGGACGGCGCCGGCCCCGCCTCGGCCTACGCGGTGAGGCTCTCGGGGCGGCTGGACTGGGCGGACTTCCCCTTCGGGGTGAACCTCACCGTGCAGGCTCGCGACGGGGGGAGGCCACCCAGGCACTCGCGGCCCGTCACGGTCACGCTCCGGGGGGGCGGCGCTGCCGGCGCGTTCGAGCGGAGCGTCTACGCGGGCGCCGTCGAGCGGCGGTCTCCGCCCCGCGCCGTCGTGCTCGCGGTCCGAGCCTCTTGCGGCGCGCGGGGCTGCCGGTACGTCGTCCGAGGCGGCGCCGACGGCGACTTCTTCGCCGTGAACCCCGCCACCGGGGTCGTCTCCGTCCGCGAGTCTCTGGCGGCGGTCGACAGATGCCGCTTCGAGTTCAACGTTGGCACCGACGCCGGCCCGGGCGTCGCCGGGGTCGCGATCGACGTCGCGGACTACAACGCCCACGCCCCGGTCTTCGAGCGGCCCAACTACTCCGCCTCGTTGAGCGAGGACGTCCCGGCGGGCACGTTCGTGCTCATCCTGCACGCCGCCGACGACGACGAGGGGGACGACGGCCGCGTGACGTACGGCCTGGTGGAGGACGAGCCCGGCCCCTTCGCCGTCGACCCCCGCACGGGCATCGTCGTCACGACGGGGCCGCTGGACCACGAGGAGACGACGGGGGCCTACCGGCTGCGCGTGCGAGCCTCGGACTGGGGGACTCCGTTTCGCCGGGAGGCCGAGGCGACCGTGACGGTGAACGTCACCAACGTGAACGACAACGCGCCCGTCTTCGAGTCCGTAGACTGCGTGGGCGAGATCCCCCGGGACCTCCGGCCGGGCGAGCCGATCTTCACCGCGTCGGCCATCGACGCCGACGAGCTCCGGCCGGTGCTCTACGGCATCGCGTCCGGGAACGGGGGCGGCTTCTTCGCGCTGGACGGCGCCCTCGGCGTCGTGACGCTCGCCCGCTCCCTCGCCGACGTCGCCGCCGGGCCGGCGGGGGCCTTCCGCCTTGGCCTCACGGCCACCGACGGGGAGCTCTCGGCGGAGACGGCATTCCTGAACGTCTCGGTCGTGGACGCCGCTCCCGGACGGGCGCCGTCATGGCGGTGCGTGGAGACGGGGATCGCCCGGAGGATGGTCGCGTGGCTCCACCGGGCAAACCAACGGCGAGACCGCCCGCGCCCCCTCGCCGCCAGCGCCGTCAATCGGCACGCGCCGGCGTTCGCCGCCCCGGCGGTCGCCGTGGAAGTCCGCGAAGATTTGCCAGTCGGGGCCGAGGTCACCCGAATGGAGGCCACGGATCCGGACGACGGCTTCGAGGGGAAGCTGCTGTACGCCCTGACGGACGACGGCGGGGCGAGCGGCCTCGCCGTGGACGCGGAGACCGGCGTCGTGAGGGTCCTGGTGCCGCTGGACCGTGAGGCCGCCGCCTCCTACCTCGTGAACATCGTCGTCCGCGACCTGGGCACGCCGCGGCGCTCCGCGAGCGCCGCCCTCCGCGTCGTCGTCTCGGACGTCAACGACAACCAGCCGGAGTTCTCGCGGCGCGCCTACGAGGCCCGGGTGCCAGAGAGCGCGCGGCCGGGCCGCGAGGTGCTCCGGCTGGAGGCCGCCGACGGCGACGCGGGCGCCGCGGGCGTCGTGCGCTACCGCCTGCTGTCCGACACCGATCTCTTCCGCGTGGACGCCGAGACGGGCGCCCTGGAGGTGGCGGCGCCGCTGGACCGCGAGCGGCGCGCCGAGCACGCGCTGCTGGTGGAGGCGTCGGACCTGGCGCCGGAGGAGAGCCGCCTCTCCTCCGTCGCCGCGGTGACCGTGACGGTGGAGGACGTGGACGACCACGCGCCCGCGTGCGCGCCGGCGCCCCTCCGCCTCCGCGTGCCCGAGGACTTCCCGGTGGGGGCCGTCCTCGGCTGGCTGGACGCTCGCGACCCCGACGCGGGGCCGGCCGGGGAGGTGCGCTACTCCCTGCCGGGCGAGGACGAGGACGGCGGCACGTTCGGGGTGCACGAGACGAGCGGGGCCCTGCGTCTGGCGCGGCCGCTCGACTTCGAGAGGCGGCGCCGCCACGACCTGACGGTGGCCGCGCGCGACGGCGACCCCGGGGGGCCGCCGCCGGCCGCCTGCCGGGCGACGGTGGAGGTGGTGGACGTGGACGAGAACGACCACGCCCCGCGGTTCGCGGAGTTCGCGGCGGCTGCCGCCGTGCGGGAGGACGCCCCCGTGGGCGCCGTCGTCGTCACCGTCACGGCCACGGATGAAGACCGGGGGATCGACGGGGAGGTGCGGTACTCCCTCGTGGACGAATCCGGCCTGGGCGTCTTCAGCATTCATCCAGAGAATGGTAAACCGCACCTACTCCCCCCCCTCCTTCCTCCCTTCCCCCCCCCCCCCCATCCTCCTCCTCACGGCTCACGACGCCGACTGACGGCTCACGCCGGCGCCCGTCTCTGCCGCGTGTCGTGCACGGCGCTCCGCGCCGGCAGGGATGATCGTCACGGTGCAGCCGCTGGATCGGGAGACTGCTGACAGCTACTGGCTCACGGTGCGCGCGACGGATCGCGGAGTCGTCCCTCGCTTCTCCACACTGCACGTCTACGTGGACGTGCAGGTACGGAAACTCACACACACGTACACACACACACACGTATATACACACACACGTATACACACACACGTATACACACACACACGTATTCACACACGTATACACATGTATATACACACACACGTACACACACACACGTACACACACACACACACGTATACACACAACAACAACAACAACCGCCATTCGCCACTAAGTGGCGGTGACGTCACCACGACGCTTGTGCCAGGCTATGTGCACCCTGAGGCCACGTGAAGTGTCGAACGCCCGCTGGCAGGAGGTCACGGGGCAGACCCAGGTGCCACGGGTCGACTGACTGAGATGACTGGCTGATGCACCACCTGTACCCCCTACTGTGCCAACCTGCTGTGCTTGAGCCACTCGGCGCTCCGCTCGTTGTTGTGAGCGTCGCTCCTCCGCCCTCCGTTGTTGTTGGATGGCGACTACCTCCAACTGCCCAGTAGCGTCCTTCACGAGCCTCCTCCACAGAGGCCGATCTTGACACCGCTGGTACCAGTCATCGGCAAGTCCACTCAGCTCCACGTCCTCCTGTACCACATCACTCTATCTCTTCTCTAGCCCGTGCCGCGCCCGCTTAGCCCCCTCAATCCGGCCGAACAAAAGCTGTTTCGGCATGCGGTGGCTGGGCATGTGGGCTACATGACCCAGCCATCGCAGCCTTCCCCGCCGGAGGAGCTCACCGATTGGACCTTGCCCAGATCTTTCAAGTATTTGTGAGCTCCTCACACAATCCAGTCTGGTTAAACCCAGGATGGATCGTAGGCAGGCCAGCCTAAATGTTTCTAACCGGCGAAGATGTTTCATTAGGGGGGTCAACGTTTCGCAAGCGTAGAGAAGGGAGGGAATGACCGTGGCCGAGAAGACCTGAAGCTTAGTGCGGAGCGACAGACCAGGTAGCTTCCACACAGCGTTACGCAACCGATGAGTCCTCTGCTGTTAAACTGGAGCCAGTCATAAGCACACTGCCCAGGTATGGGAAACTCTCCACTCTCTCCACAACTGCCCCATCACCGATTGGGAGTTGTGGGGGTGGAGTGTCCGATGGTACAAAATACCCAGGCAGGTGCTTAGTTTTGGTGGGGCTGATGGTAAGGCCCCACCTCTTAGTGGCACGCTCCAGTCTCAGCAGCAGCGTCTTCAACTCCTCCTCTGAATGAGCAGCTATTACCAAATCATCAGCATACATAACGTGGTTGAGCAATAGGGAGCCATCCCTTGACCGCACCCGGGCATCGATCAGCCTCTCATTATATCTGTACCATATGGAAATTCCCCCGGTACAGCTATTGAAGGCTTCACGAACTACCTGGTCAAAATAGATGTTAAATAATGTGGGAGTCAGAGGACATCCCTGTCGCACCCCAAGGTGTACAGGGAATGGCTCGGACTCCCGGCCACGTAATTTTACCCGGGCCCACTCACCATCATGAAGGTCCTTAATGATCGTGAGCAGAGGGTCAGGTACTCCAAAAGCACGAAGAACAACCCAGAGCCCAGGCCTACTGATGGTATCATAGGCCTTGACCAGGTTAATAAAGCAGATATGTAGGTCTTGTTGGAATTCCCTACACCTCTGCTGTAGCAGACGGACAGAAAATATGGCATTTGTGCAGGACCGCCCTTTCCTGAAACCGCATTGGGGCTCCGCAAGCCTCTCCTCAGCGTGCCTGGCAAGGCGATGCTGAATAATCCTTGCCAGGACCTTTCCCGGCACACTGAGGAGTGAGATGCCCCTGTAGTTGTTACAGTCTGTGCGGTCCCCCTTCTTAAAAAGGGGGACCACCATGGCATCCTTCCAATCCTGCAGAACCCGTCCAGTGGTCCAGACCGTTGTTATGATGTCATATAGGGCGGTCTGTGCACAAACGCCACCCTCCCTCAGCATTTCGCTTGGGAGATCATCTCTGCCCGCTGCCTTTCCTGGTCTCAGACTCCGGATTGCCTTCAGGACTTCCTCAACAGATGGCACCTCAGCCAGCCACTCACAGGGGGTGACTTCTTCCAATATTTGAGGCACCGCAGCCTCAGCAGGGTCATCCTCACTTTGTGCCACGATGTTTTTCTGTCTGAGGGATTTTCCCTCCCCCAGGACCTCACAGAAATGCTCAGCAAATCTGAAAACCTGTTCCTGTGGGTTGGAGATTGGATCACCGTTTTTTCTCCTAATGATGGTAATAGGTGTGGCGCTGCAGGTTACTTTTTTGATGGAGTTAAATAGAGATTTGTGATCACGGGCCACTGAGGCAGACTCCATCTCCTCAGCAACCCGCGACCACCACCCATCCTTGCAGCGCCTCACGGCTCTCCGAACCTCCGAGCGAAGGCTGCGGTAAGTCTCCTCATTCTCTGACGTGGGATTCTGTAGCCGATGACAGTGGGCCTGTCGCTTTTTCTCAATCATCCTGAACACCTCCTCTGTCAGCCAGGGTCTCTGGGGAGGTCTGGACCGTGTACCCAAAGCAGCCATTGCAGCTGCATGTCACAGTCCTAAACCTCGCCCATTTACCCTCGACATCAGGAGTCAGGGACGATGCCAATCCCAGCCGCAAGCGATGATGAAATTCTCGCTTGCAACTTTCATCAGATAACTGAGACCAGGCCACTTTAGGTTGGAATGGGGTCCTGGGTGTACACCTACCACCGGAGTGGAAGAATGGCAGGCGCATCTTACAGATGACTAGTCGATGGTCAGAGGGCAGATCAGCTCCACGGTAGGTCCTGGTGTCAAGGACGAGGGCTCGCATCCGCTGGTCCGTCACTATGTAGTCCAGCAGATGTTCTTGCTTGGACCCGGCATGCAACCATGATGTTGTGTGGATGCGCCGATGCCGGAACAGCGTGTTGGTAATTACAAGCCCATGGGCTGCACAAAAATCTAGCAGCCTCCTACCGTTGTTATTGAGCTGATCTGGCCCATGCCCTCCAATCACTCCATACCAGGTGCCAGTATCATGACCAACTCAGGCATTGAAGTCACCCAACATGATGACTCTATCCCGAGGGGCCACTTTAGCCAGCACCTGTGACAGGAGGTCATAGAAGGCATCTGACTCATCGGCTTTGCCTGCATCCCTCCACGGATGTTCATCTTCGGTGGGGGCATAAGTAACCACGACCACCATGCCTTGCCTCCGGTTGATGGGAAGGCGAGCCCAAAGTAGCCTGGGGCTTACAGCTTCCCACACCTCACCGCCACGCTCCCACACCCCCTTCATTCTTTTGTTCAAAAGAAGAGGCACACCCTGTTGTTTGGCAGTCTGCTGCCACGAGTAGAGGACTGTCCACCCCTCATGGTGGCAGGAGCCAGAGCCAGTCCACCGGACCTCCTGAATGCCACATAGATCCAGGCGGTACCGGTCCAGCTCCCGACAGAGGAGTGGCAGCCTCTCCTCCGCTGTGAGCATTCAAACATTCCACATGGCCACCCGTAGTGGCTTTTCGTTGTTTCTGGAGGACACACACACACACACGTATACACACACACACGTACACACACACACGTATACACACACACACGTATACACACACGTATACACACACGTATATACACACACACACACGTATATACACACACACGTACACACACACACACATATACACACACACACACGTACACACACACACACGTATACACACACACAAACACACGTACACACACACACGTATATACACACGTACACACACACAAGTACACACACACATACACACACATGCGTATGCACCCCTGCATTTTAAAACGACACACAATGCGAGTACCGTGTGTCTCTCCCCCCCCCCCCCCCCAGGACGTTAACGACAACCCCCCGCGGGCATCGCGTCCGTGGTACCAGGCCGCGGTGGCGGAGAACTCCCGTGGGGGCGTCAGGGCAGTGCAGATGGACGCCTGGGACCTGGACAACGCCGCCGCCATGTCCTCCAACGATGCCCGGGGCAGGGGCCTCACGTTCAACATTGTCAGCGGAGACCCACAGGGATTCTTCACCATAAACAACGCGACAGGTGGGGGTTGGTGGTGGTGGAGAGCAAATCCAGAACATTTACAATTATAGTGTAGTGTAGAAAGCAAATCTATAACATTTACAATTATAATGTAGTGTATAGTGTACACTACATTATGCACGACACAACTATATACTACAGAATGTGCCAATTCGTTACTAGTACAGCACTAACCGGTGTGTTGGTGAGCAAATCCAGCAACATTTACTATCCACGTTGGCCCCCACCCCACCCCACTGCGTGCGTGTGCCGGCCGGCGTGGGATGGTTGTTGTTGACCTCCGGTGAACGGACTCGTTGCAGGCGTCATCCACACCACCAGCAGGCGGCTGGACAGAGAGAGGCAGGCGGAGCACGAGCTGGAGGTGAGAGTCACCGTGATGGTGGTGGTGGTGGTAGTGGCCTTCAATAGCTGTACCGGAGGAATTTCCATCTGGTACAGATATAATGGGAGGCTCATCGATGCCCAGGTGCGGTCAAGTGATGGCTCCCTATTGCTCAACCTTGCCGATGATCTGGTAATTGCTGCTCACTCAGAGGAGGAGTTGGAGGCGCTGCTGCTAAACGTGGAGCTTGCCACTAAGAGGTTGGGACTTACCATCAGCCCCACCAAAGCTAAGCACCTGCCTGGGTATTTTGTACCATCGGACAATCCACCCCCCAACTCACAATTGGTGATAGGGCAGTTGTGGAGAGAGTGGAGAGTTTCCCATACCCTGGCAGTGTGCTCATGACTGGCTTCAGTTTGACAGCGGAGGTCTCACTCCGAATCAGTCGAGCGGCATTATCTTTTCATCGGTTGCATAACGCTGTGTGGAAGCTACCTGGTCTGTCGCTCCGCACTAAGCTTCGGGTCTTCTCGGCAAATCATTCCCACCCTTCTCTACGCTTGCGAAACGTGGACCCCCCCTAATTGAACATCTTTGGCTGGTTAGAAACATTTAGGCTCACCTGCCTACGATCCATCCTGGGTTTAACCAGGGTGGATTGTGTGAGGAGCTCACAAATCATTAAAACATCTGGACAAAGACCCATCGGAGCGCCGGGTGGCTAAAGCACAGTAGGGGGCACAGGTGGTGCATCGGCCACTCATCTCAGTCAGTCGACCCGTGGCACCTGGGTGTGCCCCGTGACCTCCTGCCAGCGGACGTTCGACACGTGGCCTCGACGTGCCCATGGCTTGGCACAAGCGTCGTGGTGCCGTCACGGCCACTTAGTGGAGGTCGTTGTTGTTGTTGCGCGTGTGTCTGCGTGCGTCCCGCCCGCCGGCGCCAGGTGTCCATCGTGGACGGCGGCGTGCCCCCGCGTGAAGCGAGGGTGGCGGTGACGCTGAGCGTCTCCGACGAGAACGACAACGCCCCGCGCTTCCGCAGGAACCTCACGCGCGTTTACGCGGTGGCGGCGAAGGAGCCGACGGTGGTGGCCATCGCCCGCGTCTACGCCGCCGACGCCGACTGGGGCAACAACGGCATGCTGTTGTACACCGTCCGCGGGTGGCAACACAATTACTATTCCGATGAGCACGGAGTCGTCTACAGCCGGAGCGACTTGCACCGTGCGGGGACATCCCACTCCATCCTGGTACTGGGCACACTCCCCTCGCGGTCCTCCCCCCTCATCCTCACGGACACGCTTGACAATGTTGACCCCCCACTGTGAAGCAGAACTCGCCGATCTTGCCGTTGCCCGCCCCGCACATCGAAGCCAGGGACTCGGGGCAACCGCCGACCTTGCCGTCGACGGCCGTCATCCACGTGGAGTGGATCGCCGCTCCCCGGCCACCGGAGACGCCCGCGGCCTTCGGCCTGAGCCGGCACGCGGTCACCGTGTCGGAGACGGCCGCCGTGGGCTCCGTGGTGATCGCGCTGCCCACGCAGAGCACGGCGGGGAGCCTCCTCTGGTTCAGCATCACAGGTCACGTGGTGCCACCACACACATTCCACATCCCACCCCACATCATGATGGTGTGTTAATGGTGACATCATGATGATGGGTTAACGGTGACATCATGATGATGGTGCGTTAATGGTGACATCATGACGAAGTGTTAACGGTGACATCATGATGATGTGTTAATGGTGACCTCATGATGATGGGTTAATGGTGACCTCATGATGGTGTGTTAACGGTGACCTCATGATGGTGTGTTAATGGTGACGATGATAGTGTGTTAATGGTGACCTCATGATGATGGGTTAATGGTGACCTCATGATGATGTGTTAACGGTGACCTCATGATGGTGTGTTAATGGTGACGATGATGATGTGTTAATGGTGACCTCATGATGATGGGTTAATGGTGACATCATGATGGTGTGTTAACGGTGACGATGATGATGTGTTAACGGTGACATGATGGTGTGTTAATGGTGACGATGATGATGGGTTAATGGTGACGATGATGTGTTAACGGTGACCTCACGATGGTGTGTTAACGGTGACATCATGATGGTGTGTTAATGGTGACCTCACGATGATGGGTTAACGGTGACATGATGATGGTGTGTTAATGGTGACGATGATGATGTGTTAACGGTGACGATGATGGTGTGTTAATGGTGACAATGATGATGTGTTAACGGTGACGATGATGGTGTGTTAATGGTGACGATGATGATGGGTTAACGGTGACGATGATGTGTTAACGGTGACGATGATGATGATGTGTTAACGGTGACATCATGATGGTGTGTTAATGGTGACACCACGATGATGGGTTAATGGTGACCTCACGATGATGGGTTAACGGTGATATCATGATGGTGTGTTAATGGTGACGATGATGATGTGTTAACGATGACGATGATGATGTGTTAATGGTGACCTCACGATGATGGGTTAACAGTGACATGATGATGGGTTAATGGTGACATCATGATGGTGTGTTAACAGTGACATGATGATGGGTTAACGGTGACATCATGATGGTGTGTTAACGGTGACATCATGATGGTGTGTTAATGGTGATGATGATGGGTTAACGGTGACATGATGATGGTGTGTTAACGGTGACGATGATGGTGTGTTAACGGTGACATCATGATGGTGTGTTAATGGTGACGATGATGGTGTGTTAACGGTGACATGATGATGGTGTGTTAACGGTGACGATGATGATGACGTTAGGGGGGCGCCGCTTGTGGACAGGCGGTGACGTGGAGCGCAGCTTCCACGTGACGGAGCACAGCGGCGTTGTGGAGGTGGCCAAGCCGCTGGATGCCGAGCGGTGCTCCTCCTACCGGCTCACCGTGACGCTCACCGACGGGACCAACGCTTCAACCACCCTGGTGGGCGGGCACGCGTGTCTGTGTGTGTGTCTGTGTGCGTGTCTGTGTGTGTCTGTGTGTGTCTGTGTGTGTCTGTGTGTGTCTGTGTGCGTGTCTGTGTGTGTGTCTGTGTGTGTCTGTGTATGTGTGTCTGTGTGTGTGTCTGTGTGTGTCTGTGTGTGTGTCTGTGTGTGTGTGTCTGTGTGTCTGTGTGTGCGTGTCTGTGTGTGTGTGTCTGTGTCTGTGTGTGTCTGTGTGTGTGTCTGTGTGTGTGTCTGTGTGTGTCTGTGTGTGTCTGTGTCTGTCTCTATGTGTCTGTGTGTGTGTCTGTGTGTGTGTCTGTGCGTGTCTGTGTGTGTCTGTGTGTGTCTGTGTGTGTCTGTGTGCGTGTCTGTGCGTGTCTGTGTGTGTGTCTGTGTGTGTCTGTGTGTGTCTGTGTGTGTGTGTCTGTGTGCGTGTCTGTCTGTCTGTCGCACAAGGTGGGCGTGACGAGGCCGTCAGGGCGACGCGGTGACGTCACGAGGCCGGGGGTTGCCGCGGTGGCCGCGTGAGACGTGCCGGGTGCATCGGCACCTCTTGCCAATTCCTCCTCACCACCACCACCACCGCCACCCGCATCACCACTTTACTCACCCCCCCCCCCCCCCCGCTAGGTGGTGGTGACGGTGCAGGACGTGAACGACCACCGGCCCCGCTTCTCCCGTGACCTCTATGAGGCGACCGTCACCGAGGACGCCTCTCCCGGCGCCTCCCGGATCCTGCGGCTGGAGGCGACCGACGCCGACGCCGGCGCCGCCGCCGCCCGGCTCTCCTTCTTCCTCGTCGGCGTGGGCGGCGGCGACGCCGTGGAGGGCCGGCGTCTGTTCCGCGTAGACCCCGTCACTGGCGAGGTCACCGTCGCCGAGAGGCTGGACCGAGAGGCCAAGTGGAGCCACGTACTCACCGTCATGGTGAGTACGTGACTCCACGCCGGGTGTGCGCGTGTGTACGTGTGTGTGTACGTGTGTGTACGTGTGTACGTGTGTGTGTGTACGTGTGTGTACGTGCGCACATGTGTGTGTGTACGTGTGTGTGTGTGTACGTGTGTGTACGTGTGTGTGTACGTGTGTGTGTGTGCGTGTGTGTACATGTGCACGTGTGTGTACGTGTGTGTACGTGTGTGTGTGCACGTGTGTACGTGTGTGTACGTGTGTGTGTGTACGTGTGTGTACGTGTGTGTGTGTCCGTTGAACTTCGTCCGCAACTGTACGTAGCCGACTGCTGATCGAAGGCGACGATGATGACGACGACGACGACGACGACGACGCCATGACCACCGTCTTGCGTGGTGACCACAGTGTGCGGTGTACTGCATAGTAATGCGTATAGTGTAGTTTGTCACATAAACAAGCCGTGTAACTAAATCGCCACATTTTGTTTGGGTGACACAAAACCTTGCCGACCGGCCATGTCAGGCGGCGGTGGCACAGTCGGACGACGACACGTTGCACGCAACCAGCACGTCCCTCCACCGAGAATGGCGTCTGCCGCGAAAGCCTCCTGTCCGGGGGCGTTCGGAGCGAGCGCTCCGCTCAGCCCTCTCTCTCTTCACTCTCTCACTCTCTCTCACTCTCACTCTCTCACTCTCTCACTCTTTCCCTCACTCTCTCACTCTCTCACTCTCTCTCTCACTCTCTTACTCTCTCTCTCACTCTCTCACTCTCTCATTCTCACTCTCTCACTCTCTCTCTCACTCTCACTCTCTCACTCTCTCTCTCACTCTCTCACTCTCTCTCTCACTCTCTCACTCTCTCGCTCTCTCGCTCTCTCACTCTCACTCTCTCTCACTCTCTCGCTCTCTCACTCTCTCACTCACTCTCACTATCACTCACTCACTCTCACACTCTCTCACTCTCACACTCTCTCTCTCTCTGCGCATGCGCGGAGGAGGCTGCGTCCAGGTGAAGTTCCGCGCTGCTCACCTGGATCAATGGGGGCCTGATTTTCCATAAATTAGGCCAAGCCTGAGAGAGGTTACAATGGGGAGTTTAAACATCGCTCTTCCCCTCGTTTTGTAATGGTTTATTCCCTTTGATTTCTTCTTTATTTTTGCTCACTGAGTCGTCCCGGAAAATTTATTCCGAGCGGCTCGTGGGCTGAACAGAGAACGGCAACAACGACGACAACTACAACGACAACAACAACGACGACAACTACAGCGAACACGTGCGCAGGTGTGGCTGCTGCCGACCACCACCATGGTGCAGCGCACCGCGCTGGAGACTCTCACGAGGAGGAACGGTTTCGCCACCTTTCCGCCGTCCGGGATCGCCGTCGTCGCCGCCGCGGTGGCCGCGACGACGTCGGCTATGCCGGCGTCGTCGCGGCCCAGCGGCAGAGCGGAGGGGTCACGGTGTACGTGGCGGAGGAGGCGATGGCGGCGCGCCTGGTGGAGACGGGGCTCACCGTGGGTGAGCTTCACCTGCGGTGCGCCCCGCTCGCCACGCCCGCCGTCAGGGTGGCGCTCTCGGGCACGCCGCCCTTTCTGAGCGGCGCCGACCTGCTGCGGGACCTCCAACGCTACGGGACGGCGGTGTCGAAAGTCACGCTGCTGCCTCTACGAACGAGGGACCCCGGGTCGGCGCACGTATTGTCGCTTCAGCGCCAGGTTTTTATGGTCCTGAAGGACGGCAACACGGACTTAGACATTAACTTTAAGTACACGGTGCAGGGCCACGTGTACACAGTACACGCATCCACGGCGGGGATGCGTTGTTCCGGGTGCGGAGGCAGCGGCCACGCCCGGAGGAACTGCCCGAACAGGGCGAGCGAGTCCGCCGCGCCTGCTGCTCCGCCCGCAACGGGGCGGGCGGAGCAGCAGCAGACACAGCAGCAGCGGCCGCAGCAACAGCACCGCCATCAACTACAACAAGAAGAACACCAAAATCAACAACAGCAGCAGCAGGGAGGGCAGCGGGGTGATCTCGCCGTCCTGGCAGCTGACTGCGGGGCACGGACGACCGAGGACGAGGGAGACGTTTTCGTCCGCCCGTCCGCCCCTCCCTGGCGGAGGAAGCGGAGGGCAAGGAGCGACCCCGCGTCAGCGGGACGCGTCGGGGCCCCCGCGATGCGGACGGTGGTCGCCGGCGACAACAGCGAGCCGGAGGACCGCACGGAAGCGGCGACGGGGAGCGACGGCGAACCCGGGCCGCGGGACGGGATGAGGAACGACGGCGGACTCCACCTGCCGGACGACATCGCGGTAGCAGAGCGACCGTCGGAGCCGGACCCAGCCTTGGCCGCTCCGGAATTGCAGACCAACAACAACAACAACAACCGCCATTCACCACTAAGTGGCGGTGATGTCACCACGATGCTTGTGCCAGGCTATGTGCACACTGAGGCCACGTGAAGTGTCGAACGCCCGCTGGCAGAAGGTCACGGGGCAGACCCAGGTGCCACGGGTCGACTGACTGAGATGACTGGCTGATGCACCACCTGTGCCCCCTACTGTGCCAACCTGCTGTGCTTTAGCCACCCGGCGCTCCGCTCGTTGTTGTGAGCGTTGTTCCTCCGCCCTCCGTAGTTGTTGGAGGGCGACTGCCTCCAACTGCCCAGTAGCGTCCTTCATGAGCCTCCTCCACAGAGGCCGATCTTGACACCGCTGGTACCAGTCATCGGCAAGTCCACTCAGCTCCACGTCCTCCTGTAACACATCACTCCATCTCTTCTCTAGCCCGTGCCGCGCCCGTTTAGCCCCCTCAATCCGGCCGAACAAAATCTGTTTCGGCATGCGGTGGCTGGGCATGCGGGCTACATGACCCAGCCATCGCAGCCTTGCCCGCCGGAGGAGCTCACCGATGGGACCTTTCCTAGATGTTTCAAGGATTTGTGAGCTCCTCACACAATCCAGTCTGGTTAAACCCAGGATGGATCGTAGGCAGGCCAGCCTAAATGTTTCCAACCGGCGAAGATGTTCCATTAGGGGGGTCCACGTTTCGCAAGCGTAGAGAAGGGTGGGAATGACCGTGGCCAAGAAGACCTGAAGCTTAGTGCGGAGCGACAGACCAGGTAGCTTCCACACAGCGTTACGCAACTGATGAAAAGATATTGCCACTCGACTGATGTGGAGTGAGACCTCTGCTGTTAAACTGGAGCCGGTCATAAGCACACTGCCCAGGTATGAGAAACTCTCCACTCTCTCCACAACTGCCCCATCACCGATTGGGAGTTGTGGGGGTGTAGTGTCCGATGGTACAAAATACCCAGGCAGGTGCTTAGTTTTGGTGGGGCTGATGGTAAGGCCCCACCTCTTAGTGGCACGCTCCAGTCTCAGCAGCAGCGTCTCCAACTCCTCCTCTGAATGAGCAGCTATTACCAAATCATCAGCATACATAACGTGGTTGAGCAATAGGGAGCCATCCCTTGACCGCGCCCGGGCATCGATCAGCCTCCCTTTATATCTGTACCATATGGAGATTCCCCCGGTACAGCTATTGAAGGCTTCACGACCACTACCACCATCACCTTCATCGGCGCCGCCGCGCCTGACGGTGCCGCGGCGCTCGAGGGTGCCGTGACACCTGACGGTGCCGCGGCGCACGCGAGAGACGAGCAGCCCGCCTCCCCGTCTGACGGGGCGATGGCTGCTAGACCCGCGGAGGTACACCACCCCAAGCCCAAGAAAAACCCGGCTCGGGGTGGCCTGACACGAGAGGCGGCCGCCAAGCCCCAAGAGAACATACAAGGCGACTGTAAAAACAACAGCAACGAAAATAACGACAACAACAACAACAACACCTACAGGGACGACGGGTGGTTAAGGTCCAACGTTGTTGAGAACACAAGTGAAACGAGCCGCCCGCGAGTCCGGAGGGGGATAGAGTACAACCCAGGGGCCATCATTGACTATGTACGACACCCCTTCAAGGGGCGCGCGGGCACCTTCAGAGAGCAATTCCCCGACGCGCTGGCCTTCATGCAGGCCGCGTGACCACTTTGCAAGGATCCGCAAAGGTAAGTCTGCAGCCGGAAGGAAGCCGACAAGGTGGAGGCTCTAGTACGGAAGGCAGAGAGGAGGTAATCCTCCCAGGTAAAGGGCCCCCCCCCTGCGGCCACCGCCAACACCAACACCTAGCGTTGTGGCCTCGGGATTTAAAAGGGCAAGGTGCGCGATGACGCGCGCGGACTCGAAACGGTTTCCTCTGCGCACGCGATCACTAGAGGCTGGCGGTGGACCGTGAGCCACCTAAGCTGGCGGTGGCCACGCCAGGAGGTGTGCTGTGCGTGCCTCGTGTGCAGCACGTCCACTGAGGCGGTCTGTATACCTACCTGCATTGGCGGCGATCAGCTGCGTCATTTGGATGTGCACGCGGTGACACGTGCGGACCGATTTTGATTTGGTTTTGGTGGTTGGGTTCACCCGTACCGTGGGGGGGCGGCGCGTGGTTCGCACTTTGGACCCGTTTTTTTTCCCGCTTCTGTGTCATTGCAGAACGGTGTTGTTTTTCGATATGTGCGCTTGTGTTGACGGTGACGAGGTTGTTGCCTGTGGCTGGTGTCGATGGTCTTGCGCGCGATGACGCGCACGGACATTGTTGGCTTTTTTATTGGCGACTCTCGCAATGGAGCACCGGAACCGTCCAGGGCATTTGCTGCTGGACAATAAAGTTTATTTAAAAGTCAAAGTCTCTCACTCTCTCACTCTCACTCTCTCTCTCTCACTCTCTCTCACTCTCTCACTCTCTCACTCTCTCGCTCACTCTCTCACTCACTCACTCTCTCTCACTCTCTCTCTCACTCTCTCACTTTCTCTCACTCTCTCTCTCACTCACTTTCTCTCTCTCTCACACTCTCACTCTCTCTCTCACTCTCTCTCACTCTCTCTCTCACTCACTCTCACTCTCTCTCACTCTCTCTCACTCTCTCTCTCACTCTCTCTCTCACTCTCTCTCACTCTCTCACTCACTCTCTCACTCTCTCACCCGCTCACTCTCTCACTCTCTTTCTCTCACCCGCGCGAGCAGGTGCAGGACGGCGGGGTCCCCGTGAGGCGAGCGTACGCCACGCTGGCGGTGAGCGTCGACGATGCCAACGACCACGCGCCCCGCTTCACCGGCGGCCCCTACGAGGCCCGCGTGGCCGAGTCGGCGGCCGTGGGCTCCGCCGTGGTGCGCGTCATGGCGACGGACCGCGACGACGGCCCCAACGCCGACGTCAGATATAGCATCAGATACGGTGACCGCCGCTTCCGCTGCCACTCCCGCCGCCCCTCCCAACCGCCCCGGGGGGGGGGGGGTGGGGGAGTTTCTGCACAGGGGCACGTTTCCAGTGTCATGGTTTCTCCGTCGCGTCCCTCTCCCCGAGCGAGTCGCGAGCCGCGGGTCCAACTCGGATCGCTCGGGAGCCGACGGGCGCCGCGGTTTCCCCCGCGTCGTTTGCCCTCGGCGTCTCCCTCCGGATTCGGTGACGTGAACTCGCGCCCGTCCCGCTCCTCCGAATTCTCCCGGCAGGAAACGTGGGGAATTCCTTCGCCGTCCACCGCGCGCTGGGCGTCGTCTTCGTGGCGAGGAAGCTGAACGGCTCCGCGGTGGAGGCCTACGAGCTGACGGTGAGGGCGGTGGACCGGGGGCGCCCGCGCCGCGTCACGAATGCCGCCATCCGCGTCGTCGTCGTCGCCGCCGACGCCGACGTCCCCCCCGAATTCGCCTCCGGAGGCGGTGGCGGCGGCTACTCGGCGGAGGTCGCCGAAGGGGCCGCGCCCGGGAGCTTCGTGCTCGCGGTGAGCGCCTCTGGCCGGTCGACGGTCGCCTACGAAATACGGGAGGGCGATCCCGAAGGCGCCTTCGACATCCACCCGACGTCCGGGGTCGTCGCCGCCAAACGGCCGCTGGACCGCGAGCGGACGCCGTCGTACCGGCTGACGGTGCGGGCCACAGACGCGGCGGGCCTCTCGACGGATGCGTCGGTGACGATCCGCGTGCTCGACGAGAACGACAACGGGCCCGTCTTCGACCGCCCTCGCTACCACGGGGCCGTCGGCGAGGAGGCGGCGGCGGGGACCCCGGTGCTGGACCCGGACGGCATCCCGCTCGTCGTCAGGGCCGCCGACGTGGACGACGGCGAGGGGCGCGCGACGGTCGCCTACGGGATCGTCGAGTTCGGAGCCAGGAAGTACTTCTCCGTCGACCCGCGCACGGGGGCCATCAGGGTCGCCAGGGCCCTCGACCGCGAGACGACGGCCGAGTTCCGCTTCCGGGTGACCGCCTCGGACGGCGGCAGCCCGAGGATGTCCGCCGAAGCGCCGGCCGAGGTGACGGTCGCCGTGCTGGACGCCAACGACTGCCCGCCGGCGTTCTCGACGGCCGCGTACGAGACGACGCTGACCGTGCCGACCCGCGCCGGCGTCCGCCTGCTGACCCTGGCGGCCTCCGACCCGGACGTCGGTGCCGCGCTGACCTACCGCATCGCCTCGGGAAACGTCGGCGGCGCGTTCGCCATGGACGCGCGCACCGGGGACGTCGAGGTGCGAAACGCCTCCCTCCTCGCCGCCGGCTACGACCTCGGGGTTGAGGTGTCCGACGGGAAATTTCGGAGCGCCGCGCGGGTGAAGGTCTCCGTGCGGGCGGTCGGCGGCAGGCTGCGGGTTCCGCCAAAGATCTCGGCGCGCATCCCCGAGAACGGCGCGGCGGGCGCCGTCGTGGCCGCGGTCGTCGCGACGGGGGGGGACCTCAACGAGCCGCTCGTCTTCGACCTGCTCGACCCGAGCGGCGCGTTCCGGATGAGGCCGACGGCGGGCGTCCTGGAGACGGCCGGCGTCACATTCGACAGGGAGGAGCGCGATCGCTACGAGCTGCTGGTGGAGGTGAGGGGCGGCTCGCGGGCGCGCCCGAGCGTCGCTCGCACCGTGGTCGAGGTGGCCGTCGAAGACGTCAACGACAACGCCCCGGCGTTCGTTGGCCTGCCGTACCGCGCCGTTGTCGGGGCGGCGGCGGCGCCGGGGAGCGCCGTGCTCACTGTGGCGGCCCTCGACCGGGACGTCGGCGAGAACGCCAGGGTGAGGTACTCGTTGAGGGACGACCGCGACGGCCGATTTCGCGTCCGCCCTTCCGGCGGCGAGATCTTGCTGAGGACGAGCTTCGCCCCGGGCGCGTCGGGCAAGGACTTCGTCGTGACCGTGGTGGCGACAGACTGCGGGACTCCTCCGCTGTCGTCTGCGGTCGGCGTCACGGTCACGGTGCTCGACGAGGACGCGCCGGCATTCAAGAGTCTCTCCCACGTCGCGTGGGTGCCCGAGGACGTCGGGCCGCCCGCGCCGATCGCTCACGTCCGCGCGGCGGGTCCCGAGGGCCTGCCGCTCGTTTTCTCCATCGTCGACGGCGACCCCTTCGACCAGTTCTCCGTCGACTTTGGCACGGGCGTCGTGAGCGTCGTCGGCTCACTGGACCGCGAGACGCGGGCCAACTACCGCCTCGCGGTGCAGGCCGCCTCCCCGACGACGGGCCTGCACGCCGACGCGAGCCTGGACGTCGTCGTCGGGGACGTCAACGACAACCGGCCGCTCTTCGCGCGGGGCGCCTACGCCGCCAGACTGTCCGAATCCGCGCCCCCGGGGACCTCCGTCGTCCGGGTGAGCGCCGTCGACACCGACGCCGGCCCCAACGGGGCGCTCCGCTACGAGATCGTGGACGACGGGGAGAAGGGCGGCGAGGGATTCTACGTGGACCCGGACGGCGGGCTGGTCGTGACCACGGCGCCCCTGGACCACGAGCGGAGCCGGCTCCGTCGTTTCTCGGTGCGGGCGACGGACGGCGGCTCCCCTCCCCTCGCCTCCGACGTCACGGTGACCGTCGCCGTCGAGGACGCGAACGACAACGCGCCGGTGTTCGAGCGGCCGCTGTACGAGGCGTCCGTGAGCCGGCTGTCTTGGCCCGGGCACTTCGTGGCCGCGCCGAGGGCGTTGGACGCCGACGCGTCGGACGCCTACCGGCTGCGGTACGCCATCGTCTCCGGCGACGACGACCCAGCGAGCTTCGCCATCGACGCCGAGACGGGCGTCGTCTCCGTCGCCGTCCCACTTGAGCGGAAGAAGCTGGCCGCCTGCTACCACCTCCGAGTCTCGGCCACGGACGGCGCGTTCGTCGGCGACGCCACGCTGGCGGTCGACGTGCGGCCCACCAACCGGCACGCCCCCGCCTTCGAGCGGGCCGAGTACGCGGCGGAGATTCCCGAAAACTCCGTGGCGGGGACCCCGGTGGCCTCGGTGCGGGCCACGGACGGCGACGCGGGCGCGTTCGGGCGAGCGTCGTACTCCATCGCAAACCGGTTCGCCCGCGAGCGTTTCACCGTCGACGGGAGCGGGCGGATCTTCGCGAGGGCGCCCCTCGACAGGGAGGACCCCTCGCAGAGGGCCGTGGACGTCCGCGTCGTGGCCCGGGACGGCGGAGGCAGGGCGGCCTTCGCCACGGTCAGGGTCGTCGCCACGGACGAGAACGACAACGCGCCCCGGTTCGTCGCCGCTGAGTACTCCGGCGGAGTGCCGGCGAGCGCCGCGAAGGGGACCGCGGTCCTGCGGGTCGCCGCCACGGACCGCGACGAGGGGAGCAACGCGGCCGTCGTCTACTCGCTCCGGAAAGGGCGGGAGCCGGACGCCTCCGAGGACGTCCTGGAGGTGGAGCCCCTGACGGGCCGCGTCATCACCAAGGGCGGCCTCGCCGGCCTGGAGGGCTCGCGGCTGTCGTTCTTCGTCGTGGCGGAGGACGGCGGCGGGCGTGTCGCCGCCGTCCCCACGTCCGTCGCCGTGCTGCCCGCCGGCACGGCGGCACCGGCCTTTGCCCAGGCGGCCTACGAGCTGACGGTCACGGAGGACGCGCGGGCGGGGAGCGTGGTCGGCGCTGTGGCGGCCGCGCTCGCGGGCGACGAGGCGGCCGCGTACGCCGCGGTGCCCGGCGGCGGCAGCGGGGTGGCGGATGACGGCGCCGGGGGCGGCGCGTTCGCGGTGGTCGCCGGCGACGGGCGGATCGTGGTGGCGAGGGCGCTCGACCGCGAGGCCGCGGGGAGCCACCGCTTCGAGGTGAGGGCCACGTGGCGGCGGGGCGGAGCCGACGTCACGGCGCAGGTCCCGGTGACGGTGCGTGTGGAGGACGTGGAGGACGAAGCGCCCGTGTTCGAGTCGAGCGTCTACGAGGCCACCGTGTTGGAGAACCTGCCAGGCGGAGTGCTGCTCGTGCAAGTGAGAGGTAACGCAACCGTGTGCGGCGCTGGGCTGACTCGGTCAACAAACGCGTCTTTGTGTGGGTGTCTGTGTGGTGTGTCTATGGGTTTCTGAGCGAGTAGTCTATGGGTCACACAGATAGCTCCAAATGGTAGGGGCTGCCACTCTTCGGTAACCAATTTAACCAATTTACTGGGAAAATATCACGGCGGGAGGAAGTGTCCGCAGGGACGAGGCCTGGAAACAGCAGGGCAGGTGGGGGACCCCGCCTGACGCTGTTGACGCAGCGGCGTGCTCTCCCCTGGCGGTGTCGATTGCGCGTGCCGCTGGTTCTCTGCGATGCTGGCTCGGTCGATGCTTGGCGCTTTCCGCCCTTTCTCGACGTTGATGGCTTGACATTGCAGAACTCTTTGGTGACTGATCGACCTCGGTGGCTGGCTGTCGTCTTCGCTAGTTGGTCGCCGTCTTCTGCCGCCGGTAGCTGTGATGACGATGTATGGCTCGTGTCTCTCTTCTTATGCCAAATTTCTTCCTCTGCCGCCTTCTCACCAAGGATCGGAACTTCCTTTGATTTCGCTCTGTGCTGTGGGGGGGGGGGGGGGTGGGTTGGTTGTACGTGTGTCCGTGTGTTCTGATTTATTAAGCCATCTGTTCAGTCTCACCCTGGTTTGATTCTTTTATGGCTTATCTCCGTCCCTCGGTTGTGTGTGAGAGGCTGTTGCTGTGAGGGGAGGGAGGGTGTTCACCTCACCCCATCTGGCCTCCAAGCGACACCATGATTGATTAAACAAATATTGGCAAAATCATTCTTAATATCAATTTGGAAAAAGGGCCTACATACAACACCCCCCCCCCCCCATCCTCCCCCCGACCCGTCCCTCAGCGACGGACCGAGACGGAGGTGCTCAGCCGGTACACAACCTGGTCGAGCTGCGCGAGAGCGGCGACGCCGGAGAAGCGGAGCCGCTCTTCATGGTGGACGCCCGCAGCGGCTGGGTGAGCACGCTGAGCCGGCTGGACTGCGAGGCCCGTGACCGGCACCACCTCCTCGTCGAGGCTTTCGACCCGGCACGCCCCGAGCGCCCGCCGGCCGTCGCCAAGGTGCTCGTCATCGTGAGCGATGCCAACGACCACCCCCCGCGGTTCTCGGCCTCGGTGATCGACGTCCGAGTGCCGGAGGACGCCGCGCCCGGCCTGGCGTTGGCTGTCGTCCAGGCGGACGACGCGGACGCCGCGCCGGAAAACCGGGATCTTACGTACCACCTGACAGGTAGTGTACAGTAGTGTATAGTGTAGTCTACTAGTACGCCACTACACCTGTTGTGTTGGAGTGAACCCACTACCGCATTCACAGTTGTTCGCGGAAGCCTCTGCATTAAACCGACTCTCGTCATCATACTCTCGTCATTACACTCTCTTCATCACACTCTCTTCGTCACACTCTCCGTCTCGACGGCGAGCGACGTCCGCGTCCCACCCCCCGTCCACGCTGGCCACAGGCGGCGACCCGCTGGGCCACTTCTCCCTCGGCCCCGTCAAGAGGGGGGGCGAGTGGACGCTGCGCCTGGAGCGGCCGCTCGACCGGGAGGAGCAGGAACGCCACCACGTGCTGGTGATGGCCACCGACGGCACCTTGGTGAGGACGGTCGTCGTGGCCGTCACCGTGCTGGACGTCAACGACAACGGCCCCGTGTGTGACAAGGTACCCGTAACCGTAGACTCGCCACACAGGCTCACAGATTCGTCATACCCTACCACACCACCGTACTGCTGTAACGCCATGAACACACGGTATACTTACCTGCACTGGCGGACAGACGCCAGTAGGGGGTGGTATGTGGGCCACCGGGGTTCCCAAGACCCCAATAAGGGGGCTGTGGGAATATTCTAGGATCCCCTGGAACACTCTGGAAGGAAGGCGTGGCCAGGGGCGGAGAGGGCGTGGCCAGGGGTGGAGAGGGCGTGGCCAGGGGCGGAGAGGGCGTGGCCAGGGGCGGAGTATAAAAGCCGGACCCCTGAATGGGTTCCGCAGTTCTCAAGTTGAAGACTGGAGACCGGGCTTAGAGTAGGACCCTGGGAACCCCCAGACCCACTGTCCTTGTAAGGGCCGGGGCTGTGAGGGAAAGTGGTCGGACCCAAGGACTTTGGCCGGGTTGGGTCAAAGTAGCCTCCCCCTAGGGCCCCTAGCCGCAGGGCTGAGAGTGTACGTGGTCCCAGTCGATAGGACACGATAGCCCAGAGGCCACACCTTCCCAGATGGCGGGCGTAAGGGGCCGTCACCCCCTTCGTGTTAGAGACCCTGTGCTATAGTTACTGTTAAATAAGTGTCGCCTCGACTACCGGCTCTCCCTCACCTTTGGGCTCACTGCACTACCGCTGTGCCCCACGGTGCCCCAGCTGTGGTACAACGTTACCGTGCGGGAGGACGTCGCCCCACAAGTCTTCCTGCTGAGGGTTTCAGCCTGTGACTCCGATTCCGGCTCTAACGGAACCATCGGGTACTCGCTACACGGTGCCGGAGCGAATCTCTTCCGCTTGGACTCCGTCAGCGGTAACGCTCATCGCGCTCTCTCCATCGCGCTCTCGCAGCCGTCGGGGTTGTGATCAAATTTCACGTCCACCTCCTGTGTAGCGGGCGAGGTGGTTAACGTCTCTCTCGTCGGCGTGGCCCCGCGTAGGGGAGCTCTTCACGCTGGCGCCGCTGGACCGCGAGGCCGCCCCGGCCCACGCGCTCGCCGTGGCCGCGACCGACGGCGGCGGCCGCTCCTGCCGGGCGGAGGTCCTCGTGAGGGTGGAGGACGTGGACGATTCGGCCCCGCGCTTCCTCACGGGGTCGCCCCCCCGCGCCGTCGCCCTGCGCCTGAGCCACGCCGGTGTAGGGACGGCGGTGACGAGCGCGCGCGCCGTCGACGCCGACCTGGGTACGACGGTGGCGACGGTGACGACGTACACACGCGCCCACGCGTGACTTTGAGTGTGTATGTGCGCGTGTGTGTGTACATTATGGGTAGCGGTTAGCGCGCAGCGCTACGAACCTGGCGAACATCGCCACTCGAGAGACAAAGGCGGCCGGGCATGGTGCTGGCCACCCACCCCCTCGTGTGCCACGGTGCCGGCCTTCATAGGTGCTGCTCTCTTACAGCACTTGCCCCTACAGCCTGAGGCTACACATGGGATCTTTGGCAATCTAGACATGTTCTTATCGGTGAGTTCCGGCAGGCAAGACTGCGTTGGCTCGGTCGTGTAGCCCACATGGCCCAGCCACCGCAAGCCCAAGCAGCTCCTGTTTGGCCGGATATAGGGGGCTGAACGGGCGCGAAGAGATGAAGTGATGTGGTACAGGAGGATGTGGAGCTGAGTGGACTTGCCGATGACCGGTACCAGCGGTGTCAAGATCGGCCTCTGTGGAGGAGGCTCGTGAAGGACGCTACTGGGCAGTTGGAGGCAGTCGCCCTCCAACAACAATGGAGGGCGGAGGAGCGACACTCACAACAACGAGCGGAGCGCCGGGTGGCTGAAGCAAAGTAGGGGGCACAGGTGGTGCATCGGCCACTTGTCTCGGTCAGTGAACCCGTGGCACCTGCTGGGTCTGCCCCGTGACCTCCTGCCGGCGGGCATTCGACACTCCACGTGTCCCCAACGTGCACCTGGCCTGGCACAAGCGCCGTGGTGACGTCGCCGCCACTCGGTGGCGAACGGCCGTTGTTGTTGTTGTCGCCGTGTATTGTAGGCCCCCACCGCAGGGTGACTCACTCTCTGCTGAACTCTGCCGGCGACCGCTTCGCTATCGACGGCCGCTCGGGTGTCATCACCGTCAAGCGTCCGCTGGAGAGCCGCGACGTCTACAACCTCACGGTGCTCGCCCACAGCGGCGGCGGAGCCTCGGCGACGGCGTCCTCCACTGCGGTGATTTCCGTGTCCCTGCACGACGACGACGACGAGCGCGGCGTCGCCGCCGCCCCGGCGTTCCGGCAGCTGGCCTACCGCGCCGCCGTGCCGGAAGACGCAGCGCCGGGCAACGTGGTCGTCGCCGTGGCGGCCGTCCTCGGCGGGGGGGGCGCGGTGAGCTACGGCATCGCCGGCGGCAACGAGCTCGGGGCCTTCGACGTCGACCGGAGGCTCGGTGAGAGACGCGGCGCGGGGCGCAGGCGGCGGTCCCCTCGGGCCGTGGGGGGGTTCCCCCGTCCGTGTGTCTCCGTCTCTCCGTCTCACAGACGTGCGTCGCGTGTGCCGCGTGTGCCCAGGCGTAATACGCGTCGCGGCGAAGGCCCTGGACTACGAGAAGCGCCGCCACCACTACCTGACGGTGTGGGCGGCCGCCGCCAGCGACGACGACAACGACGACGCCGCCGGAGGGGCGGCGACTTCGCCGAGCGCCGTCACCGTGGTGACCGTGGACGTCACCGACGTCGACGACGACGCGTCCGCGGTTCCCCCAATGGGCTCGTGAAGCGCCGTCGTCGGGGAGGACGCCCTGCCTGGCGACGCTGTCGTCGGGGAGGTGGTGGCGTTGACCCGTAACGACGCGGTTACGTTGTCGCTAGACCGTCGGCAAATTTACATTTCAACGGGATCATTTGGCCAAACGGTCATCGTCCCTCGTGGTCGTCATCGGCAGCTGGCAGCTAGCAGCAGCAGCAGCTCAGCGAGCGGGGGGGGGGTCTTCACCTGCTGACCGTCAAAATGCACCGTTGCTTTTGTTTTGCACGAGCAGGATTTAAATTCGCGAACTCTTCCCGTTGCCGAGCCGCTCACCGTCACGCCCAGCCGCCTGCGGGGCTACCGTGGGGTGCCAGGACGCGGCGATATCATGGTGACCATGGTGGCTGGTAGTGTTCGTTGTTCAGTTGAAGAAGCCGTCTCCCTGCTGTGTTTGTGCTGCGCCGTTGAAGCCGCCTCCTTCGCCGTTTCGGCATCCGTTGAGTGGAGCGGCAACGACAGCAGGGAGGAGATGCTGCGTCCTCGCCACAGCCGGCGTGTGGGCGGCGAGTCCACGTTCGACTGATGGTGCCCCCCTCTCTCCTGTTTGTTTGGTTTAGACCCTCGCCCCCTTCAAAGTTGCGTTCACCACCACCACCACCCACTAGCAGCAGCAGCCACCAACACCCACTATCAGCAGTAGCAGCCCTCACCACCACCACCACCCACTATCAGCAGTAGCCACCACCACCACCCGCTATCAGCAGCCCTCACCACCACCACCACCACCCGCTATCAGCAGCCTTCACCACCACCACCATCACCCGCTATCAGCAGCCCTCACCACCACCCGCTATCAGCAGCCCTCACCACCACCACCATCACCCGCTATCAGCAGCCTTCACCACCACCACCCACTAGCAGCAGCCCTCACCACCACCATCACCTGCTATCAGCAGCCTTCACCACCACCACCCGCTAGCAGCAGCCCTCACCACCACCACCACCACCCGCTAGCAGCAGCCACCACCACCACCACCACCCACTATCAGTAGTAGCAGCCCTCACCACCACCACCACCTATTATCAGCAGCAGCCACCACCACCACCCGCTAGCAGCAGCAGCCACCTCCACCACCCGCTATCAGCAGTAGCAGCAGCCACCACCACCCACTATCAGCAGCCACCACCACCCGCTATCAGCAGTAGCAGCAGCAGCCCCAGGTTAATGTCGCTCTATGTAGCTTGAGTCGGCCACACCCCTTGTCAGCATGCGAGCTCGCATGCTGACACGGGGTGTGTATGCGTCTGCGGGTTATATGCGGGAAAATACGGTGCTCATATTACGGGAATACACACGCTTCTCTTTTTACGCATTTAGACCTGAGGGCTAAGGTAGTTTACCTCACTTAATTTTTTTATTAAATATCATGAGTTTAATAAAAAATAAACGTTGTAATTACTGTCCGGATCTGCGCACCTTCTTCATACGTAAATGGAATTGTAAATCACGAGGCGGGTAGAACTCGTAACAGCCTTTATTATAAATCACTGTGGAACGTCAATCTCAGTGGAGTGCTAATACAACTCACATGATAACCACCACCACCATCATAACCACCACCACCACCATGACCACCACCATCATAACCACCACCACCATTATAACCACCACCACCATCATAACCACCACCATAACCACCACCACCATAACCACCACCACCACCATCATGACCACCACCACCATCATAACCACCATCACCATAACCACCACCACCACCACCATAACCACCACCACCATCATCACCACCACCACCATCATCACCACCATCATCACCACCACCACAGAGCTGTGCCGAGCGGTTCACTTGTGCGGCGATGTTGAAGGAGCGGTCGAGTGCGGCGACGTCGTTACAGACGAGGGCGTATTTCAGGACGGCTCGTAGAAGCAGCAGCGGCGGCGGCGGCCGTGGTCGTCCCCGTCGCCACAATCACCAACACCGTCGTCACCGTCGCTGCCGCCGCCGCCACCGCCACCAGGGATGCGTGGGCACCGACGGTGCGAGCGGCGGCGCTTGAGAGCACCGCAACCGGCGGGATGCCGGCGGGGGGTGGCCGGGCGACGGCGCAAACCGGCGGGGAACCACCAGGAGCCCCCCCTCCGCACGTTTGAGGCCGGGTCGACCTAGGGGAGGCCCGGGTGCCGTTCAGATAATCCCCGTCACTGTTACAGCGACGGATGAACTTCGACCTTTGAATTGATGCCGTGGTGCAGGAACGGTGCAGGAGGGGGGAGGAACATGGGGAAGGAGGAGGGTGGGGGTGGTGGTGCAGGTGATGGGGGTTGGACGAGGTGGAGTAGATGGAGGTGCAGGAGGTGGGGTGGATGGAGGTGGAGTAGATGGAGGTGGAGTGGATGGAGGTGCAGGAGGTGGAGTGGATGGAGGTGGAGTGGATGGAGGTGGAGTAGATGGAGGTGGAGTGGATGGAGGTGCAGGAGGTGGAGTGGATGAAGGTGGAGTGGATGGAGGTGATGTAGATGGAGGTGGAGTGGATGGAGGTGGAGTCGATAGAGGTGCAGGAGGTGGAGTAGATGGAGGTAGAGTAGATGGAGGTGGAGTGGATGGAGGTGGAGTAGATGGAGGTGGAGTGGATGCAGGTGGAGTAGATGCAGGTGGAGTAGATGGAGGTGGAGTAGATGGAGTAGATGGAGGTGCAGTAGATGGAGCTGGAGTAGATGGAGGTGGAGTGGATGGAGGTGGAGTGGATGGAGGTGGAGTGGATGGAGGTGGAGTAGATGGAGGTGGAGTAGATGGAGGTGCAGGAGGTGGAGTAGATGGAGGTGGAGTAGATGCAGGTGGAGTAGATGCAGGTGGAGTAGATGGAGGTGGAGCGGATGGAGGTGGAGCGGATGGAGGTGGAGTAGATGGAGGTGGAGTAGATGGAGGTGGAGTGGATGGAGGTGGAGTAGATGCAGGTGGAGTAGATGCAGGTGGAGCGGATGGAGGTGGAGTAGATGGAGGTGGAGTAGATGCAGGTGGAGTAGATGCAGGTGGAGTAGATGGAGGTGGAGTGGATGGAGGTGGAGTAGATGGAGATGGAGTAGATGCAGGTGGAGTAGATGGAGGTGGAGTAGATGGAGGTGGAGTAGATGCAGGTGGAGCGGATGGAGGTGGAGTAGATGGAGGTGGAGTAGATGCAGGTGGAGTAGATGCAGGTGGAGTAGATGGAGGTGGAGTGGATGGAGGTGGAGTAGATGGAGATGGAGTAGACGCAGGTGGAGTAGATGGAGGTGGAGTAGATGGAGGTGGAGTAGATGGAGGTGGAGCGGATGGAGGTGGAGTGGATGGAGGTGGAGTAGATGGAGGTGCAGGAGGTGGAGTAGATGCAGGTGGAGTAGATGCAGGTGGAGTATATGCAGGTGGAGTAGATGCAGGTGGAGTGGATGCAGGTGGAGTAGATGGAGGTGGAGTAGATGGAGGTGGAGTAGATGCAGGTGGAGTAGATGGAGGTGGAGCGGATGGAGGTTCTGGTGTCTGTACGCCGGTCACCTTGGCGGTGCTGGCTCCCACGTGGGGGTTGGCGGAGCGCGTGTGGATCTCGCGCTTCACCTGCTGCTGCTGCTGCCTCTGCCTGTAAATGTGGAGGCGGAGGTTTGGCCGCTGCTCTAACGACGGCACTACACGCACCTCTATGAGTCTCCGTGAGTCTCTATGCGTCTCTATGTATCTCTATGTATCTCTATGAGTCTCTCTGTATCTCTAAGTCTCTATGTATCTCTACGAGTCTCTATGTATCTCTATGAGTATGTATCTCTATGCATCTCTATGTATCTCCATGAGTCTGTAAGTATATCTATGAGTCTATGTGTCTCTATGCGTCTCTATGTATCTCCATGAGTCTATGTGTCTCTATGAGTCTCTATGCATCTCTAGGTACCATAGAGACTCATAGATACCTAGAGACTCAAGGAGATACATAGAGACTCATGGAGATACAGAGACTCCACGCGATCACGGCGATTATCTATGCAACCTCCTGTAGACCAAGTGAGGTAGTCAACATCTCATAGCCACCGTGATGAGACACGCAGACTCCACATATGCAGCAGCAGACATCGTCAGGATTGGTATCAAACCCACGACCTCCTGTACACCAGGCGAGGTAGTCAACATCTCATAGCCACCGTGATGATGATGACAGACGCAGACTCTAAATATACAGCAGCAGGCATCGTCAGGATTGGTATCAAACCCACGACCTCCTGTACACCAGGCGAGGTAGTCAACATCTCATAGCCACCGTGATGATGATGACAGACGCAGACTCTAAATATACAGCAGCAGACATCGTCAGGGTTGGTATTAAACCCACGACCGCCTGTACACCAGGCGAGGTAGTCAACATCTCATAGCCACCGTGATGATGATGACAGACGCAGACTCTAAATATACAGCAGCAGGCATCGTCAGGGTTGGTATCAAACCCACGACCTCCTGTACACCAGGCGAGGTAGTCAACATCTCATAGCCACCGTGGGTCCCATGAGTGTGAGGCGAGTCAAGAGCTGCAAGGCTGAACTTGTCCGTTCATCGACGTGGGATGGATGACGCCTCGCTTGGACGCTCTGTGGACGCTCACCATTCACCGCTCGATGCTCACCGCTCTCCGCAGACTCGCAGAGCGAGCCGATGCCAATTACCGGTTCATTGCGGCCGTGGTGGTGGTGACGGTGGTGGTGGTGGCCGTGGCGACGGTGACGCTGGTGGCCGTGGCGGGGGTGATGGCATCCGTGGCGACGGCGTTCCTGGCTTCGGTGACGTGCGTCGTCCACGCCGCTTCCTGCTCCAGCCATCGCCACTTGGCTCGTCGGTTTTGGAACCAACCCTTGACCAGGACCGCAATAACAAAATCATCCAGCGGTGTGCGTGGTGTCTGTGTGTGTCTACATGTGTCTGTGTGTGTCTGTGTGTCTACGTGTGTGTCTACGTGTGTCTGTGTGTCTAAGTGTGTCTGTGTGTGTCTGTCTGTGTGTGTCTGTGTGTCTACGTGTCTGTGTGTGTCTGTGTGTCTGTGTGTCTACGTGTGTCTGTTTCTACGTGTCTGTCTACGTGTGTCTGTGTGTGTCTACGTGTGTCTGTGTGTCTACGTGTTTGTCTACGTGTGTCTGTGTGTGCCTACGTGTGTCTGTGTGTCTACGTGTTTGTCTACGTGTGTCTGTGTGTGTCTACGTGTGTCTCCGTGTGTCTGTGTGTCTACGTGTGTGTCTGTGTGTCTACGTGTGTGTCTGTGTGTCTACGTGTCTGTGTGTTTGTGTGTCTACGTATCTCCGTGTCTGTGTGTCTACGTGTGTCTGTGTGTGTCTACGTGTGTCTGTGTGTGTCTGCGTGTGTCTGTCTGTGTCTGTGTGTCTACATGTGTCTACGTGTGTCTGTGTGTGTCTACATATGTCTGTGTCTACGTGTGTCTGTGTGTGTCTGTGTGTCTGTGTGTGTCTACGTGTGTCTGTGTGTCTGTGTGTCTACGTGTCTCCGTGTGTCTGTGTTTCTACGTGTTTGTCTACGTGTGTCTGTGTGTGTCTACGTGTGTCTGTGTGTATCTACGTGTGTCTGTGTGTGCGATAGTCTAGCAACCAGACATGACCACCGTCTCCGGTAAGATCGGTCACTAAAGCCAACGACTACTTCTGCTCCTCCCACCCTAGCTTTGAGATTACCACCACGTGGTTGGTGGGGGGGGGGGACTTACCTTGACCTTCCTCACCGAGATGTTGGTGGCAAGAGCGAGCATGAGCTGTCGATGTGGGTCCGGGTAGGGCTCGTCCACGAATGCCTCCTCCAGCCGGGCAAGCTGAGCTGCGCTCCGTCGGGGGTTTAGACCGTTAAAATCTCGTCCCGTCCGGGACATCGTAAAAAAAAATCACACGGGAGATTTGGTTTAGAGCGCAGGGGCGAGAGTCTCGGTCGCCCGTCGAGTTTGTCAGTGGCCGACGACGAGCAAGATGGGGGGGGGACGCGGGGTGCGGAGGTTGGGAAGGGGTGGTGGGGGAGGGTGGTGATAGGGAGAGGGGTGAGGCGAGGTGGATGGTGGGGGAGGGTGGTGAGGGTGGGTGGTGGAATCAACTGAATCAATTGTGAATTGTCCTCGCCAATTCAGCATCAGAATATCCATACTTCAGCAGCGGGAGGAGGAATCCGAAGAGCTGTGAAGCTCTTAGTGCATCACAGATGTCCAGTAGTAGGGGCCATGGGGTAAGAACGTTACAACAGAGACAAATATCCCCCGCCGTGTCGCCTGTGGCAGACTTAGGGGCGAGTGCTGGTAGTGGCGAGTAGCAGCACCCATGAAGGGCGGCACGACACAGCAGAGGGTGGATGGCTCACACCACCACGCCTTAGTCTCCCCGGCGGCAACGTTCACTACATACCGCCGCACCAGGTACTCATTTGAGGCTGAATCGACCTAGGGGATGCCCGTTGACCGGTTCAGACAATCGTCACCCGGTGGCGTTGGTGGCCGTGAGCGGGAATCAAAACCCCGGCTCGCCGGGTCGCTAGTGCAGCGAAGCGCCGAACCGTTACCATGCCACAACAACTACGGCGACGAGGCAGCGACACGCAAACAGGACGGGAGTGCAGCGTGTGTGGCACGGGTGGCCACGTCGCTCAGCGGTAGCAACATCGCGCCAACGACGGGGTCGGGGAATCGGAATCTTTAAGCCGCGGCGGGAGGAATCCAAAGGGCCGCAAAGTGCTTCGCGCGTCACGGATGTCCAGCTTTTTAAGTGATGAAATTAAATATTTTTTTTGCATTTATATATATACCGGGGACTACCTCTACTTACGAATGAGTCAGGTTCCAGAGATCTGTGTTCGTAAGTCGATTTATCCAACTTTACTCCTCTAGATTTGTACGGCATGTACATCTACATCTGCGGAACGTGAAGAACCAGTGGCATCTACATCTGCAGAACGTGAAGAACCAACATATTTAATTTCATCACAATACTACTATACATGACACTACTATACACACTACGCTACTATATACTACATTACTATATACACTACACTACGATACACACTACACTACTATATACAACACTACTATACATATTACAATACTATATACACTACTATACACACTACACTACCATAGACACTATACTACTATACACACGACGCTACTATGTACATTACTATTTACACTACACTACTATATACACAACATTACTATACATATTACAATATTATAAACACTACTATTCACACTACACGACTATACACACTACACTATACAGGGACTTACCTCTACTTACGAACGAGTTAGGTTCCAGAGGGTCTGTGTTCGTAGATGTAGATGCCACTGGTTGTTCACGTTATGCAGCTGTAGATGTCACTGGTTCTTCACGTTCTGCAGATGTAGATGCCACTGGTTGTAGGAAACATGATGCCTTGAATAAAGGTGTCAGTTTTTGTGCCAGTTAAAAGGGTAAAACCTATTCCTATATCTTGCTACTGGCAAAGGAGGTCTCATAATGTAAATGCTCACTCCGAGCCCTCAATACTCTGATAGTGCGCTGTTTCTGAGTTGTACGCCTTTTGGCGTCTTCTGGTCCAACACCAATGGAGACTAGGCTCTAAGAAAAGCCGTCTCGGGTGTGGACCAATCAAATTCAAGGACAGTGCATATTATTATCAGAGTTGTCTTTTTTGTTTGCATGTTGACTGCTTGTGTTGTGGTTATTGCAAACATGATGCCTTGAATAAAGGTGTCAGTTTTTGTGCCAGTTAAAAGGGTAAAACCTATTTCTATATCTTGTTACTGGCAAAGGAGGTCTCATGCCACTGGTTGTTCACATTCTGCAGATGAAGATGTCATTGGTTCTTCGCGTTCTGCAGATGTAGATACCACTGGTTCTTAACGTTCTGCAGATGTAGATGCCACTGGTTCTTCGTGTTCTGCAGATGTAGATGCGAATGGTTCTTCATATTCTACATATGTAGATGCCAATGGTTCTTCATATTCTAAAGATGTAGATGTCACTGGTTCTTCACGTTCTGCAGATGTAGATGCCATTGGTTCTTCGCGTTCTGCAGATGTAGATACCACTGGTTCTTAACGTTCTGCAGATGTAGATGCCACTGGTTCTTCGTGTTCTGCAGATGTAGATGCGAATGGTTCTTCATATTCTACATATGTAGATGCCAATGGTTCTTCATATTCTAAAGATGTAGATGCCACTGGTTCTTCACGTTCTGCAGATGTAGATGCCACTGGTTCTTCACGTTCTGCAGATGTAGATGCCACTGATTCTTCACGTTCTGCAGATGTAGATGCCACTGGTTCTTCATGTTCTACAGATGTAGATGCCACTGGTTCTTCATGTTCTGCAGATGTAGATGCCATTGGTTCTTCACGTTCTGCAGATGTAGATGCTACTGGTTCTTCACGTTCTAGAGATGTAGATGCCACTGTTTCTTCACGTTCTGCAGATGTAGATGCCACTGGTTCTTCACGTTCTGCAGATGTAGATGCCAATGGTTCTTCACGTTCTGCAGATGTAGATGCCACTGGTTCTTCACGTTCTGCAGATGTACATGCCACTGGTTCTTCATGTTCTGTAGATGCCACTGGTTCTTCACGTTCTACAGATTAGATGCCACTCGTTCTACATTTTCTGTAGATGTAGATCCCACTGGTTCTACATGTTCTGTAGATGTAGATGCCACTGATTCTTCACGTTCTACAGATATAGATGCCACTGGATCTTCACGTTTTGTAGATGTAGATGCCACTGGTCTTCTTGTTCTACAGATGTAGATGCCACTGGTTCATCACGTTCTGCAGATGTAGATGCCACTGGTTTTTCATGTTCTGCAGCTGTAGATGCCACTGCTTATTCACGTTCTACTGATGTGGATGCCACTGGTTCTTTACGTTCGGCAGATGTAGATGCCAATGGTTCTTCACGTTCTGCAGATGTAGATGCCACTGGTTCTTCATATTCTATAGATGTAGATGCCACTGGTTCTTCACGTTCTGCAGTTGTAGATGCCACTGGTTCTTCATGTTCTGCAGATGTAGATGACACTGGTTCTTCACGTTCTGCAGATGTAGATGCCACTGGTTCTTAATGTTCTGCAGATGTAGATGACACTGGTTCTTCACGTTTTGCAGATGTAGATGCCACTGGTTCTTTATATTCTACAGATGTAGATGCCACTGGTTCTTCACATTCTGCAGATGTAGATGCCACTGGTTCTTCACGTTCTGCAGATGTAGATGCCACTGGTTCTACATGTTCTGCAGATGTAGATGCCACTGGTTTTTCATGTTCTGCAGCTGTAGATGCCACTGCTTATTCACGTTCTACTGATGTGGATGCCACTGGTTCTTTACGTTCGGCAGATGTAGATGCCAATGGTTCTTCACGTTCTGCAGATGTAGATGCCACTGGTTCTTCATATTCTATAGATGTAGATGCCACTGGTTCTTCACGTTCTGCAGATGTAGATGCCACTGGTTCTTCATGTTATGCAAATGTAGATGACACTGGTTCTTCACGTTCTGCAGATGTAGATGCCACTGATTCTTCATGTTCTGCAGATGTAGATGACACTGGTTCTTCACGTTTTGCAGATGTAGATGCCACTGGTTCTTTATATTCTACAGATGTAGATGCCACTGGTTCTTCACATTCTGCAGATGTAGATGCCACTGGTTCTTCACGTTCTGCAGATGTAGATGCCACTGGTTCTACATGTTCTGCAGATGTAGATGCCACTGGTTCTTCATGTTCTGCAGATGTAGATGCCACTGGTTCTTCACGTTCTGCAGATGTAGATGCCACTGGTTCTTCACGTTCTGCAGATGTAGATGCCACTGGTTCTTCACGTTCTGCAGATGTAGATGCCACTGGTTCTTCATATTCTACAGATGTAGATGCCACTGGTTCTTCACGTTCTGCAGATGTAGATGCCACTGCTTCTTCATAGTCTACAGATGTAGATGCCACTGGTTCTTCACGTTCTGCAGATGTAGATGCCACTGATCCTACATGTTCTGCAGCTGTAGATGCCACTGGTTCTTCACGTTCTGCAGATGTAGATGCCACTGGTTCATCACGTTCTGCAGATGTAGATGCCACTGGTTCACGTTCCTCATATGTAGATGCCACTGGTTCTTCACGTTCTGCAGATGTAGATGCCACTGGTTTTTCATGTTCTGCAGCTGTAGATGCCACTGGTTATTCACGTTCTACTGATGTGGATGCCACTGGTTCTTAACGTTCAGCAGATGTAGATTCCAATGGTTCTTCACGTTCTGCAGATGTAGATACCAATGGTTCTTCATGTTCTGCAAATGTAGATGCCACTGGTTCTTCATTTTCTATATATGTAGATGCCACTGGTTTTACATGTTCTACAGATGTAGATGTCACTGGTTATTCACGTTCAACAGATGTACAGTGAGGGAAAAAAGTATTTGATCCCCTGCTGATTTTGTACCTTTGCCCACTAACAAAGAAATGATCAGTCTATAATTTTAATGGTAGGTTTATTTGAACAGTGAGAGACAGAATAACAAAAAACTCCGAAAAACGCATGTCAAAAATGTTATAAATTGATTTGTATTTTAATGAGGGAAATAAGTATTTGACCCCTCTGCAAAACATGATTTAGTACTTGGTGGCAAAACCCTTGTTGGCAATCACAGAGGTCAGACGTTTCTTGTAGTTGGCCACCACGTTTGCACACATCTCAGGAGGGATTTTGTCCCACTCCTCTTTGCAGATCTTCTCCAAGTCATTAAGGTTTCGAGGCTGACGTTTGGAAACTCGAACCTTCAGCTCCCTCCACAGATTTCCTATGGGATTAAGGTCTGGAGACTGGCTAGGCCACTCCAGGACCTTAATGTGCTTCTTCTTGAGCCACTCCTTTGTTGCCTTGGCCGTGTGTTTTGGGTCATTGTCATGCTGGAATACCAATCCACGACCCATTTTCAATGCCCTGGCTGAGGGAACGAGGTTCTCACCCAAGATTTGACGGTACATGGCCCCGTCCATCGTTCCTTTGATGTGGTGAAGTTGTCCTGTCCCCTTAGCAGAAAAACACCCCCAAAGCATAATGTTTCCACCTCCATGTTTGACGGTGGGGATGGTGTTCTTGGGGTCATAGGCAGCATTCCTCCTCCTCCAAACACGGCGAGTTGAGTTGATGCCAAAGAGCTCCATTTTGGTCTCATCTGACCACAACACTTTCACCCAGTTGTCCTCTGAATGATTCAAATGTTCATTGGCAAACTTTCTTGAGCAGGGGGACCTTGCGGGTGCTGCAGGATTTCAGTCCTTCATGACATAGTGTGTTACCAATTGTTTTCTTAGTGACTATGGTCCCAGCTGCCTTGAGATCATTGACAATATCCTCCTGTGTAGTTCTGGGATGATTCCTCACCGTTCTCATGATCATTGCAACTCCACGAGGTGAGATCTTGCATGGAGCCCCAGGCCGAGGGAGATTGACAGATCTTTTGTGTTTCTTCCATTTGCGAATAATCACACCAACTGTTGTCACCTTCTCACCAAGCTGCTTGGCAATGGTCTTGTAGCCCATTCCAGCCTTGTGTAGGTCTGCAATCGTGTCCCTGACATCCTTGGAGAGCTCTTTGGTCTTGGCCATGGTGGAGAGTTTGGAATCTGATTGATTGATTGCTTCTGTGGACAGGTGTGCTCCTAATCTCAGCTCGTTACCTGTATAAAAGACACCTGGGAGCCAGAAATCTTTCTGCTTGAGAGGGGGTCAAATACTTATTTCCCTCATTAAAATGCAAATCAATTTATAACATTTTTGACATGCGTTTTTCTGCATTTTGTTGTTGTTATTCTGTCTCTCACTGTTCAAATAAACCTAGCATTAAAATTATAGACTGATCATTTCTTTGTCAGTGGGCAAACGTACAAAATCAGCAGGGGATCAAATACTTTTTTTCCCTCGCTGTAGATGCCACCACCACCATCTGTTGCGCGCCGGTTGAACTTACGACTCTCGGTACGAGCAGCTGCAAGTGGACATACGGACCAGGTTTGTTCGCATCTCTGAAAGTTCGTAAGTCGAATGTTCATAAGTAAGGAAGTCCCTGTAGTAATGTTCGTACATAGAGTACATGCTGTGATGTCCGTAGGTAGGGGAATCCACGTCGTAGCGCTCTTAAGTATGGGAATCTCTGAAGTAATGTTCGTAAGTAGGGGCGTCTCTATAGTAATGCGTGTAAACAGGGGCGTCTTGCGGTAATGTAAGGGAATCCCTGCAGCAGTGATAGTAAATAGAAGAATCCCTCTGGCGATGCTCATAACGGAGTATCTGCGGTAATGATTGTAAGTAGGGAAGTCCTCGCAGTAACGTTCATAAGTAGGGGATTATCTGAAGTGATGTTTGTAAGTAGAGGAGTTTCCTGCCTTGGTGATTGGCTTCACTTCTCCTCCATCTTGCACCCCGAGTCAAACGGGGAGACGCGGCCGCGACCTCCCCGAGGCTATCGTCGTCGTCCCCGCCGCCGCCGCCACGCCAGGCGTTTTCTATCAGCTTGAAAATAACGAGATCCGACTCTGTCCAGGAGGAGCCCCCTCGGGTCGCGTCGTCGATGGCCTCCGAGGGGAGACCTCCGAGAGTCGACGACGTCGAAGTGGAGGCGGTGGAGGAGGTCACGGCGGAGGCGACGTCAAAGATCCGTTCCCAGGGGTCCCCTCCGTCGGAACACGGCAAAGCCTCGTCTCCAATCGACTCCATGGGAGAGCACTTGTAGCCTACGTCCTCCACCTCGTCTAACTCATCACACGGGACACGCTCCCCCACCTCGTCTAACTCATCACACGGGACACGCTCCCCCACCTCGTCTAACTCATCACACGGGACACACTCCCCCACCTTGTCAAACTCATCCCACAGGACACGCTCCCCCACCTTGTCAAACTCATCCCACAGGATACGCTGCACTTCATCTTCCACCTCGTCTAACTCATCCCACGGGACACGCTCCCCCACCTCGTCTAATTCATCACATGGGACACGCTCCCCCACCTCGTCTAACTCATCACACGGGACACGCTCCCCCACCTTGTCTAACTCATCACGCGGGACACGCTCCTCCACCTTGTCAAACTCATCCCACGGGACACGCTCCCCCACCTTGTCAAACTCATCCCACAGGATACGCTGCACTTCATCTTCCACCTCGTCTAACTCATCCCACGGGACACGCTCCCCCACCTCGTCTAACTCATCACATGGGACACGCTCCCCCACCTTGTCAAACGCATCCCACAGGACACGCTCCCCCACCTCGTCTAACTCATCACACAGGACACGCTGCACCTCATCGTCCAGCTTGTCGAACTCATCCCACGAGGCACACTCCAGCTTGTCTAACTCATCCCACGGGTCACGTTCCACCTGCTGTCCCTCCTCCTTTTCCTCCGCCTCTTCCTCCTCCACCTCCTCCTCTTTCTCCTCCACCACCACACAAAGCCCTTCCAAGGTAACGCTCCGCTGGGCTAAGTGGAGCTGGGTGTGAGCGCCGCCGCCGACGTGGTGAGTCTCCACGTCGTCTGGAAGATCCATTGCTTCAACATTCACGGCATTCTCTTTCCTGGGGGGCGGGGGGTTTGTTTAAAATAAAATATAAGAGTTATTATCATGCTCTTGGTAAAGTCATGTAGGTAAAAAATAAAACAACAAAAATCACGACGTTTCGGCCACAACACAAGCAGCCTTCATCAGGTGAAGGGACCAGACTTTCTCGAGGACAGCGCTGGAGTGAAACACAGCCACGCTCAGACCGTGACCTTTAAGCTGCGTGAGAGTAATTAAGGTGCCTTGTCATTATCTGTATCGTTATAATATCTTTATCACGATTATCCGTATTATCAGTATCTGGATCATTGTCATTATCTGTATCATTATAATATCTTTATCACAATTGTCCGTATTATCAGTATCCGTATCAGTCATTATCTGTATCGTTATAATATTTTTATCACGATTGTCTGTATTATCAGTATCCGTATCATTGTCATTATCTATATCGTTATATCTTTATCACGATTGTCCGTATTATCAGTATCCGTATCATTGTCATTATCTGTTTTGTTATAATATATTTATCACGATCATCCGTATTATCAGTATCCGTATCATTGCTATCATCATTACGATTATCATAAATTGATAAAATTATCCTTGTTATCCTTATTGTTCATTATTGTTAATGTTATCATTGTTACCATTATTGTTCTTAATCTGTCATGATAATTATCATTATTAAACGAGGTCATTTAATATTCTTGGGTCTTTCGGTAAAGTCACTTAGATAGGTTCAAAGAAAATAACAAAAAAATGTTTTGTGTTAAAAAAATATTTTTGTTATTTCAAAATCAGTGAAGTTGTTAACAACACTTTAGGTGGGTAAACAAATTAAAGATTAAAGATGAATCTTGGAAAACATAAACCAAATAATGATTATTAGAGTTAAGCCAAGGGTCACCCAGAGGAGATGGAGCGAGATGGGTTGATCACGGGACCGAGAGAAAAGGATTCCATAGAGGAAGCCTATCGGCCGCCTTTTTTCCCAGCCACATGCGGTAGCAATAAAACGGCAAAGGGAGAGAACACGACTCCCACCGAGATAGACAAAGGCGACACCCGACCGCGAAGGAAGGAGCCAGGCCTTGATGAGACATCTCATCACCACAATAAAATAGAACAAACACACATACATCAGACAAAATAGGACAAAACTCAGCAACAAGAATAAGTCTTCTTTGGTTCTTTCGGTAAAGTCACGTAGAATGAGAATAAAACAATAAATTAATAAAATAAAATAACACAATAAAATTCTCACGACGTTTCGGCCACAACACAAGTGGCCTTCATCAGGTGAAGGGACGAGACTGTCTCGAGGACAGCGCTGGAGCGAACACAGCCAAGCTCAGCTCAGACCGCGACCTTTAAGCTGTGTGAGAAGAAACAGAGCGCCTTGACAAAGGAATTAGCATTTGGTATTACCTTAGAGTCGCAGCATCTCTTCAGAAAGGTGAGAGACTCGATTAGTTGAGCCTTCTTATCCCGGAGTCTGTTGAATGATCTTAAGGTTATGTGGAATCCCTCCCCGTAGAGGCGGTTAAATTTCGATTTAAAGCCGTGACTCTAAGGTAATACCAAATGCTAATTCCTTTGTCAAGGCGCTCTGTTTCTTCTCACACAGCTTAAAGGTCGCGGTCTGAGCTTGGCTGTGTTCGCTCCAGCGCTGTCCTCGAGACAGTCTCGTCCCTTCACCTGATGAAGGCCACTTGTGTTGTGGCCGAAACGTCGTGAGAATTTTATTGTGTTATTTTATTTTATTATTTTATTATTTTATTCTCATTCTACGTGACTTTACCGAAAGAACCAAAGAAGATGAATCCTTGCAGTCACGAAAGCTTTAAAGAATAAGTTGACATTATAGGAATCTACACACTCGCTACGATAAAAAAACAGACTACAATCTACATAGTGGGTATTACTTCTCGTACATAATACTGATACTAACGTTATTCACCTTAAATTACACTACATCTTGCCATTTACGTGACTTTACAAAAACCATAGAAATTAATTCCAGCAGTCAAGAAGCTTAACCGAAACTAAGTTATACCTCTAAAACTGAGGACACCAATAAATTACTCTAGTATAACAGCACGGGTCCGCGGATACTGACAGGGGGACGAAATAAAAAAAACCCCTAAGAAATACGTGGTGATTACAATGTTAAATCACAAATCTTGGGAAACATTAACCAAATAATAATTATGCATTATTAAACCGAGGGTCATCCAGAAAAGATGAGGCGAAATAGGTCACACACAACCAAGATAAACTGTATCCCATAGGAAAAGACCCTCCCAACCGTCTTTGTCTTCCCGCAGCACGGCATAGCAAAGAATGTAACGCCCAGAGCGAGGGAAATTACTCTTGTATTGCAGGGGGGCATCTGTGTTCCACAGATGAAAAGATGGCTTGGGGAGAGACACAGATGGCTTAATAAATGACACACACACAGACACACATACAACTCCCCCCCCCCCCCCCACAACACAGAGCGAGATCATAGAAAGTTCCGGTCCTTTGTGAGAAGGCGAGTAGAGAAAGAAATTTTGGCATAAAAAGAGAGACACGGGCCATACATTGCAACACAGCTACCAGCGGCAGAAGACGGCGATCATCAGCTACCGAAGATGACCAGCTACCGAAGATAACAGCCAGCCACCGACGCAGGAGATCACCGCCGACGCAGAAGAAGACTCCGCAACTCATCCAGGATGGTGAGGCTCGCCGAGTAGCGACATGCTACGCCGTGCGAATTCAGCGCCGTCCGAAGAAGTATTGCTCGAAAATCATTCTGCTCTGGGCGTCGACTCACAAGAGCCACTGCAGTTCGAGCTAAGCTGACCAGAATTCCAGCGTCATCCATCGACGAACGAAAGCATCGTTCGTCGCCAGAGAGCCGGAGCCGGCGCGCACCAAGCAAGGGTGTCAGCTGCCAGCGGAAGAGCTGTGGGTGCTACCTGAAGACGGGATCATCGCGTCGTCCCGACTCTTCGGACTGGCTGCGGACCGAACTCCGGCCGCCCGTGTGAGAGGAGAACCCAGCTATCCGTATGACATGCACGCCGCCACACATTGCAACACATCACCTGGCATCTGCTTGACGCAAATAATTGATCAACAACACATCCCCACTCAACCCATACCATGCCCACTCAACACATATACACGAATCATTACTAAGAAGACTCATGATAAGTGCGTCAAGTATCACCTGATAACGAAGAACACGGTTGCCATTGGGTTACGGGGAAACGGTCGTGTAGAAGTATTTTTAGTAGTTATGTTTCTTTTTGATTTGCATAAATATTATCAACGAATTCATTGATGAAAACTAAACGTTTAAAAACATAAGTTACGAATTCACACACTCACAGGGAGAACACTGCATTGAAATCTTCCTTTGATCACAGAATCTGGCCCGTGAATGTATTGAAACCTCAGCCAATTAATGAGTATTTGCTGAAGCAGGCCTACTGCTGCACACCATGGTTTCAACATTTCGTTAACTTACGTAATCTTGCCCATGGATTCATTGCCGTATACGTTTTGCCTTCGGGATAAGTTTCTTTATTGCCTTCGTGTGAATGTCGTTGCATGAATTTTTTAAGGACTTTTATTCCTTTTGATTTAAAGCTTTCGTGACTACAGTAATTCATATTCTTAGCTCTTTCGGTAAAGTCACGTTGAAGGGAAACAATAAAATAATAAAATATATATAAAACAATAAAAATTCTCACGACGTTTGTGTTATGGTGGAAACGTCGTGAGAATTTTTATTGTTTTATATATGTTTTATTGTTGCCCTTCAACGTGACTATACCGAAAGAGCTAAGAAGGACTTTTATTCCTATTTGCCGTATATGCTCATGTTACTCTGATGAAGCAATCGTTTGTTCCGGTACCCAGTAAACAAACGTGATCATTGAGGGTTAAATGTATGAATCCATGAAGCCTTAGCCAATTGATGAGTATTTGCTGAAGCAGGCGTACTGCCACACACCCTTGTTCCAAGACATTTCACAATTACGTAATCTTGCTCATGAATTAATTACCGTGTACTTTGCCTTCAGGACATGTTTCTTTATTGCCTTCGTATGAATATCGTTGCACGAATTTTTAAGGAGTTTTGTTCCCTATCGCCGTATATGATCGTGTTACTCTGAGGAAGTAATCAATTGTTCTGGTACCCAGTTAACAAACGTGATTATTGAGGGTTAAATGTATGGATCAATGAGGGGAACATCTCCTGGAATACTGTGTTGACAATTTCAAGCATAAGAATTCGCATATTAGAGTGTTAAAGTTTTGTTTAGAAATTAAAATTGCTTAACACAGCAGTGTTTGAGTGTTTATTTCCTAAGTTAATTCTTAATTACAAGAACTGTATCCTGCGGTGAGATTTGAATTTGGAGACCTGAGATAACACACTAATACATAATCAGTAAATGTTAAAGCGAGAATAATTGTATCATAGCGATCGATAATACGAACCTAGACAACAAAGCCGAGCTCAATCTGGCATACTTACAGCACACCTGCATAACTTCATACAATTAATTGTATGATGCCGATTGATGATACAACCCTGGGCAACGAAGCTAAGCCTAATTATCATAACTGTATACATTAGCATAATAGCATGCGTTCACATAAATTAATACGTCATATCTCCACTTAGCATAATTTATGCACATAATTGAAACATTAACATAACTTTGGATAATTACGCATAAAATTAAATTAAATTTTATTATTTACATCAACATTTTCATACAATAATCCTCAAATTAGTAAAAAAAAATGCACTTACAGTTTAAGGGGTGACTGAAGATTTGCCATCTCACGATCTCTGTATAATTAAATTATTAAACACCTTAGGTGGGTGAACAAATTAAAGATTAAACCTTTAGGCCTAAGGCTTGAGGCCTACTAACCTGTTACTAGGCGAAGCCTGAATCCTCAATTACGTTTAACTTATAGGTTAAGGATGTTTCATGAGAATATTTATTACCGGAAGAAATCCGATTATCTATGAAGCTCTTCACCGCCGCACATACACAAAGACACATTTAAACGATTCTTACTTTTTTGGGTGACGATATTCCCCCACGTGCTAAGAGACTCTCTCGCTCCTCCCAAGGCTCTCAGCTCAACGTCGCCTTTCCCAAGACGCCGATTCTGCCGAGTCGAGCAGAGAACTTTAAACTCCTTCACCACGTCCGAGGGGATCAATAACCAACAACCCCCTCAACGTTAAACTTGTTTACAAAACATCGGGCGGTCACCCGTGGGTCAACCCATGTTAAATTGAGGTGGTGGGGGAGTGGGGGTGTAACCCCGTTTACAATCATCCTTGTCGGTAATATTATGATTGTAATTGCTATTTTCATTGTTGTTACAATTATTATAACTATTTTTTATTGCACTTAAAGGTGACTGCCAACCTACCATGGAAGATATCTGACCGTGTCTGTCGTTTGTGAGGGGGCCGAGGGAGCCGACGGAGGGGGCCGACGGAGCCGAGGGGGCCGACGGAGCTGGGGGGGCCGGGGGGGGGGCAACGGAGCCAGGGGGGGCCGACGGAGTCGGGGGGGGGCCGACGGAGCTGGGTGGGGGCCGACGGAGCCGGGGGGGGCCGACGAAACCAGGGGGGGCGACGGAGTCGGGGGGGGGGCGACGGAGCTGGGGGGGGCTGACGGAGCCAGGGGGGGGCCGACGGAGCTGGGGGGGGGGCGACAGAGCCAGGGGGGGGCCGACGGAGGTGGGGGCGGGGCCGACGGTGTCGGGGGGGGGCGACGGAGCCGGGGGGGCCGACGGAGCTGGGGGGGGGGGCCGACAGAGCCGGGGAGGGGCGACCAAGCCAGGGGGGGCCGATGGAGCTGGGGGGGGGGGGCAATGGAGCCGGGGGGGGGGCGACGGAGCCAGCGGGGGAGCGATGGAGCCGGGGGGGGGGCGACGGAGCTGGGGGGGGGGCCGACGGAGTCAAGGGGGGGGGGGGGCGGGGCGACGGCGCAAGCAGAGGGAGCCGACACTGACTTTCTCACACATCATACACTGACTCACTCACACATCATACACTGACTCACTCACACATCATACACTGACTTGCTCACACATCATACACTGACTCGCTCACACATCATGCACTGACTAACTCACACCATGCACTGACTCACTCACACATCATGCACTGACTCACTCACACATCATACACTGACTCACTCACACCATGCACTGACTCACTCACACATCATACACTGACTCGCTCACACATCATACACTGACTCACTCACATCATACACTGACTCGCTCACACATCATGCACTGACTAACTCACACCATGCACTGACTCACTCACACATCATACACTGACTTTCTCACACATCATACACTGACTCGCTCACACATCATACACTGACTCACTCACACATCATACACTGACTCACTCACACATCATACACTGACTCACTCACACATCATATACTGACTCACTCGCACATTATGCTCTGACTCACTCACACACCATGCACTGACTCACTCGCACATTATGCACTGACTCGCTCACACATCATACACTGACTCACTCACACATCATACACTGACTCACTCACACATCATACACTGACTCACTCACACATCATATACTGACTCACTCGCACATTATGCTCTGACTCACTCACACACCATGCACTGACTCACTCGCACATTATGCACTGACTCACTCACACATCATACACTGACTCACTCACACATCATACACTGACTCACTCACACATCATACACTGACTCACTCACACCATGCACTGACTCACTCACACATCATACACAGACTCACTCACACATCATACACTGACTCACTCACACCATGCACTGACTCACTCACACATCATACACTGACTCACTCACACCATGCACTGACTCACTCACACATCATACACTGACTCACTCACACCATGCACTGACTCACTCACACATCATACACTGACTCGCTCACACATCATACACTGACTCACTCACATCATACACTGACTCGCTCACACATCATGCACTGACTAACTCACACCATGCACTGACTCACTCACACATCATACACTGACTTTCTCACACATCATACACTGACTCGCTCACACATCATACACTGACTCACTCACACATCATACACTGACTCACTCACACATCATACACTGACTCACTCACACATCATATACTGACTCACTCGCACATTATGCTCTGACTCACTCACACACCATGCACTGACTCACTCGCACATTATGCACTGACTCGCTCACACATCATACACTGACTCACTCACACATCATACACTGACTCACTCACACATCATACACTGACTCACTCACACATCATATACTGACTCACTCGCACATTATGCTCTGACTCACTCACACACCATGCACTGACTCACTCGCACATTATGCACTGACTCACTCACACATCATACACTGACTCACTCACACATCATACACTGACTCACTCACACATCATACACTGACTCACTCACACCATGCACTGACTCACTCACACATCATACACAGACTCACTCACACATCATACACTGACTCACTCACACCATGCACTGACTCACTCACACATCATACACTGACTCACTCACACCATGCACTGACTCACTCACACATCATACACTGACTCACTCACACATCATACACTGACTCACTCTCACATCATACACAGACTCACTCACACATCATACACTGACTCACTCACACATCATGCACTGACTCACTCACACATTCTACACTGACTCACTCACACATCATACACTGACTCACTCTCACATCATACACTGACTCACTCACACATCATACACTGACTCACTCTCACATCATACACTGACTCACTCACACCATGCACTGACTCACTCACACATCATACACTGACTTTCTCACACATACACTGACTCACTCACTCCATGCACTGACTTACTCACACATTATGCACTGACTCACTCACACATCATACACTGACTCACTCACACCATGCACTGACTCACTCACACATCATACACTGACTCACTCACACCATGCACTGACTCAATCACACCATGCACTGACTCACTCACACATCATGCACTGACTCGCTCATCATGCGCTTACTCACTCACACATCATACACTCGCACAACCACTGACCCATTCACTCATCATACACAGGTTCACTCATTGTTTGCTGGCTCACTTGCACATCATACACTGACTCACTCATCATGCGCTGACTAACACATCGTGCGCTGACTCACACATCATACACTCACACTGCCACTGACTCGCTCACACAGCATACACTCGCTCACACATCATTCACTAACTCACTCTTCATACGCTGACTCGCACATCATACACTCACTCACGCTGCTGCTGACTCACTCATCATACGCTGACTCGCACATCATACACTCACTCACTCTGCTGCTGACTCACTCACACATCATACACTGGGAGTGTCGTGCTGCCAGCTATGGCTGCAGTTTTTTTGTCGTACGAATTATGTATATCGTTTATTGTTAAATTTAAATTCACAGTTCCTATGATTACTGTTGTTACATTGTTTTTACAGCTTTATTTTGGTGATTCGAAAACATGGTTAATCTAAATTGTCTTATGGTTGTTGTTGTTGGCTTGCACCACATTGATTTTAACACACAGCGTTTTAACATTTTTTTTGTGTGGAATATTTGCTGGTTTATTCCAGAATGTTTCTGTTACGCATTGTCGCTTTAAGATGTTCTGTGTTCAAATTTTGTTTGTTGCGGTTGCACCCGACTTAAGAGCCGCATGGCTCACAGGGCTACACCTAATAAATGAAACTTGAAAACTTGAAACTCTCTCTCTCTCACGCAAATGCGACACAACGCAGATGATCGCCACTGAACGCTGCCACCGCCCGATGTCGACCACCACCCCTGGGTTGAAGTCTTCAAGTGGTTGTGCCCGTGGCCATGGCAACGGGGGCTGCTGGAGGCTCCACGAGGCTTGGAGGTCGTCGTCATGGAGATTTACAAACTCGTCATCATCATCGTCGTCGTCGTCATGGAGATTAACACTCGTCATCATCATCGTCGTAATGGAGATTTACAAACTCATCCCCATCGTCGTCATCATGGAGATTGACAAATTCATCGTCATCATCATGGAGATTGACAGACTCATCATCATCGTCTTCATGGAGATTTACAAACTCGTCATCATCATCGTCGTCATGGAGATTGACAAACTCGTCATCATCATCGTCGTCATGGAGATTGACAACCTCATCATCATCATCGTCGTCGTCATGTAGATTGATAAACTCATATTCTTAGCTCTTTCGGTAAAGTCACGTTGAAGGGAAACAAAAAAATAATAAAGTATATATATTATATATATTTTATTATTGAAGGGAAACAATAAAATAATTATAAAACAATACAAATTATCACGTTTCGACCATAACACAAACGGTCGTCATCAGGTGTGTCGGTTTGCATTAATTTATTTATTTTTACGGTGCATTTATTTATTTATATTTAAAAAAACGCCAGCGCCACGCGCAGCGATTTGGCAGTTTATTTAGAAGGACTAGTCCATCTATGTTCTGAAAAGAGGAGGGGGGAGACGAAAAATTAATGTATGCTGTCTGAAAGCCACTGTAAGCGTGAACAATCAATTAAGACCTGAAATAGTTTATCAAATCTTTCCAATGATTGCTAAGCCAGAATCCATCTTCTCGGTTGAAATTGTCTCTGTGCTTGTATATGTGGATAGCCTCATGAACGAATATCTCATGGTAGCCAGATGGCTTACAAAGAACCTGTCTTGGAAAAGTCAATGTCATGTGAGCCTACTGAATTATAACAATGATCTGCCACGGCCGAGGTGTTGGTCCTACCGTGTTTAAGGTCTGCTTTGTGTTCACGAATGCGGTCCGAGACATGACGTTTGGTTTCTCCAATGTAACTACTACCACAGAAGCAACTTAGTTTGTAGACACCAGGGTACTGTATGTCCGGAATCACATCTTTTACAGACGGAACCAGATCACGGATTTTATGTAATGTGTTGAAACGGACCTGGATCTTGTGTTTATTCAAGATTTTGGAGATCTTTTTTGTGATCCCCGCAATGTAGGGTAAAGTGATGGTTTTGAAAGGCTCCTCAAGAGGGTCCTTCTTCATGGTTTGAGTGATAGCTTTGCGGATTGTATAGTCGGAGTAACCATTAGCCTTAAGAGCTTGGTGTACGTGCTTGAGTTCACTGCCTATGTGTTCCTGGTCGGATATGCATTGGGCTCTATGATACTCTTGATGAGAGAATTCTTCTGTGATGGATGGTGGTAGGAATCCGGTTTCAGATAAGCATCCGTATGGGTAGCTTTCCTGTAGACAGAGTGGCTCATTGAACCATCAGGTCTCTTTTTAATTAGGACATCCAAAAAAGGTAGCTTGCCATCTTTTTCGACTTCCATGGTAAATCTGATGGCTGGGTGTATGGAATTGATGTGGTCGAAGAATTGGTCTAGAGCAGGCCGGCCATGTGGCCAGATGATAAAGGTGTCATCCACGTACCTTTTCCATAAGGTTGGGTGCAGAGTGGCAGTCTGGATGGCGTCAGTCTCAAATTTCTCCATGAAAATGTTAGCTATAACCGGAGATAGGGGGGAGCCCATTGGGGCGCCCTCAGTTTGTTTGTAGAAAGTTCCATTCCAAGTGAAGTATGTATTGGTTAAACAGTCTCACCAGGGTGGGTACCTCAGTGTTTAGTCCTTGATGAACCAAGTCTTCAATGATTGCGATGGTGTCAGGTACAGGAACCTTGGTGAATAAGGAAACTACATCAAAACTGACAAGCAGGTCGTCTGGGGACAGGGAAATACCCTTGATTGTCGATACCAGGTGAGTAGAATTTTGTACCGCAGAGGTGGTTTTTCCAGTGAAAGGACGCAGGATATGAGACATCGTGATAATTTTTATTGTTTTATATATTTTTTATTATTTTATTGTTTCCCTTAAACGTGACTTTACCGAAAGAGCTAAGAATATAAACATGTAGCTGTGATAACCAAACACATCTCCTGCAAAGAACTTGAAATTATGCTCGTGACAGATTCTATTAATCTTAATCATGGCATCCTGAGGGCACCCGGTCAGGCATATCTGCACGGTCAGAAACAAAAACCAAGACAAATGTTCAATTACAGTACATCTAGCATATGATACAAGAACCATCTTGGTTGGGTAAGTCATACAAAATGTAATTTCTATATTCTTTGGGTCTTTCGGTAAAGCCACGTAGATAGAAAAAATAATGAAAATAAGAACAATATCACGTTTCCATCGCAACACAAGCGATCGTCTTGTGTTGCGAGTAAATTCCTTTTATTATACATGTAACATTTAGGAATTAGTTGTATAATAAAAAAATGTTAAAAAAGAGATGTTAAAAACATATTATACGCACGTTTACTATAACATTATCTTCAAGTCTGCTTATAAAACAGCTTTCGTTATAAAAGTGGAAGGTTTCAATCAAGTGTATACATGCTGCTGCCATCCTGTGGCTTACATTAACATGGATGGCGACTGCACTGCATGTTCTATACTAAACACACTTCTTATTCCTCCTATTCTTACCTGAAATTATATTTGGAAAATTAAATTGGCCTCCGAGGCATTTACAGCGCTAATTATCTGAATATTTCTCAATTTATTGATGCAATGCACACGTAACAAGAGGATTACAGCTGTAAACATTAAGATAGCATGGCTAGCGATAAAGCATCTCCCCAGCAATATTCCCCATCAATAAAACAAATTACGAGTTTGGTTGTTTAAACATTGCTTTTTAAGTTTATTAGGCTAATGGGGATTTAATCTTACCTTTTTGGGGAGCAAATCAGACCGTTGTCTTATATTTGTACATCACTTTATTAATTCACCACTGGATGAGGGCTTTCCACCATGTGAGTTGTGAGGATTATGGTGAGAGCAGGAGCATTAAGATGATAGAGCTGCCCACCATGAAGCATAACAGCAGCCTGCACTAAGCCGGTTTGTATGGTGGTCACCGATCGACGCACGATCCAGACTCAACCGTGCTGAGCTTCCGAGATCGCGTGAGATCGGACACATTCCTGGTGACTTGGTTAATTAACATTTAACCCAGTTGCACTCGATTTTTTGGGGGATTTTTTAATGCTTTGTTTTACGTAACCCCCCACCCCCCCTTCTCTACTTTTCTAGAAGGAATTTTTTTTTTTAATTTTTGTTTTTTCTTCACGGCGCGCTCGCCAGTAAGGCCCCCCCCGTGCCTTGAGGCCCCCCCGTGCCTCGAGGCCCCCCCCGTGCCTTGAGGCCCCCCCGTGCCTCGAGGCCCCCCCGTGCCTTGAGGCCCCCCCGTGCCTTGAGGCCCCCCTGTGCCTCGAGGCCCCTCCCGTGCCTCGAGGCCCCCTCCGTGCCTCGAGGCCCCCACCCGTGCCTCGAGGCCCCCCCGTGCCTCGAGGCCCCCCCCCCCCGTGCCTCGAGGCCCCCCCCCCGTGCCTCGAGGCCCCCCCCCCCGTGCCGCGAGGCGGAGCGCAGTACCGCTCCGGTCGCGTCGGCGAGCGGGAACGGAAGCGGCACTCGTCCACGACGCCGCCCGCCCCGGCGCCCCGGCCGCCCCGGCCCTCGCCCCGCCGCGCCGCGTAGAAGCCGTCGGTGCCGCACGCGAACCGCGGCGCCTCCATCAGCTCGGAGCCGCGGAGCGTCCTGGCCGAGCGGGGATCGCACCGCAGCGTGGCGCGCGGCGCCAGCCACGCCAGGGCCTGGACGAGCAGAGGTACGTGACTGCCCCTCCCCCCATCACGAGACCCGCCCACCCGGCTTGAGTGGAGGAGGCTCATGGCGATAGGGGAGCGGTGCCGCCCCTGCTTGCTGCTGCTGCTTGCTGCCGCCGTGATCGCGGTGAGGGTAAGAACGGCGAAGCATAGTTCATAGTTGTATTTATGTTGGTATAGCCCTGTGAGCCATTCGGCTCTTGAATCGGGTGCAACCGCAACAAACAAAACAAACATGAACAAGAAAACATCTTGAAGTGACTTTGTGTGACTGTGCAAACAGAAAAATCCAGGAAAAAAAACATCAAAATATTCCTGAAATAGCACCGTACACCAACGCTGTGTGCAAAAATCCCAGTGGGATGCAAGTCAAACAACAACAAGACAACTTAGATTAAGGCCATCAGTCTAACTCCATACTACAATAAACAAAAACATGGCCAAAACCAAAAAAACTTTTCGAAATCACCAAAATAAAAGCCATGAATGCAATGTGGCTCCCTCCACTTGCCGGATTTCAGCCACCTCGCTCCTTGCCTCACCTCCTCTCTCTATCGCCTCACCTCCTCTCGCTCACCTCACCTCCTCTCTCTCGCCTCACCTCCTCTCGCTCGCCTCACCTCCTCTCGCTCCTTGCCTCACCTCCTCTCTCTATCGCCTCAACTCCGCACCTCAAATCACTTTCTTCTCGTCACCTCACATCACCAAACTCCCCACCCCCACACAAGTAGGCACGTGACTGCCCCTCCCCCCATCACGAGACCCGCCCACCCCCACCCGTAGAGGCACGTGACTGCCCCTCCCCCCATCACGAGACCCGCCCACCCCCACCCGTAGAGGCACGTGACTGCCCCTCCCCCCATCACGAGACCCGCCCACCCCCACCCGTAGAGGCACGTGACTGCCCCTCCCCCCATCACGAGACCCGCCCACCCCCACCCGTAGGCACGTGACTGCCCCTCCCCCCATCACGAGACCCGCCCACCCCCACCCGTAGGCACGTGACTGCCCCTCCCCCCATCACGAGACCCGCCCACCCCCACCCGTAGAGGCACGTGACTGCCCCTCCCCCCATCACGAGACCCGCCCACCCGTAGAGGCACGTGACTGCCCCTCCCCCCATCACGAGACCCGCCCACCGCCTCCCCTCCGGTGGTGGGGGGGGCGCGGGGGATCGTTGTCTCTAATTTATCAACAAAGCGCCATCGCCACGCGTGAGCAGCCACTAGAGGACGCCATTGTCAAGACACGCGCCAGCTTCAGCGCTTTTGCATTTAAAGACGTCACACGAGACAGGGGTGTGGGCCAGCAACCACGCCCGGCCGCCTTTGTCTCCCCCCCCTCACCCCCCAGTTTGACCGGTTACGTCTTTGATGGTGTTAGGTAGGGCGCATCCGTGAGCGGGAATCGAACTCGGGTGTCTGTCGGGCGCCTCTCTTCGGATGTGTTTGGCCGTGAATTGTTTTGTAGTTTGTTTTGGCTGCGTGCGAGTCTATGGGTCTCTGTGTGAGTCTATGGGTCTCTATGGGTCTCTGTGTGAGTCTATCGCTCTGTGATTCTGTGGCTGTCTGTGAGTCGATGGCTCTCCGTGTGAGTCTATGGCTCTGTCATTGTGTGGCTCTGTCATTCTGTGGCTCACCGTGTGAGTCTGTCTCTGTGATTGTGGCTCTCCGTCTGAGTCTATGGCTCTGTGATTCTGTGGCTCTGGGTGAGTCTGTAGCTCTCTGTGTGAGTCTATGGCTCTGTGATTCTGTGGCTCTCTGTGTGAGTCTGTGGCTCTCTGTGTGAGTCTATGGCTCTGTGATTCTGTGGCTCTCTGTGTGAGTCTGTGTGAGTCTATGTCTCTGTGATTCTGTGGCTCTGTGTGAGTCTGTAGCTCTCCATGTGTGAGTCTATGGCTCTGTGATTCTGTGGCTGTGTGAGTCAATGGCTCTCCGTGTGAGTCTATGGCTCTGTCGTTGTGTGGCTCTGTCATTCTGTGGCTCTCCGTGAGTCTATGGCTCTGTCATTGTGTGGCTCTCTGTGTGAGTCGATGGCTCTCCGTGTGAGTCTATGGCTCTGTCATTGTGTGGCTCTGTCATTCTGTGGCTCACCGTGTGAGTCTGTCTCTGCGATTGTGGCTCTCCGTGTGAGTCTATGGCTCTGTGATTCTGTGGCTCTGGGTGAGTCTGTAGCTCTCTGTGTGAGTCTATGGCTCTGTGATTCTGTGGCTGTGTGAGTCAATGGCTCTCCGTGTGAGTCTATGGCTCTGTCGTTGTGTGGCTCTGTCATTCTGTGGCTCTCCGTGAGTCTATGGCTCTGTCATTGTGTGGCTCTCTGTGTGAGTCGATGGCTCTCCGTGTGAGTCTATGGCTCTGTCATTGTGTGGCTCTGTCATTCTGTGGCTCACCGTGTGAGTCTGTCTCTGTGATTGTGGCTCTCCGTGTGAGTCTATGGCTCTGTGATTCTGTGGCTCTGGGTGAGTCTGTAGCTCTCTGTGTGAGTCTATGGCTCTGTGATTCTGTGGCTGTGTGAGTCAATGGCTCTCCGTGTGAGTCTATGGCTCTGTCATTGTGTGGCTCTCTGTGTGAGTCGATGGCTCTCCGTGTGAGTCTATGGCTCTGTCATTGTGTGGCTCTGTCATTCTGTGGCTCACCGTGTGAGTCTGTCTCTGTGATTGTGGCTCTCCGTGTGAGTCTATGGCTCTGTGATTCTGTGGCTCTGGGTGAGTCTGTAGCTCTCTGTGTGAGTCTATGGCTCTGTGATTCTGTGTCTCTCTGTGTGAGTCTATGGCTCTGTGATTCTGTGGCTCTCTGTGTGAGTCTGTGGCTCTCTGTGTGAGTCTATGTCTCTGTGATTCTGTGGCTCTCCGTGTGAGTCAATGGCTCTCCGTGTTGCGATCTAAACGTGGTGGTATTTTTATTCACTTTATTTGTTCTATCTACGTGACTTTACTGAAAGAACCAGAGAATATGAATAAGCAGTAAGGCTCTGGGTGAACGGGCAGAACATCACAAAACAACCGACGGATCCTACTAATGTAGTGTGTCGTAGTGTATAATGTAGTACATAGTGTAGTGTATAGTGCAGTGTATAGTAGTATAGTGAAGTGTGTTGTATATGAGCCTTTTCCAAAATTGATATTAACAATATTTGCGTTATTAATATTTTTTTTAACAAACAAAAAAAATAATCAATAAAACCCGTAAGCCAGGCACACGAAAAACCAGATGTCGATCATAAACAGACCATTAAAAAATAAAGAAATAATAAAACTCTCGAGGCGAGGATGTTAGCAGCTATCTGCGAAGATCTCCAGATGAACAAGAGTTTGATGTGCCCTAAAGGAGGTCACGCAGAGGGAAGCCCTCCGCAAGCCAGAAACGAGGACGCCCACGGGTTAAACCATTTATTTTTTTCCTTTGTCATTAAAACAACGGTTCAAATTTAAAATGCAATAACAAGAATAAGCTAAAGTTAGCGGTCCTCGCGCTCACTGCAATCAAGACCAGGCCACCAGATACATCAGTGAATTATTATCCAATAATTAATTCGCTATCAAATGATTTTCACCTTTAATACTTTTACTGTTAAAACAAAGCTTGGAGACAAAATAACGAGTCACATCAAAGGTTATGGAGAAGGAATGAGGCGAACGGGCAAACTTACGAAAGAGTTTAAACAATATCCCAAGCAACCCCGACCACCTTTGTCTCTCTCACCGCGCGGAGAAGCAGGAATTGCACCTTATCACAAGGGGCCATCTGGAAAAGCCAGCCGGGTTTGATGAGGAGACACACCCCACCCCACACACGGCAACCAGGCAAACAAGTTTTAAAGAAAATTGCAATATAACATTAATAATAACGTGTTAACCTTAAACGATATTCCATTATAGAACCTTACAGAACCAAGGGATATGGATTCCAACAATCTGGAAACGGACCTCTTAAACTCAGGATGAAAATTATTTTTCTTTCTAATAACTCCATCATATCAATGCGAACCTCGGTAACCCGAGAGGGGTGTCGGGAGGACGTAGTTACAAACACGAGTCTTGGCGAACATGGGACCAAATTGTATTTGAGAAATATAAAGTCGAAAGTATAAAGAGATAGGTACTCCCGACCACCTTTGTCTCTCCCGAAGAGCGCGAGAGAGGAATTTCACGCCAGGGCAAACAGATCGTTATCGCAGGAGCCATCTGTACACACACACACACGAACTCACACACACAGACCCCGCCCCCCCCCCCCCCTTTTCCACTGCGCAGAGAGAATTGTCTTTGAATATAACGGTCAGCTGCATTTTCAAAAGTCAGTGAAGTTAAGTCAAGAGTCAAGACAGATCAGCGAGTCAAGACGTCCACAGGACGAGCAGTCGCATGGAGCGGCTGGCTCCAAGCCTCGCTGAGTAGCGAGGATCGCTGAGTCGCGATGTATCAACAAAAGTGAGTCATACAGCAGGGAGGAAACCTGCTGTCAGCGAACCAGCACGGGCGCGTTCGCGCACTTCAACAGAGAGAGCACGTGCGACTCAACTCACTCAACTGAAGAAAAAGCTTGGCCACCCGCCAACAAAGTATCAGCGAATCAGCGCTGAGAGCGCTCGAGCATCTCCACAAAGAAAGCACGTGCAACGTGGCTCAACCAGCAGCGGAAAAGCACGAGCAGCCGCCAACAACTTCAGCAAACCAGTGACCAAGCGCGTGCGACTTGTCATACAGCAGTGGAGGAAACCTGCTGTCAGAGAGCCGCCAACAACCTCAACAAAGAGAGCGCGTGCGACTCGGCTCACTCAGCAGAAGAAAAACTTGACCTGTCGCCCGCGAGCGCAGCGTCAGATACTACAGCAGCGGAAAGAGCGCGCACCGGCGCAGCTCATCCAGCAGTGGAGGAAACTGCTGTCAGCGAATCAGCACGGGCGCGTTCGCGCATCTTCAAGGGGAAAGAGCGCGGCCAGCAACGCCAAGCAAGAGCGTGCAGCAGCTCAGCCAGCAGTGGAGAGAAACTGCTATCAGCGAACCAGCACGGGCGCGTTCGCGCATCTTCAAGGAGAGGGAGCGCGCGCCACCAGCGTGCCATCAGCACCAGCATCAGCACCAGCGCGTGCCAACAGCGCGCCACCAGCGTGCCACCAGCACCAGCGCGTGCCAACAGCGTGCCACCAGCGTGCAACAGCGCGCAACTTCGCGTCACCAGGGCTGAGAGGGAAGCGGCCCCGCACTCAACACCCATCGGCGCGAGGACGGCGAGCGTCGTGCTGACTCATCCAGCCAGCGGTGGACAGAAACTGGCAGTCGTTCGTATGCCTCTCCCCCACACTCCCTCCTCACTCCCCCACCGCTACACAATGAACAAACATTTTTTTGACAAGGAAATCAACCTAGGCGTTTGCTCAACGCAAGAAATCAACAACCCTCCCATTAAACATACAAGACTCATGATAACTGCGTCAACTATTAGCTGATAACGAAAAACATCGCCACCCATTGAGTTACGTTGATGAGGCAATCAGAATTATTTCAGTCGAACGCTTTAATTGCATAATCGTTGATGAATCAATGAACGAACATCGCCGTGGTACTGTGCTGAAGATTTCAAGCATAATAACTTTGCATATCAGAATGTATTAAGGATTGGATACGAATCAAAGACCAAGTGCCGTGTTGTGTAACAATTCAAGTATACGAGTTTGCATATTATAAAGTTAAGGTTTGATAGAATAGTTCGCATGTTTTTAATCTCTCTCTCAACAACAGATCGATTGCATTACGCGTCGGGAATTAACCACAGGTGCCGCTATCCAGGTGAAACAACGCAATCGTGATGGTATCATGTCAACGCTGTGTTGAAATTCCAAAATCCCGAGATTGAGTTTTCATATTATCCAAAAATTAAAGTTAGCTAGAAATAAAATTGATTAAAGCAGAAGGTTTGTGTGTGATTCTTCCTGAAATTCTGCATAATATTGTTCTGCGTATGAGATCTGAATCCTGGGGACCTATCATAAGCACACTATCACCACACATAATCCATAACACACATAATTCGTAATGTTCAATCGAGAGTAATCGTATCCTTATTGATAATACGGAATTAAAGAGCAGAGTCGAATCGACTCTCTCTCATTCACGCTCACAACGCCTGCGTCACTGCATACGATTAATTGCGTCATTCCAATTCATAACACAATCCTAGTCACCGAGGCTCGACCTGATAATCCATAACGACCTCCATTATCCTAACCACGCCCACTCGCATAAGTTAATACGGTTATCTCTCGAATCAGCATAATTTATGTGCATAATTACACTAATTAACATAATTTCGGATAAATTATGCAAATTTTAAATTGCATTTAATTTTCATTATTTTAATAAATTTTCATAACACCTATATACAACAAGTGTATATAGTGTATAGTGTAGTATATAGTGTAGTATATATAGTGTGTAGTGTATAGTGTGTAGTGTAGTATATATAGTGTGTAGTGTATAGTGTAGTGTATAGTGTAGTGTAGTATATATAGGGTAGTGTATAGTGTAGTGTATGGTGTAGTGTATAGTGTAGTGTATAGTGTAGTGTAGTACACTAGTACAGCACACTGGTGGGTTAGCGAGCCAAGCAACAACAGAGCGTAGTATATATAGTATGTAGTGTAGTGTATAGTGTAGTGTATAGTGTAGTGTATAGTAGTGTATAGTGTAGTGTATAGTGTAATGTATAGTGTAGTATATAGTGTAGTGTATAGTGTAGTGTATAGTGTAATGTATAGTGTAGTGTAGTACACTAGTACAGCACACTGGTGGGTTAGCGAGCCAAGCAACAAAATAGTGTAATATGTATAGTGTGTAGTGTATAGTGTATAGTATAGTGTGTAGTGTAGTATATAGTGTAGTATATATAGTGTGTAGTGGAGTGTATAGTGTAGTGTATAGTGTAGTGTATAGTATAGTGTATAGTGTAGTGTATAGTAGTGTATAGTAGTGTAGTGTATAGTGTAGTGTATAGTGTAGTGTATAGTGTAGTGTATAGTATAGTGTATAGTGTAGTATATAGTGTAGTGTATAGTGCAGTGTATAGTGTAGTGTAGTAGACTAATACAGAACACTGGTGGGTTAAATTTCGATTTAAAGCTTTCGAGACTGCAAGGATTCATCTTCTTTGGTTCTTTCGGTAAAGTCACGTAGAATGAGAATAAAATAATAAATTGATAAAATAAAATAACACAATAATATTCTCACGACGTTTCGGCCACAACACAAGCGGCCTTCATCAGGTGAAAGGACGAGACCGCTTGTGTTGTGGCCGAAACGTCGTGAGAATATTATTGTGTTATTTTATCAATTTATTATTTTATTCTCATTCTACGTGACTTTACCGAAAGAACCAAAGAAGACTGGTGGGTTAGCGAACCAAGCAACAACATTTGCACTCTGGATACCGTGACATTTCGCCAGTAATCACAACAACCAGCTTCATCGGGCGACAGCGACAATTGTGCATTTATTTATTTACACAATCTAACCCGGACGATATCGGGTCGCCGAAAACCAACAGCGTCAAACTACGAAAGTGCCGCAGCATCACGGGAGCGGCCGATGAAACCGGCCGGGTTCGGGGAGAAATAAAAAAAACCGGGACGCTGACGGGGCGCACGAAGGCCCACGGCGTTGTACGCGCCATCGTGACGCCGCTCGTCGCCCCGGTAAAACAATAATATAAACACGCGGAACTCCCTCTCGGTGCCGGACGTCGTGACGGACCGTGCCGATGTCGCCGCTCGTCGACCCCCGGCCACGCGAGGGCGAATTTAAATTCTCCCCCCACCACCCCACCCCACCCCCCTCCCCCTGGCTCCCAGTCGTCTCCCGTCCAGCAGCACAACGCCGGGGGAAAGCACTGGGAGGTGAGAGACCGTCGCGAAGACCAAAATAAAATAACAAAAACACTGCGTCCGGTAACGGAGAGCTCTTTCGTAAAACAAAATTCCCACCCCCACCCCCACCCCACCCAAAAAAAAAAGTGAAAAGCCAAACTCGGGGCACCGATTGTAACCGGCACGAGGCAAATATCCCCCAATGCTGAAAAACATCGCTCAGTTGGGATCAAACAACAACAACAACAAATATTCTTGCTTCTTTCGAGGGGGGGGGTTCACCCGCTCGTGAAGCGAAAAGCCCCGGCGTTGCCGCCGGCAACCACGGCAAGGTGGGGCGCGGCAAGGCGGAGCGCGGCAAGGTGGAGCACTCCAAGGTGGAGCACTCCAAGGTGGAGCACTCCAAGGTGGAGCACTCTCGCTCCTCCCCCCCCCCACCCCGAGCCGCTTCTCAAAAATCTTCCTCCCTCGCCTCGTCGTCATCTTCGTCTGTGAAAACCTGCGGGGGTCGGAATAAATTAGAGAGACAGTGACCGACCCCACCCCCACCCCCCCCCCCCCACCCACTGGGGTGGCCAGAAGCGGATCGCTCACTCAGCCTAAGCAGGAGCATCGGTGATGTGGGCGGACACTCGCTCGCTCGCCGCTCGCTCGCCGCTCGCTCACCACTCGCTCGCCACCCACCCCTCCTCACCGCGTAGTCGTAGCTTCCAGCTCCGCCGTCTTGGTGCTGAGGCTGCGGTGGCAACCCGTGCAGCCCCTCATCCGCCTCGTTGCCACTCTCCAGCGTTAGCAAGCAGCCACGGTGGCCCTCCGCGTTTCTCCGCGGTTCCTTGAGGAGCGTGGGGGGACCCTCCGTGGGGCCCCAGGGCTCGTGACGACGCTGACGCTGCCGGCGGCGGCGGCGTCGGCGGCGGTAGAGCGGCGGTAGCAGCAGCAGCAGCGTGGCCACCAGGGCGAGGCTCACGCCGAGGATTGTGGCCGGAGCGGCCCAGCCGGCCCGGCCCGCCGCCGCCGCCTTCTCTGCGTGGCACAACAACGATCCCCCGCGTGGCGTCAGCGTGCCGCCGTAACACGACGACGACAACCGTCGCAATGACCACACGCGCCAGGCTAGGTGCGCTTTGAGGCTCGCGGCGCTCACACCCGGGCGTTGCGGGTCGAGGGAGCGAGACGAAGGGACGGACGGAGACAAAGTCTCCCCCGTGAAGGCCCCAGCGGACTGTCGGGGCGGGTGCCGTTAGCGAGTGTCAGCAGCTGTGAAGGCCGTGATTGTGACAAACGGGGGGATGGGTGGCCAGAACAGGGACACACACACGGACACACACACACACGCACACACACACACGTACACACACGGACACACACGCACACACACACGCACACACACACATACACGCACACACACACACACACACGCACACACACACGTACACACACGTACAAACACGCACACACGGACACGCACACGGACACACACACACGCACACACACACGCACACACACACGTACACACACGTACACACACACACGCACACACGGACACGCACACACACGCACACACACACGCACACACACACGTGCATGCACGCACACACGGACACACACGCACAGACATGCATGCAACAACAACAACAACCGCCATTCGCCACTAAGTGGCGGTGACGTCACCACGACGCTTGTGCCAGGCTATGTGCACCCTGAGGCCACGTGAAGTGTCGAACGCCCGCTGGCAGGAGGTCACGGGGCAGACCCAGGTGCCACGGGTCGACTGACTGAGATGACTGGCTGATGCACCACCTGTGCCCCCTACTGTGCCAACCTGCTGTGCTTTAGCCACCCGGCGCTCCGCTCGCTGTTGTGAGCGTCGCTCCTCCGCCCTCCGTTGTTGTTGGAGGGCGACTGCCTCCAACTGCCCAGTAGCATCCTTCACGAGCCTCCTCCACAGAGGCCGATCTTGACACCGCTGGTACCAGTCATCGGCAAGTCCACTCAGCTCCACGTCCTCCTGTACCACATCACTCCATCTCTTCTCTAGCCCGTGCCGCGCCCGCTTAGCCCCCTCAATCCGGCCAAACAAAAGCTGTTTCGGCATGCGGTGGCTGGGCATGCGGGCTACATGACCCAGCCATCGCAGCCTTGCCTGCCGGAGGAGCTCACCGATGGGACCCTGCCCAGATCTTTCAAGGATTTGTGAGCTCCTCACACAATCCAGTCTGGTTAAACCCAGGATGGATCGTAGGCAGGCCAGCCTAAATGTTTCTAACCGGCGAAGATGTTCCATTAGGGGGGTCCACGTTTCGCAAGCGTAGAGAAGGGAGGGAATGACCGTGGCCGAGAAGACCTGAAGCTTAGTGCGGAGCGACAGACCAGGTAGCTTCCACACAGCGTTACGCAACCGATGAAAAGATATTGCCGCTCGACTGATTCGGAGTGAGACCTCTGCTGTTAAACTGGTGCCAGTCATAAGCACACTGCACAGGTATGGGAAACTCTCCACTCTCTCCACAACTGCCCCATCACCGATTGGGAGTTGTGGGGGTGGAGTGTCCGATGGTACAAAATACCCAGGCAGGTGCTTGGTTTTGGTGGGGCTGATGGTAAGGCCCCACCTCTTAGTGGCACGCTCCAGTCTCAGCAGCAGCGTCTCCAACTCCTCCTCTGACTGAGCAGCTATTACCAAGTCATCAGCATACATAACGTGGTTGAGCAATAGGGAGCCATCCCTTGACCGCACCCGGGCATCGATTAGCCTCCCATTATATCTGTACCATATGGAGATTCCCCCGGTACAGCTATTGAAGGCTTCACGAACTACGTGGTCAAAATAGATGTTAAATAATGTGGGAGCCAGAGGACATCCCTGTCGCACCCCAAGGTGTACAGGGAATGGCTCTGACTCCCGGCCACGTAGTTTTACCCGGGCCCGCTCACCATCATGAAGGTCCTTAATGATCGTGAGCAGAGGGTCAGGTACTCCAAAAGCACGAAGAACGACCCAGAGCCCAGGCCTACTGATGGTATCATAGGCCTTGACCAGGTCAATAAAGCAGAGATGTAGGTCTTGTTGGAATTCCCTACACCTCTGCTGTAGCAGACGGACAGAAAATATGGCATCTGTGCAGGACCGCCCTTTCCTGAAACCGCATTGGGGCTCCGCAAGCCTCTCCTCAGCGTGCCTGGCAAGGGGATGCTGAATAATCCTTGCCAGGACCTTTCCCGGCACACTGAGGAGTGAGATGCCCCTGTAGTTGTTACAGTCTGTGCGGTCCCCCTTCTTAAAAAGGGGGACCACCAGGGCATCCTTCCAATCCTGCGGAACCCGTCCAGTGGTCCAGACTGTTGTTATGATGTCATATAGGGCAGTCTGTGCACAAACGCCACCCTCCCTCAGCATTTCGCTTGGAAGATCATCTCTGCCCGCTGCCTTTCCTGGTCTCAGACTCCGGATCGCCTTCAATACTTCCTCAGCAGATGGCACCTCAGCCAGCCACTCACAGGGGGTGACTTCATCCAATATTTGAGGCACCGCAGCCTCAGCAGGGTCATCCTCACTTTGTGCCACGATGTTTTCCTGGCTGAGGGATTTTCCCTCCCCCAGGACCTCACAGAAATGCTCAGCAAATCTGCGAACCTGTTCCTGGGGGTCGGAAATTGGATCGCCGTTTTTTCCCCTAATGATGGTAATAGGTGTGGCGCTGCAGGTTACTTTTTTGATGGAGTTAAATAGAGATTTGTGATCACGGGCCACTGAGGCAGACTCCATCTCCTCAGCAACCCGCGACCACCACCCATCCTTGCAGCGCCTCACGGCTCTCCGAACCTCCGAGCGAAGGCTGCGGTAAGCCTCCTCATTCTCTGACGTGGGACTCTGTAGCCGATGACAGTGGGCCTGTCGCTTTTTCTCAACCATCGTGAACAACTCCTCTGTCATCCAGGGTGTCTGGGGAGGTCTGGACCGCGTACCCAAAGCAGCCATTGCAGCTGCATGAGTCACAGTCCTAAACCTCGCCCATTTACCCTCGACATCAGGAGGAGTCGGGGACGATGCCAATCCCAGCCGCAAGCGATGATGAAATTCTCGCTTGCAACTTTCATCAGATAACTGAGACCAGGCCACTTTAGGTTGGAATGGGGTCCTGGGTGTACACCCACCACCGGAGTGGAAGAATGGCAGGCGCATCTTACAGATGACTAGTCGATGGTCAGAGGGCAGATCAGCTCCACGGTAGGTCCTGGTGTCAAGGACATGGGCTCGCATTCGCTGGTCCGTCACTATGTAGTCCAGCAGATGTTCTTGCTTGGACCCGGCATGCATCCATGATGTTGTGTGGATGCGCCGATGCCGGAACAGCGTGTTGGTAATTACAAGCCCATGGGCTGCACAAAAATCTAGCAGCCTCCTACCGAGGCTGCTAGATTTGCATGCACACGCACACAGACAGACACGCACCAACACACGTGCATGCACACACATACAGACACGCACGCACACACACACATCCACACGCACACGGACAGACATGCACACGCACACGGACAGACACGCACCAACACACACACACACGTACACGGACACGCACACACACGCACACACGTACACGGACACACACACACACCCACACACACGTACACACACAGACACGTACACGCACACACACACACACACGGACACACACACACATGTACACGGACACAGACACACACACACACACGGACACACACACACACATGGACACACATCCACACACGTACACGGACACGCACACACACGCACACACGTACACGGACACACACACACACCCACACACACGTACACACACAGACACGTACACGCACACACACACACACACGGACACACACACACATGTACACGGACACAGACACACACACACACACGGACACACACACACACATGGACACACATCCACACACGTACACGGACACACACACACGGACACACACACACACACGGACACACACACGTACACACACACACACACGCACACGGACACACACACATGCAACATTCAGAGATGCGAACAAACCTGTTCGTGTGTCCAGTTGCCTGTTCGGACCGAAAGTCGTGAGTTCAACCGGCGTGCAACAGACGGCGGTGGTGGCGTCTACATCGGTAGAGCGTGAAGAACCAGTGGCATCTACATCTGTAGAGCGTGAAGAGCCAGTGGCATCTACATCTGTAAAACGTGAAGAACCAGTGGCATCTACATCTGTAGAACGTGAAGAACCAGTGGCGTCTACATCGGTAGAACGTGAAGAACCAGTGGCATCTACATCTGCAGAAGGTGAAGAACTAGTGGCATCTACATCTGCTGAACGCGAAGAACCAGTGGCATCTACATCTGTAAAACGTGAAGAACCAGTGGCGTCTACATAGGTAGAACGTGAAGAACCAGTGGCATCTACATTTGTAGAACGTGAAGAACCAGTGGCATCTACATCTGTAGAACGTGAAGAACCAGTGGCGTCTACATCGGTAGAACGTGAAGAACCAGTGGCGTCTACATCGGTAGAACGTGAAGAACCAGTGGCATCTACATCTGCAGAGCGTGAAGAACCAGTGGCATCTACATCTACAAAACGAGAAGAACCAGTGACATTAACATCAACAGAATACGAAAAACCAGTGACATGTACATCTGCAGAACGTAAAGAATCAGTGGCATCTACATCTCCAGAAGGTGAAGAACCAGTGGCATCTACATCTGTAGAACGTGAAAAACCAGTGGCATCTACATCTGTAGAACGTGAGGAACCAGTGGCATCTACATCTGTAGAACGTGAAAAACCAGTGGCATCTACATCTGTAGAACGTGAGGAACCAGTGGCATCTACATCTGCAGAAGGTGAAGAACCAGTGGCATCTACATCTGCTGAACGTGAAGATCCAGTGTCATTAACATCTGCGGAACGTGAAGAACCAGTGGCATCTACATCTGCAGAGCGTGAAGAACCAGTGGCATCTACATCTGCAGAACGTGAAGAACCAGTGGCATCTACATCTGCAGAACGTGAAGAATCAGTGTAATCTACATCTGTAGAAGGTGAAGAACCAGTGGCATCTACATCTGCAGAAGAGAATGAGCTTTGGGTCTCTGTGTGAGTCTATGGGTCTCTGTCTGAGTAGTCTATGGGTGTCTGTGTGAGTAGTCTATGGATGTCTGTGTGATGAGTCTATGGGTCTCTGTGTGAGGAGTCTATGGGTGTCTGTGTGAGTAGTCTATGGGTGTCTGTGTGAGTAGTCTATGAGTCTCTGTGTGAGTAGTCTATGGGTCTCTGTGTGAGTAGTCTATGGGTCTCTGTGTGAGTAGTCTATGGGTGTCTGTGTGAGTAGTCTATGGGCAACTGTGTGAGTAGTCTATGGGTGTCTGTGTGAGTAGTCTATGGGTCTCTGTGTGAGCAGTCTATGGGTGTCTGTGTGATGAGTCTATGGGTCTCTGTGTGAGTAGTCTATGGGTGTCTGTGTGAGTAGTCTATGGGTCTCTGTGTGAGTAGTCTATGGGTGTCTGTGTGATGAGTCTATGGGTCTCTGTCTGAGTAGTCTATGGGTGTCTGTGTAAGTAGTCTATGGGTGTCTGTATGATGAGTCTATGGGTCTCTGTGTGAGTAGTCTATGGGTGTCTGTGTGATGAGTCTATGGGTCTCTGTCTGAGTAGTCTATGGGTGTCTGTGTGAGTAGTCTATGGGTGTCTGTGTGAGTAGTCTATGATTCTCTGTGTGAGTAGTCATTGGATCTCTGTGTGAGTAGTCTATGGGTGTCTGTGTGAGTAGTCTATGGGTGTCTGTGTGAGTAGTCTATGATTCTCTGTGTGAGTAGTCATTGGATCTCTGTGTGAGTAGTCTATGGGTGTCTGTGTGAGTAGTCTATGGGTGTCTGTGTGAGTAGTCTATGGGTGTCTGTGTGAGTAGTCTATGGGTGTCTGTGTGAGTAGTCTATGGGTGTCTGTGTGAGTAGTCTATGAGTCTCTGTGTGAGTAGTCTATGGGTCTCTGTGTTAGTAGTCTATGGGTGTCTGTGTGAGTAGTCTGTGAGTCTCTGTGTGAGTATTCTATGGGTCTCTGTGTGAGTAGTCTATGGGTGTCTGTGTGAGTAGTCTATGGGTATCTGTGTGAGTAGTCTATGGGTGTCTGTGTGAGTAGTCTATGGGTGTCTGTGTGAGTAGTCTATGGGTCTCTGTGTGAGTAGTCTATGGGTGTCTGTGTGAGTAGTCTATGGGCCTCTGTGTGAGTAGTCTATGGGTGTCTGTGTGTGTAGTCTATGGGTCTCTGTGTGAGTAGTCTATGGGTGTCTGTGTGATGAGTCTATGGGTCTCTATGTGAGTAGTCTATGGGTGTCTGTATGAGTAGTCTATGGGTCTCTGTGTGAGTAGTCTATGGGTGTCTGTGTGATGAGTCTATGGGTCTCTGTCTGAGTAGTCTATGGGTGTCTGTGTGAGTAGTCTATGGGTGTCTGTGTGATGAGTCTATGGGTCTCTGTGTGAGTAGTCTATGGGTGTCTGTGTGAGTAGTCTATGGGTGTCTGTGTGATGAGTCTATGGGTCTCTGTCTGAGTAGTCTATGGGTGTCTGTGTGAGTAGTCTATGAGTGTCTGTGTGAGTAGTCTATGAGTCTCTGTGTAAGTAGTCTATGGGTTTTGATTTAAAGCTTTCGTGACTGCAGTAATTCATATTCTTAGTTTTTTCAGTAAAGTCACGTTGAAGGGAAACAACAAAATAATAAAAAATATATAAAACAATAAAAAATTCTCACGACGTTTCGACCACAACTCAAACGGTCGTCTTCAGGTGTGTTGGTTTGCATAAATGTATTTTTAAACGGCGCATTTATTTATTTATAAAAAAACGTTAGGGCCACGCGCAACGATTTGGCAGTTTATTTAAGACTAGTCCATCTATATTCTGAAAAGAGGAGGGGGGAGACGAAATTTGTTATAATGTATGCTGTCTGAAAGCCACTGTAAGCGTGAACAATCAATTAAGACCTGAAATGGTTTATCAAATCTTTCCAATGATTGCTAAGTTAGAATCCATCTTGTCGGTTGAAATTGTCTCTGTGCTTGTATATGTGGATAGCCTCATGAACGAATCTCTCATGGAAGCCAGATGGCTTACAAAGAACCTCTGTCTTGGAAAAGTCAATGGCATGTGAGCCTACTGAATTAGAACAATGATCTGCCACGGCCGAGGTGTTGGTCCTACCGTGTTTAAGGTCTGCTTTGTGTTCACGAATGCGATCCGAGACATGGCGTTTGGTTTCTCCAATATAACTACTACCACAGAGGCAACTTAGTTTGTAGACACCAGGGTATTGTATGTCCGGAATCACATCTTTTACAGACGGAACCAGATCACGGATTGTATGTAATGTGTTGAAACGGACCTGGATCTTGTGTTTATTCAAGATTTTGGAGATCTTTTTTGTGATCCCCGCAATGTATGGTAAAGTGATGGTTTTGAAAGGCTCCTCAAGAGGGTTCTTCTTCATGGTTTGAGTGATAGCTTTGCGGATTGTATAGTCGGAGTAACCATTAGCCCTAAGAGCTTGGTGTACGTGCTTGAGTTCACTGCTTATGTGTTCCTGGTCGGATATGCATTGGGCTCTATGATACAGAGTCTTTATGAGAGAATTCTTCTGTGATGGATGGTGGTGGGAATCCGGTTTCAGATAAGCATCCGTATGGGTAGCTTTCCTGTAGACAGAGTGGCTCATTGAACCATCAGGTCTCTTTTCAATTAGGACATCCAAAAAAGGTATCTTGCCATCTATTTCGACTTCCATGGTAAATCTGATGGCTGGGTGTATGGAATTGATGTGGTCGAAGAATTGGTCTAGAGCAGGCCGGCCATGTGGCCAGATGACAAAAGTGTCATCCACGTACCTCTTCCATACTTCACTTAGAATGGAACTTTCTACAACCAAACTGAGGGCACCCCAATGGGCTCCCCCCTTTCTCCAGTTATAGCTAACATTTTCATGGAGAAATTTGAGACTGACGCCATCCAGACTGCCACTCTGCGCCCAACCTTATGGAAGAGGTACGTGGATGACACTTTTGTCATCTGGCCACATGGCCGGCCTGCTCTAGACCAATTCTTCGACCACATCAATTCCATACACCCAGCCATCAGATTTACCATGGAAGTCGAAATAGACGGCAAGATACCTTTTTTGGATGTCCTAATTAAAAAGAGACCTGATGGTTCAATGAGCCACTCTGTCTACAGGAAAGCTACCCATACGGATGCTTATCTGAAACCGGATTCCCACCACCATCCATCACAGAAGAATTCTCTCATAAAGACTCTGTATCATAGAGCCCAATGCATATCCGACCAGGAACACATAAGCAGTGAACTCAAGCACGTACACCAAGCTCTTAGGGCTAATGGTTACTCCGACTATACAATCCGCAAAGCTATCACTCAAACCATGAAGAAGAACCCTCTTGAGGAGCCTTTCAAAACCATCACTTTACCCTACATTGCGGGGATCACAAAAAAGATCTCCAAAATCTTGAATAAACACAAGATCCAGATCCGTTTCAACACATTACATAAAATCATTGATCTGGTTCCGTCTGTAAAAGATGTGATTCCGGATATACAATACCCTGGTGTCTACAAACTAAGTTGCCTCTGTGGTAGTAGTTACATTGGAGAAACCAAACGCCATGTCTCGGACCGCATTCGTGAACACAAAGCAGACCTTAAACACGGTAGGACCAACACCTCGGCCGTGGCAGATCATTGTTCTAATTCAGTAGGCTCACATGCCATTGACTTTTCCAAGACAGAGGTTCTTTGTAAGCCATCTGGCTTCCATGAGAGATTCGTTCATGAGGCTATCCACATATACAAGTACAGAGACAATTTCAACCGAGAAGATGGATTCTATCTTAGCAATCATTGGAAAGATTTGATAAACCATTTCAGGTCTTAATTGATTGTTCACGCTTACAGTGGCTTTCAGACAGCATACATTATAAAAAATTTCATCTCCCCCCTCCTCTTTTCAGAATATAGATGGACTAGTCCTAAATAAACTGCCAAATCGTTGCGCGTGGCGCTATCGGTTTTTTATAAATAAATAAATGCGCCATTTAAAAATACATTTATGCAAACCAACACACCTGAAGACGACCGTTTGAGTTATGGTCGAAACGTCGTGAGAATTTTTTTATTGTTTTATACATATTTTATTATTTTGTTGTTTCCCTTCAACGTGACTTTACCGAAAAAACTAAGAATATGAATTACTGCAGTCACGAAAGCTTTAAATCAAAATTTAATCGCCTCTACGGGGAGGGTTTTCACATAACTTTAAGATCCTTCAACAAACTCCGGGATAAGAAAGCTCAGCTGATCGAGTCTCACACCTTCCTGAAGAGATGCCGCGACTCTGGGGTAATACCAATCGCATTTACACTGACCTCTGCTGCTGTAACTTCTTCTAATGCGAAACGAATTCTTTTCAAAACTAGCTTAGCTCTTATCTCAGAAAAAATCAGACTTATACGCACCGAACTAGATCAGTTAGACAAGACACTCTACAAATCACACTTATCATTGACGGCAACAATGTCCACATCGGATTGGGAACATGTAGACAATATGACTGCCTCTTCAGCTGCTACTGTCGACCAAATGTAAGGAAAACCTGATTTCCAAATTTAACCTCCTCTTCAACAAAAGACCGGACCCACACACCAAAAAGTTAGACGTTAACAAAGTCGTAATTAATCGCAGTAACAGTTCTATTTCCGATGGTCTGAAATCCGTTTTAGCTAAAGGTCTAAACTTTGCAGTCACACCTAAATACATACCAGTTAATGATATAATTGCCCAAGTAGACGTTGCTCTCAGGGGCCTGGGTCACATCGCTGCAGACGTAGCAAGATCTGAAATCGCTGCAACCCTCAAAAACGCTAAGATGCCAGCTAGCAACCTCAGCAAAGATGAGCGTTTTGAATTATATAAATTTAAAAAGAGGAATGATATTGTAGTCCTCTCAGCTGACAAAGGCAATGCTACTGTCATCATGGATAAAATAGAATACAACAACAAAATTAAAGAATTACTCGACGATGGTAGTTATACAAAAATAAAAAGAGATCCCACCAACAGCCTCGTCACACAAACCAACAAAATAATTTATGATTCAACCGCATTAATTGATCAATCTAAACAGTTTTCGTTGAAACCTTCTGCTGCCAGGCCACCAAGATTATACGGCTTACCAAAAATACATAAAGTAGATACACCCCTTCGTCCCATAGTCTCTACTATCGGCTCCCCCACCCACAAACTAGCTCGTTTTTTGTCTGAAATCCTGCGTCCTTTCACTGGAAAGACCACCTCTGCGGTACAAAATTCTACTCACCTGGTATCGACAATCAAGGGTATTTCCCTTTCCCCAGATGACCTGCTTGTCAATTTTGATGTAGTTTCCTTATTCACCAAGGTTCCTGTACCTGACACCATTGCAATCATTGAAGACTTGGTTCATCAAGGACTAAACACTGAGGTACCCCCCCTGGTGAGACACTGTTTAACCAATACATACTTCACTTGGAATGGAACTTTCTACAAACAAACTGAGGGCAACCCAATGGGCTCCCCCCTTTCTCCAGTTATAGCTAACATTTTCATGGAGAAATTTGAGACTGACGCCATCCAGACTGTCACTCTGCGCCCAACCTTATGGAAGAGGTACGTGGATGACACTTTTGTCATCTGGCCACATGGCCGGCCTGCTCTAGACCAATTCTTCGACCACATCAATTCCATACACCCAGCCATCAGATTTACCATGGAAGTCGAAATAGATGGCAAGATACCTTTTTTGGATGTCCTAATTGAAAAGAGACCTGATGGTTCAATGAGCCACTCTGTCTACAGGAAAGCTACCCATACGGATGCTTATCTGAAACCGGATTCCCACCACCATCCATCACAGAAGAATTATCTCATAAAGACTCTGTATCATAGAGCCCAATGCATATCCGACCAGGAACACATAAGCAGTGAACTCAAGCACGTACACCAAGCTCTTAGGGCTAATGGTTACTCCGACTATACAATCCGCAAAGCTATCACTCAAACCATGAAGAAGAACCCTCTTGAGGAGCCTTTCAAAACCATCACTTTACCCTACATTGCGGGGATCACAAAAAAGATCTCCAAAATCTTGAATAAACACAAGATCCAGGTCCGTTTCAACACATTACAAAAAATCCGTGATCTGGTTCCGTCTGTAAAAGATGTGATTCCGGACATACAATACCCTGGTGTCTACAAACTAAGTTGCCTCTATGGTAGTAGTCACATTCGAGAAACCAAACGCCATGTCTCGGACCGCATTCGTGAACACAAAGCAGACCTTAAACACGGTAGGACCAACACCTCGGCCGTGGCAGATCATTGTTCTAATTCAGTAGGCTCACATGCCATTGACTTTTCCAAGACAGAGGTTCTTTGTAAGCCATCTGGCTTCCATGAGAGATTCGTTCATGAGGCTATCCACATATACAAGCACAGAGACAATTTCAACAGAGAAGATGGATTCTATCTTAGCAATCATTGGAAAGATTTGATAAACCATGTCAGGTCTTAATTGATTGTTCACGCTTACAGTGGCTTTCAGACAGCATACATTATAAAAAATTTCGTCTCCCCCCTCCTCTTTTTAGAATATAGATGGACTAGTCCTAAATAAACTGCCAAATCGTTGCGCGTGGCGCTAACGTTTTTTTAAATAAATAAATGCGCCGTTTAAAAATAAATATATGCAAACCAACACACCTGAAGACGACCGTTTGAGTTATGGTCGAAACGTCGTGAGAAATTTTTATTGCTTTATATATATTTTATTATTTTGTTGTTTCCCTTCAACGTGACTTTACCGAAAAAACTAAGAATATAGTCTATGGGTCTCTGTGTGAGCAGTCTATGGGTGTCTTTGTGAGTAGTCTATGGGTGTCTGTGTGAGTAGTCTATGGGTGTCTTTGTGAGTAGTCTATGGGTGTCTGTGTGAGTAGTCTATGGGTCTCTGTGTGAGTAGTCTATGGGTGTCTGTGTGAGTAGTCTATGGGCCTCTGTGTGAGTAGTCTATGGGTGTCCGTGTGAGTAGTCTATGGGTCTTTGTGTGAGTAGTCTATGGGTGTCTGTGTGATGAGTCTATGGATCTCTGTGTGAGTAGTATATGGGTGTATGTGTGTTTAGTCTATGGGTGTCTGTGTGGTGAGTCTATAGGTCTCTGTGTGATGAGTCTATGGGTCTCTGTGTGAGTAGTCTATGGGTGTCTGCGTGATGAGTCTATGGGTGTCTGTGTGAGTAGTCTATGGGTCTCTACGTGAATAGTCTATGGGCCTCTGTGTGAGTAGTCTATGGGTGTCTGTGTGAGTCTATGGGTCTCTGTGTGATGAGTCTATGGGTCTCTGTGTAAGTAGTCTATGGGTGTCTGTGTGAGTAATCTATGGGTCTCTGTGTGAGTAGTCTATGGGTGTCTGTGTGAGTAGTCTATGGGTCTCTGCGTGAGTAGTCTATGGGTCTCTGCGTGAGTATTCTATGGGCCTCTGTGTGAGTAGTCTATGGGTGTCTGTGTGAGTCTATGGGTCTCTGTGTGAGTAGTCTATGGGTCTCTGTGTGAGTAGTCTATGGGTGTCTGCATGAGTAGTCTATGGGTGTCTGTGTGATGAGTCTATGGGTGTCTGTGTGAGTAGTCTATGGGTCTCTGTGTGAGTAGTCTATGGGTCTCTGTGTGAGTAGTCTATGGGTCTCTGTGTGAGTAGTCTATAGGTCTCTGTGTGAGTAGTCTATGGGTCTCTGTGTGAGTAGTCTATGGGTCTCTGTGTGAGTAGTCTATGGGTCTCTGTGTGAGTAGTCTATGGGTCTATGTGTGATGAGTCTATGGGTCTCTGTGTGATGAGTCTACGGGTCTCTGCGTGAGTAGTCTATGGGTGTCTGTGTGAGTAGTCTATGGGTCTCTGCGTGAGTAGTCTATGGGTCTCTGCGTGAGTAGTCTATGGCTCTCTGTGTGATGAGTCTATGGGTGTCTGTGTGGTGAGTCTATGGGTCTCTGCGTGAGTAGTCTATGGGTCTCTGTGTGAGTAGTCTATGGGTCTCTGCGTGAGTAGTCTATGGGTCTCTGCGTGGGGCAGTGCCAATCCTCACCGATGACAGAGAGGCTGACCCTCCCCTCGTAGTTGCCGTGGGGGAAGGTGGCCACGTGGCAGAGGAAGAGGCCCCCGTCGCCAGCCCGCACGTCCAGCAGCTCCAGCGAAACGTCGCCGGGAGGCCCCCCAACGCGGAACCGCAGTCGGCCCGCGAGGGACGAGTTGGAGTACGCCGTGCCGTGCAGCGGGCTGAGTGCGGCCAAATTGGCCCCCGCCCAGACGTTGCCACGGGAGGCCTTCAGCCAGTTGGCCTGCACCACCACCACGGCCGCACCCCACAGGACGCAGCGCAGCACCGCCACCTTCTGGCCGACCACCGCCGTGACCTGGCCGTCCGTGTCGACACCCACACGAGGGGCTGGGTGGGAAGACAACACAGAGACCCATAGACTACTCATAGAGACCCATAGACTACTCACGCAGAGTCCCATAGACGACTCAGAGACCCACAAGACTACCCACGCAGAGATCCATAGAGTACTCATAGAGACCCATAGACTATCTTCTTTGGTAATTTCGATAAAGTCACGTAGAATGAGAATAAAATAATAAATTGATAAAATAACACAATAATATTCTTACGACGTATCGGCCACAACACAAGCGGCCATCATCAGGTGAAGGGACGAGACTGTCTGGAGGACAGCGCTGGTCTGAGCGTGGCTGTGTTCGCTCCAGCGCTGTCCTCGTGTTCGCTGAAGCGCTGTCCTCCAGACAGTCTCGTCCCTTCACCTGATGAAGACCGCTTGTGTTGTGGCCGAAACGTCGTGAGAATATGATTGTGTTATTTTATTTTATCAATTTATTTTATTCTCATTCTACGTGGTGACTTTACCGAAAGAACCAAAGATGAATCCTTGCAGTCACGAAAGCTTTAAATCGAAATCCATAGACTACTCATAGAAACTCATAGACTACTCACGCAGAGTCCCATAGACCACTCAGAGACCCACAAGACTACTCACACAGAGACCCATAGACCACTCATAGAGATCCACAAGACTACTCACACAGAGACCCACTTCACACGCACAAAAATACCTCTCACTCATTCACCCAGCCACCCACTCACCCACGGTGCTGTGTGGTGGAGGGACGGAGACACACGACAGTGGAGACCACTCCCCTGCCTTCCACCGTGGCAAGTCGGCTACCATTCTCATGCGGACGCAGTACTCATCCTCGCGTCCCGGCAGAAGCATCATTCGGTGTTGGTACCGGCATCCGATGAAGCGCTCCTGGCAGTAAGCATCATCATCATCATCAGTAGTAGCAGCAGTAGTAGTAGCAGAAACAGCATCATCATCAGTAGTAGTAGCATCATCAGTAGTAGTGTCATTGGTAGTATCATCATCATCAGTAGCAGCATCGCCACCCACCCACTCAACCACGCACATCTCCCGCCACAACCTCCCGACCCCCGTCACAACTCCCGCAATCTCTCACCGTGAGTTGAACGCCGCCTCTTGTCGAAATGTCAACCTGATGGTGGAACTTCACGTCGTGCGACACCAGCGCCCTCCACCCCCGCCCGACGGAGACCAACAACGACAGCTTCCGCACCTCTGGCTCTCCGTCGACCACCACCTCCAACTCCCCAGCCACCCCAGGACCACCGTCATCACGGCGGTCATCGTCACCGCCGTCACGGTCATCGTCATCGCCGTCGTCGTTGTCGCTGTAGCCATCATCGTCGTTGTCTTCATCGTCACCCACAACACCGCACTCCTCATCCTCACCACCATCGCCCTCCTCCTCCTCCTCCCCCCGCGTCAGTTTGTCGAGCCTCAGGGTGAACGACGGAGCGCTGAGCACAGCTGAGACACGGGAGAGGGGGGGTCATGGCGAGGGATGTTTGTGTGATCTCTCCCTGTCCTACAGAGTGAGTGAGTGAGTGGAGTTTGTGTGATCTCCCCCTGTCCTACAGAGTCTGTGAGTGGAGTTTGTGTGATCTCCCCCTGTCCTACAGAGTGAGTGGACTTTGTGTGATCTCCCCCTGTTCTACAGTGTGAGTGGAGTTTGTGTGATCTCCCCCTGTTCTACAGAGTGTGTGAGTGGAGTTTGTGTGATCTCCCCCTGTCCTACAGAGTGTGTGGAGTTTGTGTGATCTCCCCCTGTCCTACAGAGCGAGTGGAGTTTGTGTGATCTCCCCCTGTCCTACAGAGTGAGTGAGTGGAGTTTGTGTGATCTCCCCCTGTTCTACAGAGTGAGTGTGAGTGGAGTTTGTATGATCTCCCTGTTCTACAGAGTGAGTGGAGTTTGTGTGATCTCCCCCTGTCCTACAGAGTGAGTGGAGTTTGTGTGATCTCCCCCTGTCCTACAGAGTGAGTGGAGTTTGTGTGATCTCCCCCTGTTCTACAGTGTGAGCGGAGTTTGTGTGATCTCCCCCTGTTCTATAGAGTGAGCGAATGGAGTTTGTGTGATCTCTCCCTGCCCTACAGAGTGTGTGGAGTTTGTGTGATCTCCCCCTGTCCTACAGAGCGAGTGAGTTTGTGTGATCTCCTCCTGTCCTACAGAGTGAGTGGAGTTTGTATGATCTCCCCCTGTTCTACAGAGTGTGTGAGTGGAGTTTGTGTGATCTCTCCCTTTCTTACAGAGTGAGTGAGTGGACTTTGTGTGATCTCCCCCTGTCCTACAGAGCGAGTGGAGTTTGTGTGATCTCCCCCTGTCCTACAGAGTGAGTGAGTGGAGTTTGTGTGATCTCCCCCTGTTCTACAGAGTGAGTGTGAGTGGAGTTTGTATGATCTCCCTGTTCTACAGAGTGAGTGGAGTTTGTGTGATCTCCCCCTGTCCTACAGAGTGAGTGGAGTTTGTGTGATCTCCCCCTGTCCTACAGAGTGAGTGGAGTTTGTGTGATCTCCCCCTGTTCTACAGTGTGAGCGGAGTTTGTGTGATCTCCCCCTGTTCTACAGAGTGAGCGAATGGAGTTTGTGTGATCTCTCCCTGCCCTACAGAGTGTGTGGAGTTTGTGTGATCTCCCCCTGTCCTACAGAGCGAGTGAGTTTGTGTGATCTCCTCCTGTCCTACAGAGTGAGTGGAGTTTGTGTGATCTCCCCCTGTCCTACAGAATGAGTGGAGTTTGTATGATCTCCCCCTGTTCTACAGAGTGTGTGAGTGGAGTTTGTGTGATCTCTCCCTTTCTTACAGAGTGAGTGAGTGGACTTTGTGTGATCTCCCCCTGTCCTACAGAGTGAGTGGAGTTTGTGTGATCTCCCCCTGTTCTACAGAGTGAGTGAGTGGAGTTTGTGTGATCTCCCCCTGTCCTACAGAGTGAGTGAGTGGAGTTTGTGTGATCTCCCCCTATTCTGCAGAGTGTGTGAGTGGAGTTTGTGTGATCTCTCCCTTTCTTACAGAGTGAGTGAGTGGACTTTGTGTGATCTCCCCCTGTCCTACAGAGTGAGTGGAGTTTGTGTGATCTCCCCTTGTTCTACAGAGTGAGTGGAGTTTGTATGATCACCCCCTGTTCTACAGAGTAAGTGGAGTTTGTGTGATCTCCCCATGTTCTACAGAGTGTGTGAGTGGAGTTTGTGTGATCTCCCCCTGTCCTACAGAGTGAGTGAGTGGAGTTTGTATGATCACCCCCTGTCCTACAGAGTGAGTGAATGGACTTTGTGTGATCTCCCCCTGTTTTATAGAGTGAGTGGAGTTTATGTGATTTCCCCCTGTCCTACAGAGTGAGTGAGTGGAGTTTGTGTGATCTCTCCCTGTTCTACAGTGTGTGAGTGGAGTTTGTGTGATCTCCCCCTGTCCTACAGAGTGTGTGGAGTTTGTGTGATCTCCCCCTGTTCTACAGTGTGAGTGGAGTTTGTGATCTCCCCCTGTCCTACAGAGTGTGTGGAGTTTGTGTGATCTCCCCCTGTCCTACAGAGTGAGTGGAGTTTGTGCGATCTCCCCCTGTTCTACAGAGTGTGTGAGTGGAGTTTGTGTGATCTCCCCCTGTCCTACAGAGTGTGTGAGTGGAGTTTGTGTGATCTCCCCCTGTCCTACAGAGCGAGTGGAGTTTATGTGATCTCCCCCTGTCCTACAGAGTGAGTGTGTGGAGTTTGTGTGATCTCCCCCTGTTCTACAGAGTGAGTGGAGTTTGTGTGATCTCCCCCTGTCCTACAGAGTGAGTGGAGTTTGTGTGAACTCCCCCTGTCCTACAGAGTGAGTGAGTGGAGTTTGTGTGATCTCCCCCTGTCCTACAGAGTGAGTGGAGTTTGTGTGATCTCCCCCTGTCCTACAGAGTGAGTGGAGTTTGTGTGATCTTCCCCTGTCCTACAGAGTGAGTGGAGTTTGTGTGATCTCCCCCTGTCCTACAGAGTGAGTGGAGTTTGTGTGATCTCCCCCTGTCCTACAGAGTGAGTGGAGTTTGTGTGATCTCCCCCTGTCCTACAGAGTGAGTGGAGTTTGTGTGATCTCCCCCTGTCCTACAGAGTGAGTGAGTGGAGTTTGTGTGATCTCTCCCTGTCCTACAGAGTGAGTGAGTGGAGTTTGTGTGATCTCCCCCTGTCCTACAGAGTGACTGGAGTTTGTGTGATCTCCCCCTGTCCTACAGAGTGAGTGGAGTTTGTGTGATCTCCCCCTGTCCTACAGAGTGAGTGGAGTTTGTGTGATCTCCCCCTGTCCTACAGAGTGAGTGGAGTTTGTGTGATCTCCCCCTGTCCTACAGAGTGAGTGAGTGGAGTTTGTGTGATCTCTCCCTGTCCTACAGAGTGAGTGAGTGGAGTTTGTGTGATCTCCCCCTGTCCTACAGAGTGACTGGAGTTTGTGTGATCTCCCCCTGTCCTACAGAGTGAGTGGAGTTTGTGTGATCTCCCCCTGTCCTACAGAGTGAGTGGAGTTTGTGTGATCTCCCCCTGTCCTACAGTGAGTGAATGAGTGAGTGGAGTTTGTATGATCTCCCCCTGTCCTACAAAGTGAGTGAGTGGAGTTTGTGTGATCTCCCCCTGTACCTACAGAGTGAGTGGAGTTTGTGTGATCTCCCCTTGTTCTACAGAGTGAGTGGAGTTTGTATGATCACCCCCTGTTCTACAGAGTAAGTGGAGTTTGTGTGATCTCCCCCTGTTCTACAGAGTGTGTGAGTGGAGTTTGTGTGATCTCCCCCTGTCCTACAGAGTGAGTGAGTGGAGTTTGTATGATCACCCCCTGTCCTACAGAGTGAGTGAATGGACTTTGTGTGATCTCCCCCTGTTTTATAGAGTGAGTGGAGTTTGTGTGATCTCCCCCTGTCCTACAGAGTGAGTGGAGTTTATGTGATCTCCCCCTGTCCTACAGAGTGAGTGAGTGGAGTTTGTGTGATCTCTCCCTGTTCTACAGTGTGTGAGTGGAGTTTGTGTGATCTCCCCCTGTCCTACAGAGTGTGTGGAGTTTGTGTGATCTCCCCCTGTTCTACAGTGTGAGTGGAGTTTGTGATCTCCCCCTGTCCTACAGAGTGTGTGGAGTTTGTGTGATCTCCCCCTGTCCTACAGAGTGAGTGGAGTTTGTGCGATCTCCCCCTGTTCTACAGAGTGTGTGAGTGGAGTTTGTGTGATCTCCCCCTGTCCTACAGAGTGTGTGAGTGGAGTTTGTGTGATCTCCCCCTGTCCTACAGAGCGAGTGGAGTTTGTGTGATCTCCCCCTGTCCTACAGAGTGAGTGTGTGGAGTTTGTGTGATCTCCCCCTGTTCTACAGAGTGAGTGGAGTTTGTGTGATCTCCCCCTGTCCTACAGAGTGAGTGGAGTTTGTGTGATCTCCCCCTGTCCTACAGAGTGAGTGAGTGGAGTTTGTGTGAACTCCCCCTGTCCTACAGAGTGAGTGGAGTTTGTGTGATCTCCCCCTGTCCTACAGAGTGAGTGAGTGGAGTTTGTGTGATCTCCCCCTGTTCTACAGAGTGAGTGTGAGTGGAGTTTGTATGATCTCCCTGTTCTACAGAGTGCGTAGAGTTTGTGTGATCTCCCCCTGTCCTACAGAGTGAGTGGAGTTTGTGTGATCTCCCCCTGTCCTACAGAGTGAGTGGAGTTTGTGTGATCTCCCCCTGTTCTACAGTGTGAGTGGAGTTTGTGTGATCTCCCCCTGTTCTACAGAGTGAGCGAATGGAGTTTGTGTGATCTCTCCCTGCCCTACAGAGTGTGTGGAGTTTGTGTGATCTCCCCCTGTCCTACAGAGCGAGTGAGTTTGTGTGATCTCCTCCTGTCCTACAGAGTGAGTGGAGTTTGTGTGATCTCCCCCTGTCCTACAGAGTGAGTGGAGTTTGTATGATCTCCCCCTGTCCTACAGAGTGAGTGGAGTTTGTGTGATCTCCCCCTGTCCTACAGAGTGAGTGGAGTTTGTGTGATCTCCCCCTGTCCTACAGTGAGTGAATGAGTGAGTGGAGTTTGTATGATCTCCCCCTGTCCTACAGAGTGAGTGAGTGGAGTTTGTGTGATCTCCCCCTGTGCTACAGAGTGAGTGAGTGGAGTTTGTGTGATCTCCCCCTGTCCTACAGAGCGAGTGGAGTTTGTGTGATCTCCCCCTGTCCTACAGAGTGAGTGTGTGGAGTTTGTGTGATCTCCCCCTGTTCTACAGAGTGAGTGGAGTTTGTGTGATCTCCCCCTGTCCTACAGAGTGAGTGGAGTTTGTGTGATCTCCCCCTGTCCTACAGAGTGAGTGAGTGGAGTTTGTGTGAACTCCCCCTGTCCTACAGAGTGAGTGAGTGGAGTTTGTGTGATCTCCCCCTGTCCTACAGAGTGAGTGAGTGGAGTTTGTGTGATCTCCCCCTGTTCTACAGAGTGAGTGTGAGTGGAGTTTGTATGATCTCCCTGTTCTACAGAGTGCGTGGAGTTTGTGTGATCTCCCCCTGTCCTACAGAGTGAGTGGAGTTTGTGTGATCTCCCCCTGTCCTACAGAGTGAGTGGAGTTTGTGTGATCTCCCCCTGTTCTACAGTGTGAGTGGAGTTTGTGTGATCTCCCCCTGTTCTACAGAGTGAGCGAATGGAGTTTGTGTGATCTCTCCCTGCCCTACAGAGTGTGTGGAGTTTGTGTGATCTCCCCCTGTCCTACAGAGCGAGTGAGTTTGTGTGATCTCCTCCTGTCCTACAGAGTGAGTGGAGTTTGTGTGATCTCCCCCTGTCCTACAGAGTGAGTGGAGTTTGTATGATCTCCCCCTGTCCTACAGAGTGAGTGGAGTTTGTGTGATCTCCCCCTGTACTACAGAGTGAGTGGAGTTTGTGTGATCTCCCCCTGTCCTACAGTGAGTGAATGAGTGAGTGGAGTTTGTGTGAACTCCCCCTGTCCTACAGAGTGAGTGAGTGGAGTTTGTGTGATCTCCCCCTGTCCTACAGAGTGAGTGAGTGGAGTTTGTGTGATCTCCCCCTGTTCTACAGAGTGAGTGTGAGTGGAGTTTGTATGATCTCCCTGTTCTACAGAGTGCGTGGAGTTTGTGTGATCTCCCCCTGTCCTACAGAGTGAGTGGAGTTTGTGTGATCTCCCCCTGTCCTACAGAGTGAGTGGAGTTTGTGAGATCTCCCCCTGTTCTACAGTGTGAGTGGAGTTTGTGTGATCTCCCCCTGTTCTACAGAGTGAGCGAATGGAGTTTGTGTGATCTCTCCCTGCCCTACAGAGTGTGTGGAGTTTGTGTGATCTCCCCCTGTCCTACAGAGCGAGTGAGTTTGTGTGATCTCCTCCTGTCCTACAGAGTGAGTGGAGTTTGTGTGATCTCCCCCTGTCCTACAGAGTGAGTGGAGTTTGTATGATCTCCCCCTGTCCTACAGAGTGAGTGGAGTTTGTGTGATCTCCCCCTGTACTACAGAGTGAGTGGAGTTTGTGTGATCTCCCCCTGTCCTACAGTGAGTGAATGAGTGAGTGGAGTTTGTATGATCTCCCCCTGTCCTACAGAGTGAGTGAGTGGAGTTTGTGTGATCTCCCCCTGTGCTACAGAGTGAGTGAGTGGAGTTTGTGTGATCTCCCCCTGTCCTACAGAGTGAGTGGAGTTTGTGTGATCTCCCCCTGTCCTACAGAGTGAGTGAGTGGAGTTTGTGTGATCTCCCCCTGTGCTACAGAGTGAGTGAGTGGAGTTTGTGTGATCTCCCCCTGTCCTACAGAGTGAGTGAGTAGAGTTTGTGTGATCTCCCCTTGTGAGCCAAAGACACACACACAGGCAGAAAGAGTCACAGACATACACAGCGACACACACAGACAAAGATCCTCCGTGTAGCCTGAAAAAGACCGTTGGGGCAAGTGCTGTTAGTGAGCACCAGACAGACACGGACAAAGAGAGACACAGAGAGAGAGACACAGAGAGACACACACACACAGAGACACAGAGAGAGAGACACAGAGAGACACACACACAGAGACACAGAGAGAGACACACACAGAGACACAGAGAGAGAGACACAGGCATGTACAATCTCGTGCCACTCACTTTCCATCAAGGGCAGGACCACAACGGCGACCCAGCGTGAGGATCGCGACGGCGAGGATGAGAAGGAGAATCTCACACGGAGGAGGAAGCGGTCACCGGGATCGTCCAGCGCCGAGGAGACGTCGCACCGTGTCTCCGTTGTGGCAGCGCAGACGGTCTGCCAGCGGGCTCGTCTGAAGCTGCGCAGACAGAGACACAGGGAGGAGTGGTGAGGGTGGTGAGGAGCCAGTGGGTGAGAGAGACGTGTGTGTGTGTGAGTGAGTGGGTTGGTGGATGAGTGGGTTGGTGAGTGAGTGGGTGAGTGGGTTGGTGAGTGGGTGAATGGGTTGGTGAGTGAGTGGGTGAATGGGTGAGTGGATGATTGAGTGGGTGAGTGAGTGGGTTGGTGAGTGGGTTGGTGAGTGAGTGGGTGGGTGAGTGGGTTGGTGAGTGAGTGGGTGAGTGGGTAAGTTGGTTGGTGAGTGAGTGGGTGAGTGGGTTGGTGAGTGAGTGGGTGAATGAGTGGGTTGGTGAGTGGCTGAGTGAGTGAGCATCTCACAGTTTGCTCTGAACTCTGTATGTAACATTCAGGAACGTTGAGTTGGTCGTGGTCGTGGTGGTCGAGTTGATGGTTAAAGGATCAACAAGTGGGGGTCTATCCCCTCCATCCCCACTGGGAGCCACTTCAACGGGGTCCCAGCAAAGCGTCGCCAGGAGGTCTCGAGACTCCAAACGAACATTCAGTGGGAACAGCGGAGCTGGGCAGATGGGGAAAAAACACTCAAGAGTGCGCTAACCACTGCACCACCACTCCTCACACACACACAGTGCGCTAACCACTGCACCACCACTCCCCACACACTCACACACAGTGCGCTAACCACTGCACCACCACTCCTCACACACACACAGTGCGCTAACCACTGCACCACCACTCCCCACACACTCACACACAGTGCGCTAACCACTGCACCACCACTCCTCACTCACACACACGGTGCGCTAACCACTGCACCACCACTCCTCACACACACACAGTGCGCTAACCACTGCACCACCACTCCCCACTCACACACACAGTGACCTAACCACTGCACCACCACTCCCCACACTCACACAGTGTGCTAACCACTGCACCACCACTCCCCACACAATCACACAACCTGGCACCCGATTTATCGACCACCTCGGGCTCTGCTCACCGTGGCTGCTGCACGTGACGGGGTGGTGGTGGAGGAGGAGGAGAGGCAGGATGAAGGGGAAGAGTAGGCCAAGTTTGTAGAGTTTCGACATCGCCATTAACCCCACACGCAGCCACGCACCCGCCTCACCCAAGTCACGTGCTGAGGAAATCGATTCAAGGTTAAATTAAAAACTCGGATCGATTCCTGTGGGGATAACAAATGCGAATCGATAGTGGTCAAAAATGTAGCCGATGGCATCGATCCACATTGGGACTGCATTGGAATTGACGTTGGTCGTGAGTGTAAAATGGAATCGAATACATTTTCGATAACATGGGAATTGATTATGGCGATTTGTTCTAATAACATAGGAATCGATCTAGCTAGGGATTTAAAGCGCATAAAATCGAATCCCATTGGGATACCTACCATGAGAATCGATTGTGTTAGAAAAGGAGAGCGTTTAGAATCGATTCCTATTGAGAATGAATCAGAATCAGAAAGGGTTTTATTCGCCATGAAAGTTCACACCGACACGGAATTTACTTTGGCAGGATGGTGCATACATTCAACATATAGGAATCTAAAATCTTAAATAAGTTTTAAACAAGTCTTACTATAATAATAAGGGTTAAAAGTCTAACTAACGCCAAGGGGCTGAATTATATAAAATTGAATAAATATCGAATATAAAATAGCTTTAAGATATAATTTAAAAATAAAAAATACAAATAGGTTAACATAGTTAATATCGGCAAGGTGTCATTATGTAGATAAAATGTTAAAATCAGTGTTAGCCCTTGGCCTCGTTTAACAGGCCAGCAGCAGATGGGAAGAAACTGTTTTTATGGCGTGAGGTTTTGGTCCTGATGGACCGAAGCCTTCTGCCGGAGGGGAGTAGCTGAAACAGAGAGTGTCCAGGGTGGGAGAAATCGGCCACAATCTTCCTCGCTCGCCTCATGGACCTTGTCGTGTGCAGGTCCTCGAGGGTTGGTAGATTGCAGGCAATTACCTTCTCAGCAGTGTGGATGATACGCTGCAGTCTGCTCTTGTCCTTGGCAGTGGCAGCAGCATACCAGACGGTTATGGAGGAGGTGAGGATGGATTCAATGATCGCTGTATAGAATTGCACCATCATTGTCTTTGGCAGGTTGAATTTCTTCAGCTGCCGTAGAAAGTACATCCTCTGTTGAGCTTTCTTGGTGAGGGAGCTGATGTTCAATTCCCACTTAAGGTCCCGGGAGAGAATAGTGCCCAGGAAGCGGAAGGACTCTACAATTTTGACTGGGGAGTTTAACAGGGTGATGGGGGTGAGTGGTGCTGTATTCTTCCTGAAGTCCAAAACCATCTCAACTGTCTTTAGAGCATTTAGCTCTAAGTTGTTCTGGCTACACCAGGTCACCAGATTGTCAGCTTCCCACCTATAGTCAGACTCATCCCCACCAGAGATCAGCCCAATGAGGCTGGTGTCATCCGCAAACTTCAATAGTTTGACGGACAAATGATTGGAGGTGCAGCTGTTGGTATACAGGGAGAAGAGCAGAGGGGAAAGGACGCAGCCCTGAGGAGTTCCGGTGCTGATGGACCTGGAGTCAGAGACTTGTGTTCCCAGCTTAACGCACTGCTTCCTGTCAGACAGGAAGTCTGTGATCCATTTACAGGTGGTGTATGGCACGTTCAGCTGGAAGAGCTTGTCCTGAAGCAGGGCAGGGATGATGGTGTTGAAGGCAGAGCTGAAGTCCACAAACAGGATCCTGGCGTAGGATGCTGGGGCGTCCAGATGCTGTAGGGTGAAGTGGAGGGCCATGTTAACTGTATCGTCCACAGACCTGTTGGCTCTGTAGGCAAACTGAAGGGGGTCCAGGAGAGGGTCTGTGATGGCTTTGAGGTGTGCCAGGACCAGGCGCTCAAAAGACTTCATTACCACAGATGTAAGGGCGACCGGTCTGTAATCATTTAGTCCTGTTGGCCTTAGCTTTTTGGGCACAGGGATGATGGTGGAGGACTTGAGACAGGCTGGTACATGGCATGTCTCCAGGGAGGTGTTAAAGATGTTGGTGAACACCGGAGACAGCTGGTCAGCGCAGTGCCTGAGGGTGGCTGGAGAGACAGAGTCTGGCCCGGCTGCTTTGCGTGGATTCTGCCTCTTGAAAAGTCTATTAACTTCTCCCTCCTGAAGGGAGATAGTCGTCTCTGTAGTATTGGTGGGGGATGGGGCCTCTTGGGTCGGAAGGGGTGGTTCAGGACAGTCCAATTGTCTTTCAAATCTACAGTAGAACTCGTTCAGGTCGTTGGCTAGGCGGGAGTCGTTAGTGGTGTGGGGGGCTCTGGGTTTGTAGTTGGTGATCTGCCTGAGCCCTCTCCAGACAGAAGCAGCGTCTTTTGTAGAGAACTGGTGTTTTAGTCTCTCTGAGTACAGTCGTTTAGCCTCTCTCACCGCTTTGCTAAACCTGTTGTTCGACTCCTTGAATCTGTCTCTATCTCCACTCCTAAATGCTTCCTCCTTCTCCAACCTCAACCTTCTGAGCTTTGCTGAGAACCAGGGCTTATTGTTGTTAAAGTTCACCCTGGTACGTGTTGGGATACAGCAGTCCTCACAGAAGCTGATGTAGGACGTCACAGCCTCTGTGAGTTCATCCAGACTATTGGTAGCAGTCGTGAACATATCCCAGTCAGTACAATCTAAGCACGCCCGCAAATCTTCCACAGCCTCACTGGTCCACTGTTTAGATGTCCTCACAGCAGGTTTACAGAGTTTTAGTTTCTGCCTGTATGCAGGAATCAGGTGGACCATGGCATGGTCAGTGTCCTAGTGCTGCTCGGGGGACGGCGTGGTAGGCTCCACTGACTGTAGTGTAGCAGTGATCCAGAGTGTTCCCTTCTCTGGTTGGGCATTTAATGAATTGTATGTATTTGGGGAGTTCGTGGCTGAGATTACCTTTGTTAAAGTCGCCAAGTACGATAACCAACGAATCTGGATTTGCTCGCTCCACACTCAGAATCTGATCGGCGAGCATGCGTTGGGCCTCTTTAACCTGAGGACAAGGCGGCAAATAAACTCCGACCAAAATGAGCGACGCGAACTCGCGAGGCGAGTAAAACGGTTTACAGGTTATAAAAATTGATTCAAGGAGTGGAGAACAATGTTGCAGAATCACTGTGACATCTACACACCAGCCACTGTTAATGTAAAAACAAATACCACCGCCTTTCGTCTTGCCGGAGAGTGCTATGTCACGATCCGATCTTACAAGATGGAATCCTGCTAGTTGTAGCGAAGTGTCCGGAATCAAATCACACAGCCATGTTTCCGTGAAGCACAATGCAGAAGCTGAAAGAAAGTCTTTGTTTTTTACCATCAGTAGCTGAAGTTCATCCATTTTGTTGTACAGTGAACGTACATTGGAGAGGAAAAAGCTCGGCAGCACTGTTCGGATTCCGCGTCTGCGTAGCCGTACTAGAGCCCCCGACCGTTTACCCCTTGGGCGGCGTTTCGTTGCTTGAGCAAAGCCTAGCGCGGCATTGACTAGAATGCCTACTAATTCTGCCGCTGGAAGCAGAAAAGTAGGAATTAAATCCACAGGAGTTGTTTCCCTGATATTTAAAAGTTCGTCTCTTGTTAGAGAACTCCGAAAATCTTGGCAAAACACTGAATTGACAGACAAAACAAGACAAAACAGGGCGCACCGACCGGCTGAGGCTACCATCATCAGCGCCATCTTCGCACCAGGACGGGTGTACTGAACAGCAAGACTCTCTCACCAGCACTGGTGCGTTGAACAGTAGGCCCCTCTCACCAGCATGGGAGTGGTGAACAGCAGGCCCCTCTCACCAACACGGGTGTGATGAACAGTAGGCCTCTCTCACCAGCATGGGAGTGAACAGCAGACCCCTCTCACCAACACGGGTGTGATGAACAGCACGCCCCTCTCACCAGCACGGGTGTGATGAATAGTAGGCCTCTCTCACCAGCACGGGTGTGTTGAACAGCAGGCCCCTCTCACCAGCACGGGTGTGTTGAACAGCAGGCCCCTCTCACCAGCACGGGTGTGTTGAACAGCAGGCCCCTCTCACCAGCACGGGTGTGTTGAACAGCAGGCCCCTCTCACCAGCACGGGTGTGTTGACCAGCAGGCCCCTCTCACCAGCACGGGTGTGCTGAACAGTAGGCCCCTCTCACCAGCACGGGTGTGTTGAACAGCAGGCCCCTCTCACCAGCACGGGTGTGCTGAACAGTAGGCCCCTCAACACGGGTGTGCTGAACAGCAGGCCACTCTCACCAGCACGGGTGTGCTGAACAGCAGGCCTCTCTCACCAACACGGGTGTGCTGAACAGTAGGCCCCTCAACAGCAGGCCCCTCTCACCAGCACGGGTGTGCTGAACAGCAGGCCCCTCAACACGGGTGTGCTGAACAGCAGGCCTCTCTCACCAGCACGGGTGTGCTGAACAGCAGGCCTCTCTCACCAACACGGGTGTGCTGAACAGTAGGCCCCTCAACAGTAGGCCTCTCTCACCAGCACGGGTGTGCTGAACAGCAGGCCTCTCTCACCAACACGGGTGTGCTGAAAAGCAGGCCCCTCAACACGGGTGTGCTGAACAGCAGGCCTCTCTCACCAGCACGGTTGTGCTGAACAGCAGGCCCCTCTCACCAACACGGATGTGATGAACAGCAGGCCCCTCTCACCAGCACGGGTGTGCTGAACAGCAGGCCGCTCAACACGGGTGTGTTGAACAGCAGGCCCCTCTCACCAGCACGGGTGTGCTGAAAAGCAGGCCCCTCAACAGCAGGCCTCTCTCACCAGCGCAGGTGTGCTGAACAGCAGGCCTCTCAACAGCAAGCCTCTCTCACCAGCAAGGGTGTGCTGAACAGCAGGCCCCTCAACATGGGTGTACTGAACAGCAGGCCTCTCTCACCAGCACGGGTGTGATGAACAGCAGGCCTCTCTCACCAGCACGAGTGTGTTGAACAGCAAGCCCCTCTCAAGACAAAACTGGACAAAACAGGGCGCACCAACCGGCCGAGGCTGCCATCATCGGCGCCATCTTGGCAGTAAATAAATACATGTATAATCTCAATTGAAAAAGAGAGATGATATCGTGATCCTCTCAGCCGATAATGGCAATGCCACGGTCATCATGGACAAAATCACATAGAACAATAACAATTCAGGAGCTACTTAATGATGGTAGCTACACAAAAAATTTAAAGAGATCCCACCAACAGCCTCGTTACAAAAACGAACAGCATCATCACTGATTCAGCTTCATTAATTGAACAGACCAAAACGGTTTTCCTTAAAACCTTCTGCTGCTAGACCACCCAGATTATATGGCTTACCAAAAATCCATAAAGAAGGTACACCACTCCGTCCCATCGTCTCCACCATTGGCTCACCCACCTACGAACTGGCCCGATATCTGAGACCTTCAGCCATTCACTGGTAAGACCACCTCTTCTGTACTTAACTCAGCTCACCTGGTATCGTCAATGAAAGACATCTCACTGTTCCCAGGTGACTTACTCGTCAGTTTCGATGTAGTTTCTTTGTTCACCAAAGTTCCTGTGCCCGATACCCATTGCAATCATTGAGGATTTGGTCCAACGAGGATTGAATGCCGATGTACCGGCCCTGGCGAGACACTGCCTCACCAATACTCACCCGGAATGGAACATTCGACAAACAAGTTGAAGGCACCCCTATGGGTTCTCCCTTATTACCGGTTGTGGCCAATGTTTTCATGGAAAATTTTTGAGACGGACGCCATCCAGGCATCCACTCTACGTCCGTCCTTGTGGAAGAGCTATGTGGATGACACGTTTGTCATCTGGCCACATGGCCGACCGGCTCAAAATAAAATTCCTCAACCACATCAATTCCATAAACCCAGCCATCAAATTCACCACGGAGGTAGAAACGGATGGCATGCTACCTTTCTTGTATGTCTCAATCAAAGAGAGACCAGATGGCTCAATGAACCATTCTGTCTACAGGAGAGTAACCCAGACTGACGGCTACCTAAAACCCGAATCCCAGCACCATCCATCCCGGAAGAATTTCCTCGTCAAAACGCTACACCACAGAGCTCAGTGCATCTCCGGCCACGAACGCCTGACCAGTGAACTCAAAACACGTACACCAAGCCCTCAAGGCGAATGGATTGTCTGACTACACAATCCGCAAAGTAGTGGTACCCCAAACTTTCGCAGTTCTTAAAAATTCTCTTTTCACACCATCAATATGTAAACTCCCCCCCCCCCCCCGCGCCAACCGGCATGTGCACCCGCATGTACACCATTCATCATGCTAAGTCGGCCAATCAAATGCTATTTTTTTACGCTAATTCCTTTGTCAAGGCACCTTGTTTCCTCGCACACAGCTTAAAGGTCGCGGTCTGAGCGTGGCTGTGTTTCACTCCAGCTCTGTCCTCGAGACAGCCCGGTCCCTTCACCTGATGAAGGCCGCTTGTGTTGTGGCCGAAACGTCGTGATTTTTGTTGTTTTATTTTTTTAACCTACGTGACTTTACCGAATAGAACCAAAGAGTACGTGAGGAAGGAGCCATCTGAGGATCCAATAAAAAACATCACCCTGCCATACATAGCAGGGGTAACCAAAAGGATTTCCAAAATCATGAACAAACACAAGATCCAGGTACGATTTAACACAGTACATAAAATTCGCGATCTGATCCCATCTGTGAAAGACAAGATTCCTGACATGCAATATCCCGGCGTCTACAAACTAAGCTGTGTCTGCAGTTACATTGGGGAAACTAAGCGACGTGTCTCGGACCGTGTTCGTGAGCAGAAGGCAGATTTGGTAACACGGTAGGACCAACGCTTCTACCGTGGCTGATGATTATTTTAATACTACGGCTGGCTCACACGAAGTTGATTTCTCTAAGACGATGGCCATCAACAAAGATTCGTTCATGAAGCCATCCATATACACAGCAGACACAATTTCAACCTATGTATAGTGTAGTGTATGGTGTAGTGTATAGTGTAGTGTATAGTGTAGTGTATCGTGTAGTGTATAGTAGTGTATAGTGTAGTGTACAGTGTATTGTATAGTGTAGAGTATAGTGTAGTGTATAGTGTAATGTATAGTGTAGTGTATAGTGTAGTGTATAGTATAGTGTAGTATATATAGTGTAGTGTATAGTGTAATGCATAGTGTAGTGTGTAGTGTAGTGTAGTACACTAGCACATCACACTGGTGGGTTAGCGAGCCAAGCAACAACATTTGCACTCTGGACACCGTGACATTTCGCCAGCAATCACAACAACCAGCTTCGTCAGGCGACAGCCACATTTGTGCATTTATTCATTCACACAATCTAACCCGGCTGATATCGGCTCGCCGAAAACCAACAGCGTCAAACTACGAAAGTGCTGCGGCATCGCGGGAGCGGCCGATGAAACTGGCCGGGTTCGGGGAGAAATAAAAAAACCGAGACGCTGGCGTGGCGCACGAAGGCTCACGGCGTTGTACGCGCCTCGTGACGCCGCCTGTCGCCCCGACAAAACAATAATATAAACACGCGGAACTCCCTCTCGGTGCCGGACGTCGCGACGGACCGTGCCAATGTCGCCGCTCGTTGACCCCCGGCCACGCGAGGGAGAATTTAAATTCTCCCCCCACCCCCCACCCCACCCCCCTCTCCCTGGCTCCCTGGCACGACGCCCAGTCGCCTCCCGTCCAGCGGCACACCAACGCCGGGGGAAAGCGCTGGGAGGTGAGAGACCGTCGCGAAGACTAAAATAAAATAACAAAAACACTGCGTCCGGTTAACGGAGAGCTCTTTCGTAAAACAAAATTCCCACCCCCACCCCACCCAAAAAAAAAAAGTGAAAAGCCAAACTCGGGGCACCGATTGTAACCGGCACGAGGCAAATATCCCCCAATGCTGAAAAACATCGCTCAGTTGGGATCAAACAACAACAACAACAATTCTTCTTGGTTCTTTCGGGGGGGGGGGGTGTTCACCCGCTCGCGAAGCGACAATCCCCGGCGTTGCCGCCGGCAACCACGGCAAGGTGGGGCACGGCAAGGTGGAGCACGGCAAGGTGGAGCACGGCAAGGTGGAGCACGGCAAGGTGGAGCACTCTCGCTCCCCCCCGCCCCCCACCCCGAGCCGCTTCTCAAAAATCTTCCTTCCACTCCTCGTCGTCATCTTCGTCTGTGAAAACCTGCGGGGGTCGGAATAAATTAGAGAGACGGTGACCGACCCCACCCCCACCCCCCACCCACCCACTGGGGTGGCCAGAAGCGGATCGCTCACTCAGCCTAAGCAGGAGCATCGGTGATGTGGGCGGACACTCACTCGCCGCTCGCTCACCGCTCGCTCACCGCTCGCTCGCCACCCACCCCTCCTCACCGTGTAGTCGTAGCTGCCAGCTCCGCTGTCTTGGTGCTGAGGCTGCGGTGGCAACTCGTGCAGCTCCATATCCGCCGTGTTGCCACTCTCTAGCGTTAGCAACTACACACGGAGCATCCCCACAACACGCACAGTGTGTGGTGAGTCTGTGGGTCTCTGTGTGGTGAGTCAGTGGGTCTCTGTGTGGTGAGTCTATGGGTCTCTGTGTGGTGAGTCTGTGGGTCTCTGTGTGGCGAGTCTGTGGGTCTCTGTGTGGTGAGTCTGTGGGTCTCTGTGTTGTGAGTCTGTGGGTCTCTGTGTGGTGAGTCTGTGGGCCTCTGTGTGGTGAGTCTATGGGTCTCTGTGTGGTGAGTCTGTGGGTCTCTGTGTGGTGAGTCTGTGGGTGTCTGTGTGGTGAGTCTGTGGGTGTCTGTGTGGTGAGTCTGTGGGTCTGTGTGGTGAGTCTGTGGGTCTCTGTGTGGTGAGTCTGTGGGTGTCTGTGTGGTGAGTCTGTGGGTGTCTGTGTGGTGAGTCTGTGGGTCTGTGTGGTGAGTCTGTGGGTGTCTGTGTGGTGAGTCTATGGGTCTCTGTGTTGTGAGTCTATGGGTCTCTGTGTGGTGAGTCTATGGGTCTCTGTGTGGTGAGTCTATGGGTCTCTGTGTGGTGAGTCTATGGGTCTCTGTGTGGTGAGTCTGTGGGTCTCTGTGTGGTGAGTCTGTGGGTATTATTTTGGCAATCGTCATCAGGAGGAGAAACGAGGGGTAAGAAAGCTGCTGAGCAGGCAGCAGGCTGTTTTAAAGTTTTAAAGTTGGGTGTAGCCCAAGGGTCATAAACAAAGTGGGCACAACATTACCGAAAGACCCAAAGAAAATTAATTCCTGCAGTCACGAAAGCTTTAGGTCGAGTCTAAGTGTGTCTCTATATATACACTACACTATACACTACACTACTATACACTACACTATACACTACACGATACACTACACTACACACTACTATACACTACACTACTATACACTACTATACACTACACTATACTATACACACTACACTAGTATACACTACACTATACACTACACTATACACTACACTATACACTACACTATACACTACACTACACACTATACACTACACTACTATACACTACACGATACACTACACTAGAATACACTACACTATACACTACACTACACACTAAACTATACACTACACTGCACACTACACTATACACTACTATACACTACACTATACACTACACACTAAACTATACACTACACTACACACTACACTATACACTACACTACACACTACACTACACTATACACTACACTATACACCCCTCTGTGTCCTGGCGGTGTGCCACTCACGTAGCCACGGTCGCCCTCCGCGTTTCTCCGCGGTGCCTTGGGGAGAGTGGGGGAATCCTCCCTGCACGCATGTGGGTAGTGAGGGGGTAGTGGGGGGGGTGGTGAGGGGGGGCACAGCGGCAGGTCGTCACAAAGATGACCCCGCGGGCACCGCCGACGTCCGCCCCACGTCCGAGAGAAGCGAGCGACTCACGTGGGGCCCCAGGGCTCCTGCCAATGCTGCTGCTGCCGGCGGCGTCGGCGGCGGTAGAGCAGCAGCAGCAGCAGCGTGGCCACCAGGGCGAGGGACACGGCGAGGATCGCGGCCGGAGCGGCCCAGCTGGCCCGGCCCGCCGCCGCCGCCTTCTCTGCGTGGCACAACAACGATCCCCCACGTGGCGTCAGCATGCCGCCGTAGCACGACGACAACAACCGCCGCGATGACCACACGCGCCAGGCTAGGTGCGCTTTGAGGCTCGTGGCGCTCGCACCCGGGCGTTGCGGGTCGAGGGAGCGAGACGAAGGGACGGACGGAGACAAAGTCTCCCCCATAAAGGCCCCGGCGGACTGTCAGGGCGGGTGCCGTTAGCGAGTATCAGCAGCTGTGAAGGCCGTGATTGTGACAAACGAGGGGATGGGTGGCCAGAACAGGGAAACACACACGGACACACACACGGACACGCACACACACACACGGACACGCACGCACACACACACACGCACGCACGCGGACACGCACGCACACACACACACACGCACACGGACAGACAACCATGCACACGCACACGGACAGACACGCACCAACACACGTGCATGCACGCACAAACGTACACGGACACACACACATGCAACATTCAGAGATGCGAACAAACCTGTTCGTGTGTCCAGTTGCCTGTTCAGACCGAAAGTCGTGAGTTCAACCGGCGTGCAACAGACGGCGGTGGTGGCGTCTACATCGGTAGAACGTGAAGATCCAGTGTCATTTACATCTGTAGAACGTGAAGATCCAGTGTCATTTACATCTGTAGAACGTGAAGAACCAGTGGCAGAACGTGAAGAACCAGTGGCCTCTACATCTGTAGAACGTGAAGAACCAGTGGCAACTACATCTCCAGAAGGTGAAGAACCAGTGGCATCTACATCTCCAGAAGGTGAAGAACCAGTGGCATCTACATCTGCAAAACGAGAAGAACCAGTGACATTAATATCAACATAATACGAAAAACCAGTGACATGTACATCTGCAGAACGTAAAGAACCAGTGCCATCTACATCTACAGAATGTGAAGAACCAGTGGCATCTACATCTGCAGAACGTGAAGAACCAGTGGGATCTACATCTGTAGAACGTGAAGAACCAGTGGCATCTACATCTGTAGAAGGTGAAGAACCAGTGGCATCTACATCTGTACAACGTGAAGAAGCAGTGGCATCTACATCTGCAGAACGCGAAGAACCAGTGGCCTCTACATCTGCAGAACATGAAGAACCAGTGGCATCTACATCTGCAGAGCGTGAAGAACCAGTGGCATCTACATCTGCAGACAGTGAAGAACCAGTGGCATCTACATCTGCAGAGCGTGAAGAACCAGCGGCATCTAATCTGCAGAACGTGAAGAATCAGTGGCATCTACATCTGCTGAACGTGAAGAACCAGTGGCATCTACATCTGCAGAGCGTGAAGAACCAGCGGCATCTACATCTGTAGAACGTGAAGAACCAGTGGCATCTACATCTGCAGAACGTGAAGAACCAGTGGCATCTACATCTGCAGAACGTGAAGAATTAGTGGCATCTACATCTGCAGAGCGTGAAGAACCAGTGGCATCTACATCTGCAGAGCGTGAAGAATTAGTGTAATCTACATCTGTAAAAGGTGAAGAACAAATGGCATCTACAGCTGCAGAACGTGAAGAACCAGTGGCATCTACATCTGCAGAACGTGAAGAACCAGTGGCATCTACATTTGCAGAACGTGAAGAACCAGTAGCATCTACATCAGCTTTGGGTCTCTGTGAGTCTATGGGTCTCTGTCTGAGAAGTCTATGGGTGTCTGTGTGAGTAGTCTATGGGTGTCTGTGTGAGTAGGCTATGGGTGTCTGTATGATGAGTCTATGGGTCTCTGTGTGAGTCTATGGGTCTCTGTGTGAGTGGTCTATGGGTCTCTGTGTGAGTCTATGGGTGTCTGTGTGAGTCTATGGGTCTCTGTGTGAGTAGTCTATGGGTCTCTGTGTGAGTAGTCTATGGGTGTCTGTGTGATGAGTCTATGGGTCTCTGTGTGAGTAGTCTATGGGTATCTGTGTGAGTAGTCTATGGGTGTCTGTGTGGTGAGTCTATGGGTCTCTGTGTGAGTAGTCTATGGGTCTCTATGTGAGTAGTCTATGGGTCTCGGTGTGATGAGTCTATGGGTCTCTGTGTGAGTCTATGGGTCTCTGTGTGAGTAGTCTATGGGTGTCTGTGTGATGAGTCTATGGGTCTCTGTGTGAGTCTATGGGTCTCTCTGTGAGTAGTCTATGGGTGTCTGTGTGATGAGTCTATGGGTCTCTGTCTGAGTCTATGGGTCTCTGTGTGAGTAGTCTATAGGTCTCTGTGTGAGTAGTCTATGGGTCTCTGTGTGAGTCTGTGTGTCTCTGTGTGAGTAGTCTATGGGTCTCTATGTGAGTAGTCTATGGGTCTCTGTGTGAGTCTGTGGGTCTCTGTGTGAGTAGTCTATGGGTCTCTGTGTGAGTAGTCTATGGGTCTTCTTTGGTTCTTTCGGTAAAGTCACGTAGAATGAGAATAAAATAATAAATTTATCAAATAAAAAAACGCAATAAAATTCTCACGACGTTTCGGCCACAACACAAGCGGCCTTCATCAGGTGAAGGGACGAGACTGTCTGGAGGACAGCGCTGGAGCGAACAAAGCCACGCTGAGATCGCAACCTTTAAGCTGTGTGAGAAGAAACAAAGCGCCTTGACAAAGGAATTAGCATAGAATTTAGCATTGAAATGGCTGAGTGATTAGCTTGTGACTGGTCACAGAAATGGCTATGTTAAAGTCAAAGCATACACATCCACAGAAGCACCCCTTGACTAAGGAATTAGCATAGAATTTAGCATTGAAATAGCTGAGTGATTAGCTTGTGACTGGTCACAGAAATGGCTATGTTAAAGTCAAAGCATACACATTCACAGAGGCACCTAGTACAAATCAAACAGGATAATTTAGCATTGAAATAACTAGGAGAATTTAGCATTGAAATAACTGAGTGATTAGCTTGTGACTGGTCACAGAAATGGCTATGTTAAAGTCAAAGCCTACACATCTGAGCAATTCACAGTAACTGGGTATACACTACACTATATAATGAATACTACATAGTAAACCAATAAAAAACTAAAATATAAATTACCCCGATGTTATCCATAAACTCTATATTCTCCAATCAGCTAAGCTACCAACAATAAGTCGTTATATATCACAATGCTATATGGCGAAAAAATGGGTGGATTCTTACCCTCAACTTTAGCACCACTGATAGCTACGAGCCCCGTTCAGACTGACGAGTTCATCCATGGTCGGAACAGAGGAGGGGGAGAGAGACAGCTGCGCGGCGCTGTTAATACTCCATGTTGTAAACCATACCATTAACCGTGGTGTGATAGGTATTAAGAGTCAATGCCAGCGAAAGAGCTGCGGTCTGAAGGTCATCGTAAAATACAATGAATTAAGAACGGAAATGGTTTAAAAAATCTTTCCAATGGTTACTAAGCCAGAATCCATCTTCTCGGTTGAAATTGTCTCTGTGCTTGTATATGTGAATGGCCTCATGAACGAATCTCTCATGGTTGCCGGTTGGTTTGGAAAGAACCTCCGTCTTGGAGAAGTCAATGTCATGTGAGCCCACTGAATTATAACAGTGATCTGCCACGGCAGAGGAGTTCGTTCTACCGTGTTTCAAGTCTGCTTTATGTTCGCAGATGCGGTCCGAGATATGTCGTTTGGTTTCTCCAATGTAGCTACTACCACAGAGGCACTTTAGTTTGTAAACGCCCGGGCACTGTATGTCTGGAACAGCATCTTTTACAGATGGAACCAGATCACAGATTTTACGTACTGTGTTGAATCGGACCTGGATCTTGTGTTTATTCAGGATTTTGGAGATCTTTTGAGTGACCCCTGCAATGTAGGGTAAGGTGATGGTTTTGAGTGGCTCCACAAGAGGATCCTTCTTCATGACTGGAGTGATGGCTTTGCGGATTGTGTAGTCGGAGTAACCATTAGCCCTGAGAGCCTGGTGTACGTGCTTGAGTTCACTGGTAATGTGTTCCTGGTTGGAAATGCATTGGGCTCTATGGTATAGAGTCTTGATGAGGAAGTTCTTCTGGGATGGATGGTGGTGGCAATCCGGTTTCAAGTAAGCATCTGTATGGGTAGCTTTCCTGTAGACAGAGTGGCTCATTGAACCATCATGTGTCCTTTTAATTAAGACATCCAAAAAGGGTAATTTGCCATCTTTTTCGACCTCCATGGTAAATCTGTTGGCTGGGTGTATGGAATTGATGTGGTCGCGGAATTGGTCTAGAGCAGGCTGGCCATGTGGCCAGATGACAAAGGTGTCATCCACGTACCTCTTCCATAAGGTCGGGCGTAGAGTGGCAGTCTGGATGGCGTCAGTTTCAAATTTTTCCATGAATACGTTGGCTACAACCGGAGATAGGGGGGAGCCCATTAGGGTGCCCTCAGTTTGTTTGTAGAAAGTTCCATTCCAGGTGAAGTATGTGTTGGTTAAGCAATGTCTCACCAGGGGGGGTACATCAGTATGCAGTCCTTGATGAACCAGGTCTTCAATGATAGCGATGGTGTCAGGTACCGGGACTTTGGTGAACAAGGACACCACATCAAAACTGACAAGCAGGTCGTCTGGGGACAGGGAAATGCCTTTGATTGTCAATACCAGGTGAGTCGAATTTAGTACCGCAGAGGTGGTTTTTTCCAGTGAAAGGTCGCAGTATATCAGCAAGAAAACGTGCCAGTTTATAGGTGGGGGAGTTGATAGTAGAGACGATGGGACGTAAGGGTGTATCTTCTTTGTGTACCTTTGGAAGGCCATATAATCTTGGTGGTCTGGCAGCAGAGGGTTTCAACAAGAACTGTTTGGTCTGATCAATTAATGCTGTTGAATCGGAGATGATTTTGTTCGTTTTGGTAACCAGGCTGTTGGTGGGATCTCTTTTTATTTTTGTATAGCTGCCATCGTTGAGTAGTTCTTGAATTTTGTTGTTATATTCTGTTTTGTCCATGATGACAGTGGCTACCATGAGAGATTCGTTCATGAGGCCATTCACATATACAAGCACAGAGACAATTTCAACCGAGAAGATGGATTCTGGCTTAGTAACCATTGGAAAGATGTTTTAAACCATTTCCGTTCTTAATTAATTGTATTTTACGATGACCTTCAGACCGCAGCTCTTTCGCTGGCATTGACTCTTAATACCTCTCACACCACGGTTAATGGTGTAGTTTACAACATGGAGTATAACAGCGCCTCGCAGCTGTCTCTCTCCCCCTCCTCCGTTCCGACCATGGGTGAACTCGTCCGTCTGAACGGGGCTCGTAGCTATCCGTGGTGCTAAAGTTGAGGGTAAGAATCCACCCATTTTTTCGCCAGATAGCATTGTGATATATAACGACTTATTGTGGTAGCTTAGCTGATTGGAGAATATATAGAGTTTATTGATAACATTGAGGTAATTTATATTTTAGTTTTTTATTGGTTTACTATGTAGTTTTCATTATATAGTGTAGTGTATACCCAGTTACTGTGAATAGCTCAGATGTGTAGGCTTTGGCTTTAACATAGCTATTTCTGTAACCAGTCACAAGCTAATCACTCAGTTATTTCAATGCTAAATTCTCCTAATTATTTCAATGCTAAATTCTCCTGTTTGATTTTCACTAGGTGCCTCTGTGAATGTGTATGCTTTGACTTTAACATAGCCATTTCTGTGACCAGTCACAAGCTAATCACTCAGCTATTTAAATGTTAAATTCTATGCTAATTCCTTTGTCAAGGGGTGCCTCTGTAGATGTGTATGCTTTGACTTTAACATAGCCATTTCTGTGACCAGTCACAAGCTAATCACTCAGCTATTTCAATGCTAAATTCTATGCTAATTCCTTTGTCAAGGCGCTTTGTTTCTTCTCACACAGCTTAAAGGTCGCGATCTGAGCATGGCTTTGTTCGCTCCAGCGCTGTCCTCCAGACAGTCTCGTCCCTTCACCTGATGAAGGCCGCTTGTGTTGTGGCCAGAACGTCATGAGAATTTTATTGTGTTATTTTATTTTATCAATTTATTATTTATTCTCGTTCTACGTGACTTTACCGAAAGAACCAAAGAAGATGAATCCTTGCAGTCACGAAAGCTTTAAATCGAAATTTAGTCTATGGGTGTCTGTGTGAGTAGTCTATGGGTCTCTGTGTGAGTAGTCTATGGGAGTCTGTGTGAGTAGTCTATGGGTCTCTGTGTGAGTAGTCTATGGGTGTCTGTGTGAGTAGTCTATGGGTGTCTGTGTGAGTAGTCTATGGGTCTCTGTGTGAGTAGTCTATGGGTCTCTGTGTGACTAGTCTATTGGTGTCTGTGTGAGTAGTCTATGGGTGTCTGTGTGAGTAGTCTATGGGTCTCTGCGTGAGTAATCTATGGGTCTCTGCGTGAGTCTATGGGTCTCTGTGTGATGAGTCTATGGGTCTCTGTGTGAGTAGTCTATGGGTGTCTGTGTGATGAGTCTATGGGTCTTTGTGTGAGTAGTCTATGGGTGTCTGTGTGAGTAGTCTATGGGTCTCAGTGTGAGTCTATTGGTCTCCGTGTGATGCGTCTATGGGTCTCTGTGTCAGTAGTCTATGGGTCTCTGTGTGAGTAGTCTATGGGTCTCTGTGTGATGAGTCTATGGGTCTCTGTGTGAGTAGTCTATGAGTCTCTGTGTGAGTCTATGGGTCTCTCTGTGAGTAGTCTATGGGTCTCTGTGTGAGTAGTCTATGAGTCTCTGTGTGAGTCTATGGGTCTCTCTGTGAGTAGTCTATGGGTCTCTGTGTGAGTAGTCTATGGGTGTCTGTGTGAGTCTATGGGTCTCTGTGTTGAGTAGTCTATGGGTCTCTGAGTGAGTAGTTTATGGGTCTCTGTGTGAGTAGTCTATGGGTCTCTGTGTGAGTAGTCTATGGGTGTCTGTGTGAGTCGTCTATGGGTCTCTGTGTGAGTAGTCTATGGGTCTCTGTGTGAGTAGTCTATGGGTGTCTGTGTGAGTAGGCTATGGGTCTCTGCGTGAGTAGTCTATGGGTCTCTGCGTGATGAGTCTATGGGTCTCTGTGTGAGTAGTCTATGGGTGTCTGTGTGATGAGTCTATGGGTCTCTGCGTGGGGCAGTGCCAATCCTCACCGATGACAGAGAGGTTGACCCTCCCCTCGAAGTTGCCGTGGGGGAAGGTGGCCACGTGGCAGAGGAAGAGACCCCCGTCGCCAGCCCGCACGTCCAGCATTTCCAGCGAGACGTCGCCGGGAGGCCCCCCAACGCGGAACCGAAGTCGGCCCGCGAGGGACGAGTTGGAGTACGCCGTGCCGTGCAGCGGGCTGAGCGTGGCCAAATTGGCCCCCGCCCAGACGTCGTCACGGGAGGCCTTCAGCCAGTTGGCCTGCACCACCACCACGGCCGCACCCCACAGGACGCAGTGCAGCAGCGCCACCTTCTGGCCGACGACCGCCATGACCTGGCCGTCCGTTTCGACACCCACACCAGGGGCTGGGTGGGAAGACCACACAGACACCCATAGACTACTCATAGAGACCCATAGACTACTCATAGAGACCCATAGACTACTCACGCAGAGACCCATAAACTACTCACACAGACACCCATAAACTACTCACAGAGACCCATAGACTACTCACACAAAGACCCATAGACTACTCACACAGAGACCCATAGACTACTCGCACAGAGACCCATAGACTACCTGCATAGAGACACATAGACTACTCACACAGAGACCCATAGACTACTCACACAGAGACCCATAGACTTCTCACGCAGAGACACAAAGACTACTCATAGAGACCCATAGACCACTCACATAGAGACCCATAGACTAGTCACACAGAGACCCATAGACTATTAACACAGAGACCCATAGACTACTCACGCAGAGACCCATAGACTACTCATGCAGAGACCCATAGACTACTCACGCAGAGACCCATAGACTACTCAGAGACCCATAGACTACTCACACAGAGACCCATAGACTACTCACACAGAGACCCATAGACTACTCACGCAGAGACCCATAGACTACTCACGCAGAGACCCATAGATTACTCACGCAGAGACCCATAGACTACTCATAGAGACCCATAGACTACTCATAGAGACCCATAGACTACTCACACAGAGACCCATAGACCACTCATAGAGACCCACAAGGCTACTCACACAGAGACCCAATTCACATGCACAAAAATACCTCTCACTCATTCACCCAGCCACCCACTCACCCACAGTGCTGTGTGGTGGAGGGACAGAGACACACGACAGTGGAGACCACTCCCCTGCCTTCCACCGTGGGAAGTCGGCTACCATTCTCACGCGGACGCAGTACTCATCCTCGCGTCCCGGCAGAAGCATCATTTGGTGTTGGTACCGGCATCCGATGAAGCGCTCCTGGCAGTAAGCATCATCATCATCAGTAGTAGCAGCAGTAGTAGCAGCAACAGCATCATCATCAGTAGTAGTAGCATCATCAGTAGTAGTGTCATTGGTAGTATCATCCTCATCAGTAGCAGCATCACCACCCACCCACTCAACCACACACATCTCCCGCCACAACCTCCCGACCCCCGTCACAACTCCGGCAACCTCTCACCGTGCGTCGAACGCCGCCTCTTGTCGAGATGTCAACCTGATGGTGGAACTCCACGTCGTGGGACACCAGCGTCCTCAACCCACGCCCGACGGAGACCAACAACGACAGCTTCCACACCTCCGGCTCTCGGTCAACCACCGCCTCCAACTCCCCAGCCTCCCCAGGACCATCGTCGTCGAGGTTGTCGCCATCGACCTCGACCTCGTAGTCACGGCGGTCACCGTCACCGCCGTCACGGCCATCGTCATCGTCGTCGAAGTCGTCGCCATCGACCTCAACGTTATAGTCACGGCGGTCGTCATCACCGCCGTCACGGACATCGTCATCGTCGTTGTCGTTGTAGCCATCATCGTCGTTGTCTTCATCGTCACCCACAACACCGCACTCCTCATCCTTCTCCTCCTCACCATGACCATCGCCCTCCTCCTCCTTCCCCAGCATCAGTTTTTCGAGCCTCAGGGTGAACGACGGAGCGCTGAGCACAGCTGAGACACGGGAGAGGGGGGGTCATGGCGAGGGATGTTTGTGTGATCTCCCCCTGTCCTACAGAGTGTGTGGAGTTTGTGTGATCTCCCCCTGTCCTACAGAGTGAGTGAGTGGAGTTTGGGTGATCTCCCCCTGTTCTACAGAGTGAGTGGAGTTTGTGTGATCTCCCCGTGTTCTACAGAGTGAGTGGAGTTTGTGTGATCTCCCCCTGTTCTACAGAGTGAGTGGAGTTTGTGTGATCTCCCCGTGTTCTACAGAGTGAGTGGAGTTTGTGTGATCTCCCCCTGTCCTACAGAGTGAGTGGAGTTTGTGTGATCTCCCCGTGTTCTACAGAGTGTGTGGAGTTTGTGTGATCTCCCCCTGTCCTACAGAGTGAGTGTGAGTGGAGTTTGTGTGATCTCCCCCTGTCCTACAGAGTGAGTGGAGTTTGTGTGATCTCCCCCTGTCCTACAGAGTGTGTGAGTGGAGTTTGTGTGATCTCCCCCTGTCCTACAGTGAGTGAGTGTAGTTTGTGTGATCTCCCCCTGTCCTACAGAGTGTGTGAGTGGAGTGTGTGTGATCTCCCCCTGTCCTACAGAGTGAGTGGAGTTTGTGTGATCTCCCCCTGTCCTACAGAGTGTGTGAGTGGAGTTTGTGTGATCTCCCCCTGTCCTACAGTGAGTGAGTGTAGTTTGTGTGATCTCCCCCTGTCCTACAGAGTGTGTGAGTGGAGTTTGTGTGATCTCCCCCTGTTCTACAGAGTGAGTGGAGTTTGTGTGATCTCCCCCTGTCCTACAGAGTGTGTGGAGTTTGTGTGATCTCCCCCTGTCCTACAGAGTGAGTGGAGTTTGTGTGATCTCCCCCTGTCCTACAGAGTGTGTGAGTGGAGTTTGTGTGATCTCCCCCTGTCCTACAGTGAGTGAGTGTAGTTTGTGTGATCTCCCCCTGTTCTACAGAGTGTGTGGAGTTTGTGTGATCTCCCCCTGTCCTACAGAGTGAGTGGAGTTTGTGTGATCTCCCCCTGTCCTACAGAGTGTGTGAGTGGAGTTTGTGTGATCTCCCCCTGTTCTACAGAGTGAGTGGAGTTTGTGTGATCTCCCCCTGTCCTACAGAGTGTGTGGAGTTTGTGTGATCTCCCCCTGTCCTACAGAGTGAGTGGAGTTTGTGTGATCTCCCCCTGTCCTACAGAGTGTGTGAGTGGAGTTTGTGTGATCTCCCCCTGTCCTACAGTGAGTGAGTGTAGTTTGTGTGATCTCCCCCTGTCCTACAGAGTGAGTGTGTGGAGTTTGTGTGATCTCCCCCTGTTTTACAGAGTGAGTGGAGTTTGTGTGATCTCCCCCTGTCCTACAGAGTGAGTGAGTGGAGTTTGTGTGATCTCCCCCTGTTCTACAGAGTGAGTGAGTGGAGTTTGTGTGATCTCCCCCTGTCCTACAGAGTGAGTGGTGTTTGTGTGATCTCCCCCTGTCCTACAGAGTGAGTGTGAGTGGAGTTTGTGTGATCTCCCCCTGTCCTACAGAGTGAGTGGAGTTTGTGTGATCTCCCCCTGTCCTACAGAGTGTGTGAGTGGAGTTTGTGTGATCTCCCCCTGTCCTACAGTGAGTGAGTGTAGTTTGTGTGATCTCCCCCTGTCCTACAGAGTGTGTGAGTGGAGTGTGTGTGATCTCCCCCTGTCCTACAGAGTGAGTGGAGTTTGTGTGATCTCCCCCTGTCCTACAGAGTGTGTGAGTGGAGTTTGTGTGATCTCCCCCTGTCCTACAGTGAGTGAGTGTAGTTTGTGTGATCTCCCCCTGTCCTACAGAGTGTGTGAGTGGAGTTTGTGTGATCTCCCCCTGTTCTACAGAGTGAGTGGAGTTTGTGTGATCTCCCCCTGTCCTACAGAGTGTGTGGAGTTTGTGTGATCTCCCCCTGTCCTACAGAGTGAGTGGAGTTTGTGTGATCTCCCCCTGTCCTACAGAGTGTGTGAGTGGAGTTTGTGTGATCTCCCCCTGTCCTACAGTGAGTGAGTGTAGTTTGTGTGATCTCCCCCTGTTCTACAGAGTGTGTGGAGTTTGTGTGATCTCCCCCTGTCCTACAGAGTGAGTGGAGTTTGTGTGATCTCCCCCTGTCCTACAGAGTGTGTGAGTGGAGTTTGTGTGATCTCCCCCTGTTCTACAGAGTGAGTGGAGTTTGTGTGATCTCCCCCTGTCCTACAGAGTGTGTGGAGTTTGTGTGATCTCCCCCTGTCCTACAGAGTGAGTGGAGTTTGTGTGATCTCCCCCTGTCCTACAGAGTGTGTGAGTGGAGTTTGTGTGATCTCCCCCTGTCCTACAGTGAGTGAGTGTAGTTTGTGTGATCTCCCCCTGTCCTACAGAGTGAGTGTGTGGAGTTTGTGTGATCTCCCCCTGTTTTACAGAGTGAGTGGAGTTTGTGTGATCTCCCCCTGTCCTACAGAGTGAGTGAGTGGAGTTTGTGTGATCTCCCCCTGTTCTACAGAGTGAGTGAGTGGAGTTTGTGTGATCTCCCCCTGTCCTACAGAGTGAGTGGTGTTTGTGTGATCTCCCCCTGTCCTACAGAGTGAGTGGAGTTTGTGTGATCTCCCCCTGTTCTACAGAGTGGAGTTTGTGTGATCTCCCCCTGTCCTACAGAGTGAGTGGAGTTTATGTGATCTCCCCCTGTCCTACAGAGTGAGTGGAGTTTGTGTGATCTCCCCCTGTTCTACAGTGAGTGAGTGGAGTTTGTATGATCTCCCCCTGTCCTACAGAGTGATTAGAGTTTGTGTGATCTCCCCCTGTTCTACAGAAGGAGTGTGTGGAGTTTGTGTGATCTCCCCCTGTTTTACAGAGTGAGTGGAGTTTGTATGATCTCCCCCTGTCCTACAGAGTGAATGAGTGGAGTTTGTGTGATCTCCCCCTGTACTACAGAGTGAGTGAGTAAAGTTTGTGTGATCTCCCCCTGTCCTACAGAGTGAGTGAGTGGAGTTTTTGTGATCTCCCCCTGTCCTACAGAGTGAGTGGAGTTTGTGTGATCTCCCCCTGTCCTACAGAGTGAGTGGAGTTTGTGTGATCTCCCCCTGTTCTACAGAGTGAGCGGAGTTTGTGTGATCTCCCCCTGTTCCACAGAGTGAGTGTGAGTGGAGTTTGTGTGATCTCCCCCTGTCCTACAGAGTGTGTGAGTAGAGTTTGTATGATCTCCCCATGTCCTACAGTGTGAGTGAGTGGAGTTTGTGTCATCTCCCCCTGTTCTACAGAGTGAGTGGAGTTTGTGTGATCTCCCCCTGTTCTACAGAGTGAGTGGAGTTTGTGTGATCTCCCCCTGTTCCACAGAGTGAGTGTGAGTGGAGTTTGTGTGATCTCCCCCTGTCCTACAGAGTGTGTGAGTGGAGTTTGTATGATCTCCCCCTGCCCTACAGAGTGTGTGAGTGGAGTTTGTGTGATCTCCCCCTGTTCTACAGAGTGAGTGGAGTTTGTGTGATCTCCCCCTGTACTACAGAGTGAGTGGAGTTTGTATGATTTCCCCCCTGTTCTACAGATTGAGTGAGTGGAGTTTGTGTGATCTCCCCCTGTTCTACAGAGTGAGTGGAGTTTGTGTGATCTCCCCCTGTTCTACAGAGTGAGTGGAGTTTGTATGATCTCCCCCTGTCCTACAGAGTGATTAGAGTTTGTGTGATCTCCCCCTGTTCTACAGAAGGAGTGTGTGGAGTTTGTGTGATCTCCCCCTGTTTTACAGAGTGAGTGGAGTTTGTATGATCTCCCCCTGTCCTACAGAGTGAATGAGTGGAGTTTGTGTGATCTCCCCCTGTACTACAGAGTGAGTGAGTGGAGTTTGTGTGATCTCCCCCTGTCCTACAGAGTGAGTGAGTGGAGTTTGTGTGATCTCCCCCTGTTTTACAGAGTGAGTGGAGTTTGTATGATCTCCCCCTGTCCTACAGAGTGAATGAGTGGAGTTTGTGTGATCTCCCCCTGTACTACAGAGTGAGTGAGTGGAGTTTGTGTGATCTCCCCCTGTCCTACAGAGTGAGTGAGTGGAGTTTGTGTGATCTCCCCCTGTTCTACAGTGAGTGAGTGGAGTTTGTATGATCTGCCCCTGTCCGACAGAGTGTGTGAGAGGAGTTTGTGTGATCTCCCCCTGTCCTACAGAGTGAATGAGTCGAGCTTGTGTGATATCCTCCTGTCCTACAGGGTGAGTGGAGTTTGTGTGATCTCCCCCTGTCCTACAGAGTGTGTGAGTGGAGTTTGTGTGATCTGCCCCTGTCCTACAGAGTGAGTGGAGTTTGTGTGATCTCCCCCTGTCCTACAGAGTGAGTGAGTGGAGTTTTTGTGATCTCCCCCTGTCCTACAGAGTGAGTGGAGTTTGTGTGATCTCCCCCTGTCCTACAGAGTGAGTGGAGTTTGTGTGATCTCCCCCTGTTCTACAGAGTGAGCGGAGTTTGTGTGATCTCCCCCTGTTCCACAGAGTGAGTGTGAGTGGAGTTTGTGTGATCTCCCCCTGTCCTACAGAGTGTGTGAGTAGAGTTTGTATGATCTCCCCCTGTCCTACAGTGTGAGTGAGTGGAGTTTGTGTCATCTCCCCCTGTTCTACAGAGTGAGTGGAGTTTGTGTGATCTCCCCCTGTTCTACAGAGTGAGTGGAGTTTGTGTGATCTCCCCCTGTTCCACAGAGTGAGTGTGAGTGGAGTTTGTGTGATCTCCCCCTGTCCTACAGAGTGTGTGAGTGGAGTTTGTATGATCTCCCCCTGTCCTACAGAGTGTGTGAGTGGAGTTTGTGTGATCTCCCCCTGTTCTACAGAGTGAGTGGAGTTTGTGTGATCTCCCCCTGTACTACAGAGTGAGTGGAGTTTGTATGATTTCCCCCCTGTTCTACAGATTGAGTGAGAGGAGTTTGTGTGATCTCCCCCTGTTCTACAGAGTGAGTGGAGTTTGTGTGATCTCCCCCTGTTCTACAGAGTGGAGTTTGTGTGATCTCCCCCTGTCCTACAGAGTGAGTGAGTGGAGTTTGTGTGATCTCCCCCTGTTCTACAGTGAGTGAGTGGAGTTTGTATGATCTGCCCCTGTTCTACAGAGTGTGTGAGTGGAGTTTGTATGATCTCCCCCTGTCCTACAGAGTGAGTGAGTGGAGTTTGTATGATCTCTCCCTGTCCTACAGAGTGAGTGGAGTTTGTGTGATCCCCCCCTGTTCTACAGAGTGAGTGTGTGGAGTTTGTGTGATCTCCCCCTGTTTTACAGAGTGGACTTTGTATGATCTCCCCCTGTCCTACAGAGTGAGTAGAGTTTGTGTGATCTCCCCCTGTTCTACAGAAGGAGTGTGTGGAGTTTGTGTGATCTCCCCCTGTTTTACAGAGTGAGTGGAGTTTGTATGATCTCCCCCTGTCCTACAGAGTGAATGAGTGGAGTTTGTGTGATCTCCCCCTGTCCTACAGTGAGTGAGTGTAGTTTGTGTGATCTCCCCCTGTCCTACAGAGTGTGTGAGTGGAGTTTGTGTGATCTCCCCCTGTTCTACAGAGTGAGTGGAGTTTGTGTGATCTCCCCCTGTCCTACAGAGTGTGTGGAGTTTGTGTGATCTCCCCCTGTCCTACAGAGTGAGTGGAGTTTGTGTGATCTCCCCCTGTCCTACAGAGTGTGTGAGTGGAGTTTGTGTGATCTCCCCTGTCCTACAGTGAGTGAGTGTAGTTTGTGTGATCTCCCCCTGTTCTACAGAGTGTGTGGAGTTTGTGTGATCTCCCCCTGTCCTACAGAGTGAGTGGAGTTTGTGTGATCTCCCCCTGTCCTACAGAGTGTGTGAGTGGAGTTTGTGTGATCTCCCCCTGTTCTACAGAGTGAGTGGAGTTTGTGTGATCTCCCCCTGTCCTACAGAGTGTGTGGAGTTTGTGTGATCTCCCCCTGTCCTACAGAGTGAGTGGAGTTTGTGTGATCTCCCCCTGTCCTACAGAGTGTGTGAGTGGAGTTTGTGTGATCTCCCCCTGTCCTACAGTGAGTGAGTGTAGTTTGTGTGATCTCCCCCTGTCCTACAGAGTGAGTGTGTGGAGTTTGTGTGATCTCCCCCTGTTTTACAGAGTGAGTGGAGTTTGTGTGATCTCCCCCTGTCCTACAGAGTGAGTGAGTGGAGTTTGTGTGATCTCCCCCTGTCCTACAAAGTGAGTGAGTGGAGTTTGTGTGATCTCCCCCTGTCCTACAGAGTGAGTGGTGTTTGTGTGATCTCCCCCTGTCCTACAGAGTGAGTGGAGTTTGTGTGATCTCCCCCTGTTCTACAGAGTGGAGTTTGTGTGATCTCCCCCTGTCCTACAGAGTGAGTGGAGTTTATGTGATCTCCCCCTGTCCTACAGAGTGAGTGGAGTTTGTGTGATCTCCCCCTGTTCTACAGTGAGTGAGTGGAGTTTGTATGATCTCCCCCTGTCCTACAGAGTGATTAGAGTTTGTGTGATCTCCCCCTGTTCTACAGAAGGAGTGTGTGGAGTTTGCGTGATCTCCCCCTGTCCTACAGAGTGAATGAGTGGAGTTTGTGTGATCTCCCCCTGTACTACAGAGTGAGTGAGTAAAGTTTGTGTGATCTCCCCCTGTCCTACAGAGTGAGTGAGTGGAGTTTTTGTGATCTCCCCCTGTCCTACAGAGTGAGTGGAGTTTGTGTGATCTCCCCCTGTCCTACAGAGTGAGTGGAGTTTGTGTGATCTCCCCCTGTTCTACAGAGTGAGCGGAGTTTGTGTGATCTCCCCCTGTTCCACAGAGTGAGTGTGAGTGGAGTTTGTGTGATCTCCCCCTGTCCTACAGAGTGTGTGAGTAGAGTTTGTATGATCTCCCCATGTCCTACAGTGTGAGTGAGTGGAGTTTGTGTCATCTCCCCCTGTTCTACAGAGTGAGTGGAGTTTGTGTGATCTCCCCCTGTTCTACAGAGTGAGTGGAGTTTGTGTGATCTCCCCCTGTTCCACAGAGTGAGTGTGAGTGGAGTTTGTGTGATCTCCCCCTGTCCTACAGAGTGTGTGAGTGGAGTTTGTATGATCTCCCCCTGCCCTACAGAGTGTGTGAGTGGAGTTTGTGTGATCTCCCCCTGTTCTACAGAGTGAGTGGAGTTTGTGTGATCTCCCCCTGTACTACAGAGTGAGTGGAGTTTGTATGATTTCCCCCCTGTTCTACAGATTGAGTGAGTGGAGTTTGTGTGATCTCCCCCTGTTCTACAGAGTGAGTGGAGTTTGTGTGATCTCCCCCTGTTCTACAGAGTGAGTGGAGTTTGTATGATCTCCCCCTGTCCTACAGAGTGATTAGAGTTTGTGTGATCTCCCCCTGTTCTACAGAAGGAGTGTGTGGAGTTTGTGTGATCTCCCCCTGTTTTACAGAGTGAGTGGAGTTTGTATGATCTCCCCCTGTCCTACAGAGTGAATGAGTGGAGTTTGTGTGATCTCCCCCTGTACTACAGAGTGAGTGAGTGGAGTTTGTGTGATCTCCCCCTGTCCTACAGAGTGAGTGAGTGGAGTTTGTGTGATCTCCCCCTGTTTTACAGAGTGAGTGGAGTTTGTATGATCTCCCCCTGTCCTACAGAGTGAATGAGTGGAGTTTGTGTGATCTCCCCCTGTACTACAGAGTGAGTGAGTGGAGTTTGTGTGATCTCCCCCTGTCCTACAGAGTGAGTGAGTGGAGTTTGTGTGATCTCCCCCTGTTCTACAGTGAGTGAGTGGAGTTTGTATGATCTGCCCCTGTCCGACAGAGTGTGTGAGAGGAGTTTGTGTGATCTCCCCCTGTCCTACAGAGTGAATGAGTCGAGCTTGTGTGATATCCTCCTGTCCTACAGGGTGAGTGGAGTTTGTGTGATCTCCCCCTGTCCTACAGAGTGTGTGAGTGGAGTTTGTGTGATCTCCCCCTGTCCTACAGAGTGAGTGGAGTTTGTGTGATCTCCCCCTGTCCTACAGAGTGAGTGAGTGGAGTTTTTGTGATCTCCCCCTGTCCTACAGAGTGAGTGGAGTTTGTGTGATCTCCCCCTGTCCTACAGAGTGAGTGGAGTTTGTGTGATCTCCCCCTGTTCTACAGAGTGAGCGGAGTTTGTGTGATCTCCCCCTGTTCCACAGAGTGAGTGTGAGTGGAGTTTGTGTGATCTCCCCCTGTCCTACAGAGTGTGTGAGTAGAGTTTGTATGATCTCCCCCTGTCCTACAGTGTGAGTGAGTGGAGTTTGTGTCATCTCCCCCTGTTCTACAGAGTGAGTGGAGTTTGTGTGATCTCCCCCTGTTCTACAGAGTGAGTGGAGTTTGTGTGATCTCCCCCTGTTCCACAGAGTGAGTGTGAGTGGAGTTTGTGTGATCTCCCCCTGTCCTACAGAGTGTGTGAGTGGAGTTTGTATGATCTCCCCCTGTCCTACAGAGTGTGTGAGTGGAGTTTGTGTGATCTCCCCCTGTTCTACAGAGTGAGTGGAGTTTGTGTGATCTCCCCCTGTACTACAGAGTGAGTGGAGTTTGTATGATTTCCCCCCTGTTCTACAGATTGAGTGAGTGGAGTTTGTGTGATCTCCCCCTGTTCTACAGAGTGAGTGGAGTTTGTGTGATCTCCCCCTGTTCTACAGAGTGGAGTTTGTGTGATCTCCCCCTGTCCTACAGAGTGAGTGAGTGGAGTTTGTGTGATCTCCCCCTGTTCTACAGTGAGTGAGTGGAGTTTGTATGATCTGCCCCTGTTCTACAGAGTGTGTGAGTGGAGTTTGTATGATCTCCCCCTGTCCTACAGAGTGAGTGAGTGGAGTTTGTATGATCTCTCCCTGTCCTACAGAGTGAGTGGAGTTTGTGTGATCCCCCCCTGTTCTACAGAGTGAGTGTGTGGAGTTTGTGTGATCTCCCCCTGTTTTACAGAGTGGACTTTGTATGATCTCCCCCTGTCCTACAGAGTGAGTAGAGTTTGTGTGATCTCCCCCTGTTCTACAGAAGGAGTGTGTGGAGTTTGTGTGATCTCCCCCTGTTTTACAGAGTGAGTGGAGTTTGTATGATCTCCCCCTGTCCTACAGAGTGAATGAGTGGAGTTTGTGTGATCTCCCCCTGTCCTACAGTGAGTGAGTGTAGTTTGTGTGATCTCCCCCTGTCCTACAGAGTGTGTGAGTGGAGTTTGTGTGATCTCCCCCTGTTCTACAGAGTGAGTGGAGTTTGTGTGATCTCCCCCTGTCCTACAGAGTGTGTGGAGTTTGTGTGATCTCCCCCTGTCCTACAGAGTGAGTGGAGTTTGTGTGATCTCCCCCTGTCCTACAGAGTGTGTGAGTGGAGTTTGTGTGATCTCCCCTGTCCTACAGTGAGTGAGTGTAGTTTGTGTGATCTCCCCCTGTTCTACAGAGTGTGTGGAGTTTGTGTGATCTCCCCCTGTCCTACAGAGTGAGTGGAGTTTGTGTGATCTCCCCCTGTCCTACAGAGTGTGTGAGTGGAGTTTGTGTGATCTCCCCCTGTTCTACAGAGTGAGTGGAGTTTGTGTGATCTCCCCCTGTCCTACAGAGTGTGTGGAGTTTGTGTGATCTCCCCCTGTCCTACAGAGTGAGTGGAGTTTGTGTGATCTCCCCCTGTCCTACAGAGTGTGTGAGTGGAGTTTGTGTGATCTCCCCCTGTCCTACAGTGAGTAAGTGTAGTTTGTGTGATCTCCCCCTGTCCTACAGAGTGAGTGTGTGGAGTTTGTGTGATCTCCCCCTGTTTTACAGAGTGAGTGGAGTTTGTGTGATCTCCCCCTGTCCTACAGAGTGAGTGGAGTTTGTGTGATCTCCCCCTGTCCTACAAAGTGAGTGAGTGGAGTTTGTGTGATCTCCCCCTGTCCTACAGAGTGAGTGGTGTTTGTGTGATCTCCCCCTGTCCTACAGAGTGAGTGGAGTTTGTGTGATCTCCCCCTGTTCTACAGAGTGGAGTTTGTGTGATCTCCCCCTGTCCTACAGAGTGAGTGGAGTTTATGTGATCTCCCCCTGTCCTACAGAGTGAGTGGAGTTTGTGTGATCTCCCCCTGTTCTACAGTGAGTGAGTGGAGTTTGTATGATCTCCCCCTGTCCTACAGAGTGATTAGAGTTTGTGTGATCTCCCCCTGTTCTACAGAAGGAGTGTGTGGAGTTTGTGTGATCTCCCCCTGTCCTACAGAGTGAATGAGTGGAGTTTGTGTGATCTCCCCCTGTACTACAGAGTGAGTGAGTAAAGTTTGTGTGATCTCCCCCTGTCCTACAGAGTGAGTGAGTGGAGTTTTTGTGATCTCCCCCTGTCCTACAGAGTGAGTGGAGTTTGTGTGATCTCCCCCTGTCCTACAGAGTGAGTGGAGTTTGTGTGATCTCCCCCTGTTCTACAGAGTGAGCGGAGTTTGTGTGATCTCCCCCTGTTCCACAGAGTGAGTGTGAGTGGAGTTTGTGTGATCTCCCCCTGTCCTACAGAGTGTGTGAGTAGAGTTTGTATGATCTCCCCCTGTCCTACAATGTGAGTGAGTGGAGTTTGTGTCATCTCCCCCTGTTCTACAGAGTGAGTGGAGTTTGTGTGATCTCCCCCTGTTCTACAGAGTGAGTGGAGTTTGTGTGATCTCCCCCTGTTCCACAGAGTGAGTGTGAGTGGAGTTTGTGTGATCTCCCCCTGTCCTACAGAGTGTGTGAGTGGAGTTTGTATGATCTCCCCCTGCCCTACAGAGTGTGTGAGTGGAGTTTGTGTGATCTCCCCCTGTTCTACAGAAGGAGTGTGTGGAGTTTGTGTGATCTCCCCCTGTTTTACAGAGTGAGTGGAGTTTGTATGATCTCCCCCTGTCCTACAGAGTGAATGAGTGGAGTTTGTGTGATCTCCCCCTGTCCTACAGTGAGTGAGTGTAGTTTGTGTGATCTCCCCCTGTCCTACAGAGTGTGTGAGTGGAGTTTGTGTGATCTCCCCCTGTTCTACAGAGTGAGTGGAGTTTGTGTGATCTCCCCCTGTCCTACAGAGTGTGTGGAGTTTGTGTGATCTCCCCCTGTCCTACAGAGTGAGTGGAGTTTGTGTGATCTCCCCCTGTCCTACAGAGTGTGTGAGTGGAGTTTGTGTGATCTCCCCTGTCCTACAGTGAGTGAGTGTAGTTTGTGTGATCTCCCCCTGTTCTACAGAGTGTGTGGAGTTTGTGTGATCTCCCCCTGTCCTACAGAGTGAGTGGAGTTTGTGTGATCTCCCCCTGTCCTACAGAGTGTGTGAGTGGAGTTTGTGTGATCTCCCCCTGTTCTACAGAGTGAGTGGAGTTTGTGTGATCTCCCCCTGTCCTACAGAGTGTGTGGAGTTTGTGTGATCTCCCCCTGTCCTACAGAGTGAGTGGAGTTTGTGTGATCTCCCCCTGTCCTACAGAGTGTGTGAGTGGAGTTTGTGTGATCTCCCCCTGTCCTACAGTGAGTAAGTGTAGTTTGTGTGATCTCCCCCTGTCCTACAGAGTGAGTGTGTGGAGTTTGTGTGATCTCCCCCTGTTTTACAGAGTGAGTGGAGTTTGTGTGATCTCCCCCTGTCCTACAGAGTGAGTGGAGTTTGTGTGATCTCCCCCTGTCCTACAAAGTGAGTGAGTGGAGTTTGTGTGATCTCCCCCTGTCCTACAGAGTGAGTGGTGTTTGTGTGATCTCCCCCTGTCCTACAGAGTGAGTGGAGTTTGTGTGATCTCCCCCTGTTCTACAGAGTGGAGTTTGTGTGATCTCCCCCTGTCCTACAGAGTGAGTGGAGTTTATGTGATCTCCCCCTGTCCTACAGAGTGAGTGGAGTTTGTGTGATCTCCCCCTGTTCTACAGTGAGTGAGTGGAGTTTGTATGATCTCCCCCTGTCCTACAGAGTGATTAGAGTTTGTGTGATCTCCCCCTGTTCTACAGAAGGAGTGTGTGGAGTTTGTGTGATCTCCCCCTGTCCTACAGAGTGAATGAGTGGAGTTTGTGTGATCTCCCCCTGTACTACAGAGTGAGTGAGTAAAGTTTGTGTGATCTCCCCCTGTCCTACAGAGTGAGTGAGTGGAGTTTTTGTGATCTCCCCCTGTCCTACAGAGTGAGTGGAGTTTGTGTGATCTCCCCCTGTCCTACAGAGTGAGTGGAGTTTGTGTGATCTCCCCCTGTTCTACAGAGTGAGCGGAGTTTGTGTGATCTCCCCCTGTTCCACAGATTGAGTGTGAGTGGAGTTTGTGTGATCTCCCCCTGTCCTACAGAGTGTGTGAGTAGAGTTTGTATGATCTCCCCCTGTCCTACAATGTGAGTGAGTGGAGTTTGTGTCATCTCCCCCTGTTCTACAGAGTGAGTGGAGTTTGTGTGATCTCCCCCTGTTCTACAGAGTGAGTGGAGTTTGTGTGATCTCCCCCTGTTCCACAGAGTGAGTGTGAGTGGAGTTTGTGTGATCTCCCCCTGTCCTACAGAGTGTGTGAGTGGAGTTTGTATGATCTCCCCCTGCCCTACAGAGTGTGTGAGTGGAGTTTGTGTGATCTCCCCCTGTTCTACAGAGTGAGTGGAGTTTGTGTGATCTCCCCCTGTACTACAGAGTGAGTGGAGTTTGTATGATTTCCCCCCTGTTCTACAGATTGAGTGAGTGGAGTTTGTGTGATCTCCCCCTGTTCTACAGAGTGAGTGGAGTTTGTGTGATCTCCCCCTGTTCTACAGAGTGAGTGGAGTTTGTATGATCTCCCCATGTCCTACAGAGTGATTAGAGTTTGTGTGATCTCCCCCTGTTCTACAGAAGGAGTGTGTGGAGTTTGTGTGATCTCCCCCTGTTTTACAGAGTGAGTGGAGTTTGTATGATCTCCCCCTGTCCTACAGAGTGAATGAGTGGAGTTTGTGTGATCTCCCCCTGTACTACAGAGTGAGTGAGTGGAGTTTGTGTGATCTCCCCCTGTCCTACAGAGTGAGTGAGTGGAGTTTGTGTGATCTCCCCCTGTTCTACAGTGAGTGAGTGGAGTTTGTATGATCTGCCCCTGTCTGACAGAGTGTGTGAGAGGAGTTTGTGTGATCTCCCCCTGTCCTACAGAGTGAATGAGTCGAGCTTGTGTGATATCCTCCTGTCCTACAGGGTGAGTGGAGTTTGTGTGATCTCCCCCTGTCCTACAGAGTGTGTGAGTGGAGTTTGTGTGATCTCCCCCTGTCCTACAGAGTGAGTGGAGTTTGTGTGATCTCCCCCTGTCCTACAGAGTGAGTGAGTGGAGTTTTTGTGATCTCCCCCTGTCCTACAGAGTGAGTGGAGTTTGTGTGATCTCCCCCTGTCCTACAGAGTGAGTGGAGTTTGTGTGATCTCCCCCTGTTCTACAGAGTGAGCGGAGTTTGTGTGATCTCCCCCTGTTCCACAGAGTGAGTGTGAGTGGAGTTTGTGTGATCTCCCCCTGTCCTACAGAGTGTGTGAGTAGAGTTTGTATGATCTCCCCCTGTCCTACAGTGTGAGTGAGTGGAGTTTGTGTCATCTCCCCCTGTTCTACAGAGTGAGTGGAGTTTGTGTGATCTCCCCCTGTTCTAAAGAGTGAGTGGAGTTTGTGTGATCTCCCCCTGTTCCACAGAGTGAGTGTGAGTGGAGTTTGTGTGATCTCCCCCTGTCCTACAGAGTGTGTGAGTGGAGTTTGTATGATCTCCCCCTGTCCTACAGAGTGTGTGAGTGGAGTTTGTGTGATCTCCCCCTGTTCTACAGAGTGAGTGGAGTTTGTGTGATCTCCCCCTGTACTACAGAGTGAGTGGAGTTTGTATGATTTCCCCCCTGTTCTACAGATTGAGTGAGTGGAGTTTGTGTGATCTCCCCCTGTTCTACAGAGTGAGTGGAGTTTGTGTGATCTCCCCCTGTTCTACAGAGTGGAGTTTGTGTGATCTCCCCCTGTCCTACAGAGTGAGTGAGTGGAGTTTGTGTGATCTCCCCCTGTTCTACAGTGAGTGAGTGGAGTTTGTATGATCTGCCCCTGTTCTACAGAGTGTGTGAGTGGAGTTTGTATGATCTCCCCCTGTCCTACAGAGTGAGTGAGTGGAGTTTGTATGATCTCTCCCTGTCCTACAGAGTGAGTGGAGTTTGTGTGATCCCCCCCTGTTCTACAGAGTGAGTGTGTGGAGTTTGTGTGATCTCCCCCTGTTTTACAGAGTGGACTTTGTATGATCTCCCCCTGTCCTACAGAGTGAGTAGAGTTTGTGTGATCTCCCCCTGTTCTACAGAAGGAGTGTGTGGAGTTTGTGTGATCTCCCCCTGTTTTACAGAGTGAGTGGAGTTTGTATGATCTCCCCCTGTCCTACAGAGTGAATGAGTGGAGTTTGTGTGATCTCCCCCTGTCCTACAGAGTGTGTGAGTGGAGTTTGTGTGATCTCCCCCTGTTCTACAGAGTGAGTGGAGTTTGTGTGATCTCCCCCTGTCCTACAGAGTGTGTGGAGTTTGTGTGATCTCCCCCTGTCCTACAGAGTGAGTGGAGTTTGTGTGATCTCCCCCTGTCCTACAGAGTGTGTGAGTGGAGTTTGTGTGATCTCCCCCTGTCCTACAGTGAGTGAGTGTAGTTTGTGTGATCTCCCCCTGTTCTACAGAGTGTGTGGAGTTTGTGTGATCTCCCCCTGTCCTACAGAGTGAGTGGAGTTTGTGTGATCTCCCCCTGTCCTACAGAGTGTGTGAGTGGAGTTTGTGTGATCTCCCCCTGTTCTACAGAGTGAGTGGAGTTTGTGTGATCTCCCCCTGTCCTACAGAGTGTGTGGAGTTTGTGTGATCTCCCCCTGTCCTACAGAGTGAGTGGAGTTTGTGTGATCTCCCCCTGTCCTACAGAGTGTGTGAGTGGAGTTTGTGTGATCTCCCCCTGTCCTACAGTGAGTGAGTGTAGTTTGTGTGATCTCCCCCTGTCCTACAGAGTGAGTGTGTGGAGTTTGTGTGATCTCCCCCTGTTTTACAGAGTGAGTGGAGTTTGTGTGATCTCCCCCTGTCCTACAGAGTGAGTGAGTGGAGTTTGTGTGATCTCCCCCTGTCCTACAGAGTGAGTGAGTGGAGTTTGTGTGATCTCCCCCTGTCCTACAGAGTGAGTGGTGTTTGTGTGATCTCCCCCTGTCCTACAGAGTGAGTGGAGTTTGTGTGATCTCCCCCTGTTCTACAGAGTGGAGTTTGTGTGATCTCCCCCTGTCCTACAGAGTGAGTGGAGTTTATGTGATCTCCCCCTGTCCTACAGAGTGAGTGGAGTTTGTGTGATCTCCCCCTGTTCTACAGTGAGTGAGTGGAGTTTGTATGATCTCCCCCTGTCCTACAGAGTGATTAGAGTTTGTGTGATCTCCCCCTGTTCTACAGAAGGAGTGTGTGGAGTTTGTGTGATCTCCCCCTGTCCTACAGAGTGTGTGAGTGGAGTTTGTATGATCTCCCCCTGTCCTACAGAGTGAGTGGAGTTTGTGTGATCTCCCCCTGTACTACAGAGTGAGTGAGTAAAGTTTGTGTGATCTCCCCCTGTCCTACAGAGTGAGTGAGTGGAGTTTTTGTGATCTCCCCCTGTCCTACAGAGTGAGTGGAGTTTGTGTGATCTCCCCCTGTCCTACAGAGTGAGTGGAGTTTGTGTGATCTCCCCCTGTTCTACAGAGTGAGCGGAGTTTGTGTGATCTCCCCCTGTTCCACAGAGTGAGTGTGAGTGGAGTTTGTGTGATCTCCCCCTGTCCTACAGAGTGTGTGAGTAGAGTTTGTATGATCTCCCCCTGTCCTACAGTGTGAGTGAGTGGAGTTTGTGTCATCTCCCCCTGTTCTACAGAGTGAGTGGAGTTTGTGTGATCTCCCCCTGTTCTACAGAGTGAGTGGAGTTTGTGTGATCTCCCCCTGTACTACAGAGTGAGTGGAGTTTGTATGATTTCCCCCCTGTTCTACAGATTGAGTGAGTGGAGTTTGTGTGATCTCCCCCTGTTCTACAGAGTGAGTGGAGTTTGTGTGATCTCCCCCTGTTCTACAGAGTGAGTGGAGTTTGTATGATCTCCCCATGTCCTACAGAGTGATTAGAGTTTGTGTGATCTCCCCCTGTTCTACAGAAGGAGTGTGTGGAGTTTGTGTGATCTCCCCCTGTTTTACAGAGTGAGTGGAGTTTGTATGATCTCCCCCTGTCCTACAGAGTGAATGAGTGGAGTTTGTGTGATCTCCCCCTGTACTACAGAGTGAGTGAGTGGAGTTTGTGTGATCTCCCCCTGTCCTACAGAGTGAGTGAGTGGAGTTTGTGTGATCTCCCCCTGTTCTACAGTGAGTGAGTGGAGTTTGTATGATCTGCCCCTGTCTGACAGAGTGTGTGAGAGGAGTTTGTGTGATCTCCCCCTGTCCTACAGAGTGAATGAGTCGAGCTTGTGTGATATCCTCCTGTCCTACAGGGTGAGTGGAGTTTGTGTGATCTCCCCCTGTCCTACAGAGTGTGTGAGTGGAGTTTGCGTGATCTCCCCCTGTCCTACAGAGTGAGTGGAGTTTGTGTGATCTCCCCCTGTCCTACAGAGTGAGTGAGTGGAGTTTTTGTGATCTCCCCCTGTCCTACAGAGTGAGTGGAGTTTGTGTGATCTCCCCCTGTCCTACAGAGTGAGTGGAGTTTGTGTGATCTCCCCCTGTTCTACAGAGTGAGCGGAGTTTGTGTGATCTCCCCCTGTTCCACAGAGTGAGTGTGAGTGGAGTTTGTGTGATCTCCCCCTGTCCTACAGAGTGTGTGAGTAGAGTTTGTATGATCTCCCCCTGTCCTACAGTGTGAGTGAGTGGAGTTTGTGTCATCTCCCCCTGTTCTACAGAGTGAGTGGAGTTTGTGTGATCTCCCCCTGTTCTAAAGAGTGAGTGGAGTTTGTGTGATCTCCCCCTGTTCCACAGAGTGAGTGTGAGTGGAGTTTGTGTGATCTCCCCCTGTCCTACAGAGTGTGTGAGTGGAGTTTGTATGATCTCCCCCTGTCCTACAGAGTGTGTGAGTGGAGTTTGTGTGATCTCCCCCTGTTCTACAGAGTGAGTGGAGTTTGTGTGATCTCCCCCTGTACTACAGAGTGAGTGGAGTTTGTATGATTTCCCCCCTGTTCTACAGATTGAGTGAGTGGAGTTTGTGTGATCTCCCCCTGTTCTACAGAGTGAGTGGAGTTTGTGTGATCTCCCCCTGTTCTACAGAGTGGAGTTTGTGTGATCTCCCCCTGTCCTACAGAGTGAGTGAGTGGAGTTTGTGTGATCTCCCCCTGTTCTACAGTGAGTGAGTGGAGTTTGTATGATCTGCCCCTGTTCTACAGAGTGTGTGAGTGGAGTTTGTATGATCTCCCCCTGTCCTACAGAGTGAGTGAGTGGAGTTTGTATGATCTCTCCCTGTCCTACAGAGTGAGTGGAGTTTGTGTGATCCCCCCCTGTTCTACAGAGTGAGTGTGTGGAGTTTGTGTGATCTCCCCCTGTTTTACAGAGTGGACTTTGTATGATCTCCCCCTGTCCTACAGAGTGAGTAGAGTTTGTGTGATCTCCCCCTGTTCTACAGAAGGAGTGTGTGGAGTTTGTGTGATCTCCCCCTGTTTTACAGAGTGAGTGGAGTTTGTATGATCTCCCCCTGTCCTACAGAGTGAATGAGTGGAGTTTGTGTGATCTCCCCCTGTCCTACAGAGTGTGTGAGTGGAGTTTGTGTGATCTCCCCCTGTTCTACAGAGTGAGTGGAGTTTGTGTGATCTCCCCCTGTCCTACAGAGTGTGTGGAGTTTGTGTGATCTCCCCCTGTCCTACAGAGTGAGTGGAGTTTGTGTGATCTCCCCCTGTCCTACAGAGTGTGTGAGTGGAGTTTGTGTGATCTCCCCCTGTCCTACAGTGAGTGAGTGTAGTTTGTGTGATCTCCCCCTGTTCTACAGAGTGTGTGGAGTTTGTGTGATCTCCCCCTGTCCTACAGAGTGAGTGGAGTTTGTGTGATCTCCCCCTGTCCTACAGAGTGTGTGAGTGGAGTTTGTGTGATCTCCCCCTGTTCTACAGAGTGAGTGGAGTTTGTGTGATCTCCCCCTGTCCTACAGAGTGTGTGGAGTTTGTGTGATCTCCCCCTGTCCTACAGAGTGAGTGGAGTTTGTGTGATCTCCCCCTGTCCTACAGAGTGTGTGAGTGGAGTTTGTGTGATCTCCCCCTGTCCTACAGTGAGTGAGTGTAGTTTGTGTGATCTCCCCCTGTCCTACAGAGTGAGTGTGTGGAGTTTGTGTGATCTCCCCCTGTTTTACAGAGTGAGTGGAGTTTGTGTGATCTCCCCCTGTCCTACAGAGTGAGTGAGTGGAGTTTGTGTGATCTCCCCCTGTCCTACAGAGTGAGTGAGTGGAGTTTGTGTGATCTCCCCCTGTCCTACAGAGTGAGTGGTGTTTGTGTGATCTCCCCCTGTCCTACAGAGTGAGTGGAGTTTGTGTGATCTCCCCCTGTTCTACAGAGTGGAGTTTGTGTGATCTCCCCCTGTCCTACAGAGTGAGTGGAGTTTATGTGATCTCCCCCTGTCCTACAGAGTGAGTGGAGTTTGTGTGATCTCCCCCTGTTCTACAGTGAGTGAGTGGAGTTTGTATGATCTCCCCCTGTCCTACAGAGTGATTAGAGTTTGTGTGATCTCCCCCTGTTCTACAGAAGGAGTGTGTGGAGTTTGTGTGATCTCCCCCTGTCCTACAGAGTGTGTGAGTGGAGTTTGTATGATCTCCCCCTGTCCTACAGAGTGAGTGGAGTTTGTGTGATCTCCCCCTGTACTACAGAGTGAGTGAGTAAAGTTTGTGTGATCTCCCCCTGTCCTACAGAGTGAGTGAGTGGAGTTTTTGTGATCTCCCCCTGTCCTACAGAGTGAGTGGAGTTTGTGTGATCTCCCCCTGTCCTACAGAGTGAGTGGAGTTTGTGTGATCTCCCCCTGTTCTACAGAGTGAGCGGAGTTTGTGTGATCTCCCCCTGTTCCACAGAGTGAGTGTGAGTGGAGTTTGTGTGATCTCCCCCTGTCCTACAGAGTGTGTGAGTAGAGTTTGTATGATCTCCCCCTGTCCTACAGTGTGAGTGAGTGGAGTTTGTGTCATCTCCCCCTGTTCTACAGAGTGAGTGGAGTTTGTGTGATCTCCCCCTGTTCTACAGAGTGAGTGGAGTTTGTGTGATCTCCCCCTGTTCCACAGAGTGAGTGTGAGTGGAGTTTTTGTGATCTCCCCCTGTCCTACAGAGTGTGTGAGTGGAGTTTGTATGATCTCCCCCTGCCCTACAGAGTGTGTGAGTGGAGTTTGTGTGATCTCCCCCTGTTCTACAGAGTGAGTGGAGTTTGTGTGATCTCCCCCTGTACTACAGAGTGAGTGGAGTTTGTATGATTTCCCCCCTGTTCTACAGATTGAGTGAGTGGAGTTTGTGTGATCTCCCCCTGTTCTACAGAGTGAGTGGAGTTTGTGTGATCTCCCCCTGTTCTACAGAGTGAGTGGAGTTTGTATGATCTCCCCCTGTCCTACAGAGTGATTAGAGTTTGTGTGATCTCCCCCTGTTCTACAGAAGGAGTGTGTAGAGTTTGTGTGATCTCCCCCTGTTTTACAGAGTGAGTGGAGTTTGTATGATCTCCCCCTGTCCTACAGAGTGAATGAGTGGAGTTTGTGTGATCTCCCCCTGTACTACAGAGTGAGTGAGTGGAGTTTGTGTGATCTCCCCCTGTCCTACAGAGTGAGTGAGTGGAGTTTGTGTGATCTCCCCCTGTTCTACAGTGAGTGAGTGGAGTTTGTATGATCTGCCCCTGTCCGACAGAGTGTGTGAGAGGAGTTTGTGTGATCTCCCCCTGTCCTACAGAGTGAATGAGTCGAGCTTGTGTGATATCCTCCTGTCCTACAGGGTGAGTGGAGTTTGTGTGATCTCCCCCTGTCCTACAGAGTGTGTGAGTGGAGTTTGTGTGATCTCCCCCTGTCCTACAGAGTGAGTGGAGTTTGTGTGATCTCCCCCTGTCCTACAGAGTGAGTGAGTGGAGTTTTTGTGATCTCCCCCTGTCCTACAGAGTGAGTGGAGTTTGTGTGATCTCCCCCTGTCCTACAGAGTGTGTGAGTGGAGTTTGTGTGATCTCCCCCTGTCCTACAGAGTGAGTGGAGTTTGTGTGATCTCCCCCTGTACTACAGAGTGAGTGAGTGGAGTTTTTGTGATCTCCCCCTGTCCTACAGAAAGAGTGGAGTTTGTGTGATCTCCCCCTGTCCTACAGAGTGAGTGGAGTTTGTGTGATCTCCCCCTGTCCTACAGAGTGTGTGAGTAGAGTTTGTATGATCTCCCCCTGTCCTACAGTGTGAGTGAGTGGAGTTTGTGTCATCTCCCCCTGTTCTACAGAGTGAGTGGAGTTTGTGTGATCTCCCCCTGTTCTACAGAGTGAGTGGAGTTTGTGTGATCTCCCCCTGTTCCACAGAGTGAGTGTGAGTGGAGTTTGTGTGATCTCCCCCTGTCCTACAGAGTGTGTGAGTGGAGTTTGTATGATCTCCCCCTGTCCTACAGAGTGTGTGAGTAGAGTTTGTATGATCTCCCCCTGTCCTACAGTGTGAGTGAGTGGAGTTTGTGTCATCTCCCCCTGTTCTACAGAGTGAGTGGAGTTTGTGTGATCTCCCCCTGTTCTACAGAGTGAGTGGAGTTTGTGTGATCTCCCCCTGTTCCACAGAGTGAGTGTGAGTGGAGTTTGTGTGATCTCCCCCTGTCCTACAGAGTGTGTGAGTGGAGTTTGTATGATCTCCCCCTGTCCTACAGAGTGTGTGAGTGGAGTTTGTGTGATCTCCCCCTGTTCTACAGAGTGAGTGGAGTTTGTGTGATCTCCCCCTGTACTACAGAGTGAGTGGAGTTTGTATGATTTCCCCCCTGTTCTACAGATTGAGTGAGTGGAGTTTGTGTGATCTCCCCCTGTTCTACAGAGTGAGTGGAGTTTGTGTGATCTCCCCCTGTTCTACAGAGTGGAGTTTGTGTGATCTCCCCCTGTCCTACAGAGTGAGTGAGTGGAGTTTGTGTGATCTCCCCCTGTTCTACAGTGAGTGAGTGGAGTTTGTATGATCTGCCCCTGTTCTACAGAGTGTGTGAGTGGAGTTTGTATGATCTCCCCCTGTCCTACAGAGTGAGTGGAGTTTGTGTGATCCCCCCCTGTTCTACAGAGTGAGTGTGTGGAGTTTGTGTGATCTCCCCCTGTTTTACAGAGTGGACTTTGTATGATCTCCCCCTGTCCTACAGAGTGAGTAGAGTTTGTGTGATCTCCCCCTGTTCTACAGAAGGAGTGTGTGGAGTTTGTGTGATCTCCCCCTGTTTTACAGAGTGAGTGGAGTTTGTATGATCTCCCCCTGTCCTACAGAGTGAATGAGTGGAGTTTGTGTGATCTCCCCCTGTACTACAGAGTGAGTGGAGTTTGTGTGATCTCTCCCTGTCCTACAGAGTAAGTGGAGTTTGTGTGATCTCCCCCTGTCCGACAGAGTGTGTGAGTGGAGTTTGTGTGATCTCCCCCTGTCCTACAGAGTGAATGAGTGGAGCTTGTGTGATCTCCCCCTGTCCTACAGAGTGAGTGGAGTTTGTGTGATCTCCCCCTGTCCTACAGAGTGAGTGAGTGGAGTTTGTGTGATCTCCCCCTGTCCTACAGAGTGAGTGGAGTTTGTGTGTTCTCCCCCTGTCCTAAAGAGTGAGTGGAGTTTGTGTGATCTCCCCCTGTTCTACGGAGTGAGTGGAGTTTGTGTGATCTCCCCCTGTTCTACAGAGTGAGTGGAGTTTGTGTGATCTCCCCCTGTTCCAAAGAGTGAGTGTGAGTGGAGTTTGTATGATCTCCCCCTGTCCTACAGTGTGAGTGAGTGGAGTTTGTGTGATCTCGCCCTGTTCTACAGAGTGAGTGGAGTTTGTGTTATCTCCCCCTGTTCTACAGAGTGAGTGGAGTTTGTGTGATCTCCCCCTGTTCCACAGAGTGAGTGTGAGTGGAGTTTGTGTGATCTCCCCCTGTTCTACAGAGTGAGTGGAGTTTGTGTGATCTCTCCCTGTACTACAGAGTGAGTGGAGTTTGTATGATCTCCCCCTGTTCTACAGATTGAGTGAGTGGAGTTTGTGTGATTTCCCCCTGTTCTACAGAGTGAGTGGAGTTTGTGTGATCTCCCCCTGTTCTACAGAGTGAGTGGAGTTTGTGTGATCTCCCCCTGTCCTACAGAGTGAGTGAGTGGAGTTTGTGTGATCTCCCCCTGTTCTATAGTGAGTGAGTGGAGTTTGTATGATCTGCCCCTGTCCGACAGAGTGTGTGAGTGGAGTTTGTGTGATCCCCCTGTCCTACAGAGTGAATGAGTCGAGCTTGTGTGATATCCTCCTGTCCTACAGGGTGAGTGGAGTTTGTGTGATCTCCCCCTGTCCTACAGAGTTGAGTGAGTGGAGTTTGTGTGATCTCCCCCTGTCCTACAGAGTGAGTGGAGTTTGTGTGATCTCCCCCTGTCCTACAGAGTGAGTGGAATTTGTGTGATCTCCCCCTGTTCTACAGAGTGAGTGGAGTTTGTGTGATCTCCCCCTGTTCTACAGAGTGAGTGGAGTTTGTGTGATCTCCCCCTGTTCTACAGAGTGAGCGGAGTTTGTGTGATCTCCCCCTGTTCCACAGAGTGAGTGTGAGTGGAGTTTGTGTGATCTCCCCCTGTCCTACAGAGTGTGTGAGTAGAGTTTGTATGATCTCCCCCTGTCCTACAGTGTGAGTGAGTGGAGTTTGTGTCATCTCCCCCTGTTCTACAGAGTGAGTGGAGTTTGTGTGATCTCCCCCTGTTCTACAGAGTGAGTGGAGTTTGTGTGATCTCCCCCTGTTCCACAGAGTGAGTGTGAGTGGACTTTGTGTGATCTCCCCCTGTCCTACAGAGTGTGTGAGTGGAGTTTGTATGATCTCCCCCTGTCCTACAGAGTGTGTGAGTGGAGTTTGTGTGATCTCCCCCTGTTCTACAGAGTGAGTGGAGTTTGTGTGATCTCCCCCTGTACTACAGAGTGAGTGGAGTTTGTATAATTTCCCCCCTGTTCTACAGATTGAGTAAGTGGAGTTTGTGTGATCTCCCCCTGTTCTACAGAGTGAGTGGAGTTTGTGTGATCTCCCCCTGTTCTACAGAGTGAGTGGAGTTTGTGTGATCTCCCCCTGTCCTACAGAGTGAGTGAGTGGAGTTTGTGTGATCTCCCCCTGTTCTACAGTAAGTGAGTGGAGTTTGTATGATCTGCCCCTGTTCTACAGAGTGTGTGAGTGGAGTTTGTATGATCTCCCCCTGTCCTACAGAGTGAGTGAGTGGAGTTTGTATGATCTCCCCCTGTCCTACAGAGTGAGTGGAGTTTGTGTGATCCCCCCTGTTCTACAGAGTGAGTGTGTGGAGTTTGTGTGATCTCCCCCTGTTTTACAGAGTGGACTTTGTATGATCTCCCCCTGTCCTACAGAGTGAGTGAGTGGAGTTTGTGTGATCTCCCCCTGTTCTACAGAGTGAGTGAGTGGAGTTTGTGTGATCTCTCCCTGTCCTACAGAGTGAGTGGAGTTTGTGTGATCTCCCCCTGTCCTACAGAGTGAGTGAGTGGAGTTTGTGTGATCTCCCCCTGTTCTACAGAGTGAGTGTGTGGAGTTTGTGTGATCTCCCCCTGTTCTACAGTGTGAGTGGAGTTTGTGTGATCTCCCCCTGTCCTACACAGCAAGTGAGTTGAGTTTGTGTGATCTCCCCCTGTCCTACAGAGTGAGTGAGTGGAGTTTGTGTGATTTCCCCCTGTCCTACAGAGTGAGTGAGTGAGTTGAGTTTATATGATCTCCCCCTGTCCTACAGAGTGAGTGAATGGAGTTTGTGATCTCCCCCTGTTCTACAGAGTGAGTAGAGTTTGTGTGATCTCCCCCTGTCCTACACAGCGAGTGAGTGGAGTTTGTGTGATCTCCCCCTGTCCTACAGAGTGAGTGAGTGGAGTTTGTGTGATCTCCCCCTGTCCTACAGAGTGAGTGGAGTTTGTGTGATCTCCCCCTGTTCTACAGAGTGAGTGGAGTTTGTGTGATCTCCCCCTGTCCTACAGAGTCAGTGAGTGGAGTTTGTGTGATCTCCCCCTGTCCTACAGAGTGAGTGGAGTTTGTGTGATCTCCCCCTGTTCTACAGTGAGTGAGTGGAGTTTGTATGATCTCCCCCTGTCCTACAGAGTGAGTAGAGTTTGTGTGATCTCCCCCTGTTCTACAGAAGGAGTGTGTGGAGTTTGTGTGATCTCCCCCTGTTTTACAGAGTGAGTGGAGTTTGTATGATCTCCCCCTGTCCTACAGAGTGTGTGAGTGGAGTTTGTATGATCTCCCCCTGTCCTACAGAGTGTGTGAGTGGAGTTTGTATGATCTCCCCCTGTTCTACAGATTGAGTGAGTGGAGTTTGTGTGATTTCCCCCTGTTCTACAGAGTGAGTGGAGTTTGTGTGATCTCCCCCTGTTCTACAGAGTGAGTGGAGTTTGTGTGATCTCCCCCTGTCCTACAGAGCGAGTGGAGTTTGTGTGATCTCCCCCTGTCCTACAGAGAGTGTGAGTGGAGTTTGTGTGATCTCCCCCTGTCCTACACAGCGAGTGAGTGGAGTTTGTGTGATCTCCCCCTGTTCTAAAGTGTGAGTGGAGTTTGTGTGATCTTCCCCTGTCCTACACAGCGAGTGAGTGGAGTTTGTGTGATCTCCCCCTGTGAGCCTAAGACACACACACAGGCAGAAAAAGTCACAGACATACACAGAGACACAAACACACAGAGAGACACACACAGACAAAGATGACAAAGATCCTCCGTGTAGCCTGAAAAACACCGTTGGGGCAAGTGCTGTTAGTGAGCACCAGACAGGCACAGAGAGAGACACACACACAGAGACACAGAGAGAGAGACACACACAAAGACACAGGCATATGTACAATCTCGTGCCACTCACTTTCCCTCAAGGGCACGACCACAACCGCTACCCAGGGTGAGGATCGCGATGGCGAGGATGAGAAGGAGAATCTCACACGGAGGAGGTAGCGGCCACCGGGATCGTCCAGCGCCGAGGAGACGTCGCACCGCGTCTCTGTTGTGGCAGCGCAGACGGTCTGCCAGCGGGCTCGTCTGAAGCTGCGCAGACAGTGACACAGGGAGGAGTGGTGAGGGTGGTGAGGAGCCAGTGGGTGAGAGAGACGTGTGTGTGTGTGAGTGGGTTGGTGGGTGAGTGGGTTGGTGAGTGAGTGGGTGAATGGGTGTGTGTGTGAGTGAGTGGGTTGGTGGGTGAGTGGGTTGGTGAGTGAGCGGGTGAGTGGGTTGGTGAGTGGGTGAATGGGTTTGTGAGTGAGTGGGTGAATGGGTGATTGAGTGGGTGAGTGAGTGGGTGATTGAGTGGGTTGGTAAGTGAGTGGGTGAGGGGGTTGGTGAGTGGGTTGGTGAGTGAGTGGGTGAGTGAGTGGGTTGGTCAGTGAGTGGGTTGGTGAGTGGGTTGGTGAGTGAGTGGGTGAGTGGGTGGGTGAGTGGGTTGGTGAGTGAGTGGGTAAGTTGGTTGGTGAGTGGATGAGTGAGTGGGTTGGTGAGTGAGTGGGTGAGTGAGTGGGTTGGTGAGTGAGTGGGTTGGTGAGTGGGTTGGTGAGTGAGTGGGTGAGTGGGTGGGTGAGTGGGGTGGTGAGTGAGTGGGTGAGTGAGTGGGCTGGTGAGTGAGTGGGTTGGTGAGTGGGTTGGTGAGTGAGTGGGTGAGTGAGTGGGTTGGTCAGTGAGTGGGTTGGTGAGTGGGTTGGTGAGTGAGTAGGTGAGTGGGTGGGTGAGTGGGTTGGTGAGTGAGTGGGTAAGTTGGTTGGTGAGTGGATGAGTGAGTGGGTTGGTGAGTGAGTGGGTGAGTGAGTGGGTTGGTGAGTGAGTGGGTTGGTGAGTGGGTTGGTGAGTGAGTGGGTGAGTGGGTGGGTGAGTGGGGTGGTGAGTGAGTGGGTGAGTGAGTGGGCTGGTGAGTGAGTGGGTTGGTGAGTGGGTTGGTGAGTGAGTGGGTGGGTGAGTGGGGTGGTGAGTGAGTGGGTAAGTTGGTTGGTGAGTGGGTGAGTGAGTGGGTTGGTGAGTGAGTGGGTGAGTGAGTGGGTTGGTGAGTGAGTGGGTTGGTGAGTGAGTGGGTGGGTGAGTGGGTTGGTGAGTGAGTGGGTAATTGGTTGGTGAGTGGGTGAGTGAGTGGGTTGGTGAGTGAGTGGGTGAGTGAGTAGGTTGGTGAGTGAGTGAGTGGGTAAGTGAGTGGGTGAGTGAGTGGGTGAGTGGGTTGGTGAGTGAGTGGCTGAGTGAGTGGGTGAGTGAATGGGTTGGTGAGTGGGTTGGTGAGTGAGTGGCTGAGTGAGTGAGTGAGCATCTCACAGTTTGCTCTGAACTGTGTATGTAACATTCAGGAACGTTGAGTTGGTCGTGGTGGTCGAGTTGATGGTGAAAGGATCAACAAGTGGGGGTCTATCCCCTCCATCCCCACTGGGAGCCGCTTCAACGGGGTCCCAGCAAAGGGTCGCCAGGAGGTCTCGAGACTCCAAACGAACATTCAGTGGGAACAGCGGAGCTGGGCAGATGGGGAAAAACACTCAAGAGTGCGCTAACCACTGCACCACCACTCCTCACACACACAGTGCGTTAACCACTGCACCACCACTCCTCACACACACAGTGCGCTAACCACTACACCACCACTCCCCACACACACACACAGTGCGCTAACCACTGCACCACCACTCCACACTCACACAGTGCCCTAACCACTGTACCACCACTCCCCACTCACACTTACACACACAGTGTGCTAACCACTGCACCACCACTCCACACACACACAGTGCGTTAACCACTGCACCACCACTCCCCACTCACACCCACACAGTGCGCTAACCACTGCACCACCACTCCCCACTCACACACACAGTGCGCTAACCACTGCACCACCACTCCCCACTCACATACACACAGTGCGTTAACCACTGCCCCACCACTCCACACACACACACACAGTGCGCTAACCACTGCACCACCACTCCCCACACACACACACAGTGCGCTAACCACTGCACCACCACTCCCCACTCACACACACAGTGCGCTAACCACTGCACCACCACTCCCCACTCACACACAGTGCGCTAACCACTGCACCACCACTCCCCACACACTCACACACAGTGCGCTAACCACTGCACCACCACTCCTCACTCACACACACGGTGCGCTAACCACTGCACCACCACTCCTCACACACAGTGCGCTAACCACTGCACCACCACTCCCCACTCACACACACAGTGACCTAACCACTGCACCACCACTCCCCACACTCACACAGTGTGCTAACCACTGCACCACCACTCCCCACACAATCACACAACCTGGCACCCGATTTATCGACCACCTCGGGCTCTGCTCACCGTGGCTGCTGCACGTGACGGGGTGGTGGTGGAGGAGGAGGAGAGGCAGGATGAAGGGGAAGAGTAGGCCAAGTTTGTAGAGTTTCGACATCGCCATTAACCCCACGCGCAGCCACGCACCCGCCTCACCCAAGTCACGTGCTGAGGAAATCGATTCAAGGTTAAATTAAAAACTCGGATCGATTCCTGTGGGGATAACAAATGCGAATCGATAGTGGTCAAAAATGTAGCCGATGGCATCGATCCACATTGGGACTGCATTGGAATTGACGTTGGTCGTGAGTGTAAAATGGAATCGAATACATTTTCGATAACATGGGAATTGATTATGGCGATTTGTTCTAATAACATAGGAATCGATCTAGCTAGGGATTTAAAGCGCATAAAATCGAATCCCATTGGGATACCTACCATGAGAATCGATTGTGTTAAGAAAAGGAGAGCGTTTAGAATCGATTCCTATTGAGAATGAATCAGAATCAGAAAGGGTTTTATTCGCCATGAAAGTTCACACCGACACGGAATTTACTTTGGCAGGATGGTGCATACATTCAACATATAGGAATCTAAAATCTTAAATAAGTTTTAAACAAGTCTTACTATAATAATAAGGGTTAAAAGTCTAACTAACGCCAAGGGGCTGAATTATATAAAATTGAATAAATATCGAATATAAAATAGCTTTAAGATATAATTTAAAAATAAAAAATACAAATAGGTTAACATAGTTAATATCGGCAAGGTGTCATTATGTAGATAAAATGTTAAAATCAGTGTAAGCCCTTGGCCTTGTTTAACAGGCCAGCAGCAGATGGGAAGAAACTGTTTTTATGGCGTGAGGTTTTGGTCCTAATGGACCAAAGCCTTCTGCCGGAGGGGAGTAGCTGAAACAGAGAGTGTCCAGGGTGGGAGAAATCGGCCACAATCTTCCTCGCTCGCCTCATGGTCCTTGTCGTGTGCAGGTCCTCGAGGGTTGGTAGATTGCAGGCAATTACCTTCTCAGCAGTGTGGATGATACGCTGCAGTCTGCTCTTGTCCTTGGCAGTGGCAGCAGCGTACCAGACGGTTATGGAGGTGAGGATGGATTCAATGATCGCTTTATAGCAGGGGTCGGGAACCTATGGCTCGCGAGCCAGATGTGGCTCTTTTGATGATTGCATATGGCTCGCAGATAAAACAAAATATTCTCACTTGTTCTAATCCATCCATCGATTTTTCACTGCGCATGTCCTGTTCAGGGCTGCAGGAGCAATTGTCCATTATTTTAATTGGATGATACTGGCCTACGTTTGCCGTTGCTGGGTAAAACAGGTAAACGCCCCCTTTTGAATCAGTCTGAGACTGCGTCTGCTCGGTCATTAGCTCAAAGCTAACCCTTCGACGAAGAAGATGGCGAAAAGAAAAAAAGACGACGAGTATCGTACATTTCAGGACGAATGGACCGAAGAATTCGCCTTTGTGGAGAGAGCGGGTTCTGCGGTGTGTCTAATTTGCAATGACAAAATTACATCGTTGAAACGGTCGAATGTAAAGCGGCACTTCGACACGCGCCACGCTACTTTTGCATCAAAATACCCTGCGGGAGACAGCAGAAAGAAAGCGTGCCAAGAGCTTCTGAGCAGGGTGCAAGCTAGCCAGCAGCAACTCCGCGTATGGACCCGGCAAGGTGACTATAATTCGGCTAGCTTTGCTGGTTCTTTAGCAATAGTGAGGAACGGAAAACCATTCACAGATGGCGAGTATGCTAAAACGTTCATGCTGGATGTAGCCAATGAACTTTTTGATGATCTTCCGAACAAAGACAAGATAATCAAACGGATACAAGACATGCCTCTGTCGGCAAGAACTGTTCATGATCGTACCATCGTGATGGCAAACAAAGTGGAGGAAACGCAAGTGAAGGACATAAATGCAGCGCCGTTCTTTTCTCTGGCTTTGGATGAGTCAACAGACGTGAGCCATTTGTCGCAGTTCAGCGTGATTGCAAGATATGCTGTTGGTGACACACTGCGCGAAGAAAGTCTTGCTGTTCTGCCATTAAAAGGGTCCACAAGAGGTGAGGATTTATTCAAGTCTTTCATGGAGTTTGCTCAAGAAAAAAGTCTACCTATGGATAAACTTCTCTCAGTGTGTACTGATGGTGCTTCGTGTATGGTGGGGAAAAACAAAGGATTTGTGGCGCTTCTCCGTGAACATGAAAATAGACCCATCCTAAGTTTCCATTGCATTATACACCAGGAGGCACTTTGTGCTCAGATGTGTGACAGGCAGTTTGGCGAAGTGATGTCGCTGGTCATTCGTGTGATCAACTTTATTGTTGCCCGAGCCTTAAATGATCGCCAGTTTAAAACACTGCTGGATGAAGTTGTAAATAACTATCCTGGTCTGCTTTTGCACAGCAATGTGCGTTGGTTGTCAAGAGGGAAGGTGCTTAGCCGTTTTGCGGCTTGCCTGAACGAAATCCGGACTTTCCTTGAAATGAAAGGCGTCGGGCATCCTGAGCTAGCCGACACCGAGTGGCTCCTCAAGTTTTACTATCTCGTAGATCTGACTGAACATCTGAACCAGCTCAACGTGAAAATGCAAGGCATTGGAAATACAGTGTTATCCCTTCAACAAGCTGTATTTGCTTTTGAAAACAAGCTGGAGCTTTTCATCACGGATCTTGAAACAGGTCGTTTACTACATTTTGAAAAACTGAGCCAATTTAAAGATGCATGCACAGCAAGTGAGCCCATTCAAAACTTTGATCTCCACCAGCTAGCTGGCTGCACATCCAGTCTCCTACAGTCCTTCAAAGCACGCTTTGGAGAATTTCGTGAGCACACTCGTCTTTTTAAGTTCATCACCCATCCAAACGAGTGTTCACTGAACACAGCCGACCTGAATTACATCCCTGGTGTCTCCGTCAGAGATTTTGAAGCAGAAGTGGCTGACCTGAAGGCCTCAGACATGTGGGTGAATAAGTTCAAGTCACTGAATGAAGATTTGGAAAGAATCACACGACAGAAAGCGGAGTTGGCGAGCAAGCACATGTGGACAGAAATGAAAAAACTCCAACCCGAAGACCAGCTGATTCTCAAAACTTGGAACGCGCTTCCTGTCACATACCACACACTGCAGCGTGTGAGTATTGCTGTATTGACCATGTTTGGATCAACGTATGCATGTGAGCAGTCATTCTCACATCTTAAAAACATCAAGTCCAACCTACGATCACGTTTAACGGATGAAAGCCTCAACGCTTGCATGAAGCTTAACCTCACCAAGTACCAACCCGACTACAAAGACATCAGTAAATCCATGCAGCACCAGAAGTCGCATTAATGGTGAGTGTTATAACAACATTATTTAAAAGAATAAATTCAGAGGCTTATTATACTGACATTTAGTTGAATTCACTTTTAAAATATATTATATGGCTCTCACTGAAATAAATTTCCAAATTTTTTGCTTTCATGGCTCTCTTAGTCAAAAAGGTTCCCGACCCCTGCTTTATAGAATTGCACCATCATTGTCTTTGGCAGGTTGAATTTCTTCAGCTGCCGTAGAAAGTACATCCTCTGTGCAGTCTACTTAACAGCGGATGTCAAACAAGCCACTGTGTCACTCACAACGCACATTGCATGTTGGTGTCACGGTCAAAATTGTGGCAATTCCAGTAACACTATCCAGAAACTCCACAGGGAGATGACGCGTCAATGATCGCCCCCTACCGACAGACTCATGCCACGTGCAGGCCGGTGCAGGGCCACCTTGTGCCACACAGGGGCAGCTGCCACTAGGGGGCGCCCTTCGATTGTTTGAGATGAGGTTCGATACGAAACACCGAGTTGCTGAGGCAATTAGGCAAGCGACTTATGAGTGCAAATATGTTTATAACGTAGTGAATGCTTGGGAGCTTAATTGTCTCTCGCTCCTGCTCACAGATTTACACAGCCCACAGGTCCACAGATACCAGCCGCTCCTCCTGGGCAGGTTCGGTTACGTACGGTGCGAAATAAGTTCCAGATACACACACACTCACACAGAGACCCATCGATTATCACGGTTGGCTACGTACGGTGCGAAATAAGTTACAGATACACACACAGAGACTCACACAGATACACACACAGAGACTCACACAGAGACTCACACAGATACACACACAGACTCACACAGATACACACACAGAGACTCACACAGAGACCCATAGATTATCACGGTTGGCTACGTACGGTGCGAAAGAAGTTCCAGAGACTCACACAGAGACCCATAGATTAACACGGTTGGCTACGTACGGTGCGAAAGTTACAGATAAACAAGTTTGAGTCGCGGGCCGTGCAAGTTGACCGGGCGCGTGTTGCTACTGACAGTCGTTGAATACGGTTGGATAGACGCTGATAGAGAGACACACACACAGACAAGACAGGCGGACAAACAGACAAGAGGAACACAAAGACCACAGAGAGACACAGGCAGAAAGAAACACAGAGGCAAACAGATGACACAGACGGACAGAGAGATGTTGAATCGAACACACTTAACTCGCTCCATTGAAAGAGATTCCTCGATCTTCGCAATGCCCGGAAGTCGTTCTTATTTTTATTGATTTAATTGCGTGTGGTGTGTACGTACAAGAAATGTGGGATATCGATGTACACAGATATGAACAAGATCAGCAGACAAGACGTCTTTAATTTAATCGGTCTCTCCACGAAACAAAGGAATGTTGAACACAACATATAAATCCCACGGCCTTCGTGCGAGTCCATAATTACTGCAGCATTGATTTAGTGCAAGCCAACTGTGGACCGGTTTTGGTGGACAATGTCTCAACAGCAGTGGGGCTTGCTTCAAGCCATGGTTGTGAACATCCAGACGTGAATCAGCAAGGAGCATTTCTAGTCCGAGTTCGACAAAATCTACGTCAACACGTAAGACAAAATTATAATTCGTGTTTTAGAGAATGTATCTCCTCTGCGTGTAACTTTAAGGTGGTATGCCTTGTAACTGATGAATGATCCGAGTGTGCTTCCTATGTCAAAGACAATGAGTTGCTCCAGATGCTTCCTGAAACACAAAAATACCCTTTGACCTGTATCACAAGAACATCGGGTCTCACCTGAGTTATCTGTACAGGTTGCTTCCAAAACACACACACACTTTGTCCTAACATCACTTATTCAATGTTTGACCCTTATAAAAAATAAAGTGATGCATGTACACACAAAATCAGACAAGTGTTCATTCTAAATTTCGATTTAAAGCTTTCGTGACTGCAAGGATTCATCTTAAGTCACGTAGACTGAGAATACAATAATAAATTAATAAAATAACACAATAAAGCAATTTCTATGACCAGTCTATTTCTATGACCAGTCACAAGCTAATCACTCAGCTATTTCAATGCTAAATTCTCCTGTTTTATATGTAAACCCCTTTGTCAAGGTTGCTCACCTCTCTAAACCAGCTTAAAAGACGCTACGAATCTTAACAGCGTTCATTGAAGCTCTGTCGTCCCGACAGGTCTGTTCCTTTCACCTGAAAGCCACTTGTGTTGTGGCCGAAACGTCGTGAGAATTTTATTGTGTTATTTGATTTTATTATTATAATCCCATTCTACGTGACTTTACCGAAAGAACCAAAGAAAATGTTCATTCTAAATTATTGACTGGAGTTTTAACAAAATTTAATTACTGCAGTAAAATCTACTGCATCAGATAACATCTGATTAAAAAGCTATTTGAAAAAATATGCACCGTCTGCTTAAAAGTGGATGTAAAACATACTATTGTGTCATTCAAAACGAGTAGGCCATTGCATGCTGGCGAATTCTAAACATTAGCGACAAATTACAAAACTGAGATGAAACATCAATCATCGCCCCCTACTGACAGCCTCTTGTTCACATACTCTTTGGTTCTTTCAGTAACGTCACGTAGGTAGACAAAATAATAATAGATCACGACGTTTCGATTGCAACACAAGCGGTCGTCCTCAGGCGGAAAACAAAATAAATGCAGGCCGGTGCAGGGCCACCACCCTGTGCCACACAGGGGCAGCTGCTACTTGGGGATGCTCTTCGAGTGTTTCAGACGAGATACAAAACTCCTAGTTGCCGAGACGATTAAGCAAGCACCGAGTAAATGCAATTATTATAACATAGTGAATGCTTGGGGGCTTATTGTCTCTCGCTCCTGGTTAAAGATCTACCCAACCCACGGGCCCACAAAGACTGGCCGCTCTTACTCTGCAGGTTGAACCTAGAAACTGAGTGTCCAACTTCACGTTCTTGTCATTAAAGGCCTGTGACAAAGGTCTATTGTAGCGACATCGTCTCTGGCTTACACATCTACCGGGTCTCCACTTGACTTTGTATTGCCTCGGAGGAAGTCCACCCACAACTCCACTTCCACAAACTGCTGGGAGTTGCCTCGCTCTGCCTCACAGTCAGAATTCTCCTCCTGCTTCACGTTGCCTCCATCAATGTGAAGGTCCCATTTTGGAGTTGAATCTTCATCTTCACTTTTCACCTTCACTTCTTCCCTCTTCACCATCACTTCTTCCCTCTTCACCATCACCTCTTCATATTTCACCTCGATACCTTTAAAAGTGTCCAAGCTGGAATTTTCTTCCGGTTCGTGTTTCATGAGGGATGGGCTTATTGTGGCACTTTGACTTTCACAAGCTGATTTCAGATTCCACTCCTTGTGGATCTTCTGATGCTTCTGTGTTCTCTGGTGTACTTGAAGATTTTATGAATGTGCAAACACCTTCTTGCAGAGTGCACCTGAAGGGTTTCTTTCCTGTGTGTTCTCTGGTGTACTTGAAGATTTGATGAATGTGCAAACATCATCCCGCACAAAATGCACCTGAAGGGTTTCTCTCCCGTGTGTGTTCTCTGGTGTACTTTAAGATGTGTTGACTGTGAAAACGCCTTCCCGCACAGAGTGCACTTGAAGGGTTTCTCTCCCGTGTGTGTTCTCTCGTGTACTTTAAGATTTGATGAATGTGCAAACATCATCCCGCACAAAATGCGCCTGAAGGGTTTCTCTCCTGTGTGTGTTCTCTGGTGTTTTTTAACAACAGATGACCGTGAAAATGCCTTCCCACACACAGTGCACTTGAATGGTTTCTCTCCTGTATGTGTTCTCTGGTGTTTTTTAAGAACAGATGAGAGTGAAAATGCCTTCCCACACACACTGCACTTGAAGGGTTTCTCTCCCGCGTGTGTTCTCTGGTGTTCTACAAGAGTAGATGAATGTGCAAATGCCTTCCCACACATCGTGCACCTGAAGGGTTTCACTCCCGTATATGTTCTCTGGTGTGTTACAAGAGCAGATGAATGTGCAAACGCCTTCCCACACACACTGCACTTGAAGGGTTTCTCTCCCGTGTGTGTTCTCTGGTGTATTACAAGAGCAGATGAACGTGCAAACGCCTTCCCACACACACTGCACTTGAAGGGTTTCTCTCCCGTGTGTGTTCTCTGGTGTTCTACAAGAGTAGATGAATGTGCAAACGCCTTCCCACACACACTGCACCTGAAGGGTTTCTCTCCCGTGTGTGTTCTCTGGTGTATTACAAGAGTAGATGAACGTGCAAACGCCTTCCCACACACAGTGCACTTGAAGGGTTTCTCTCCCGTGGGAATTCTCTGGTGGGTCTGAAGAACTGATGGCCATGCAAATGCCTTCCCAGACACAGTGCACTTAAAGGGTTTCTCTCCCGTGTGTGTTCTCTCGTGTACTACAAGAGTAGATGAATGTGCAAACGCCTTCCCACACATCGTGCACTTGAAGGGTTTCTCTCCTGTGTGAGTTCTCTGGTGTGTTACAAGAGCAGATGAACGTGCAAACGCCTTCCCACACACACTGCACTTGAAGGGTTTCTCTCCTGTGTGTGTTCTCTGGTGTTCTTTAAGAACAGATGACTGTGAAAATGCCTTCCCACACACAGTGCACTTGAAGGGTTTCTCTCCCGTGTGTGTTCTCTGGTGTATTTTAAGAGCAAATGACCGTGTAAATGCCTTGTTACACACATTGCACTTGAAGGGCTTCTCTCCCGTGTGTGTTCTCTGGTGTCTTTGCAGCTGTGATGAATGTGCAAATGCCTTCCCGCACATCGTGCACTTGAAGGGTTTCTCTCCTGTGTGAGTTCTCTGGTGCCGTGTCAAATTTCCAATCCGATCCGTGCTGTATGCACGCTGGTCGCATTGTTGACTTGTCATACCGAGCTGCGCTGAGTGCATTTGCTCTATCAGACCAATTCTGCGGAGGAAGCGTCAGAGGAAGCGTCAGCTGCAGACAGAAAAAAATAATATCCACACCATCTACACGTCAGTATCGAGGCACAGAGGAATGCATATATAGTCACATGTGACTTACCCGTCTACATTCATATATTCATGATGTAGTAAAAACGTTTCCCAAATTCATCACACGGGCTGTTATGGCACACAATGAGAGGGCAAATGGTCATAAATATGCCTGGAAGCCCTCGTATCTTCAAATGAATGTTCACCCAAAACTCCGAGGACACAATTTCAGCTGTCTGGCTACAAAAGGAATATTTATCAGAGCTAAATTCAGCTCACATAGCAAAAGGTGTTGAAAACAATACTATTTGTGCTATGTAGAAATTCATAAATTAACGTTCAATCGCAACTTAGAGGTGTGAATCCAGGCTCAGATGTCCTTGAATGCTGGGATGAACAGTTCCGATTTCAGCTGCATGTGCGTGCTGTGTTAACTTCCTGTTTCCATTCGTATAAAGAGTTCCAGAGGAAAACAAAAGTAAACTATTGTTATGAGATAACCTCCGTGTTCAACAGAGTTAATAGACGTTACTGCAAACACAAACTGTACACTGTCACTGGGTAAACAGGCGGTGGCGTGTCTAGAATCACGCCTGGCCACCTTCATCTGCTTGGCATGAATGCTTCCTCACTGCACCAAGTAATTAATTGAGGATCAACGAACACAACCGAGGCTAACTGGAGTTTGCGTGTCTCTCTCCGTGGTGAGATGTTAACTACCTCACCTGGTATACAGGAAGTCGTGGGTTTGATCCCGACCCTGACGCCTGCTGTATATTTGGAGTTTGTGTCACTCCGTTTAGCGTCTTTGACCGATAGACATTGACACACGTATTCTTGTTTCTTTCAGTAAAGTTACGTAGATAGAAAATAACAATAACAGATAATACAATTACATTAAATAAAGACCACTTGTGTTGCGATCAAAACGACGTGAGTTTTTTTGCTTTATTTACATTTTTTTTGTTATTTTCATTTTATTTTCTATCTACGTGACTTTACCGAAAGAACCAAGAATATTAATTCCTGCAGTCACCAAAGTTTTAAGTCAAAACATTCACACACGTTGACAAAGCCTCACCTTGTGTTGTTGTGGGCAGGTCGCTTCTGATAACAAGAGCGGTATAGCAGCTCAAGTAGGCTTGGCCTGGTGAAAAAAATAAAAAAAAACTGCGTGAATATTTACAATAAAACAAAGTTACAAAGTGGCGAGCCGGGTGAAGACAAATTAAACTTAAGCGAGATAATTAAAGTAAATGCAATCAGGCGAGGGCAGGAGGCAAGGCCCCGCGTGGCTAGGCCCCGCGTTATAAAGTTCCAACCTGGACATCGATTCCCATGCTCGCTGCTACTCAATTGACATCCCTACGAGAGAGAGAGAGGCTCTACCTTGGCAAACAACCACAACGACCACCACCACAACGATGAGAATTTCTCACCTCGGATTTCAGTGCAAGCGCACACGGCAGCTTCCTGTTGCCTCGCGACAGCAGGAAGTAGTATGACGTCACTTCCCTCCCACGAGCGGCTCTGTAACTGAATAAATTATGTTAATGAGGCCGGCCCATATGTCGAGCGATGGGGGCGTGGGCGCTGAACCCGTGGCAATAAACTCGCGACGGCTTTAACGGACACATTATGTTAATAAGCCGCCAGTGACTGGGCGTAGCTTTGCCCAAATAAGGATTGCTACTCGAACGCAATCAGCAGTGACCCAAGCGGAGGTGACGTCACGCTCAAGAGCGCGGTGGAATACCTTGGTGACATGACGTCACTAGCGAGGTACACCGCCCCCTGGCGTTTCACGCCGATGAAGTAATGCTGAGTGGTGACGTCACAGAGCAGGGATTGGAGTTTAAGTTGATTTAGATTCATTTTCTATTGCTCCCTCCCTTGGGTGCGTGGGCTCAGCTACAACAACAATGTGGACATTATTGTGTATACACTGTGTGTATACACTGTGTGTGTATACTGTGTGTGTGTACACTGTGTGTGTACACTGTGTGTGTGTGTACACAATGTGTGTGTGTACACACTGTGTGTGTGTGTACACTGTGTGTGTACACTGTGTGTGTGTACACTGTGTGTACACTGTGTGTGTGTACACTGTGCGTGTACTCTGTGTGTGTGTACACTGTGTGTGTACACTGTGTGTGTGTACACTGTGTGTACACTGTGTGTGTGTACACTGTGCGTGTACTCTGTGTGTGTGTGTACACTGTGTGTATACACTGTGTATGTACACTGTGTGTGTGTACAATGTGTGTGTACACTCTCTGTGTGTACACTGTGTGTTTACAATGTGTGTGTACACTGTATGTGTGTGTACACTGTGTGTGTACAATGTGTGTGTACAATGTGTGTGTGTGTACACTGTATGTGTGTGTACACTGTGTGTGTGTGTACACTGTATGTGTGTGTACACTGTGTGTGTGTACAATGTGTGTGTACACTGTATGTGTACACTGTGTGTGTACAGTGTGTGTACAATGTGTATGTACACTGTATGTGTGTGTACAGTGTGTGTGTACAGTGTGTGTGTACACACACAGTGTACACACACAGTGTACGTACACTGTGTGTGTACACTGTGTGTAGTGGGAGGCACAGGTGGTGCATTGGCCAGTCATCTCAGTCGACCCATGGCATCTTTTCATCATTTTTTTCAATTTTTTTATTAAAATGTTAATTTATTTTTATTTTTTATTTTTCTATCTACGTGACTTTACCGAAAGAACCAGGAATATGGTAGCGCATTCTGTATTTATTGCCGAGGTTCAAGGTTCAAATCCGACAGGCACACCTGGCTACCCCAGTAACATTCACCACAACATGCGCAGTCTGCTTAACAGCGGATGTCAAACAAACCACTGTGTCACTCACAACGCACATTGCATGTTGGTGTCACGGTCAAAATTGTGGCAATTTCAGTAACACTATCCAGAAACTCCACAAGCGAGATGACGCGTCAATGATCGCCCCCTACCGACAGACTCATGTCCACGTGCAGGCCGGTGCAGGGCACCTTGTGCCACACAGGGGCAGCTGCCACTAGGGGGCGCCCTTCCATTGTTTGAGATGAGGTTCGATACGAAACACCGAGTTGCTGAGGCAATTAGGCAAGCGATTTATGAGTGCAAATATTGTTTATAACGTAGTGAATGCTTGGGAGCTTAATTGTCTCTCGCTCCTGCTCACAGATTTACCCAGCCCACAGCTCCACAGATACCAGCCGCTCCTCCTGGGCAGGTTCGGTTACGTACGGTGCGAAATAAGTTCCAGATACACAGAGACTCACACAGAGACCCATGGATTAACACGGTTGGCTAGGTATGGTGCGAAAGAAGTTATATACACACACAGAGACCCATGGATTAACACGGTTGGCTACGTACGGTGCGAAAGTTACAGATAAACAAGTTTGAGTCGCGGGCCGTGGAAGTTGACCGGGCGCGTGTTGCTGACAGTCGTTGAATACGGTTGGATAGACGCTGATGGAGACACACACACACAGACAAGACAGGCGGACAGACACAGACAAGAGGAACACAGAGATGACAGAGAGACACAGGCAGAGAGAAACACAGAGGCAAACAGATGACACAGACGGACAGAGACAGAGAGATGTTGAATCGAACACACTGAACTCGCTCCATTGAAAGAGATTCCTCGATCTTCGCAATGCCTGGAAGTCATTCTTATTTTTATTGATTTAATTGCGTGTGGTGTGTACGTGCAAGCAATGTGGGATATCGATGTACGCAGATATGAACAAGATCAGCAGACAAGACGTCTTTAATTTAATCGGTCTCTCCACTAAACAAAGGAATGTTGAACACGAAATATAAATCCCATGGCCATCGTGCGAGTCCATAATTACTGCAGCATTGCTTCAGTGGAAGCCAACTGTGGACCGGTTTTGGTGGACACTGTGTGTGTACACTGTGTGTGTGTGTACACTGTGTGTGTACACTATGTGTGTGTGTGTACACTGTGTATATACACTGTGTGTGTACACTATGTGTGTGTACACTGTGTGTGTACACTGTGTGTGTGTGTACACTGTGTGCAAGCCAACTGTGGACCGGTTTTGGTGGACAATGTCTCAACAGCAGTGGGGCTTGCTTCAAGCCATGGTTGTGAACATCCAGACGTTAATCAGCTAGGAGCATTTATAGTCCAAGTTCGACAAAATCTACGTCAACACGTAAGACAAAATTATAATTCGTGTTGTAGAGAATGTATCTCCTCTACGTGTAACTTTAAGGTGGTATGCCTTGTAACTGATGAATGATCCGAGTGTGCTTCCTATGTCAAAGACAATGAGTTGCTCCAGATGCTTCCTGAAACACAAAAGTACCCTTTGACCTGTATCACAAGAACAACGGGTCTCACCTGAGTTCTCTGTACAGGTTACTTCCAAAAACACACGCACTTTGTCCTAACATCACTTATTCAATATTTGACCCTTATAAAAAATAAAGTGATGCATGTACACACAAAATCAGACAAGTGTTCATTCTAAATTTCGATTTAAAGCTTTCATGACTGCAAGGATTCATCTTAAGTCACGTAGAATGAGAATATGAGAATAAAATAATAAATTAATAAACTAACACAATAAAGCTATTTCTATGACCAGTCTATTTCTATGACCAGTCACAAGCTAATCACTCAGCTATTTCAATGCAAAATTCTCCTGTTTTATATGTAAACCCCTTTGTCAAGGTGTCTCACCTCTCTAAACCAGCTTAAAAGACGCTACGAATCTTAACAGCGTTCATTGAAGCTCTGTCGTCCCGACAGGTCTGTTCCTTTCACCTGTAGGCCACTTGTGTTGTGGCCGAAACGTCGTGAGAATTTTATTGTGATATTTTATTAATTTATTAATTTATTGTCATTCTATGTGACTTTACCGAAAGAACCAAAGAAGATGTTCATTCTAAATTATTGACTGGAATTTTAACAAAATTTAATTACTGCAGTGAAATCTACTGCATCAGATAACATCTGATTAAAAAGCTATTTAAAAAAATATGCACCGTATGCTTAACAGTGGATGTAAAACATACTATTGTGTCATTCAAAACGAGTAGGCCATTGCATGCTGGCGAATTCTAAACATTAGCGACAAATTACAAAACTGAGATGAAACATCAATCATCGCCCCCTACTGACAGCCTCTTGTTCACATACTCTTTGGTTCTTTCAGTAAAGTAACGTAGGTAGAAAAAATAATAATAGATCACGATGTTTCGATCGTAACACAAGCGGTCGTCCTCAGGCGGAAAAAATAAATGCAGGCCCGTGCAGGGCCACCACCCTGTGCCACACAGGGGCAGCTGCTACTTGGGGATGCTCTTCGAGTGTTTCAGACGAGATACAAAACTCCGAGTTGCCGAGGCGATTAAGCAAGCACCGAGTAAATGTAATTATTATAACATAGTGAATGCTTGGGGGCTTCTTGGCTCTCACTCCTGGTCAGAGATCTCCCCAATCCACGGGTCCACAAAGACTGGCCGCTCGCTCTTACTCTGCAGGTTGAACCTAGGAATTGAGTGTTCAACTTCACATTCTTTTCATTAAAGGCCTGTGACAAAGGTGCATCTATTGTAGTGACCGTCTCAAGCTTACACATCTATCGGGTCTCCATTTGACTTTGTATTGTCTAGGAGCAAGTCCACCCACACCTCCACTTCCATGAATTACTGGGAGTTGCCTCGCTCTGCCTCAGTCAGAATTCTCCTCCTGCTTTACGTTGCCTCCATCAATGTGAAGGTCCGATTTTGGAGTTGAATCTTCATCTTCACATTTCACCATCACCTCTTCCCTCTTCACCATTACCTCTTCATATTTCACAATCACCTCTTCATATTTCACCTCGATACCTTTAAAAGTGTCCAAGTTGGGATTTTCTTCCGGTTCGTGTTTCATGAGGGATGGGCTCATTGCGGCACTTTGACTTTCACAAGCTGATTTCAGACTCCACTCCTTGCAGATCTTCTGATGCTTCTGTGTTCTCTGGTGTACTTGAAGATTTTATGAATGTGCAAACGCCTTCCTGCAGAGTGCACCTGAAGGGTTTCTCTCCTGTGTGTATTCTCTGGTGTGTTACAAGATGAGATGACTTTGCAAACGCCTTCCCACACACACTGCACTTGAAGGGTTTCTCTCCCGTGTGTGTTCTCTGGTGTACTTTAAGATGTGGTGACTGTGAAAACGCCTTCCTGCACAGAGTGCACTTGAAGGGTTTCTCTCCCGTGTGTGTTCTCTCGTGTACTTCAAGATTTGATGACTGTGCAAACATCATCCCGCACAAAATGCACCTGAAGGGTTTCTCTCCTGTGTGTGTTCTCTGGTGTTTTTTAAGAACAGATGACTGTGAAAATGCCTTCCCACACACAGTGCACTTGAATGGTTTCTCTCCTGTGTGTGTTCTCTGGTGTTTTTTAAGAACAGCTGACTGTGAAAATGCCTTCCCACACACAGTGCACTTGAAGGGTTTCTCTCCCGTGTGTGTTCTCTGGTGTCTTTGCAGATTTGATGAATGTGCAAACGCCTTCGCACACATCGTGCACCTGAAGGGTTTCACTCCCGTGTATGTTCTCTGGTGTGTTACAAGAGCAGATGAACGTGCAAATGCCTTCCCACACACACTGCACTTGAAGGGTTTATCTCCCGTGTGTGTTCTCTGGAGGGTCTGAAGAACTGATGGCCATGCAAATGCCTTCCCAGACACAGTGCACTTAAAGGGTTTCTCTCCTGTGTGTGTTCTCTGATGTACTTGAAGATGTGGGGACTGTGAAAATGCCTTCCCACACACAGTGCACTTGAAGGGTTTCACTCCCGTGTGTGTTCTCTGGTGTGCTACAAGAGTAGATGAATGTGCAAACGCCTTCCCACACACACTGCACTTGAAGGGTTTATCTCCCGTGTGTGTTCTCTGGTGTTCTACAAGAGCAGATGAACGTGCAAACGCCTTCTCACACATACTGCACTTGAAGGGTTTCTCTCCTGTGTGAGTTCTCTCGTGCCGTGTGAAATCTCCAGTACGATCCGTGCTGTATGCACACCGGTCGCATTGGAGCCTTGTCCTACCGAGCTGCGCTGAGTGCATTTGCTCCATGAGAGGAAGCGTCAGCTGCAGACAGAAAAAAATAATATCCACACCATCTACACGTCAGTATTGAGGCACAGAGGAATGCATATATAGTCACATGTGACTTACACGTCTATACTTATTCATATATTCAGGATGTAGCAAAAACGTTTCCCAAATTCATCACAGGGCTGTTATGGCACACAATGAGAGGGCAAATGGTTATAAATATGCCTGGAAGCCCTCGTATCTTCAAAATGAATGTTCACCCAAAACTTCGAGCACACAATTTCAGCTGTCTGGCTACAAAAGGAATATTTATGAAAGCTAAATACAGCTGACATAGCAAAGGGTGTTGAAAACAATACCATTTGTGTTATGCATAAATTAATGTTCAATCGCAACTTAGAGGTGTGAATCCAGGCTCAGATGTCATTGAATGCTGGGGATGAACAGTTCCGACTTCAGCTGAATGTGTGTGCTGTGTTCACATCCTGTTTCCATTCTTACAAAGAGTTCCAGAGGAAAACAAAAATAAACTATTGTTTTGATATAACTTCCGTGTTCAAAAGAGTTAATAGACTTTACTTCAAACACAAACTTGACACTGTCACACTGGCAGTGGCGTGTCTAGAATCATGCCTGGCCACCTTCATCTGCTCGGCATTAATGCTTTCTCACTCCACCAAGTAATTCATCGAGGATCAATGAACATAGCCGAGGCTAACTGGAGTTTGTGTCTCTCTCCGTGGTGAGATTTTAACTACCTCACCTGGTGTACAGGAAGTCGTGGGTTCGATCCCGACCCTGACGCCTGCTGTATATTTGGAGTTTGCGCGTCACTCCGTTTAGCGTCTTTGACCGATAGACATTGACACACGTATTCTTGTTTCTTTCGGTAAAGTTACGTAGACAGAAAATAACAATAACAGATAATACAATTACATTAAATAAAGACCACTTGTGTTGCGATCGAAAGGACGTGGGTTTTTTTGCTTTATTTACAATTATTAATTCTTTTTACAATGTTATTTTTATTTTATTTTCTATCTACGTGACTTTACCGAAAGAACCAAGAATATTAATTCCTGCAGTCACCAAAGTTTCAAGTCAAAACATTCACACACGATGACAAAGCTTCACCTTGTGTTGTTGTGGGCAGGTCGCTTCTGATAACAAGAGCGGTATAGCAGCTCAAGCGGGCTTGGCCTGGTGAAAACAAAAGAAAATAAAAACTGCGTGAATATTTACAATAAAACAAAGTTACAAAGTGGCGAGCCGGGTGAAGACAAATTAAACTTAAAGAGAGATAATTAAAGTGAATGCAATCAGGCGAGGGCAGGAGGCAAGGCCCCGCGTGGCTAGGCCCGCGTTGTAAAGTTCCAACCTGGACATCGATTCCCATGCTCGCTGCTACTCAACTGACATCCCTACGAGAGAGAGGCTCTACCTTGGTAAACAACAACAACCACCACAACAACCACCACCACAACGACCACGACCACCAACACGATAATAATTTCTCACCTCGGATTTCAGTGCAAGAGCGAAGCGATCGCTTCCTCTTACCTCGTGACGTCACGCGGCAGCAGAAGGTGACATGACGTTACGTCCGGGGAACAAGACACTCCCCTCCCAAGAGCGGCTCTATAACTGAATAAATTATGTTAATGAGCCCGGGCCATATGTCGAGGGGTGGGGGCGTGGACGCTGAACCCGTCCCAATCAACTCGCGACGGCTTTAACGGATACATTATGTTAATGAGCCACCAGTCACTGGGCGTAGCTTTGCCCAAATAAGGATTGTACCGGAACAGATATCGGCAGTGACCAAGCAGAGGGCGCGGTGGACGGGGGTGGGGTGAATACATTGGTGACATGATGTCACGAGCGAGGTACACCTCCCCCTGGCGTTTCACAGCGATGAGGTCATGCTGCGTGGTGACGTCACAGAGCGGGAATGGAGTTTAAGTTGATTTATATTCATTTTCCATTGCTCCATCTCTTCAACAGAGACCCCTTGGGTAGCGTGAGCTCAGCAACTACAACGTGAACATTACTGTGTGTACACACTGTTTCTGTGTGTACACTGTTTCTGTGTGTACACTGTGTGCAGACTGTGTGTGTACACTGTGTATGTGTACAGACTGTGTGTGTGTACACTGTGTATATGCACACTGTGTGTGTGTACACACTGTGTGCCTGTATCTGTGTGTCTCTGTGTGTGTGCCTGTGTGTGACACCTGATGATGATTGCTTGTGTTGCAGTCGAAACGTCGTGAGAATTTAATTGTTTTATATTTTTGTTATTGTTTCCCTTCTTCGTGACTTTACCGAAAGAACCAAGAATAAATATCAGCTCTATGTTTTCAAGTAAATACATTTTGGGTAGTGAATAAATTATAGTCTAAATAAGCTTCACATGACGAATTGTAGGCAATTATAGTTACAATCAAAGACATTTTTAAACAATCACGTGGTCCCTGTAGTCGCCGTTAGAGACAATCTGCTTGAAAACAGTTTATCAACATATATGAATACATTGATTCGAATAAGCAGAGTTAATTTCCTATTTATGGTATGCCAGCTATGTGTCAGTTTTCGATATCAACATCACCTTATAAAAGAATAACATTTAAAACATAAGCGCACAACTTTCTCCGTGATGAACGCTGCACTTTGTCGTTTTCATGCAGGGGGCGCTGTAAACCTACACGCGCCCCCTGCATGCGAACGACGGATGGGCACACCTGGCTACCCCAGTAACATTCACCAAAATATGCGCAGTCTGCTAAACGGCAGATGTAAAACATAACGTTGCGTCATTCACAACGCATGTTGGTGTCACGGTCAAAATTGGGGCAATTCTAAACATTATCCAGCACCCCCTGTACCAACGACGGAGGCGCAGGGACAGACGTTCAATTACGTTGGAATCGATCTGCAGACGGCCAGCAGCTCCGTGCTGCCTTATCTCGATCCCGCAATCCCAAACAGGTGAAAGTCCGCATCGAACCGAACCCCCGGCAAGGCCATCATCTACTTAACGACGAGAGAACATTCACACGAAATGTCCTTCTCAATGAAGTCTTCCGGATGTAATATGAAATAAGCTTTTAATGAAGAAATAACAATCATCTAATTCAAAACACAACACGATTCAAAGATGTTTCATTTTAAAACTTCAAAACGGAGCACGGGGCGCTTGCGTGAATGCGTCCTTCGTGTGCCGTAAACGTTGTGACTTTCCTGGCCTGAAGGCCCTAAAATGCTTGGACCCTTATTGGTGCACAGCGTCTCAACAACAGCAGTGGGGTTTGCTTCAACCGATAGGTACGAACATCCAGACGTGAATCAGCAAGGCACATTTCTAGTCCCAGTTAGACAAAATCTACGTCAACACGTAAGACAAAACTACAATTCGTGTTGTAGAGAATGTACCTCCTCCTATACGTGTAACTTTTAAGTGGTATGCCTTGTAACTGATGAATGATCCGTGCGTGCTCCCTATTGCAAAGACGATGAGTTGCTCCAGAGGCAGACGCTTCGTGAAACACAAAAGTACCCTTTGACCTGTATCACAAGAACAACGGGTCTCACCCGAGTTCTCTGTACAGGTTACTTCCAAAACACACACACACTTTGTCCTAACATCACTTATTCAATGTTTGACCCTCAGACAAAATGTTACATGCACGCGCACAATCAGACACGGTATTCATTCTAAATCATTGACGGGCATATTAACAAAATTGAATTACTGCAGCGAAATTGACTGCATCACGTTACATCGTATTAACAAGATAGAATCCATCTTCTCGGTTGAAATTGTCTCTGTGCTTGTATATGTGGATAGCCTCATGAACGAAGAAGATGGATTCTATCTTAGCAATCATTGGAAAGATTTGATAAACCATTTCAGGTCTTAATTGATTGTTCACACTTACAGTGGCTTTCAGACAGCATACATTATAAAAAATTTCGTCTCCCCCCTCCTCTTTTCAGAATATAGATGGACTAGTCCTAAATAAACTGGCAAATCGTTAGTTTATCACGTAGGCTTTCGCGACCAATATTATTCATAATAAAGGTTTTTGGGTTAGATCGCGTTTATTTATAAATGTGTCGTAACCCTCCACCACCCGACACGGCCAATCAGCAAAAAAAGTGTCACGTTGACAAAAGACAAATAATTCACTACTTCAGCCCACCGGTGTGTTGAAGAGTTAATCCACATTTACAGTTTGAGTACGACGTTTCGCTGGTAAATACTTCCAGCATCATCGGGCAATTCGCCAGAATGGTAAAGCCCTCGCTTGCTCCCGGTTTTATATAGAGCAGCAGGGTGACGTCATCACTTAACTCATCAGGTGCAGTGATTAGAGGCGGAGGGGGGGGTAATGTAATTATATAATCGATTAGTAATCAGTCATTGGTTATGATTAGTAATGAGTTGTAGATTAGTAATTCTTTAAATCAAAATATAATGTGTATTATTTAATAATACGCTTCCAGGCCGCACTAAGCCGGTAGCTGTCAGAGCGATTAAAGTTATTCTTGTTCCTCTCAATTTCAATGGATTCTCTAATTAGTCTTTGCCAGTAATAATTAGTTTTACACACCACTGCAACATTGTCAAAATCAATTGAGTGTCCTTGTTGACAAGCATGTTCTGCCACTGCCGACAGTTGTGTTTGAGATAATTTAATATTTCTCTGATGTTCTTTTAGTCTTACGCTGATGTTACGTCCCGTCTGCCCAATGTAGCAGCTGCCACATGAACAATTAATCCGATATACACCTTCTGTTGATAGTTTAGGTAATGCGTCTTTAGTGCAAGATACTAGTTTTTGAATTTTGTGTACTGTACCAAATCTTACTGTAATGTTTTGCTTTTGCAAAACGCGGGCTAATTTGTCAGTTACTCCTGAGATATATGGAATTTTTATTGTTTTAACAATCTGGTCGCTTTCAGTAGTATTGCTTTGCGATCGTGATTTGGCATTCAGTGCTCTGTTAATTTGAGCATTATTGTAGCCATTCTGTCGTAGTGCGTCTTTAACGTGTTTAATCTCTCTCACTAGACTCTCACCATCTGACACTGTTTTCGCCCGATGTACGAGCGTCTTGATAAGAGAGGATTTTTTTGAGCTGGATGATGATGTGATTCTGCATTCAGATAGGCATCAGTGTGCGTTTGCTTTCTGTAAACGCTGTGTGTTATTTTACCGTTTAGGCCATGTCCAAGCAAAATATCTAGGAATGGGAGTGTGTTATTCACCTCCATTTCCATGGTGAACTGGATGGCCGGGTTTTGTGCATTGAGATGATTTAGAAAATCATTAAGTGTATCTTTACCATGTGGCCAGACAACCAAAGTGTCATCCACATACCTAAACCAAAAGGATGGTTTTAATGTGCTCGAGGCAAGTGCTCTTATTTCAAAGTTTTCCATGTACAAATTTGCTATAGCAGGGGATAAAGGAGAACCCATTGCTGCTCCTTCCTTTTGTTTAAAGAAATCCCCTCTCCATAAGAAGTAAGTGTTATTTAAACAATGGCCAGCAAGTTTCGGAATATCTTTTTGTAAACCGGTATTCTTTACTAGTGTATCAAGTAATTTAAGCGATTCGTCCACTGGAACCTTAGTGAATAGAGAAATCACATCAAAACTTACCAGAATATCATCAGGAGTAAGTTTAATATCTTTAATCACATTCACAAGATGTTCTGAATTTTTTATGAATGAAGATGTCTTACCGATGTAGGGCTGTATTTGTTTGGTTATATATTTTGCTAATTGATATGTGGCAGAGCCAATTGTACTGACTATGGGTCGTAATGGGATGCCGATTTTATGAATCTTTGGTAGCCCATAGAGTCTAGGTGGTTTTGAGGCCCTTGGCTTAATTAGGTATTGCTCATTTTTAGGGATTAATGAATTTGCAATTATTGCAGTGGTCTTACGTTCTAAAGAATTAGTTGGATCTCGTTTAATTTTAATGTAGGTACTTTCCTCTAGTAAATTTCTAATTTTATTATCATAATCGGCTCGTGACATCACTACAGTAGTGCGGCCTTTATCAGCTGCTAGGATTTGGATATCCTTATTTACACGCAGCTCTCTTAAGGCTTTTGCTTCGTTAGAGCTAATATTTACTTTTGGAACTTTGCTATTCTCAATTATTTTTGCAACCTCATGTCTAGTCATCTCTGCCTCATTATGTGGAAGGAGTCTAACTGCTGATTCTACCTCAGCAATTATCTCATCCACTGGAATTGTGCGTGGGGTAACGGCAAAGTTAAGGCCTTTAGAAAGGATAGAGACCATGTCACCGGTTAATACAGTGTTGGTCAAGTTCAGTACAGTTTTGTTTTTACATTTTTGGTTTTCAGTAGGGATTTGTTTATTATGTAGTCTAGAAAATGTATTAATTTGGTTAGTTTTTGTTAGTTTAAACACATTATCAGCCGATTGTTGTGTTATGTTATCGATTATATTCCAATAATGCATAGATACACTATTGCTTATATCTAAGTGTAACTGCTTTAGCGATTCCGAAATGTAAGATAATTCACTCCTATTGTGCTGTATTCTCTCTATTAATAATAATTCGCTAGCTTTGTGTAGTATTTGGTTAGCTTTAGAAGACTTTATGTGATGTGTTATTTTAACTGCGTTTGGTATTACCTTTGAATCTCTGCACCTTTTGAGGAACGCCAGTGAAGATATCAATTTCATCCGCTTAATGCGAAGCTTCTCCAATTTTCTGGTTTTAAGAAAAGTATCCTCCCCATAGAGGTTAGTCAGTTTAACACGTAGGCTTTCGCGACCAATATTATTCATAATAAGGTTTTTGGTTAGATCGCGTTTATTTATAAATGTGTCGTAACCCTCTACCACCCGACACGGTCAATCAGCAAAAAAAGTGTCACGTTGACAAAAGACAAATAATTCACTACTTTAGCCCACCGGTGTGTTGAAGAGTTAATCCACATTTACAGTTTGAGTACGACGTTTCGCTGGTAAATACTTCCAGCATCATCGGGCAATTCGCCAGAATGGTAAAGCCCTCGCTTGCTCCCGGTTTTATATAGAGCAGCAGGGTGACGTCATCACTTAACTCATCAGGTGCAGTGATTAGAGGCGGAGGGGGGGGGGGTAATGTAATTATATAATCGATTAGTAATCAGTCATTGGTTATGATTAGTAATGAGTTGTAGATTAGTAATTCTTTAAATCAAAATGTAATGTGTATTATTTAATAATACGCTTCCAGGCCGCACTAAGCCGGTAGCTGTCAGAGCGATTAAAGTTATTCTTGTTCCTCTCAATTTCAATGGATTCTCTAATTAGTCTTTGCCAGTAATAATTCGTTTTACACACCACTGCAACATTGTCAAAATCAATTGAGTGTCCTTGTTGACAAGCATGTTCTGCCACTGCCGACAGTTGTGTTTGAGATAATTTAATATTTCTCTGATGTTCTTTTAGTCTTACGCTGATGTTACGTCCCGTCTGCCCAATGTAGCAGCTGCCACATGAACAATTAATCCGATATACACCTTCTGTTGATAGTTTAGGTAATGCGTCTTTAGTGCAAGATACTAGTTTTTGAATTTTGTGTACTGTACCAAATCTTACTGTAATGTTTTGTTTTTGCAAAACGCGGGCTAATTTGTCAGTTACTCCTGAGATATATGGAATTTTTATTGTTTTAACAATCTGGTCGCTTTCAGTAGTATTGCTTTGCGATCGTGATTTGGCATTCAGTGCTCTGTTAATTTGAGCATTATTGTAGCCATTCTGTCGTAGTGCGTCTTTAACGTGTTTAATCTCTCTCACTAGACGCTCACCATCTGACACTGTTTTCGCCCGATGTACGAGCGTCTTGATAAGAGAGGATTTTTGAGCTGGATGATGATGTGATTCTGCATTCAGATAGGCATCAGTGTGCGTTTGCTTTCTGTAAACGCTGTGTGTTATTTTACCGTTTAGGCCATGTCCAAGCAAAATATCTAGGAATGGGAGTGTGTTATTCACCTCCATTTCCATGGTGAACTGGATGGCCGGGTTTTGTGCATTGAGATGATTTAGAAAATCATTAAGTGTATCTTTACCATGTGGCCAGACAACCAAAGTGTCATCCACATACCTAAACCAAAAGGATGGTTTTAATGTGCTCGAGGCAAGTGCTCTTATTTCAAAGTTTTCCATGTACAAATTTGCTATAGCAGGGGATAAAGGAGAACCCATTGCTGCTCCTTCCTTTTGTTTAAAGAAATCCCCTCTCCATAAGAAGTAAGTGTTATTTAAACAATGGCCAGCAAGTTTCGGAATATCTTTTTGTAAACCGGTATTCTTTACTAGTGTATCAAGTAATTTAAGCGATTCGTCCACTGGAACCTTAGTGAATAGAGAAATCACATCAAAACTTACCAGAATATCATCAGGAGTAAGTTTAATATCTTTAATCACATTCACAAGATGTTCTGAATTTTTTATGAATGAAGATGTCTTACCGATGTAGGGCTGTATTTGTTTGGTTATATATTTTGCTAATTGATATGTGGCAGAGCCAATTGTACTGACTATGGGTCGTAATGGGATGCCGATTTTATGAATCTTTGGTAGCCCATAGAGTCTAGGTGGTTTTGAGGCCCTTGGCTTAATTAGGTATTGCTCATTTTTAGGGATTAATGAATTTGCAATTATTGCAGTGGTCTTACGTTCTAAAGAATTAGTTGGATCTCGTTTAATTTTAATGTAGGTACTTTCCTCTAGTAAATTTCTAATTTTATTATCATAATCGGCTCGTGACATCACTACAGTAGTGCGGCCTTTATCAGCTGCTAGGATTTGGATATCCTTATTTACACGCAGCTCTCTTAAGGCTTTTGCTTCGTTAGAGCTAATATTTACTTTTGGAACTTTGCTATTCTCAATTATTTTTGCAACCTCATGTCTAGTCATCTCTGCCTCATTATGTGGAAGGAGTCTAACTGCTGATTCTACCTCAGCAATTATCTCATCCACTGGAATTGTGCGTGGGGTAACGGCAAAGTTAAGGCCTTTAGAAAGGATAGAGACCATGTCACCGGTTAATACAGTGTTGGTCAAGTTCAGTACAGTTTTGTTTTTACATTTTTGGTTTTCAGTAGGGATTTGTTTATTATGTAGTCTAGAAAATTTATTAATTTGGTTAGTTTTTGTTAGTTTAAACACATTATCAGCCGATTGTTGTGTTATGTTATCGATTATATTCCAATAATGCATAGATACACTATTGCTTATATCTAAGTGTAACTGCTTTAGCGATTCCGAAATGTAAGATAATTCACTCCTATTGTGCTGTATTCTCTCTATTAATAATAATTCGCTAGCTTTGTGTAGTATTTGGTTAGCTTTAGAAGACTTTATGTGATGTGTTATTTTAACTGCGTTTGGTATTACCTTTGAATCTCTGCACCTTTTGAGGAACGCCAGTGAAGATATCAATTTCATCCGCTTAATGCGAAGCTTCTCCAATTTTCTGGTTTTAAGAAAAGTATCCTCCCCATAGAGGTTAGTCAGTTTAACACGTAGGCTTTCGCGACCAATATTATTCATAATAAGGTTTTTGGTTAGATCGCGTTTATTTATAAATGTGTCGTAACCCTCTACCACCCGACACGGTCAATCAGCAAAAAAAGTGTCACGTTGACAAAAGACAAATAATTCACTACTTTAGCCCACCGGTGTGTTGAAGAGTTAATCCACATTTACAGTTTGAGTACGACGTTTCGCTGGTAAATACTTCCAGCATCATCGGGCAATTCGCCAGAATGGTAAAGCCCTCGCTTGCTCCCGGTTTTATATAGAGCAGCAGGGTGACGTCATCACTTAACTCATCAGGCGCAGTGATTAGAGGCGGAGGGGGGGGGGGTAATGTAATTATATAATCGATTAGTAATCAGTCATTGGTTATGATTAGTAATGAGTTGTAGATTAGTAATTCTTTAAATCAAAATGTAATGTGTATTATTTAATAATACGCTTCCAGGCCGCACTAAGCCGGTAGCTGTCAGAGCGATTAAAGTTATTCTTGTTCCTCTCAATTTCAATGGATTCTCTAATTAGTCTTTGCCAGTAATAATTCGTTTTACACACCACTGCAACATTGTCAAAATCAATTGAGTGTCCTTGTTGACAAGCATGTTCTGCCACTGCCGACAGTTGTGTTTGAGATAATTTAATATTTCTCTGATGTTCTTTTAGTCTTACGCTGATGTTACGTCCCGTCTGCCCAATGTAGCAGCTGCCACATGAACAATTAATCCGATATACACCTTCTGTTGATAGTTTAGGTAATGCGTCTTTAGTGCAAGATACTAGTTTTTGAATTTTGTGTACTGTACCAAATCTTACTGTAATGTTTTGTTTTTGCAAAACGCGGGCTAATTTGTCAGTTACTCCTGAGATATATGGAATTTTTATTGTTTTAACAATCTGGTCGCTTTCAGTAGTATTGCTTTGCGATCGTGATTTGGCATTCAGTGCTCTGTTAATTTGAGCATTATTGTAGCCATTCTGTCGTAGTGCGTCTTTAACGTGTTTAATCTCTCTCACTAGACTCTCACCATCTGACACTGTTTTCGCCCGATGTACGAGCGTCTTGATAAGAGAGGATTTTTGAGCTGGATGATGATGTGATTCTGCATTCAGATAGGCATCAGTGTGCGTTTGCTTTCTGTAAACGCTGTGTGTTATTTTACCGTTTAGGCCATGTCCAAGCAAAATATCTAGGAATGGGAGTGTGTTATTCACCTCCATTTCCATGGTGAACTGGATGGCCGGGTTTTGTGCATTGAGATGATTTAGAAAATCATTAAGTGTATCTTTACCATGTGGCCAGACAACCAAAGTGTCATCCACATACCTAAACCAAAAGGATGGTTTTAATGTGCTCGAGGCAAGTGCTCTTATTTCAAAGTTTTCCATGTACAAATTTGCTATAGCAGGGGATAAAGGAGAACCCATTGCTGCTCCTTCCTTTTGTTTAAAGAAATCCCCTCTCCATAAGAAGTAAGTGTTATTTAAACAATGGCCAGCAAGTTTCGGAATATCTTTTTGTAAACCGGTATTCTTTACTAGTGTATCAAGTAATTTAAGCGATTCGTCCACTGGAACCTTAGTGAATAGAGAAATCACATCAAAACTTACCAGAATATCATCAGGAGTAAGTTTAATATCTTTAATCACATTCACAAGATGTTCTGAATTTTTTATGAATGAAGATGTCTTACCGATGTAGGGCTGTATTTGTTTGGTTATATATTTTGCTAATTGATATGTGGCAGAGCCAATTGTACTGACTATGGGTCGTAATGGGATGCCGATTTTATGAATCTTTGGTAGCCCATAGAGTCTAGGTGGTTTTGAGGCCCTTGGCTTAATTAGGTATTGCTCATTTTTAGGGATTAATGAATTTGCAATTATTGCAGTGGTCTTACGTTCTAAAGTATTAGTTGGATCTCGTTTAATTTTAATGTAGGTACTTTCCTCTAGTAAATTTCTAATTTCATTATCATAATCGGCTCGTGACATCACTACAGTAGTGCGGCCTTTATCAGCTGCTAGGATTTGGATATCCTTATTTACACGCAGCTCTCTTAAGGCTTTTGCCTCGTTAGAGCTAATATTTACTTTTGGAACTTTGCTATTCTCAATTATTTTTGCAACCTCATGTCTAGTCATCTCTGCCTCATTATGTGGAAGGAGTCTAACTGCTGATTCTACCTCAGCAATTATCTCATCCACTGGAATTGTGCGTGGGGTAACGGCAAAGTTAAGGCCTTTAGAAAGGATAGAGACCATGTCACCGGTTAATACAGTGTTGGTCAAGTTCAGTACAGTTTTGTTTTTACATTTTTGGTTTTCAGTAGGGATTTGTTTATTATGTAGTCTAGAAAATTTATTAATTTGGTTAGTTTTTGTTAGTTTAAACACATTATCAGCCGATTGTTGTGTTATGTTATTGATTATATTCCAATAATGCATAGATACACTATTGCTTATATCTAAGTGTAACTGCTTTAGCGATTCCGAAATGTAAGATAATTCACTCCTATTGTGCTGTATTCTCTCTATTAATAATAATTCGCTAGCTTTGTGTAGTATTTGGTTAGCTTTAGAAGACTTTATGTGATGTGTTATTTTAACTGCGTTTGGTATTACCTTTGAATCTCTGCACCTTTTGAGGAACGCCAGTGAAGATATCAATTTCATCCGCTTAATGCGAAGCTTCTCCAATTTTCTGGTTTTAAGAAAAGTATCCTCCCCATAGAGGTTAGTCAGTTTAACACGTAGGCTTTCGCGACCAATATTATTCATAATAAAGGTTTTTGGGTTAGATCGCGTTTATTTATAAATGTGTCGTAACCCTCCACCACCCGACACGGCCAATCAGCAAAAAAAGTGTCACGTTGACAAAAGACAAATAATTCACTACTTCAGCCCACCGGTGTGTTGAAGAGTTAATCCACATTTACAGTTTGAGTACGACGTTTTGCTGGTAAATACTTCCAGCATCATCGGGCAATTCGCCAGAATGGTAAAGCCCTCGCTTGCTCCCGGTTTTATATAGAGCAGCAGGGTGACGTCATCACTTAACTCATCAGGTGCAGTGATTAGAGGCGGAGGGGGGGGGGGGGGTAATGTAATTATATAATCGATTAGTAATCAGTCATTGGTTATGATTAGTAATGAGTTGTAGATTAGTAATTCTTTAAATCAAAATGCAATGTGTATTATTTAATAATATGCTTCCAGGCCGCACTAAGCCGGTAGCTGTCAGAGCGATTAAAGTTATTCTTGTTCCTCTCAATTTCAATGGATTCTCTAATTAGTCTTTGCCAGTAATAATTAGTTTTACACACCACTGCAACATTGTCAAAATCAATTGAGTGTCCTTGTTGACAAGCATGTTCTGCCACTGCCGACAGTTGTGTTTGAGATAATTTAATATTTCTCTGATGTTCTTTTAGTCTTACGCTGATGTTACGTCCCGTCTGCCCAATGTAGCAGCTGCCACATGAACAATTAATCCGATATACACCTTCTGTTGATAGTTTAGGTAATGCGTCTTTAGTGCAAGATACTAGTTTTTGAATTTTGTGTACTGTACCAAATCTTACTGTAATGTTTTGCTTTTGCAAAACGCGGGCTAATTTGTCAGTTACTCCTGAGATATATGGAATTTTTATTGTTTTAACAATCTGGTCGCTTTCAGTAGTATTGCTTTGCGATCGTGATTTGGCATTCAGTGCTCTGTTAATTTGAGCATTATTGTAGCCATTCTGTCGTAGTGCGTCTTTAACGTGTTTAATCTCTCTCACTAGACTCTCACCATCTGACACTGTTTTCGCCCGATGTACGAGCGTCTTGATAAGAGAGGATTTTTTTTGAGCTGGATGATGATGTGATTCTGCATTCAGATAGGCATCAGTGTGCGTTTGCTTTCTGTAAACGCTGTGTGTTATTTTACCGTTTAGGCCATGTCCAAGCAAAATATCTAGGAATGGGAGTGTGTTATTCACCTCCATTTCCATGGTGAACTGGATGGCTGGGTTTTGTGCATTGAGATGATTTAGAAAATCATTAAGTGTATCTTTACCATGTGGCCAGACAACCAAAGTGTCATCCACATACCTAAACCAAAAGGATGGTTTTAATGTGCTCGAGGCAAGTGCTCTTATTTCAAAGTTTTCCATGTACAAATTTGCTATAGCAGGGGATAAAGGAGAACCCATTGCTGCTCCTTCCTTTTGTTTAAAGAAATCCCCTCTCCATAAGAAGTAAGTGTTATTTAAACAATGGCCAGCAAGTTTCGGAATATCTTTTTGTAAACCGGTATTCTTTACTAGTGTATCAAGTAATTTAAGCGATTCGTCCACTGGAACCTTAGTGAATAGAGAAATCACATCAAAACTTACCAGAATATCATCAGGAGTAAGTTTAATATCTTTAATCACATTCACAAGATGTTCTGAATTTTTTATGAATGAAGATGTCTTACCGATGTAGGGCTGTATTTGTTTGGTTATATATTTTGCTAATTGATATGTGGCAGAGCCAATTGTACTGACTATGGGTCGTAATGGGATGCCGATTTTATGAATCTTTGGTAGCCCATAGAGTCTAGGTGGTTTTGAGGCCCTTGGCTTAATTAGGTATTGCTCATTTTTAGGGATTAATGAATTTGCAATTATTGCAGTGGTCTTACGTTCTAAAGTATTAGTTGGATCTCGTTTAATTTTAATGTAGGTACTTTCCTCTAGTAAATTTCTAATTTTATTATCATAATCGGCTCGTGACATCACTACAGTAGTGCGGCCTTTATCAGCTGCTAGGATTTGGATATCCTTATTTACACGCAGCTCTCTTAAGGCTTTTGCCTCGTTAGAGCTAATATTTACTTTTGGAACTTTGCTATTCTCAATTATTTTTGCAACCTCATGTCTAGTCATCTCTGCCTCATTATGTGGAAGGAGTCTAACTGCTGATTCTACCTCAGCAATTATCTCATCCACTGGAATTGTGCGTGGGGTAACGGCAAAGTTAAGGCCTTTAGAAAGGATAGAGACCATGTCACCGGTTAATACAGTGTTGGTCAAGTTCAGTACAGTTTTGTTTTTACATTTTTGGTTTTCAGTAGGGATTTGTTTATTATGTAGTCTAGAAAATTTATTAATTTGGTTAGTTTTTGTTAGTTTAAACACATTATCAGCCGATTGTTGTGTTATGTTATTGATTATATTCCAATAATGCATAGATACACTATTGCTTATATCTAAGTGTAACTGCTTTAGCGATTCCGAAATGTAAGATAATTCACTCCTATTGTGCTGTATTCTCTCTATTAATAATAATTCGCTAGCTTTGTGTAGTATTTGGTTAGCTTTAGAAGACTTTATGTGATGTGTTATTTTAACTGCGTTTGGTATTACCTTTGAATCTCTGCACCTTTTGAGGAACGCCAGTGAAGATATCAATTTCATCCGCTTAATGCGAAGCTTCTCCAATTTTCTGGTTTTAAGAAAAGTATCCTCCCCATAGAGGTTAGTCAGTTTAACACGTAGGCTTTCGCGACCAATATTATTCATAATAAAGGTTTTTGGGTTAGATCGCGTTTATTTATAAATGTGTCGTAACCCTCCACCACCCGACACGGCCAATCAGCAAAAAAAGTGTCACGTTGACAAAAGACAAATAATTCACTACTTCAGCCCACCGGTGTGTTGAAGAGTTAATCCACATTTACAGTTTGAGTACGACATTTCGCTGGTAAATACTTCCAGCATCATCGGGCAATTCGCCAGAATGGTAAAGCCCTCGCTTGCTCCCGGTTTTATATAGAGCAGCAGGGTGACGTCATCACTTAACTCATCAGGTGCAGTGATTAGAGGCGGAGGGGGGGGGGTAATGTAATTATATAATCGATTAGTAATCAGTCATTGGTTATGATTAGTAATGAGTTGTAGATTAGTAATTCTTTAAATCAAAATGCAATGTGTATTATTTAATAATATGCTTCCAGGCCGCACTAAGCCGGTAGCTGTCAGAGCGATTAAAGTTATTCTTGTTCCTCTCAATTTCAATGGATTCTCTAATTAGTCTTTGCCAGTAATAATTAGTTTTATACACCACTGCAACATTGTCAAAATCAATTGAGTGTCCTTGTTGACAAGCATGTTCTGCCACTGCCGACAGTTGTGTTTGAGATAATTTAATATTTCTCTGATGTTCTTTTAGTCTTACGCTGATGTTACGTCCCGTCTGCCCAATGTAGCAGCTGCCACATGAACAATTAATCCGATATACACCTTCTGTTGATAGTTTAGGTAATGCGTCTTTAGTGCAAGATACTAGTTTTTGAATTTTGTGTACTGTACCAAATCTTACTGTAATGTTTTGCTTTTGCAAAACGCGGGCTAATTTGTCAGTTACTCCTGAGATATATGGAATTTTTATTGTTTTAACAATCTGGTCGCTTTCAGTAGTATTGCTTTGCGATCGTGATTTGGCATTCAGTGCTCTGTTAATTTGAGCATTATTGTAGCCATTCTGTCGTAGTGCGTCTTTAACGTGTTTAATCTCTCTCACTAGACTCTCACCATCTGACACTGTTTTCGCCCGATGTACGAGCGTCTTGATAAGAGAGGATTTTTTTTGAGCTGGATGATGATGTGATTCTGCATTCAGATAGGCATCAGTGTGCGTTTGCTTTCTGTAAACGCTGTGTGTTATTTTACCGTTTAGGCCATGTCCAAGCAAAATATCTAGGAATGGGAGTGTGTTATTCACCTCCATTTCCATGGTGAACTGGATGGCTGGGTTTTGTGCATTGAGATGATTTAGAAAATCATTAAGTGTATCTTTACCATGTGGCCAGACAACCAAAGTGTCATCCACATACCTAAACCAAAAGGATGGTTTTAATGTGCTCGAGGCAAGTGCTCTTATTTCAAAGTTTTCCATGTACAAATTTGCTATAGCAGGGGATAAAGGAGAACCCATTGCTGCTCCTTCCTTTTGTTTAAAGAAATCCCCTCTCCATAAGAAGTAAGTGTTATTTAAACAATGGCCAGCAAGTTTAGGAATATCTTTTTGTAAACCGGTATTCTTTACTAGTGTATCAAGTAATTTAAGCGATTCGTCCACTGGAACCTTAGTGAATAGAGAAATCACATCAAAACTTACCAGAATATCATCAGGAGTAAGTTTAATATCTTTAATCACATTCACAAGATGTTCTGAATTTTTTATGAATGAAGATGTCTTACCGATGTAGGGCTGTATTTGTTTGGTTATATATTTTGCTAATTGATATGTGGCAGAGCCAATTGTACTGACTATGGGTCGTAATGGGATGCCGATTTTATGAATCTTTGGTAGCCCATAGAGTCTAGGTGGTTTTGAGGCCCTTGGCTTAATTAGGTATTGCTCATTTTTAGGGATTAATGAATTTGCAATTATTGCAGTGGTCTTACGTTCTAAAGTATTAGTTGGATCTCGTTTAATTTTAATGTAGGTACTTTCCTCTAGTAAATTTCTAATTTTATTATCATAATCGGCTCGTGACATCACTACAGTAGTGCGGCCTTTATCAGCTGCTAGGATTTGGATATCCTTATTTACACGCCGCTCTCTTAAGGCTTTTGCCTCGTTAGAGCTAATATTTACTTTTGGAACTTTGCTATTCTCAATTATTTTTGCAACCTCATGTCTAGTCATCTCTGCCTCATTATGTGGAAGGAGTCTAACTGCTGATTCTACCTCAGCAATTATCTCATCCACTGGAATTGTGCGTGGGGTAACGGCAAAGTTAAGGCCTTTAGAAAGGATAGAGACCATGTCACCGGTTAATATAGTGTTGGTCAAGTTCAGTACAGTTTTGTTTTTACATTTTTGGTTTTCAGTAGGGATTTGTTTATTATGTAGTCTAGAAAATTTATTAATTTGGTTAGTTTTTGTTAGTTTAAACACATTATCAGCCGATTGTTGTGTTATGTTATCGATTATATTCCAATAATGCATAGATACACTATTGCTTATATCTAAGTGTAACTGCTTTAGCGATTCCGAAATGTAAGATAATTCACTCCTATTGTGCTGTATTCTCTCTATTAATAATAATTCGCTAGCTTTGTGTAGTATTTGGTTAGCTTTAGAAGACTTTATGTGATGTGTTATTTTAACTGCGTTTGGTATTACCTTTGAATCTCTGCACCTTTTGAGGAACGCCAGTGAAGATATCAATTTCATCCGCTTAATGCGAAGCTTCTCCAATTTTCTGGTTTTAAGAAAAGTATCCTCCCCATAGAGGTTAGTCAGTTTAACACGTAGGCTTTCGCGACCAATATTATTCATAATAGAGGTTTTTGGGTTAGATCGCGTTTATTTATAAATGTGTCGTAACCCTCCACCACCCGACACGGCCAATCAGCAAAAAAAGTGTCACGTTGACAAAAGACAAATAATTCACTACTTTAGCCCACCGGTGTGTTGAAGAGTTAATCCACATTTACAGTTTGAGTACGACGTTTCGCTGGTAAATACTTCCAGCATCATCGGGCAATTCGCCAGAATGGTAAAGCCCTCGCTTGCTCCCGGTTTTATATAGAGCAGCAGGGTGACGTCATCACTTAACTCATCAGGTGCAGTGATTAGAGGCGGAGGGGGGGGTAATGTAATTATATAATCGATTAGTAATCAGTCATTGGTTATGATTAGTAATGAGTTGTAGATTAGTAATTCTTTAAATCAAAATGTAATGTGTATTATTTAATAATACGCTTCCAGGCCGCACTAAGCCGGTAGCTGTCAGAGCGATTAAAGTTATTCTTGTTCCTCTCAATTTCAATGGATTCTCTAATTAGTCTTTGCCAGTAATAATTAGTTTTACACACCACTGCAACATTGTCAAAATCAATTGAGTGTCCTTGTTGACAAGCATGTTCTGCCACTGCCGACAGTTGTGTTTGAGATAATTTAATATTTCTCTGATGTTCTTTAAGTCTTACGCTGATGTTACGTCCCGTCTGCCCAATGTAGCAGCTGCCACATGAACAATTAATCCGATATACACCTTCTGTTGATAGTTTAGGTAATGCGTCTTTAGTGCAAGATGCTAGTTTTTGAATTTTGTGTACTGTACCAAATCTTACTGTAATGTTTTGCTTTTGCAAAACGCGGGCTAATTTGTCAGTTACTCCTGAGATATATGGAATTTTTATTGTTTTAACAATCTGGTCGCTTTCAGTAGTATTGCTTTGCGATCGTGATTTGGCATTCAGTGCTCTGTTAATTTGAGCATTATTGTAGCCATTCTGTCGTAGTGCGTCTTTAACGTGTTTAATCTCTCTCACTAGACTCTCACCATCTGACACTGTTTTCGCCCGATGTACGAGCGTCTTGATAAGAGAGGATTTTTGAGCTGGATGATGATGTGATTCTGCATTCAGATAGGCATCAGTGTGCGTTTGCTTTCTGTAAACGCTGTGTGTTATTTTACCGTTTAGGCCATGTCCAAGCAAAATATCTAGGAATGGGATTGTGTTATTCACCTCCATTTCCATGGTGAACTGGATGGCTGGGTTTTGTGCATTGAGATGATTTAGAAAATCATTAAGTGTATCTTTACCATGTGGCCAGACAACCAAAGTGTCATCCACATACCTAAACCAAAAGGATGGTTTTAATGTGCTCGAGGCAAGTGCTCTTATTTCAAAGTTTTCCATGTACAAATTTGCTATAGCAGGGGATAAAGGAGAACCCATTGCTGCTCCTTCCTTTTGTTTAAAGAAATCCCCTCTCCATAAGAAGTAAGTGTTATTTAAACAATGGCCAGCAAGTTTAGGAATATCTTTTTGTAAACCGGTATTCTTTACTAGTGTATCAAGTAATTTAAGCGATTCGTCCACTGGAACCTTAGTGAATAGAGAAATCACATCAAAATTTACCAGAATATCATCAGGAGTAAGTTTAATATCTTTAATCACATTCACAAGATGTTCTGATTTTTTTATGAATGAAGATGTCTTACCGATGTAGGGCTGTATTTGTTTGGTTATATATTTTGCTAATTGATATGTGGCAGAGCCAATTGTACTGACTATGGGTCGTAATGGAATGCCGATTTTACGAATCTTTGGTAGCCCATAGAGTCTAGGTGGTTTTGAGGCCCTTGGCTTAATTAGGTATTGCTCATTTTTAGGGATTAATGAATTTGCAATTATTGCAGTGGTCTTACGTTCTAAAGTATTAGTTGGATCTCGTTTAATTTTAATGTAGGTACTTTCCTCTAGTAAATTTCTAATTTTATTATCATAATCGGCTCGTGACATCACTACAGTAGTGCGGCCTTTATCAGCTGCTAGGATTTGGATATCCTTATTTACACGCAGCTCTCTTAAGGCTTTTGCCTCGTTAGAGCTAATATTTACTTTTGGAACTTTGCTATTCTCAATTATTTTTGCAACCTCATGTCTAGTCATCTCTGCCTCATTATGTGGAAGGAGTCTAACTGCTGATTCTACCTCAGCAATTATCTCATCCACTGGAATTGTGCGTGGGGTAACGGCAAAGTTAAGGCCTTTAGAAAGGATAGAGACCATGTCACCGGTTAATACAGTGTTGGTCAAGTTCAGTACAGTTTTGTTTTTACATTTTTGGTTTTCAGTAGGGATTTGTTTATTATGTAGTCTAGAAAATGTATTAATTTGGTTAGTTTTTGTTAGTTTAAACACATTATCAGCCGATTGTTGTGTTATGTTATCGATTATATTCCAATAATGCATAGATACACTATTGCTTATATCTAAGTGTAACTGCTTTAGCGATTCCGAAATGTAAGATAATTCACTCCTATTGTGCTGTATTCTCTCTATTAATAATAATTCGCTAGCTTTGTGTAGTATTTGGTTAGCTTTAGAAGACTTTATGTGATGTGTTATTTTAACTGCGTTTGGTATTACCTTTGAATCTCTGCACCTTTTGAGGAACGCCAGTGAAGATATCAATTTCATCCGCTTAATGCGAAGCTTCTCCAATTTTCTGGTTTTAAGAAAAGTATCCTCCCCGGCCATCCAGTTCACCATGGAAATGGAGGTGAATAACACACTCCCATTCCTAGATATTTTGCTTGGACATGGCCTAAACGGTAAAATAACACACAGCGTTTACACAAAGCAAACGCACACTGATGCCTATCTGAATGCAGAATCACATCATCATCCAGCTCAAAAATCCTCTCTTATCAAGACGCTCGTACATCGGGCGAAAACAGTGTCAGATGGTGAGAGTCTGGTGAGAGAGATTAAACACGTTAAAGACGCACTACGACAGAATGGCTACAATAATGCTCAAATTAACAGAGCACTGAATGCCAAATCACGATCGCAAAGCAATACTACTGAAAGCGACCAGATTGTTAAAACAATAAAAATTCCATATATCTCAGGAGTAACTGACAAATTAGCCCGCGTTTTGCAAAAGCAAAACATTACAGTAAGATTTGGTACAGTACACAAAATTCAAAAACTAGTATCTTGCACTAAAGACGCATTACCTAAACTATCAACAGAAGGTGTATATCGGATTAATTGTTCATGTGGCAGCTGCTACATTGGGCAGACGGGACGTAACATCAGCGTAAGACTAAAAGAACATCAGAGAAATATTAAATTATCTCAAACACAACTGTCGGCAGTGGCAGAACATGCTTGTCAACAAGGACACTCAATTGATTTTGACAATGTTGCAGTGGTGTGTAAAACTAATTATTATTGGCAAAGACTAATTAGAGAATCCATTGAAATTGAGAGGAACAAGAATAACTTTAATCGCTCTGACAGCTACCGGCTTAGTGCGGCCTGGAAGCGTATTATTAAATAATACACATTACATTTTGATTTAAAGAATTACTAATCTACAACTCATTACTAATCATAACCAATGACTGATTACTAATCGATTATATAATTACATTACCCCCCCCCTCCGCCTCTAATCACTGCACCTGATGAGTTAAGTGATGACGTCACCCTGCTGCTCTATATAAAACCGGGAGCAAGCGAGGGCTTTACCATTCTGGCAAATTGCCCGATGATGCTGGAAGTATTTACCAGCGAAACGTCGTACTCAAACTGTAAATGTGGATTAACTCTTCAACACACCGGTGGGCTGAAGTAGTGAATTATTTGTCTTTTGTCAACGTGACACTTTTTTTGCTGATTGGCCGTGTCGGGTGGTGGAGGGTTACGACACATTTATAAATAAACGCGATCTAACCCAAAAACCTTTATTATGAATAATATTGGTCGCGAAAGCCTACGTGTTAAACTGACTAACCTCTATGGGGAGGATACTTTTCTTAAAACCAGAAAATTGGAGAAGCTTCGCATTAAGCGGATGAAATTGATATCTTCACTGGCGTTCCTCAAAAGGTGCAGAGATTCAAAGGTAATACCAAACGCAGTTAAAATAACACATCACATAAAGTCTTCTAAAGCTAACCAAATACTACACAAAGCTAGCGAATTATTATTAATAGAGAGAATACAGCACAATAGGAGTGAATTATCTTACATTTCGGAATCGCTAAAGCAGTTACACTTAGATATAAGCAATAGTGTATCTATGCATTATTGGAATATAATCGATAACATAACACAACAATCGGCTGATAATGTGTTTAAACTAACAAAAACTAACCAAATTAATAAATTTTCTAGACTACATAATAAACAAATCCCTACTGAAAACCAAAAAATGTAAAAACAAAACTGTACTGAACTTGACCAACACTGTATTAACCGGTGACATGGTCTCTATCCTTTCTAAAGGCCTTAACTTTGCCGTTACCCCACGCACAATTCCAGTGGATGAGATAATTGCTGAGGTAGAATCAGCAGTTAGACTCCTTCCACATAATGAGGCAGAGATGACTAGACATGAGGTTGCAAAAATAATTGAGAATAGCAAAGTTCCAAAAGTAAATATTAGCTCTAACGAGGCAAAAGCCTTAAGAGAGCTGCGTGTAAATAAGGATATCCAAATCCTAGCAGCTGATAAAGGCCGCACTACTGTAGTGATGTCACGAGCCGATTATGATAATAAAATTAGAAATTTACTAGAGGAAAGTACCTACATTAAAATTAAACGAGATCCAACTAATACTTTAGAACGTAAGACCACTGCAATAATTGCAAATTCATTAATCCCTAAAAATGAGCAATACCTAATTAAGCCAAGGGCCTCAAAACCACCTAGACTCTATGGGCTACCAAAGATTCATAAAATCGGCATCCCATTACGACCCATAGTCAGTACAATTGGCTCTGCCACATATCAATTAGCAAAATATATAACCAAACAAATACAGCCCTACATCGGTAAGACATCTTCATTCATAAAAAATTCAGAACATCTTGTGAATGTGATTAAAGATATTAAACTTACTCCTGATGATATTCTGGTAAGTTTTGATGTGATTTCTCTATTCACTAAGGTTCCAGTGGACGAATCGCTTAAATTACTTGATACACTAGTAAAGAATACCGGTTTACAAAAAGATATTCCGAAACTTGCTGGCCATTGTTTAAATAACACTTACTTCTTATGGAGAGGGGATTTCTTTAAACAAAAGGAAGGAGCAGCAATGGGTTCTCCTTTATCCCCTGCTATAGCAAATTTGTACATGGAAAACTTTGAAATAAGAGCACTTGCCTCGAGCACATTAAAACCATCCTTTTGGTTTAGGTATGTGGATGACACTTTGGTTGTCTGGCCACATGGTAAAGATACACTTAATGATTTTCTAAATCATCTCAATGCACAAAACCCGGCCATCCAGTTCACCATGGAAATTGAGGTGAATAACACACTCCCATTCCTAGATATTTTGCTTGGACATGGCCTAAACGGTAAAATAACACACAGCGTTTACAGAAAGCAAACGCACACTGATGCCTATCTGAATGCAGAATCACATCATCATCCAGCTCAAAAATCCTCTCTTATCAAGACGCTCGTACATCGGGCGAAAACAGTGTCAGATGGTGAGAGTCTGGTGAGAGAGATTAAACACGTTAAAGACGCACTACGACAGAATGGCTACAATAATGCTCAAATTAACAGAGCACTGAATGCCAAATCACGATCGCAAAGCAATACTACTGAAAGCGACCAGATTGTTAAAACAATAAAAATTCCATATATCTCAGGAGTAACTGACAAATTAGCCCGCGTTTTGCAAAAGCAAAACATTACAGTAAGATTTGGTACAGTACACAAAATTCAAAAACTAGTATCTTGCACTAAAGACGCATTACCTAAACTATCAACAGAAGGTGTATATCGGATTAATTGTTCATGTGGCAGCTGCTACATTGGGCAGACGGGACGTAACATCAGCGTAAGACTAAAAGAACATCAGAGAAATATTAAATTATCTCAAACACAACTGTCGGCAGTGGCAGAACATGCTTGTCAACAAGGACACTCAATTGATTTTGACAATGTTGCAGTGGTGTGTAAAACTAATTATTATTGGCAAAGACTAATTAGAGAATCCATTGAAATTGAGAGGAACAAGAATAACTTTAATCGCTCTGACAGCTACCGGCTTAGTGCGGCCTGGAAGCGTATTATTAAATAATACACATTACATTTTGATTTAAAGAATTACTAATCTACAACTCATTACTAATCATAACCAATGACTGATTACTAATCGATTATATAATTACATTACCCCCCCCCTCCGCCTCTAATCACTGCACCTGATGAGTTAAGTGATGACGTCACCCTGCTGCTCTATATAAAACCGGGAGCAAGCGAGGGCTTTACCATTCTGGCAAATTGCCCGATGATGCTGGAAGTATTTACCAGCGAAACGTCGTACTCAAACTGTAAATGTGGATTAACTCTTCAACACACCGGTGGGCTGAAGTAGTGAATTATTTGTCTTTTGTCAACGTGACACTTTTTTTGCTGATTGGCCGTGTCGGGTGGTGGAGGGTTACGACACATTTATAAATAAACGCGATCTAACCCAAAAACCTTTATTATGAATAATATTGGTCGCGAAAGCCTACGTGTTAAACTGACTAACCTCTATGGGGAGGATACTTTTCTTAAAACCAGAAAATTGGAGAAGCTTCGCATTAAGCGGATGAAATTGATATCTTCACTGGCGTTCCTCAAAAGGTGCAGAGATTCAAAGGTAATACCAAACGCAGTTAAAATAACACATCACATAAAGTCTTCTAAAGCTAACCAAATACTACACAAAGCTAGCGAATTATTATTAATAGAGAGAATACAGCACAATAGGAGTGAATTATCTTACATTTCGGAATCGCTAAAGCAGTTACACTTAGATATAAGCAATAGTGTATCTATGCATTATTGGAATATAATCGATAACATAACACAACAATCGGCTGATAATGTGTTTAAACTAACAAAAACTAACCAAATTAATAAATTTTCTAGACTACATAATAAACAAATCCCTACTGAAAACCAAAAAATGTAAAAACAAAACTGTACTGAACTTGACCAACACTATATTAACCGGTGACATGGTCTCTATCCTTTCTAAAGGCCTTAACTTTGCCGTTACCCCACGCACAATTCCAGTGGATGAGATAATTGCTGAGGTAGAATCAGCAGTTAGACTCCTTCCACATAATGAGGCAGAGATGACTAGACATGAGGTTGCAAAAATAATTGAGAATAGCAAAGTTCCAAAAGTAAATATTAGCTCTAACGAGGCAAAAGCCTTAAGAGAGCTGCGTGTAAATAAGGATATCCAAATCCTAGCAGCTGATAAAGGCCGCACTACTGTAGTGATGTCACGAGCCGATTATGATAATAAAATTAGAAATTTACTAGAGGAAAGTACCTACATTAAAATTAAACGAGATCCAACTAATACTTTAGAACGTAAGACCACTGCAATAATTGCAAATTCATTAATCCCTAAAAATGAGCAATACCTAATTAAGCCAAGGGCCTCAAAACCACCTAGACTCTATGGGCTACCAAAGATTCATAAAATCGGCATCCCATTACGACCCATAGTCAGTACAATTGGCTCTGCCACATATCAATTAGCAAAATATATAACCAAACAAATACAGCCCTACATCGGTAAGACATCTTCATTCATAAAAAATTCAGAACATCTTGTGAATGTGATTAAAGATATTAAACTTACTCCTGATGATATTCTGGTAAGTTTTGATGTGATTTCTCTATTCACTAAGGTTCCAGTGGACGAATCGCTTAAATTACTTGATACACTAGTAAAGAATACCGGTTTACAAAAAGATATTCCGAAACTTGCTGGCCATTGTTTAAATAACACTTACTTCTTATGGAGAGGGGATTTCTTTAAACAAAAGGAAGGAGCAGCAATGGGTTCTCCTTTATCCCCTGCTATAGCAAATTTGTACATGGAAAACTTTGAAATAAGAGCACTTGCCTCGAGCACATTAAAACCATCCTTTTGGTTTAGGTATGTGGATGACACTTTGGTTGTCTGGCCACATGGTAAAGATACACTTAATGATTTTCTAAATCATCTCAATGCACAAAACCCGGCCATCCAGTTCACCATGGAAATTGAGGTGAATAACACACTCCCATTCCTAGATATTTTGCTTGGACATGGCCTAAACGGTAAAATAACACACAGCGTTTACAGAAAGCAAACGCACACTGATGCCTATCTGAATGCAGAATCACATCATCATCCAGCTCAAAAATCCTCTCTTATCAAGACGCTCGTACATCGGGCGAAAACAGTGTCAGATGGTGAGAGTCTGGTGAGAGAGATTAAACACGTTAAAGACGCACTACGACAGAATGGCTACAATAATGCTCAAATTAACAGAGCACTGAATGCCAAATCACGATCGCAAAGCAATACTACTGAAAGCGACCAGATTGTTAAAACAATAAAAATTCCATATATCTCAGGAGTAACTGACAAATTAGCCCGCGTTTTGCAAAAGCAAAACATTACAGTAAGATTTGGTACAGTACACAAAATTCAAAAACTAGTATCTTGCACTAAAGACGCATTACCTAAACTATCAACAGAAGGTGTATATCGGATTAATTGTTCATGTGGCAGCTGCTACATTGGGCAGACGGGACGTAACATCAGCGTAAGACTAAAAGAACATCAGAGAAATATTAAATTATCTCAAACACAACTGTCGGCAGTGGCAGAACATGCTTGTCAACAAGGACACTCAATTGATTTTGACAATGTTGCAGTGGTGTGTAAAACTAATTATTATTGGCAAAGACTAATTAGAGAATCCATTGAAATTGAGAGGAACAAGAATAACTTTAATCGCTCTGACAGCTACCGGCTTAGTGCGGCCTGGAAGCGTATTATTAAATAATACACATTACATTTTGATTTAAAGAATTACTAATCTACAACTCATTACTAATCATAACCAATGACTGATTACTAATCGATTATATAATTACATTACCCCCCCCCTCCGCCTCTAATCACTGCACCTGATGAGTTAAGTGATGACGTCACCCTGCTGCTCTATATAAAACCGGGAGCAAGCGAGGGCTTTACCATTCTGGCAAATTGCCCGATGATGCTGGAAGTATTTACCAGCGAAACGTCGTACTCAAACTGTAAATGTGGATTAACTCTTCAACACACCGGTGGGCTGAAGTAGTGAATTATTTGTCTTTTGTCAACGTGACACTTTTTTTGCTGATTGGCCGTGTCGGGTGGTGGAGGGTTACGACACATTTATAAATAAACGCGATCTAACCCAAAAACCTTTATTATGAATAATATTGGTCGCGAAAGCCTACGTGTTAAACTGACTAACCTCTATGGGGAGGATACTTTTCTTAAAACCAGAAAATTGGAGAAGCTTCGCATTAAGCGGATGAAATTGATATCTTCACTGGCGTTCCTCAAAAGGTGCAGAGATTCAAAGGTAATACCAAACGCAGTTAAAATAACACATCACATAAAGTCTTCTAAAGCTAACCAAATACTACACAAAGCTAGCGAATTATTATTAATAGAGAGAATACAGCACAATAGGAGTGAATTATCTTACATTTCGGAATCGCTAAAGCAGTTACACTTAGATATAAGCAATAGTGTATCTATGCATTATTGGAATATAATCGATAACATAACACAACAATCGGCTGATAATGTGTTTAAACTAACAAAAACTAACCAAATTAATAAATTTTCTAGACTACATAATAAACAAATCCCTACTGAAAACCAAAAAATGTAAAAACAAAACTGTACTGAACTTGACCAACACTATATTAACCGGTGACATGGTCTCTATCCTTTCTAAAGGCCTTAACTTTGCCGTTACCCCACGCACAATTCCAGTGGATGAGATAATTGCTGAGGTAGAATCAGCAGTTAGACTCCTTCCACATAATGAGGCAGAGATGACTAGACATGAGGTTGCAAAAATAATTGAGAATAGCAAAGTTCCAAAAGTAAATATTAGCTCTAACGAGGCAAAAGCCTTAAGAGAGCTGCGTGTAAATAAGGATATCCAAATCCTAGCAGCTGATAAAGGCCGCACTACTGTAGTGATGTCACGAGCCGATTATGATAATAAAATTAGAAATTTACTAGAGGAAAGTACCTACATTAAAATTAAACGAGATCCAACTAATACTTTAGAACGTAAGACCACTGCAATAATTGCAAATTCATTAATCCCTAAAAATGAGCAATACCTAATTAAGCCAAGGGCCTCAAAACCACCTAGACTCTATGGGCTACCAAAGATTCATAAAATCGGCATCCCATTACGACCCATAGTCAGTACAATTGGCTCTGCCACATATCAATTAGCAAAATATATAACCAAACAAATACAGCCCTACATCGGTAAGACATCTTCATTCATAAAAAATTCAGAACATCTTGTGAATGTGATTAAAGATATTAAACTTACTCCTGATGATATTCTGGTAAGTTTTGATGTGATTTCTCTATTCACTAAGGTTCCAGTGGACGAATCGCTTAAATTACTTGATACACTAGTAAAGAATACCGGTTTACAAAAAGATATTCCGAAACTTGCTGGCCATTGTTTAAATAACACTTACTTCTTATGGAGAGGGGATTTCTTTAAACAAAAGGAAGGAGCAGCAATGGGTTCTCCTTTATCCCCTGCTATAGCAAATTTGTACATGGAAAACTTTGAAATAAGAGCACTTGCCTCGAGCACATTAAAACCATCCTTTTGGTTTAGGTATGTGGATGACACTTTGGTTGTCTGGCCACATGGTAAAGATACACTTAATGATTTTCTAAATCATCTCAATGCACAAAACCCGGCCATCCAGTTCACCATGGAAATGGAGGTGAATAACACACTCCCATTCCTAGATATTTTGCTTGGACATGGACTAAACGGTAAAATAACACACAGCATTTACAGAAAGCAAACGCACACTGATGCCTATCTGAATGCAGAATCACATCATCATCCAGCTCAAAAATCCTCTCTTATCAAGACGCTCGTACATCGGGCGAAAACAGTGTCAGATGGTGAGAGTCTAGTGAGAGAGATTAAACACGTTAAAGACGCACTACGACAGAATGGCTACAATAATGCTCAAATTAACAGAGCACTGAATGCCAAATCACGATCGCAAAGCAATACTACTGAAAGCGACCAGATTGTTAAAACAATAAAAATTCCATATATCTCAGGAGTAACTGACAAATTAGCCCGCGTTTTGCAAAAGCAAAACATTACAGTAAGATTTGGTACAGTACACAAAATTCAAAAACTAGTATCTTGCACTAAAGACGCATTACCTAAACTATCAACAGAAGGTGTATATCGGATTAATTGTTCATGTGGCAGCTGCTACATTGGGCAGACGGGACGTAACATCAGCGTAAGACTAAAAGAACATCAGAGAAATATTAAATTATCTCAAACACAACTGTCGGCAGTGGCAGAACATGCTTGTCAACAAGGACACTCAATTGATTTTGACAATGTTGCAGTGGTGTGTAAAACTAATTATTACTGGCAAAGACTAATTAGAGAATCCATTGAAATTGAGAGGAACAAGAATAACTTTAATCGCTCTGACAGCTACCGGCTTAGTGCGGCCTGGAAGCGTATTATTAAATAATACACATTACATTTTGATTTAAAGAATTACTAATCTACAACTCATTACTAATCATAACCAATGACTGATTACTAATCGATTATATAATTACATTACCCCCCCCCCCTCCGCCTCTAATCACTGCACCTGATGAGTTAAGTGATGACGTCACCCTGCTGCTCTATATAAAACCGGGAGCAAGCGAGGGCTTTACCATTCTGGCAAATTGCCCGATGATGCTGGAAGTATTTACCAGCGAAACGTCGTACTCAAACTGTAAATGTGGATTAACTCTTCAACACACCGGTGGGCTGAAGTAGTGAATTATTTGTCTTTTGTCAACGTGACACTTTTTTTGCTGATTGGCCGTGTCGGGTGGTGGAGGGTTACGACACATTTATAAATAAACGCGATCTAACCCAAAAACCTTTATTATGAATAATATTGGTCGCGAAAGCCTACGTGTTAAACTGACTAACCTCTATGGGGAGGATACTTTTCTTAAAACCAGAAAATTGGAGAAGCTTCGCATTAAGCGGATGAAATTGATATCTTCACTGGCGTTCCTCAAAAGGTGCAGAGATTCAAAGGTAATACCAAACGCAGTTAAAATAACACATCACATAAAGTCTTCTAAAGCTAACCAAATACTACACAAAGCTAGCGAATTATTATTAATAGAGAGAATACAGCACAATAGGAGTGAATTATCTTACATTTCGGAATCGCTAAAGCAGTTACACTTAGATATAAGCAATAGTGTATCTATGCATTATTGGAATATAATCGATAACATAACACAACAATCGGCTGATAATGTGTTTAAACTAACAAAAACTAACCAAATTAATAAATTTTCTAGACTACATAATAAACAAATCCCTACTGAAAACCAAAAAATGTAAAAACAAAACTGTACTGAACTTGACCAACACTGTATTAACCGGTGACATGGTCTCTATCCTTTCTAAAGGCCTTAACTTTGCCGTTACCCCACGCACAATTCCAGTGGATGAGATAATTGCTGAGGTAGAATCAGCAGTTAGACTCCTTCCACATAATGAGGCAGAGATGACTAGACATGAGGTTGCAAAAATAATTGAGAATAGCAAAGTTCCAAAAGTAAATATTAGCTCTAACGAGGCAAAAGCCTTAAGAGAGCTGCGTGTAAATAAGGATATCCAAATCCTAGCAGCTGATAAAGGCCACACTACTGTAGTGATGTCACGAGCCGATTATGATAATAAAATTAGAAATTTACTAGAGGAAAGTACCTACATTAAAATTAAACGAGATCCAACTAATACTTTAGAACGTAAGACCACTGCAATAATTGCAAATTCATTAATCCCTAAAAATGAGCAATACCTAATTAAGCCAAGGGCCTCAAAACCACCTAGACTCTATGGGCTACCAAAGATTCATAAAATCGGCATCCCATTACGACCCATAGTCAGTACAATTGGCTCTGCCACATATGAATTAGCAAAATATATAACCAAACAAATACAGCCCTACATCGGTAAGACATCTTCATTCATAAAAAATTCAGAACATCTTGTGAATGTGATTAAAGATATTAAACTTACTCCTGATGATATTCTGGTAAGTTTTGATGTGATTTCTCTATTCACTAAGGTTCCAGTGGACGAATCGCTTAAATTACTTGATACACTAGTAAAGAATACCGGTTTACAAAAAGATATTCCGAAACTTGCTGGCCATTGTTTAAATAACACTTACTTCTTATGGAGAGGGGATTTCTTTAAACAAAAGGAAGGAGCAGCAATGGGTTCTCCTTTATCCCCTGCTATAGCAAATTTGTACATGGAAAACTTTGAAATAAGAGCACTTGCCTCGAGCACATTAAAACCATCCTTTTGGTTTAGGTATGTGGATGACACTTTGGTTGTCTGGCCACATGGTAAAGATACACTTAATGATTTTCTAAATCATCTCAATGCACAAAACCCGGCCATCCAGTTCACCATGGAAATGGAGGTGAATAACACACTCCCATTCCTAGATATTTTGCTTGGACATGGACTAAACGGTAAAATAACACACAGCATTTACAGAAAGCAAACGCACACTGATGCCTATCTGAATGCAGAATCACATCATCATCCAGCTCAAAAATCCTCTCTTATCAAGATGCTCGTACATCGGGCGAAAACAGTGTCAGATGGTGAGAGTCTAGTGAGAGAGATTAAACACGTTAAAGACGCACTACGACAGAATGGCTACAATAATGCTCAAATTAACAGAGCACTGAATGCCAAATCACGATCGCAAAGCAATACTACTGAAAGCGACCAGATTGTTAAAACAATAAAAATTCCATATATCTCAGGAGTAACTGACAAATTAGCCCGCGTTTTGCAAAAGCAAAACATTACAGTAAGATTTGGTACAGTACACAAAATTCAAAAACTAGTATCTTGCACTAAAGACGCATTACCTAAACTATCAACAGAAGGTGTATATCGGATTAATTGTTCATGTGGCAGCTGCTACATTGGGCAGACGGGACGTAACATCAGCGTAAGACTAAAAGAACATCAGAGAAATATTAAATTATCTCAAACACAACTGTCGGCAGTGGCAGAACATGCTTGTCAACAAGGACACTCAATTGATTTTGACAATGTTGCAGTGGTGTGTAAAACTAATTATTACTGGCAAAGACTAATTAGAGAATCCATTGAAATTGAGAGGAACAAGAATAACTTTAATCGCTCTGACAGCTACCGGCTTAGTGCGGCCTGGAAGCGTATTATTAAATAATACACATTACATTTTGATTTAAAGAATTACTAATCTACAACTCATTACTAATCATAACCAATGACTGATTACTAATCGATTATATAATTACATTACCCCCCCCTCCGCCTCTAATCACTGCACCTGATATGAGTTAAGTGATGACGTCACCCTGCTGCTCTATATAAAACCGGGAGCAAGCGAGGGCTTTACCATTCTGGCAAATTGCCCGATGATGCTGGAAGTATTTACCAGCGAAACGTCGTACTCAAACTGTAAATGTGGATTAACTCTTCAACACACCGGTGGGCTGAAGTAGTGAATTATTTGTCTTTTGTCAACGTGACACTTTTTTTGCTGATTGGCCGTGTCGGGTGGTGGAGGGTTACGACACATTTATAAATAAACGCGATCTAACCCAAAAACCTTTATTATGAATAATATTGGTCGCGAAAGCCTACGTGTTAAACTGACTAACCTCTATGGGGAGGATACTTTTCTTAAAACCAGAAAATTGGAGAAGCTTCGCATTAAGCGGATGAAATTGATATCTTCACTGGCGTTCCTCAAAAGGTGCAGAGATTCAAAGGTAATACCAAACGCAGTTAAAATAACACATCACATAAAGTCTTCTAAAGCTAACCAAATACTACACAAAGCTAGCGAATTATTATTAATAGAGAGAATACAGCACAATAGGAGTGAATTATCTTACATTTCGGAATCGCTAAAGCAGTTACACTTAGATATAAGCAATAGTGTATCTATGCATTATTGGAATATAATCGATAACATAACACAACAATCGGCTGATAATGTGTTTAAACTAACAAAAACTAACCAAATTAATAAATTTTCTAGACTACATAATAAACAAATCCCTACTGAAAACCAAAAAATGTAAAAACAAAACTGTACTGAACTTGACCAACACTGTATTAACCGGTGACATGGTCTCTATCCTTTCTAAAGGCCTTAACTTTGCCGTTACCCCACGCACAATTCCAGTGGATGAGATAATTGCTGAGGTAGAATCAGCAGTTAGACTCCTTCCACATAATGAGGCAGAGATGACTAGACATGAGGTTGCAAAAATAATTGAGAATAGCAAAGTTCCAAAAGTAAATATTAGCTCTAACGAGGCAAAAGCCTTAAGAGAGCTGCGTGTAAATAAGGATATCCAAATCCTAGCAGCTGATAAAGGCCACACTACTGTAGTGATGTCACGAGCCGATTATGATAATAAAATTAGAAATTTACTAGAGGAAAGTACCTACATTAAAATTAAACGAGATCCAACTAATACTTTAGAACGTAAGACCACTGCAATAATTGCAAATTCATTAATCCCTAAAAATGAGCAATACCTAATTAAGCCAAGGGCCTCAAAACCACCTAGACTCTATGGGCTACCAAAGATTCATAAAATCGGCATCCCATTACGACCCATAGTCAGTACAATTGGCTCTGCCACATATGAATTAGCAAAATATATAACCAAACAAATACAGCCCTACATCGGTAAGACATCTTCATTCATAAAAAATTCAGAACATCTTGTGAATGTGATTAAAGATATTAAACTTACTCCTGATGATATTCTGGTAAGTTTTGATGTGATTTCTCTATTCACTAAGGTTCCAGTGGACGAATCGCTTAAATTACTTGATACACTAGTAAAGAATACCGGTTTACAAAAAGATATTCCGAAACTTGCTGGCCATTGTTTAAATAACACTTACTTCTTATGGAGAGGGGATTTCTTTAAACAAAAGGAAGGAGCAGCAATGGGTTCTCCTTTATCCCCTGCTATAGCAAATTTGTACATGGAAAACTTTGAAATAAGAGCACTTGCCTCGAGCACATTAAAACCATCCTTTTGGTTTAGGTATGTGGATGACACTTTGGTTGTCTGGCCACATGGTAAAGATACACTTAATGATTTTCTAAATCATCTCAATGCACAAAACCCGGCCATCCAGTTCACCATGGAAATGGAGGTGAATAACACACTCCCATTCCTAGATATTTTGCTTGGACATGGACTAAACGGTAAAATAACACACAGCATTTACAGAAAGCAAACGCACACTGATGCCTATCTGAATGCAGAATCACATCATCATCCAGCTCAAAAATCCTCTCTTATCAAGACGCTCGTACATCGGGCGAAAACAGTGTCAGATGGTGAGAGTCTAGTGAGAGAGATTAAACACGTTAAAGACGCACTACGACAGAATGGCTACAATAATGCTCAAATTAACAGAGCACTGAATGCCAAATCACGATCGCAAAGCAATACTACTGAAAGCGACCAGATTGTTAAAACAATAAAAATTCCATATATCTCAGGAGTAACTGACAAATTAGCCCGCGTTTTGCAAAAGCAAAACATTACAGTAAGATTTGGTACAGTACACAAAATTCAAAAACTAGTATCTTGCACTAAAGACGCATTACCTAAACTATCAACAGAAGGTGTATATCGGATTAATTGTTCATGTGGCAGCTGCTACATTGGGCAGACGGGACGTAACATCAGCGTAAGACTAAAAGAACATCAGAGAAATATTAAATTATCTCAAACACAACTGTCGGCAGTGGCAGAACATGCTTGTCAACAAGGACACTCAATTGATTTTGACAATGTTGCAGTGGTGTGTAAAACTAATTATTACTGGCAAAGACTAATTAGAAAATCCATTGAAATTGAGAGGAACAAGAATAACTTTAATCGCTCTGACAGCTACCGGCTTAGTGCGGCCTGGAAGCGTATTATTAAATAATACACATTACATTTTGATTTAAAGAATTACTAATCTACAACTCATTACTAATCATAACCAATGACTGATTACTAATCGATTATATAATTACATTACCCCCCCCCCTCCGCCTCTAATCACTGCACCTGATGAGTTAAGTGATGACGTCACCCTGCTGCTCTATATAAAACCGGGAGCAAGCGAGGGCTTTACCATTCTGGCAAATTGCCCGATGATGCTGGAAGTATTTACCAGCGAAACGTCGTACTCAAACTGTAAATGTGGATTAACTCTTCAACACACCGGTGGGCTGAAGTAGTGAATTATTTGTCTTTTGTCAACGTGACACTTTTTTTGCTGATTGGTCGTGTCGGGTGGTGGAGGGTTACGACACATTTATAAATAAACGCGATCTAACCCAAAAACCTTTATTATGAATAATATTGGTCGCGAAAGCCTACGTGTTAAACTGACTAACCTCTATGGGGAGGATACTTTTCTTAAAACCAGAAAATTGGAGAAGCTTCGCATTAAGCGGATGAAATTGATATCTTCACTGGCGTTCCTCAAAAGGTGCAGAGATTCAAAGGTAATACCAAACGCAGTTAAAATAACACATCACATAAAGTCTTCTAAAGCTAACCAAATACTACACAAAGCTAGCGAATTATTATTAATAGAGAGAATACAGCACAATAGGAGTGAATTATCTTACATTTCGGAATCGCTAAAGCAGTTACACTTAGATATAAGCAATAGTGTATCTATGCATTATTGGAATATAATCGATAACATAACACAACAATCGGCTGATAATGTGTTTAAACTAACAAAAACTAACCAAATTAATAAATTTTCTAGACTACATAATAAACAAATCCCTACTGAAAACCAAAAAATGTAAAAACAAAACTGTACTGAACTTGACCAACACTGTATTAACCGGTGACATGGTCTCTATCCTTTCTAAAGGCCTTAACTTTGCCGTTACCCCACGCACAATTCCAGTGGATGAGATAATTGCTGAGGTAGAATCAGCAGTTAGACTCCTTCCACATAATGAGGCAGAGATGACTAGACATGAGGTTGCAAAAATAATTGAGAATAGCAAAGTTCCAAAAGTAAATATTAGCTCTAACGAGGCAAAAGCCTTAAGAGAGCTGTGTGTAAATAATGATATCCAAATCCTAGCAGCTGATAAAGGCCGCACTACTGTAGTGATGTCACGAGCCGATTATGATAATAAAATTAGAAATTTACTAGAGGAAAGTACCTACATTAAAATTAAACGAGATCCAACTAATACTTTAGAACGTAAGACCACTGCAATAATTGCAAATTCATTAATCCCTAAAAATGAGCAATACCTAATTAAGCCAAGGGCCTCAAAACCACCTAGACTCTATGGGCTACCAAAGATTCATAAAATCGGCATCCCATTACGACCCATAGTCAGTACAATTGGCTCTGCCACATATCAATTAGCAAAATATATAACCAAACAAATACAGCCCTACATCGATAAGACATCTTCATTCATAAAAAAATTCAGAACATCTTGTGAATGTGATTAAAGATATTAAACTTACTCCTGATGATATTCTGGTAAGTTTTGATGTGATTTCTCTATTCAATAAGGTTCCAGTGGACGAATCGCTTAAATTACTTGATACACTAGTAAAGAATACCGGTTTACAAAAATATATTCTGAAACTTGCTGGCCATTGTTTAAATAACACTTACTTCTTATGGAGAGGGGATTTCTTTAAACAAAAGGAAGGAGCAGCAATGGGTTCTCCTTTATCCCCTGCTATAGCAAATTTGTACATGGAAAACTTTGAAATAAGAGCACTTGCCTCGAGCACATTAAAACCATCCTTTTGGTTTAGGTATGTGGATGACACTTTGGTTGTCTGGCCACATGGTAAAGATACACTTAATGATTTTCTAAATCATCTCAATGCACAAAACCCGGCCATCCAGTTCACCATGGAAATGGAGGTGAATAACACACTCCCATTCCTAGATATTTTGCTTGGACATGGCCTAAACGGTAAAATAACACACAGCGTTTACAGAAAGCAAACGCACACTGATGCCTATCTGAATGCAGAATCACATCATCATCCAGCTCAAAAATCCTCTCTTATCAAGATGCTCGTACATCGGGCGAAAACAGTGTCAGATGGTGAGAGTCTAGTGAGAGAGATTAAACACGTTAAAGACGCACTACGACAGAATGGCTACAATAATGCTCAAATTAACAGAGCACTGAATGCCAAATCATGATCGCAAAGCAATACTACTGAAAGCGACCAGATTGTTAAAACAATAAAAAATCCATATATCTCAGGAGTAACTGACAAATTAGCCCGCGTTTTGCAAAAGCAAAACATTACAGTAAGATTTGGTACAGTACACAAAATTCAAAAACTAGTATCTTGCACTAAAGACGCATTACCTAAACTATCAACAGAAGGTGTATATCGGATTAATGGTTCATGTGGCAGCTGCTACATTGGGCAGACGGGACGTAACATCAGCGTAAGACTAAAAGAACATCAGAGAAATATTAAATTATCTCAAACACAACTGTCGGCAGTGGCAGAACATGCTTGTCAACAAGGACACTCAATTGATTTTGACAATGTTGCAGTGGTGTGTAAAACTAATTATTACTGGCAAAGACTAATTAGAGAATCCATTGAAATTGAGAGGAACAAGAATAACTTTAATCGCTCTGACAGCTACCGGCTTAGTGCGGCCTGGAAGCGTATTATTAAATAATACACATTACATTTTGATTTAAAGAATTACTAATCTACAACTCATTACTAATCATAACCAATGACTGATTACTAATCGATTATATAATTACATTACCCCCCCCTCCGCCTCTAATCACTGCACCTGATGAGTTAAGTGATGACGTCACCCTGCTGCTCTATATAAAACCGGGAGCAAGCGAGGGCTTTACCATTCTGGCAAATTGCCCGATGATGCTGGAAGTATTTACCAGCGAAACGTCGTACTCAAACTGTAAATGTGGATTAACTCTTCAACACACCGGTGGGCTGAAGTAGTGAATTATTTGTCTTTTGTCAACGTGACACTTTTTTTGCTGATTGGCCGTGTCGGGTGGTGGAGGGTTACGACACATTTATAAATAAACGCGATCTAACCCAAAAACCTTTATTATGAATAATATTGGTCGCGAAAGCCTACGTGTTAAACTGACTAACCTCTATGGGGAGGATACTTTTCTTAAAACCAGAAAATTGGAGAAGCTTCGCATTAAGCGGATGAAATTGATATCTTCACTGGCGTTCCTCAAAAGGTGCAGAGATTCAAAGGTAATACCAAACGCAGTTAAAATAACACATCACATAAAGTCTTCTAAAGCTAACCAAATACTACACAAAGCTAGCGAATTATTATTAATAGAGAGAATACAGCACAATAGGAGTGAATTATCTTACATTTCGGAATCGCTAAAGCAGTTACACTTAGATATAAGCAATAGTGTATCTATGCATTATTGGAATATAATCGATAACATAACACAACAATCGGCTGATAATGTGTTTAAACTAACAAAAACTAACCAAATTAATAAATTTTCTAGACTACATAATAAACAAATCCCTACTGAAAACCAAAAATGCAAAAACAAAACTGTACTGAACTTGACCAACACTGTATTAACCGGTGACATGGTCTCTATCCTTTCTAAAGGCCTTAACTTTGCCGTTACCCCACGCACAATTCCAGTGGATGAGATAATTGCTGAGGTAGAATCAGCAGTTAGACTCCTTCCACATAATGAGGCAGAGATGACTAGACATGAGGTTGCAAAAATAATTGAGAATAGCAAAGTTCCAAAAGTAAATATTAGCTCTAACGAGGCAAAAGCCTTAAGAGAGCTGCGTGTAAATAAGGATATCCAAATCCTAGCAGCTGATAAAGGCCGCACTACTGTAGTGATGTCACGAGCCGATTATGATAATAAAATTAGAAATTTACTAGAGGAAAGTACCTACATTAAAATTAAACGAGATCCAACTAATACTTTAGAACGTAAAACCACTGCAATAATTGCAAATTCATTAATCCCTAAAAATGAGCAATACCTAATTAAGCCAAGGGCCTCAAAACCACCTAGACTCTATGGGCTACCAAAGATTCATAAAATCGGCATCCCATTACGACCCATAGTCAGTACAATTGGCTCTGCCACATATGAATTAGCAAAATATATAACCAAACAAATACAGCCCTACATCGATAAGACATCTTCATTCATAAAAAATTCAGAACATCTTGTGAATGTGATTAAAGATATTAAACTTACTCCTGATGATATTCTGGTAAGTTTTGATGTGATTTCTCTATTCACTAAGGTTCCAGTGGACGAATCGCTTAAATTACTTGATACACTAGTAAAGAATACCGGTTTACAAAAAGATATTCCGAAACTTGCTGGCCATTGTTTAAATAACACTTACTTCTTATGGAGAGGGGATTTCTTTAAACAAAAGGAAGGAGCAGCAATGGGTTCTCCTTTATCCCCTGCTATAGCAAATTTGTACATGGAAAACTTTGAAATAAGAGCACTTGCCTCGAGCACATTAAAACCATCCTTTTGGTTTAGGTATGTGGATGACACTTTGGTTGTCTGGCCACATGGTAAAGATACACTTAATGATTTTCTAAATCATCTCAATGCACAAAACCCGGCCATCCAGTTCACCATGGAAATGGAGGTGAATAACACACTCCCATTCCTAGATATTTTGCTTGGACATGGACTAAACGGTAAAATAACACACAGCATTTACAGAAAGCAAACGCACACTGATGCCTATGTGAATGCAGAATCACATCATCATCCAGCTCAAAAATCCTCTCTTATCAAGACGCTCGTACATCGGGCGAAAACAGTGTCAGATGGTGAGAGTCTAGTGAGAGAGATTAAACACGTTAAAGACGCACTACGACAGAATGGCTACAATAATAATGCTCAAAATAATGCTCAAATTAACAGAGCACTGAATGCCAAATCACGATCGCAAAGCAATACTACTGAAAGCGACCAGATTGTTAAAACAATAAAAATTCCATATATCTCAGGAGTAACTGACAAATTAGCCCGCGTTTTGCAAAAGCAAAACATTACAGTAAGATTTGGTACAGTACACAAAATTCAAAAACTAGTATCTTGCACTAAAGACGCATTACCTAAACTATCAACAGAAGGTGTATATCGGATTAATTGTTCATGTGGCAGCTGCTACATTGGGCAGACGGGACGTAACATCAGCGTAAGACTAAAAGAACATCAGAGAAATATTAAATTATCTCAAACACAACTGTCGGCAGTGGCAGAACGTGCTTGTCAACAAGGACACTCAATTGATTTTGACAATGTTGCAGTGGTGTGTAAAACTAATTATTACTGGCAAAGACTAATTAGAGAATCCATTGAAATTGAGAGGAACAAGAATAACTTTAATCGCTCTGACAGCTACCGGCTTAGTGCGGCCTGGAAGCGTATTATTAAATAATACACATTACATTTTGATTTAAAGAATTACTAATCTACAACTCATTACTAATCATAACCAATGACTGATTACTAATCGATTATATAATTACATTACCCCCCCCTCCGCCTCTAATCACTGCACCTGATATGAGTTAAGTGATGACGTCACCCTGCTGCTCTATATAAAACCGGGAGCAAGCGAGGGCTTTACCATTCTGGCGAATTGCCCGATGATGCTGGAAGTATTTACCAGCGAAACGTCGTACTCAAACTGTAAATGTGGATTAACTCTTCAACACACCGGTGGGCTGAAGTAGTGAATTATTTGTCTTTTGTCAACGTGACACTTTTTTTGCTGATTGGCCGTGTCGGGTGGTGGAGGGTTACGACACATTTATAAATAAACGCGATCTAACCCAAAAACCTTTATTATGAATAATATTGGTCGCGAAAGCCTACGTGTTAAACTGACTAACCTCTATGGGGAGGATACTTTTTTTAAAACCAGAAAATTGGAGAAGCTTCGCATTAAGCGGATGAAATTGATATCTTCACTGGCGTTCCTCAAAAGGTGCAGAGATTCAAAGGTAATACCAAACGCAGTTAAAATAACACATCACATAAAGTCTTCTAAAGCTAACCAAATACTACACAAAGCTAGCGAATTATTATTAATAGAGAGAATACAGCACAATAGGAGTGAATTATCTTACATTTCGGAATCGCTAAAGCAGTTACACTTAGATATAAGCAATAGTGTATCTATGCATTATTGGAATATAATCGATAACATAACACAACAATCGGCTGATAATGTGTTTAAACTAACAAAAACTAACCAAATTAATAAATTTTCTAGACTACATAATAAACAAATCCCTACTGAAAACCAAAAATGCAAAAACAAAACTGTACTGAACTTGACCAACACTGTATTAACCGGTGACATGGTCTCTATCCTTTCTAAAGGCCTTAACTTTGCCGTTACCCCACGCACAATTCCAGTGGATGAGATAATTGCTGAGGTAGAATCAGCAGTTAGACTCCTTCCACATAATGAGGCAGAGATGACTAGACATGAGGTTGCAAAAATAATTGAGAATAGCAAAGTTCCAAAAGTAAATATTAGCTCTAACGAGGCAAAAGCCTTAAGAGAGCTGCGTGTAAATAAGGATATCCAAATCCTAGCAGCTGATAAAGGCCGCACTACTGTAGTGATGTCACGAGCCGATTATGATAATAAAATTAGAAATTTACTAGAGGAAAGTACCTACATTAAAATTAAACGAGATCCAACTAATACTTTAGAACGTAAAACCACTGCAATAATTGCAAATTCATTAATCCCTAAAAATGAGCAATACCTAATTAAGCCAAGGGCCTCAAAACCACCTAGACTCTATGGGCTACCAAAGATTCATAAAATCGGCATCCCATTACGACCCATAGTCAGTACAATTGGCTCTGCCACATATCAATTAGCAAAATATATAACCAAACAAATACAGCCCTACATCGATAAGACATCTTCATTCATAAAAAATTCAGAACATCTTGTGAATGTGATTAAAGATATTAAACTTACTCCTGATGATATTCTGGTAAGTTTTGATGTGATTTCTCTATTCACTAAGGTTCCAGTGGACGAATCGCTTAAATTACTTGATACACTAGTAAAGAATACCGGTTTACAAAAAGATATTCCGAAACTTGCGTTCCATTGTTTAAATAACACTTACTTCTTATGGAGAGGGGATTTCTTTAAACAAAAGGAAGGAGCAGCAATGGGTTCTCCTTTATCCCCTGCTATAGCAAATTTGTACATGGAAAACTTTGAAATAAGAGCACTTGCCTCGAGCACATTAAAACCATCCTTTTGGTTTAGGTATGTGGATGACACTTTGGTTGTCTGGCCACATGGTAAAGATACACTTAATGATTTTCTAAATCATCTCAATGCACAAAACCCGGCCATCCAGTTCACCATGGAAATGGAGGTGAATAACACACTCCCATTCCTAGATATTTTGCTTGGACATGGCCTAAACGGTAAAATAACACACAGCGTTTACAGAAAGCAAACGCACACTGATGCCTATCTGAATGCAGAATCACATCATCATCCAGCTCAAAAATCCTCTCTTATCAAGACGCTCGTACATCGGGCGAAAACAGTGTCAGATGGTGAGAGTCTAGTGAGAGAGATTAAACACGTTAAAGACGCACTACGACAGAATGGCTACAATAATGCTCAAATTAACAGAGCACTGAATGCCAAATCACGATCGCAAAGCAATACTACTGAAAGCGACCAGATTGTTAAAACAATAAAAATTCCATATATCTCAGGAGTAACTGACAAATTAGCCCGCGTTTTGCAAAAGCAAAACATTACAGTAAGATTTGGTACAGTACACAAAATTCAAAAACTAGTATCTTGCACTAAAGACGCATTACCTAAACTATCAACAGAAGGTGTATATCGGATTAATTGTTCATGTGGCAGCTGCTACATTGGGCAGACGGGACGTAACATCAGCGTAAGACTAAAAGAACATCAGAGAAATATTAAATTATCTCAAACACAACTGTCGGCAGTGGCAGAACATGCTTGTCAACAAGGACACTCAATTGATTTTGACAATGTTGCAGTGGTGTGTAAAACTAATTATTACTGGCAAAGACTAATTAGAGAATCCATTGAAATTGAGAGGAACAAGAATAACTTTAATGGCTCTGACAGCTACCAGCTTAGTGCGGCCTGGAAGCGTATTATTAAATAATACACATTACATTTTGATTTAAAGAATTACTAATCTACAACTCATTACTAATCATAACCAATGACTGATTACTAATCGATTATATAATTACATTACCCCCCCCTCCGCCTCTAATCACTGCACCTGATATGAGTTAAGTGATGACGTCACCCTGCTGCTCTATATAAAACCGGGAGCAAGCGAGGGCTTTACCATTCTGGCGAATTGCCCGATGATGCTGGAAGTATTTACCAGCGAAACGTCGTACTCAAACTGTAAATGTGGATTAACTCTTCAACACACCGGTGGGCTGAAGTAGTGAATTATTTGTCTTTTGTCAACGTGACACTTTTTTTGCTGATTGGCCGTGTCGGGTGGTGGAGGGTTACGACACATTTATAAATAAACGCGATCTAACCCAAAAACCTTTATTATGAATAATATTGGTCGCGAAAGCCTACGTGTTAAACTGACTAACCTCTATGGGGAGGATACTTTTCTTAAAACCAGAAAATTGGAGAAGCTTCGCATTAAGCGGATGAAATTGATATCTTCACTGGCGTTCCTCAAAAGGTGCAGAGATTCAAAGGTAATACCAAACGCAGTTAAAATAACACATCACATAAAGTCTTCTAAAGCTAACCAAATACTACACAAAGCTAGCGAATTATTATTAATAGAGAGAATACAGCACAATAGGAGTGAATTATCTTACATTTCGGAATCGCTAAAGCAGTTACACTTAGATATAAGCAATAGTGTATCTATGCATTATTGGAATATAATCGATAACATAACACAACAATCGGCTGATAATGTGTCTAAACTAACAAAAACTAACCAAATTAATAAATTTTCTAGACTACATAATAAACAAATCCCTACTGAAAACCAAAAAATGTAAAAACAAAACTGTACTGAACTTGACCAACACTGTATTAACCGGTGACATGGTCTCTATCCTTTCTAAAGGCCTTAACTTTGCCGTTACCCCACGCACAATTCCAGTGGATGAGATCATTGCTGAGGTAGAATCAGCAGTTAGACTCCTTCCACATAATGAGGCAGAGATGACTAGACATGAGGTTGCAAAAATAATTGAGAATAGCAAAGTTCCAAAAGTAAATATTAGCTCTAACGAGGCAAAAGCCTTAAGAGAGCTGCGTGTAAATAAGGATATCCAAATCCTAGCAGCTGATAAAGGCCGCACTACTGTAGTGATGTCACGAGCCGATTATGATAATAAAATTAGAAATTTACTAGAGGAAAGTACCTACATTAAAATTAAACGAGATCCAACTAATTCAAACGCAAGGGTTCCATTTTGCTGGGGCAGGTAGACAGCTCTAAATGTCTCCTGCTGACAAGATATGGCCCAGAGATTCATGCGCTGCTGAGCATTCCAGACCCAATGCATGTATAATTCTACCAAAAGAGCAGATCACTAAGTCATACAGCTGAATGGGCATATTCCGTGTTACGATCAATAATCGTAACAGTGATGTATTCCTCTGGCATGGGTTACTATCAAAATGGTGATAATCAATAAAGACTTACTTTCATTAAAAGAAAGGTCATAGATTAGCTTATAAATAATACCAATCTACTTAAAATATGATAAATTGTGTGACTTGGCCTTTGATATTGACTGCACGGAATACAAGGCAGGTGATTTAAATGTGATATGTATGTTATTTTGTACAGTAATGGGCGAGTTCGTGTGTATGTGAAGATCATCTTTCAGTGCTAGGAGACTGAAAAAGTGCAGTGGAATATATCACAATTGGACACCTCTTATGGATAAGAGAACACCCAGACGTTAGAGATGTCAAAATGACTGGTAAAAAAAAAGTGAGTGGGCTTGATTGAGCAAGATGTGAGAATTGACGATGGCTGGTGGTCAAGGCTAGTGACGGATTGGCAGCTAAAGGACAGATTTCGAAGGTCTTCATTCAGCAATGAACTGTTCATGACCGCTGATGATATCAACGGATATTACTGGTTCAGGCGCACGGCTTACAATCAGAAAGATGTCAAATCTTAGATCCGGATCAACTCAGGTTAAACAGGTACCACTTGTTTTATATTTTTATTATTTTATTGTTTCCCTTCTACGTGGTGGTGACTTTACCGAAAGAACCAAGAATATGAATCCCTGCAGTCACGAAGGCTTTAAATCATCGTTTGTCCTCTGAAGAGAATGGCTCCATCATGGGAATATGCAATTAAAGCCGTCGGTTTAGAGCCGCTGACCTCGATGAGTTTCACCGCGTTGTTAAGTTTAACATTAAGACAGCGGCTCTGAACTGAACTGTTAAGCTGCAATTCCAAATGAACAAGAGAACTGCGTGCAACGTGTATTTCTTGCTGCAAAACGAAGGTGGCCTTTACACCGTAGAATCTGGATACAGGCACAGCACTTGGGAGCACGGCCAGTTCTGCTTATATCCAACAGAGTGTGTCTGTATCAGACATTACCCTTTGCCTCCGCCCACCTGTGTAATATACGGCACGCGTTGCTTATAAGCGAAATGTGCTTACGTTAGAACTGTGCTTATATTAGGCGTGCACATGCCCAGCGTCTGCTGTTAAATGAGCATGAGGGACATGAGCTGCGTCCCTAAATAATGGACAATATAATTTATCACACGTGATCACCCACTGCTACGCTACCCTTGAAACCATTTCTCTGATGCTAACACTGAACCTCATGATTCGTAATTCCCGCGTGTGTCTGCCTCGATGAGCTTTGGAAATAAATGCTGAATACCAAGAATCCTATACGTGATGTACTATTGTGGTGCACTATTCCCCCATGTACTATTCTGTTATGTATCATATCATGTATTGTATGCCCCGCACACCAGGGTACTGTATGTCTGGAATCACATCTTTTACAGACGGAACCAGATCACGTATTTTATGTAATGTGTTGAAACGGACCTGGATCTTGTGTTTATTCAAGATTTTGGAGATCTTTTTTGTGATCCCCGCAATGTAGGGTAAAGTGATGGTTTTGAAAGGCTCCTCAAGAGGGTCCTTGTTCATGGTTTGAGTGATAGCTTTGCGGATTGTAGTCGGAGTAACCATTAACCGTAAGAGCTTGGTGTACGTGCTTGAGTTCACTGCCTATGTGTTCCTGGTCGGATATGCATAATAAATAAACACAAGATCCAGGTCCGTTTCAACACATTACATAAAATCCCTGATCTGGTTCCGTCTGTAAAAGATGTGATTCCGGACATACAATACCCTGGTGTCTACAAACTAAGTTGCCTCTGTGGTAGTAGTTACATTGGAGAAACCAAACGCCATGTCTCGGACCGCATTCGTGAACACAAAGCAGACCTTAAACACGGTAGGACCAACACCTCGGCCGTGACAGATCATTATAATTCAGTAGGCTCACATGACATTGACTTTTCCAAGACAGAGGTTCTTTGTAAGCCATCTGGCTACCATGAGAGATTCGTTCATGAGGCTATACACATATACAAGCACAGAGACAATTTCAACCGAGAAGATGGATTCTGGCTTAGCAATCATTGGAAAGATTTGATAAACCATTTCAGGTCTTAATTGATTGTTCACGCTTACAGTGGCTTTCAGACAGCATACATTAAATTTTTCGTCTCCCCCCTCCTCTTTTCAGAACATAGATGGACTCGTCCTTCTAAATAAACTGCCAAATCGCTGCGCGTGGCGCTAACGTTTTTTATAAATAAATAAACCGTTTAAAAATAAATAAATTTATGCAAACCGACACACCTGATGACGATCGTTTGTGTTATGGTCGAAACGTCGTAATAATTTTTATTGTTTTATATATATTTTATTATTTTATTGTTTCCCTTCAACGTGACTTTACCAAAATAACTAAGGATATGAATTACTGCAGTCACGAAAGCTTTAAATCAAAATTCACTATATAGTATTCATTATATATTGTAGTGTATACCCAGTTGCTGTGGATAGCTCAGATGTGTAGGCCTTGACTTCAACATAGCCATTTCTGTGACCAGTCACAAGCTAATCACTCAGTTATTTCAATGCTAAATTCTCCTAGTTATTTCAATGCTAAATTATCCTGTTTGATTTGTACTAGATGCCTCTGTGAATGTGTACGCTCTGATTTTAACATAGCTATTTCTGTGACCAGTTACAAGCTAATCACTCAGCTATTTCAATGCTAAATTCTATTCTATGCTAATTCCTTTGTCAAGGGGTACCTCTGCGGATGTGTATGCTTTAACTTTAACATAGCCATTTCTGTGACCAGTCGCAAGCTAATCACTCAGCCATTTCAATGCTAAATTCTATGCTAATTCCTTTGTCAAGGCGCTTTGTTTCTTCTCACACAGCTTAAAGGTCGCTGTCTGAGCGTGGCTTTTTCACTCCAGCGCTGTCCTCCAGACAGTCTCGTCCCTTCACCTGATGAAGGCCGCTTGTGTTGTGGCCCGAAACGTCGTGAGAATATTATTGTGTTATTTTATTTTATAAATTTATTATTTTATTCTCATTCTACGTGGTGACTTTACCGAAAGAACCAAAGAAGATGAATCCTTGCAGTCACGAAAGCTTCAAATCGAAATTCCATCAGGTGCTTATTTAATGCCGAGATGACGTCAGGGATGCTCAATGCACGTCCAGATGACGACTTGCAACTGTAAGTAATCAAATATCTCTGTTCTAATGATGGCTGGGGATTGGCTAAAATGTCAGCATTCTATATCGTGTCTTTCCACTCATTAAAACCTTTAATAAAACTACTTGTTGTGTTTAGTTTGTTGTCCATCCCCTGCACCGACCATTAGCATGGTTGGCTACGTACGGTACCAAAGAAGTTCAACATACATACATACAAACCTGTTAATAATGGGAAATATCAATGTTTGTTACACAGAAAGTCCTGTTTAGCCAGTTACCCAGCTAGTATGCAGTTGAGATTCGTGTTGCACGAGCACAGAACAAGAAGATCCGTACCGGGAAATAGGAATGTGCCAAGAGGTGCAGGCAAAAATAATGCTTCAATAAAAATTTTTTTAACAATAACAATGAAAACATAAAAGAATAACAATGCAGGCTGGAAAAGGCAGAAATGTGTTGTAAACAGCACACGGCCATTGCACGCCATGCAAATAAAAAGGACCAATTGACAACAGCTGCATCACTTCTGCTTTCGGAATGTCACATTTGTCTTCGGTGGTGATCGAAGACAAGATAACCATAATGCACTCCTTCAGGAAATGGCGACACATTTCTTTCTATTGGGAATCCGTGTTCATCATGATGTGGGTTTTTGTTTTCTGGTTTCCCTCTGCACGACACTATGCAAAAAAATGAGAGGTTTTACCCTTTCCGGCAAGAATACCGGTGTTACGTTGTTCAAACAACAGACACCCCATCACAAGGCATCAACTCTGCATTAACCACACTTGGAAACAAAAATGCTTTGATATTGCCCCAAGTGTCTGTATCGGCTATCCGGGAGATCTTTTCCTTTGTTGTTGCTGCTGCTGCTGCCGTGGTGGGGACGAGGCAATGCACGGAACGCAATCGACAGCGAACATCCGCTGGTGGGGAGCGGTGGCGCAGTGGTTAGCACACCGCGCTACGAACCTGGTGGACACAAGTGGCTCCTTTTCAGTGAGACGCATCTCATCATGGAACCTGCCTCCTGGTTCGTTACAGTCACACACACACAGACATCTCATTATAATAATAATACATCTCACGTAGCAGCACACACAAAGACAAAGGTTACAGTCACACACACACACAGACATCTCATTATAATAATACATCTCACGTAGCAGCACACACAAAGACAAAGGTTATAGTCACAGACACACAGACATCGACATCTCATAATAATAATACATCTCACGTAGCAGCACACACAAAGACAAAGGTTATAGTCACAGACAGACACAGACATCTCATTATAATAATAATACTTTCATCTCACGTAGCAGCACACACAAAGACAAAGGTTATAGTTACAGACACACAGACATCTCATTATAATACTTTCATCTCACGTAGCAGCACACACAAAGACAATGGTTATAGTCACAAAGACAAAGATAAAGATCCCCCATATAGCCTTAACAGACTGTAGGGGCAAGTGCTGTTAGCGAGCACCTATGAAGGCCGGAACGGTACACGAGGGGGTGGGTGGCCAGCACCACGCCCGACCGCCTTTGTCTCCCTAGTGGCAATGTTTACACATCGCACCAGGTACTCATTTGAGGCTGAGTCGACCTAGGGGAGGCCCGGGACCGGTTCAGATAATCGTCACTGGTGTTGGCCGTGAGCGGGAATCGAACCCGGGTCGCCAGGTTCATAGCGCAGCGCGCTAACCGCTACACTATCGCTACACTATCGCTCCCCACACACACACAGACATCTCATTATAATAATAATACTTTCATCTCACGTAGCAGCACACACAAATACAAAGGTTATAGTCACAGACACACAGACATCTCATTATAATACTTTCATCTCACGTAGCAGCACACACAAAGACAAAGGTTATAGTCACACACACACATCTCATTATAATAATACATCTCACGTAGCAGCACACACAAAGGTTATAGTCACACACACACACAGACATCTCATTATAATAATAACTTTAATCTCACGTAGCAGCACACACAAAGACAAAGGTTCCCGTATAGCTCGCACAGACCCTTGGGGCAAGTGCTACCAAGGTCGTGACGACACACGAGGGGGATGGGTGAGGTGGCAGCTTCCTCAGCGGCCATTTTTGTCTCTCCCACGAATGCTGCTGCTGATGATGTTGTTCACAGATCGCTACCCCAGGTGCTCGTTTAAGTCTGAGCCGACCTAGGGGAGTTTACCGCCGGTCCGCACGATCGCCACCGATGCGCGAGTCCGTCGTGAAGTGGGAAGCGGGATTCGGTGGCACCGGGTTCGTATGGGCAGTGCGCTAACCACTGCGCCACCGCTCCCCAGGTACATTGGCCTACGCATCATCATGCGTACACACACGCGCACACACACACACACGTACACACACACACGTACACACGCGCACACGTACACACGCGCACACACACACACATACACACACGTACACACACACGCGCACACACACACACGTATACACAAACGTACACACGTGCACACACACACACAAACGTACACACACACACGTACACACAAACGTACATACACACACGTACACACACACACGTACACACACACAAACGTACACACGCGCACACACACACACACACGTACACACACACACACACTGACTGTCGTGCGTGTCAAGTCACGTGCATGCCGGGTGTGTGCTCACTGTCATCAGGAAAACGTTTATTAAGAAGTCTGTTTACTCTTTAATTCAGCAGGACGTGTTTATTTAAAGTTGCGCATTTTGACGTGACGTCACATTTCTCAAACACCCCCCCCCACCTCGTCACACATCGTCACAAATGTCTGACCCCTCCCCCACCCCCCCCAGCTGCGTTACGTCATTTATGGACGGCCCCTTAACACATGTTTTTAGCTATCATTTGTATTACTATACTCATCCTATCTACGATATTCATTATACAACCTATCCAGACTAGGATTCAAAGTCTAAATCTTATCCTGGCTATCATTTGTATTGCCGGACTTATCACGTCTATGATAAGCATTAAACAGCCCCGCCGTGACTGAGATGGACAATACGAATATCTTAGCACTGTGAGAATCACTGCAGAGCTTACGTTAACTAGAACCGATAACGCTCACAATCTTTCATCAATTAAGCGATACGTAAGGTCTAACTTATACACGTTACGACTAAGCAAAATGGGCCTCAATTCTGGCAGCCCAAACAATAGAACAATTTCAAACGCCGCAAAATCGTCAACAACTATTTAATACTTATTTAAAACAATTAACAAACAAGCGTATGCACAGACACACACACAGACACACACACAGACACACACACAGACACACAGTGACACACACACACAGACACACACACAGACACAAACACAGACACACACACAGACAGACACACACACAGACACACACAGACACACACACAGACACACACAGAGACACACAGACACACACACACAGACACACACACACAGACACACACACATACACACAGACACACACACAAACACACAGACACACACACAGACACACACACAGACACACACACAGACACATAGACACACACACAGTGACACACACACACACAGACACACACACAGACACACAGTGACACACACACACAGACACACACACAGACACACACACAGACACAAACACAGACACACACACAGACAGACACACACACAGACACACACAGACACACACACACACACAGAGACACACAGACACACACACAGACACACACACACACAGACACACACACATACACACACACAGACACACACACAAACACACAGACACACACACAGACACACAGACACACACAGACACAGACACACACACAGACACACACACAGACACACACACAGACACATAGACACACACACAGTGACATACACACAGACACACACGCCGATCAAACCCCTAACATCGATGCGCTAGCCGTGCGGATCGCACGCCCAGAGAGAGACGAGACATCACCCTGGAGAGAGACGCCGCCGCCACCCATCGTCGCCCTCCTCCGTGTTCGCGTGAATCACCTTCGCCACCTTCGCCACCTTCGCCACCTTCGCCACCTTCGCCACCGTCGTCGTCCACACCGCCGCCGCGTCTGACTAAAGAGTTTCGTGGGGGGCTACGGCAACCGGGGGGGGGGGAGGAGGGGGGGGACAGCCCCCCAGGACCTGGGCAGCTCTCCCTCACGCCAAAAACAAAACCTTCACTCGCGACGTCGTCGCCATCGCCGCCAACGACCGGGACGTGACGAGAGCGGCACGCGGACGAGGGGGTCCCTCTACCAGGGTCCCTCTACCAGGGTCCCTCTACCGGGGTCCTTCTACCAGGGTCCCTCTACCGGGGTCCCTCTACCAGGGTCCCTCTACCAGGGTCCCACTACCAGGGTCCCACTACCAGGGTCCCTCTACCAGGGTCCCACTACCGGGGTCCCTCTACCGGGGTCCCTCTACCCGGGTCCTTCTACCAGGGTCCCATGGTCCCTCTACCAGGGTCCCTCTACCGGGGTCCCTCTACCAGGGTCCCTCTACCAGGGTCCCACTACCAGGGTCCCACTACCAGGGTCCCTCTACCAGGGTCCCTCTACCGGGGTCCCTCTACCAGGGTCCCTCTACCAGGGTCCCACTACCAGGGTCCCTCTACCAGGGTCCCTCTACCAGGGTCCCACTACCGGGGTCCCTCTACCAGGGTCCCTCTACCAGGGTCCCTCTACCAGGGTCCCTTTACCAGGGTCCCAGGGTCCCTCTACTAGGGTCCCTCTACCAGGGTCCCTCGACCAGGGTCCCTCTACCGGGGGGTCCCTCTACCAGGGTCCCTCTACCAGGGTCCCACTACCAGGGTCCCTCTACCAGGGTCCCTCTACCAGGGTCCCACTACCAGAGTCCCCCTACCAGGGTCCCACTACCAGGGTCCCTCTACCGGGGTCCCTCTACCAGGGTCCCTCTACCCGAGTCCCATGGTCCCTCTACCAGGGTCCCTCTACCAGGGTCCCTCTACCGGAGTCCCTCTACCAGGGTCCCCCTACCAGGGTCCCTCTACTAGGGTCCCACTACCAGGGTCCCTCTACCAGGGTCCCTCTACCAGGGTCCCACTACCAGGGTACCTCTACCAGGGTCCCTCTACCAGGGTCCTTCTACCAGGGTCCCTCTACCAGGGTCCCTCTACCAGGGTCCCACTACCGGGGTCCCTCTACCGGGGTCCCTCTACCCGGGTCCTTCTACCAGGGTCCCATGGTCCCTCTACCAGGGTCCCTCTACCGGGGTCCCTCTACCAGGGTCCCTCTACCAGGGTCCCTCTACCAGGGTCCCACTACCAGGGTCCCTCTACCAGGGTCCCTCTACCAGGGTCCCTCTACCAGGGTCCCACTACCAGGGTCCATCTACCAGGGTCCCTCTACCAGGGTCCCACTACCAGGGTCCCTCTACCAGGGTCCCTCTACCAGGGTCCCACTACCAGGGTCCCCGCTAGTCTCAGGCGCTAGTCTGAGCCGCCAGTCTGAGGTGCCAGTCTGAGGCCCCAGTCTGAGGCGGTGCCCTCGTGAGGCCTGCTCCTGCGGCTGCGCTTGCTGGGAATCTCCTCCTGGCTGCAGCCCTGGGAAGGGAGGGGGTGGGGAGTTACCCACACACAGAGACCCATAGACTCACCACACATAGAGACCCGTAGACTCACCACACACAGAGACCCATAGACTCACCACACACAGAGACCCATAGACTCACCACACACAGAGACCCATAGACTCACCAGATAGACACCCATAGACTCACCACACACAGAGACCCATAGACTCACCACATAGAGACCCATAGACTCACCACACACAGAGACCCATAGACTCACCACACACAGAGACCCATAGACTCACCACACACAGAGACCCATAGACTCACCACACACAGAGGCCCATAGACTCACCACACACAGAGACCCATAGACTCACCACACACAGAGACCCATAGACTCACCACACAGAGACCCATAGACTCACCACACACAGAGACCCATAGACTCACCACACACAGAGACCCATAGACTCACCACACACAGAGACCCATAGACTCACCACACACAGAGACCCATAGACTCACCACACACAGAGACTCATAGACTCACCACACACAGAGACTCATAGACTCACCACACACAGAGACCCATAGACTCACCACACACAGAGACCCATAGACTCACCACACACAGAGACCCATAGACTCACCACACAGAGACCCATAGACTCACCACCACACAGAGACCCATAGACTTACCACACACAGAGACCCATAGATTCACCACATATAGAGACCCATAGACTCACCACACACAGAGACCCATAGACTCACCACAGAGACCCATAGACTCACCACACACAGAGACCCATAGACTCACCACACACAGAGACCCATAGACTCACCACACACAGAGACCCATAGACTCACCACACACAGAGACCCATAGACTCACCACACACAGAGACCCATAGACTCACCACATAGAGACCCATAGACTCACTCACACAGACACCCATAGACTCACCACACACAGAGACCCATAGACTCACCACACACAGAGACTCATAGACTCACCACACATAGAGACCCATAGACTCACCACACACAGAGACCCATAGACTCACCACACACAGAGACCCATAGACTCACCACACACAGAGACCCATAGACTCACCACATAGAGACCCATAGACTCACTCACACAGAGACCCATAGACTCACCACACACAGAGACCCATAGACTCATCACACACAGAGACCCATAGACTCACCAGATAGACACCCATAGACTCACCACACACAGAGACCCATAGACTCACCACATAGAGACCCATAGACTCACCACACACAGAGACCCATAGACTCACCACACACAGAGACCCATAGACTCACCACACACAGAGACCCATAGACTCACCACACACAGAGGCCCATAGACTCACCACACACAGAGACCCATAGACTCACCACACACAGAGACCCATAGACTCACCACACAGAGACCCATAGACTCACCACACACAGAGACCCATAGACTCACCACACACAGACCCATAGACTCACCACACACAGAGACCCATAGACTCACCACACACAGAGACCCATAGACTCACCACACACAGAGACTCATAGACTCACCACACACAGAGACCCATAGACTCACCACACACAGAGACCCATAGACTCACCACACACAGAGACCCATAGACTCACCACACAGAGACCCATAGACTCACCACCACACAGAGACCCATAGACTTACCACACACAGAGACCCATAGATTCACCACATATAGAGACCCATAGACTCACCACACACAAAGACCCATAGACTCACCACATATAGAGACCCATAGACTCACCACACACAGAGACCCATAGACTCACCACATAGAGACCCATAGACTCACCACACACAGAGACCCATAGACTCACCACAGAGACCCATAGACTCACCACACACAGAGACCCATAGACTCACCACACACAGAGACCGATAGACTCACCACACACAGAGACCCATAGACTCACCACACACAGAGACCCATAGACTCACCACACACAGAGACCCATAGACTCACCACATAGAGACCCATAGACTCACTCACACAGAGACCCATAGACTCACCACACACAGAGACCCATAGACTCACCACACACAGAGACTCATAGACTCACCACACATAGAGACCCATAGACTCACCACACACAGAGACCCATAGACTCACCACACACAGAGACCCATAGACTCACCACACACAGAGACCCATAGACTCACCACATAGAGACCCATAGACTCACTCACACAGAGACCCATAGACTCACCACACACAGAGACCCATAGACTCACCACACACAGAGAGCCATAGACTCACCACACACAGAGACCCATAGACTCACCACACACAGAGACCCATAGACTCAGCACACACAGAGACCCATAGACTCACCACACACAGAGACCCATAGACTCAGCACACACAGAGACCCATAGACTCACCACACACAGAGACCCATAGACTCACCACACACAGAGACCCATAGACTCACCACACACAGAGACCCATAGACTCACCACACACAGAGACCCATAGACTCACCACACACAGAGACCCATAGACTCACCACACACAGAGACCCTTAGACTCACCACACACAGAGACCCATAGACTCACCACACATAGATACCCATAGACTCACCAAACAGATACCCATAGACTCACCACACACAGAGACCCATAGACTCAACACACACAGAGACCCATAGACTCATCACACACAGAGACCCATAGACTCACCACACACAGAGACCCATAGACTCACCACACACAGAGACCCATAGACTCACTCACACAGAGACCCATAGACTCACCACACACAGAGACCCATAGACTCACTCACAAAGAGACCCATAGACTCACCACACACAGAGACCCATAGACTCACCACACACAGAGACCCATAGACTCACCACACAGAGACCCATTGACTCACCACACACAGAGTCACAGCATTACCGTCCGACACCAATGAGGTAGGGGATCTTTTCGCCGGACACACGAACACACGCACACGTACACACAAACACACATACACACAAACACACGTACACACACACACGCACACACACGCACACACATACACACACACACACACGCACACACACACACGCACACACACACACGCGCACACACACGCACACACACACACGCACACACACGCACACACACACACCACGCATCGTGACGGTGCCCTCACCAGGTCAGCCAGCAGTGGAGTGAACTTCCCACTGCTGCTGCTGTTGTTGTTGTTGCTGCTGCTGTTGCCACTGCTGCTGCTGTTGTTGTTGCTGCTGCTGCTGCTGCCACTGGGTAGCTCCTCGATGCCCGGCCCTCGTAGAACCTCGGTTCCACTCCTGGCCAGGGCTGACGCAGGGACGGCGCCACCACCACCACCACCAGCGACCATTCCTCCTCCGCCGGCAACGAGCTCGGCGCCGGCGGCGCCGTCGGCACCGAGCCGGGGCGCCGGCGACGCCGCCGACGGGCACAGCCGCGCCACCACGGCGCTCACGTTGTCGGCCTTGGTGCCGAGCCGGTGCCAGCGGGACAGCGCCTCCGCCACCAGCGCCTGCGCCAGCGTCAGGTCTACACCGCTGCTGCTGCTGCTGCTGGCACCACCGGCACAACCACCGGCAGCACCAACAGCACAACCACCGGCACCACCAGCAGCACAACCACCGGCACCACCAGCAGCACAACCACCGGCACAACCATCGGCAGCACCAACAGCACAACCACCGGCACCACCAGCAGCACAACCACCGGCACCACCACCACCGCTGGCCTGCAGGATGAGACGTGTAAGTGCATGTAGACGTGTGTGTGTATGTAGACGTGTGTGTATGTAGACGTGTGTGTGTGTAGACGTGTGTGTATGTAGACGTGTGTGTATGGTGTGTGTGTGTATGTAGACGTGTGTGTGTATGTAGACGTGTGTGTGTGTCTGTAGACGTGTGTGTGTGTATAGTGTGTGAGTGTATGTAGACGTGTGTGTGTGTATGTAGACGTGTGTGTATGTAGACGTGTGTGTGTGTATGTAGACGTGTGTGTGTGTGTATGTAGACGTGTGTGTGTATGCAGACGTGTGTGTGTATGTAGACGTGTGTGTGTGTGTATAGTGTGTGTATGTAGACGTGTGTGTGTGTAGACGTGTGTGTGTGTGTGTATAGTGTGTGTGTGTATGTAGACGTGTGTGTGTATGTAGATGTGTGTGTGTGTAGATGTGTGTGTGTATGTAGACGTGTGTGTGTGTATAGTGTGTGTGTGTATGTAGATGTGTGTGTGTATGTAGACGTGTGTGTGTGTATGTAGACGTGTGTGTGTGTATGTAGACGTGTGTGTGTGTGTGTATGGTGTGTGTGTGTATGTAGACGTGTGTGTGTGTCTGTAGACGTGTGTGTGTGTATAGTGTGTGTGTATATGTAGACGTGTGTGTGTGTATGTAGACGTGTGTGTGTATGTATGCAGACGTGTGTGTGTGTATGTAGACGTTTGTGTGTATGTAGACGTGTGTGTGTGTATGTAGACGTGCCCGTGCTCGCTGCTGCTGCTGTGCGTCCGCACGATGACAGAGCGCCACGGCCTCTGTGGGCGTGAGGACATCCCAGACTCCGTTGGTGGCCAGCACCAGGTAGCGGTGGTGCCCTGGGTCCAGCCTGTAGGCGCTGACGTCTGGCTCGGGGGACACCACAAACTGGAACCTCGCAAAGTTGTAGCTCCAGAAGTCCCCTGCGGGATATCGCCAACACACACACACACATGTACACACACACACACGTACACACAAAGACAAAGACAAAGATCCCCCATATAGCCTGTAACAGACTGTAGGGGCAAGTGCTGTTAGCGAGCACCTATGAAGGCCGGAACGGTACACGAGGGGGTGGGTGGCCAGCACCACGCCCGACCGCCTTTGTCTCCCTAGTGGCGATGTTTACACACTGCACCAGGTACTCATTTGAGGCTGAGTCGACCTAGGGGAGGCCCGGGACCGGTTCAGATAATCGTCACTGGTGTTGGCCGTGAGCGGGAATCGAACCCGGGTCGCCAGGTTCATAGCGCAGTGCGCTAACCGCTACACTATCGCTCCCCACACGTACACACACACACACGTACACACACGTACACACACACACGTACACACACATACACACGTACACACACACATACACGTATACACACACATACACACACGTACACACACACGTACACACACACACGTACACACACACGTACACACACACGTACACAACAACAACAACCGCCATTCGCCACTAAGTGGTGGTGACGTCACCACGACGCTTGTGCCAGGCTATGTGCGCCCTGAGGCCACGTGAAGTGTCGAACGCCCGCTGGCAGGAGGTCACGGGGCAGACCCAGGTGCCACGGGTCGACTGACTGAGATGACTGGCTGATGCACCACCTGTGCCCCCTACTGTGCCAACCTGCTGTGCTTTAGCCACCCGGCGCTCCGCTCGTTGTTGTGAGCGTCGCTCCTCCACCCTCCGTTGTTGTTGGAGGGCGACTACCTCCAACTGCCCAGTAGCGTCCTTCACGAGCCTCCTCCACAGAGGCCGATCTTGACACCGCTGGTACCAGTCATTGGCAAGTCCACTCAGCTCCACGTCCTCCTGTACCACATCACTCTATCTCTTCTCTAGCCCGTGCCGCGCCCGTTTAGCCCCCTCAATCCGGCCAAACAAAAGCTGTTTCGGCATGCGGTGGCTGGGCATGCGGGCTACATGACCCACCCATCGCAGCCTTGCCCGCCGGAGGAGCTCACCGATGGGACCTTGCCCAGATCTTTCAAGGATTTGTGAGCTCCTCACACAATCCAGTCTGGTTAAACCCAGGATGGATCATAAGCAGGCCAGCCTAAATGTTTCTAACCGGCGAAGATGTTCCATTAGGGGGGGTCCACGTTTCGCAAGTGTAGAGAAGGGAGGGAATGACCGTGGCCGAGAAGACCTGAAGCTTAGTGCGGAGCGACAGACTAGGTAGCTTCCACACAGCGTTACGCAACCGATGAAAAGATATTGCCGCTCGACTGATTCGGAGTGAGACATCTGCTGTTAAACTGGAGCCAGTCATAAGCACACTGCCCAGGTATGGGAAACTCTCCACTCTCTCCACAACTGCCCCATCACCGATTGGGAGTTGTGGGGGTGGAGTGTCCGATGGTACAAAATACCCAGGCAGGTGCTTAGTTTTGGTGGGGCTGATGGTAAGGCCCCACCTCTTAGTGGCACGCTCCAGTCTCAGCAGCAGCGTCTCCAAATCCTCCTCTGAATGAGCAGCTATTACCAAATCATCAGCATACATAACGTGGTTGAGCAATAGGGAGCCATCCCTTGACCGCACCCGGGCGTCGATCAGCCTCCCATTATATCTGTACCATATGGAGATTCCCCCGGTACAGCTATTGAAGGCTTCACGAACTACGTGGTCAAAATAGATGTTAAATAATATGGGAGCCAGAGGACATCCCTGTCGCACCCCAAGGTTAACAGGGAATGGCTCTGACTCCCGGCCACGTAGTTTTACCCGGGCCCGCTCACCATCATGAAGGTCCTTAATGATTGTGAGCAGAGGGTCAGGTACTCCAAAAGCACGAAGAACAACCCAGAGCCCAGGCCTACTGATGGTATCATAGGCCTTGACCAGGTCAATAAAGCAGACATGTAGGTCTTGTTGGAATTCCCTACACCTCTGCTGTAGCAGACGGACAGAAAATATGGCATCTGTGCAGGACCGCCCTTTCCTGAAACCGCATTGGGGCTCTGCAAGCCTCTCATCAGCGTGCCTGGCAAGGCGATGTTGAATAATCCTTGCCAGGACCTTTCCCGGCACACTGAGGAGTGAGATGCCCCTGTAGTTGTTACAGTCTGTGCGGTCCCCCTTCTTAAAAAAAGGGGGACCACCAGGGCATCCTTCCAATCCTGCGGGACCCGTCCAGTGTCCAGATTGTTGTTATGATGTCACATAGAGGGGCTGGTAACCCCTCCACCTTCAAAAAATTACCAAGAAACTACGACTTAAACTTAAATATGTAACAAATAAGCTTGTTCATAATAAAGGTTTTTGGGTTAGATCGCGTTTATTTATAAATGTGTCGTAACTCTCCACCACCCGACACGGCCAATCAGCAAAAAAAGTGTCACGTTGACAAAAGACAAATAATTCACTACTTCAGCCCACCGGTGTGTTGAAGAGTTAATCCACATTTACAGTTTGAGTACGACGTTTCGCTGGTAAATACATCCAGCGTCATCGGGCAATTCGCCAGAATGGTAAAGCCCTCGCTTGCTCCCGGTTTTATATAGAGCAGCAGGGTGACGTCATCACTTAACTCATATCAGGTGCAGTGATTAGAGGCGGAGGGGGGGGGTATTGTAATTATATAATCGATTAGTAATCAGTCATTGGTTATGATTAGTAATGAGTTGTAGATTAGTAATTCTTTAAATCAAAATGTAATGTGTATTATTTAATAATACGCTTCCAGGCCGCACTAAGCCGGTAGCTGTCAGAGCGATTAAAGTTATTCTTGTTCCTCTCAATTTCAATGGATTCTCTAATTAGTCTTTGCCAGTAATAATTAGTTTTACACACCACTGCAACATTGTCAAAATCAATTGAGTGTCCTTGTTGACAAGCATGTTCTGCCACTGCCGACAGTTGTGTTTGAGATAATTTAATATTTCTCTGATGTTCTTTTAGTCTTACGCTGATGTTACGTCCCATCTGCCCAATGTAGCAGCTGCCACATGAACAATTAATCCGATATACACCTTCTGTTGATAGTTTAGGTAATGCGTCTTTAGTGCAAGATACTAGTTTTTGAATTTTGTGTACTGTACCAAATCTTACTGTAATGTTTTGCTTTTGCAAAACGCGGGCTAATTTGTCAGTTACTCCTGAGATATATGGAATTTTTATTGTTTTAACAATCTGGTCGCTTTCAGTAGTATTGCTTTGCGATCGTGATTTGGCATTCAGTGCTCTGTTAATTTGAGCACTATTGTAGCCATTCTGTCGTAGTGCGTCTTTAACGTGTTTAATCTCTCTCACTAGACTCTCACCATCTGACACTGTTTTCGCCCGATGTACGAGCGTCTTGATAAGAGAGGATTTTTTTTGAGCTGGATGATGATGTGATTCTGCATTCAGATAGGCATCAGTGTGCGTTTGCTTTCTGTAAACGCTGTGTGTTATTTTACCGTTTAGGCCATGTCCAAGCAAAATATCTAGGAATGGGAGTGTGTTATTCACCTCCATTTCCATGGTGAAGTGGATGGCCGGGTTTTGTGCATTGAGATGATTTAGAAAATCATTAAGTGTATCTTTACCATGTGGCCAGACAACCAAAGTGTCATCCACATACCTAAACCAAAAGGATGGTTTTAATGTGCTCGAGGCAAGTGCTCTTATTTCAAAGTTTTCCATGTACAAATTTGCTATAGCAGGGGATAAAGGAGAACCCATTGCTGCTCCTTCCTTTTGTTTAAAGAAATCCCCTCTCCATAAGAAGTAAGTGTTATTTAAACAATGGCCAGCAAGTTTCGGAATATCTTTTTGTAAACCGGTATTCTTTACTAGTGTATCAAGTAATTTAAGCGATTCGTCCACTGGAACCTTAGTGAATAGAGAAATCACATCAAAACTTACCAGAATATCATCAGGAGTAAGTTTAATATCTTTAATCACATTCACAAGATGTTCTGAATTTTTTTTTTTATGAATGAAGATGTCTTACCGATGTAGGGCTGTATTTGTTTGGTTATATATTTTGCTAATTGATATGTGGCAGAGCCAATTGTACTGACTATGGGTCGTAATGGGATGCCGATTTTATGAATCTTTGGTAGCCCATAGAGTCTAGGTGGTTTTGAGGCCCTTGGCTTAATTAGGTATTGCTCACTTTTAGGGATTAATGAATTTGCAATTATTGCAGTGGTCTTACGTTCTATTCATATTCAGGGGCAACGCTCTGGATAACAACCTTCACCTGGTCAGAAGCCACTACCTACAGCAGACGAAGGCATGAGTTAAACCCCTGGCCGGGGGTCGACTCAAAGCCCATCATCCCTGCAGGGTCGATCACATTACTCGTGCCGCTGTAGTGGGAAGTCACGTGTTGTTGATGAGCCAATGGAAATGCGGCGTTATCACCGCTTGCGCAGGGCCTTCAGCAGAGACGAGCGCTCATTTGAGCGAGGGAGACGCGGTGCGTTGGCATAGCGGTGGTGTGCTCTCTCGAGTGGTGGTCAAGAGCTCGCTCTCGTCGTACGGCCCCTACAGGCCATACCCCTGACCGCCATATGGCATTGAGATTTTAACAGCGCGGCTTTTAAATTTCGATTTAAAGCTTTCGTGACTGCAGAGATTCGTACACCTACCCGCGGAGATCATTGATAGAGCATCAGGTTTTTCAAAATCTACATAAATATTCTCCACACGCAGACGGAAGAATGTGCATTTACACATTAACATTCCCCACATGCGGGGGCTGCGTTTCAGCAACTGTGCATAAAAAGTGTTGTGCTGTACTATGCTCCTGCGTCTATGCGCCCTGCCTTCACCAACATTCACTGAACAGCGTTGAAGTCAAGTGAAATAAGGCCCCACGACCTGAATGCCGTGAGGAGACCCTCATCCATCATTGGATTGAAACAAGGCGGAACATGCGCATGCTGAGCCTGCCCACGTGCGTAATCGGCGTTTCAGGTCCGTGGACAACTAGATGACAATATTGTTTTAGGCTGGGAACTTCGTATACTGTATATTATATTTTATAAGTGATTTTAAGTTCATTCCAATCAGGCCGAGAGATTCTAAAAGAAATATCAGCTTCAATATTATTCATAATAAAGGTTGTTTTTGGGTTAGATCAACGGTTATTTATAAATGTGTCGTAACCCTCCACCACCCGACACGGCCAATCAGCAAAAAAAGTGTCACGTTGACAAAAGGCAAATAATTCACTACTTTAGCCCACCGGTGTGTTGAAGAGTGAATCCACATTTACAGTTTGAGTACGGCGATTCGCTGGTAAATACATCCAGCATCATCGGGCAATTCGTCAGAATGGTAAAGCCCTCGCGAAACGTCGTACTCAAACTGTAAATGTGGATTCACTCTTAAACACACCGGTGGGCTAAAGTAGTGAATTATTTGTCTTTTGTCAACGTGACACTTTTTTTTGCTGATTGGCCGTGTCGGGTGGTGGAGGGTTACGACACATTTATAAATAAACGCGATCTAACCCAAAAACCTTTATTATGAATAATATTGGTCGCGAAAGCCTACGTGTTAAACTGACTAACCTCTATGGGGAGGATACTTTTCTTAAAACCAGAAAATAGGAGAAGCTTCGCATTAAGCGGATGAAATTGATATCTTCACTGGCGTTCCTCAAAAGGTGCAGAGATTCAAAGGTAATACCAAACGCAGTTAAAATAACACATCACATAAAGTCTTCTAAAGCTAACCAAATACTGCACAAAGCTAGCGAATTATTATTAATAGAGAGAATACAGCACAATAGGAGTGAATTATCTTACATTTCGGAATCGCTAAAGCAGTTACACTTAGATATAAGCAATAGTGTATCTATGCATTATTGGAATATAATCGATAACATAACACAACAACCGGCTGATAATGTGTTTAAACTAACAAAAACTAACCAAATTAATAAATTTTCTAGACTACATAATAAACAAATCCCTACTGAAAACCAAAAATTTAAAAACAAAACTGTACTGAACTTGACTAACACTGTATTAACCGGTGACATGGTCTCTATCCTTTCTAAAGGCCTTAACTTTGCCGTTACCCCACGCACAATTCCAGTGGATGAGATAATTGCTGAGGTAGAATCAGCAGTTAGACTCCTTCCACATAATGAGGCAGAGATGACTAGACATGAGGTTGCTAAAATAATTGAGAATAGCAAAGTTCCAAAAGTAAATATTAGCTCTAACGAGGCAAAAGCCTTAAGAGAGCTGCGTGTAAATAAGGATATCCAAATCCTAGCAGCTGATAAAGGCCACACTACTGTAGTGATGTCACGAGCCGATTATGATAATAAAATTAGAAATTTACTAGAGGAAAGTACCTACATTAAAATTAAACGAGATCCAACTAATACTTTAGAACGTAAGACCACTGCAATAATTGCAAATTCATTAATCCCTAAAAATGAGCAATACCTAATCAAGCCAAGGGCCTCAAAACCACCTAGACTCTATGGGCTACCAAAGATTCATAAAATCGGCATCCCATTACGACCCATAGTCAGTACAATTGGCTCTGCCACATATCAATTAGCAAAATATATAACCAAACAAATACAGCCCTACATCGGTAAGACATCTTCATTCATAAAAAAAATTCAGAACATCTTGTGAATGTGATTAAAGATATTAAACTTACTCCTGATGATATTCTGGTAAGTTTTGATGTGATTTCTCTATTCACTAAGGTTCCAGTGGACGAATCGCTTAAATTACTTGATACACTAGTAAAGAATACCAGTTTACCAAAAGATATTCCAAAACTTTCTGGCCATTGTTTAAATAACACTTACTTCTTATGGAGAGGGGATTTCTTTAAACAAAAGGAAGGAGCAGCAATGGGTTCTCCTTTATCCCCTGCTATAGCAAATTTGTACATGGAAAACTTTGAAATAAGAGCACTTGCCTCGAGCACATTAAACCCATCCTTTTGGTTTAGGTATGTGGATGACACTTTGGTTGTCTGGCCACATGGTAAAGATACACTTAATGATTTTCTAAATCATCTCAATGCACAAAACCCGGCCATCCAGTTCACCATGGAAATTGAGGTGAATAACACACTCCCATTCCTAGATATTTTGCTTGGACATGGCCTAAACGGTAAAATAACACACAGCGTTTACAGAAAGCAAACGCACACTGATGCCTATCTGAATGCAGAATCACATCATCATCCAGCTCAGAAATCCTCTCTTATCAAGACGCTCATACATCGGGCTAAAACAGTGTCAGATGGTGAGAGTCTAGTGAGAGAGATTAAACACGTTAAAGACGCACTACGACAGAATGGCTACAATAATGCTCAAATTAACAGAGCACTGAATGCCAAATCACGATCGCAAAGCAATACTGCTGAAAGCAACCAGATTGTTAAAACAATCAAAATTCCATATATCTCAGGAGTAACTGACAAATTAGCCCGTGTTTTGCAAAAGCAAAACATTACAGTAAGATTTGGTACAGTACACAAAATTCAAAAACTAGTATCTTGCACTAAAGACGCATTACCTAAACTATCAACAGAAGGTGTATATCGGATTAATTGTTCATGTGGCAGCTGCTACAATTGGGCAGACAGGACGTAACATCAGCGTAAGACTAAAAAAACATCAGAGAAATATTAAATTATCTCAAACACAACTGTCGGCAGTGGCAGAACATGCTTGTCAACAAGGACACTCAATTGATTTTGACAATGTTGCAGTGGTGTGTAAAACTAATTATTACTGGCAAAGACTAATTAGAGAATCCATTGAAATTGAGAGGAACAAGAATAACTTTAATCGCTCTGACAGCTACCGGCTTAGTGCGGCCTGGAAGCGTATTATTAAATAATACACATTACATTTTGATTTAAAAAATTACTAACCTACAACTCATTACTAATCATAACCAATGACTAATCGATTATATAATTACAACACCCCCCCTCCGCCTCTAATCACTGCACCTGATATGAGTTAAGTGATGACGTCACCCTGCTGCTCTATATAAAACCGGGAGCAAGCGAGGGCTTTACCATTCTGGCGAATTGCCCGATGATGCTGGAAGTATTTACCAGCGAAACGCCGTACTCAAACTGTAAATGTGGATTCACTCTTCAACACACCGGTGGGCTAAAGTAGTGAATTATTTGTCTTTTGTCAACGTGACACTTTTTTTGCTGATTGGCCGTGTCGGGTGGTGGAGGGTTACGACACATTTATAAATAAACGCGATCTAACCCAAAAACCTTTATTATGAATAATATTGGTCGCGAAAGCCTACGTGTTAAAATAATATTAATAATAACGTGTTAACCTTACACGACATTCCATTATAGAACCTTACAAAACCAAGGGATATGGATTCCAACAATCAAGAAACGGACCTCTTAAACTCAGGATGATAATCATTTTTCTTTTTAATAATTCCATTATAACAATTCGAACCTCGGTAAAACCGAGAGGTGTCGGGAGGACGTAGTTACAAACACAAGTCTTGGCGAACATGGGACCAAATGGTATTTGAGAAATATATGTCGAAAGTATAAAGAGGTGCTCCCGACCACCTTTGTCTCTCCTGAAGAGCGCGAGAGAGGAATTTCACGCCAGGGCAAACAGATCGTTATCGCGGGGACCATCTGCCACACACGGAACTTAGTAGTGGCCCCCACCCCACCCTGCACACGGGCAGCAAAAGAGCGAGCGAGCTTTAAGTTAAACTGTCACACATTTATAAACACACAAAGTGACGAAAATTAATAAACTAAGTAAGAGCCAAGGTAACGGGGTGGATTAGGCTGGTAGAATGTGGAGTCGAAATGATATTTGCAAAGAATAGAGAGATGGGAAGATCCCGGCCACCTTTGTCTTTCCCTGCAGCACGTGATAAAATGCATACGCTCGGAAGAGCATCTTCACTTGGAAATAAATCAAATACTATGAATCACAAGCAGGATCATAACTGTGTATGATAAGATACCAACTGTGATGTGAAATGTTAAACTTAAAAAAATCTTAACCATTTCTTTGTGCGTCGAAAACGTGTACGAAAAAGGGGGGGGGGGGAACCCGCCCCTCTCTCTGGGTGGATGGAGTAGACAACCAGATGCCACCAAGATGAATCGAGGTGTCTGTTGTCTTGATGTTCATGGCTTGAGGAAAGACCCGAACAGAACCGTGTCATAAATGACACACACACAAACATACACACTGACACACGAACCCCCCCACCACCGACACACAAACCCCCCCCACCGACATACGATCAGATCAAAGATAGCTCCGCCTCGTGAGGGGGAGCCGAGAAGGAGAGAGATTTTTGGCATAAAAAGGAGCCGTTTCAGCATTGAAATCAACTCATCAGCCCTCGGGGGCAGCTCAACAGAAGAAGACTCATCTCAACTCAGCTCAACAGAAGAAGACTCATCTCTACTCATCTCAGCAGAAGACCCGCTCAACTCATCTCAGCAGAAGACCAGCCATCACCGACGCCGGAGACGCCTCTACAACTCGCCGAATTGGCGAGTGTCGCCGATTGGCGACCCGCTGCCGCTGTTAGCGGCCAGCGCCACCACGAGCGAATCGTGAGCCTGCAATCTACAACCGCCGACGACGGAGCACCAGCGTGCCAGCTGCTCGCAGACGCACTGCGCGCATTACCTACCGTCCGCGTACAACCGCGCCGCTGCAGGCGTGCTTCTATCGCCATCTACCAGACGGTCATCTCAGCTACAACAACGTATCTACTCGTTCACCAACGTCTGTCGAGTCCGAACCAACTACTGAAAGAAGAATCAACTGATATGTATGATACACTGCCTCCCACTACACGACAAACCAGACGTCTGCTTGACGCAAAGAATCGATTCCGAACATTGGCCTACTCTTTTCACCACTCATACCATTCAACACACACACACGGGTCATTAACAAAGCCTAAAACCTCAAGCCATTGAACCATCCGTGATTGTGGAAACATCGCAACGACCGAGTGAATAATCCATCGTTTTTAAGAGTGTTCATAATTTTCCTCTGTAATATTGTGCTGGGGCTGTACTTCTAACCGCATAAATTACCAACTGACCCATTAACAAGGATTAATTCTTGGCACCTCACCACGGAGCGCCGCTCGCGGGGGTGAAGAGCGGGTTCAACCGGTTCCCTGTCAAGGGTCTGGCCACAATTAATTAAAATATTTGCCCGAGATAAGGATCTCAAAAGGAAACATCGCCACCCATTGAGTTGTGTTGAGAAGTCGATTAGAAATACTTGAGTCGTTCGTTAATATTTTTCTTTCTACATAATCTTGCTGGTATCCACGAATGAAATAACGAATTCAAACGCATATTTGTGCCTCCAAGAATAATTCTGGTTGGAGTGCCCTTTCAACGAGTAGCGTTGCATAATAATCAGTCATCCTATTGTTAACAACGTGACAATAATTGCATTAAGGGCCGCGCATGATCAATGACCGAATGCTGTGTTGTGTGACAATTCAAGTAACGAAGCATTGAGTGGTGTTGATAAGGCAATTAGAAGTATTTCAGTCGAACGCTTTAAATTCATAATCGTTATGAATCAATGAACGAACATCAACGTGGTACTGTGCTGACGATTTCAAGCATAATAACTTTGCATATCAGAATGTATTAAGGATTGGATACGAATCAAAGACCAAGTGCCGTGTTGTGTAACAATTCAAGCATACGAGTTTGCATATTGTAAAGTTAAGGTTTGATAGAATAGTTCGCATGTTTTTAATCTCTCTCTCAACAACCGATCGATTGCGTTACGCGTCGGGAATTAACCACAGGTGCCGCTATCGAGGTGAAACAACGCAATCGTGATGGTATCGTGTTAACGCTGTGTTGAAATTCCAAAATCCCGAGATTGAGTTTTCATATTATCCAAAAATTAAAGTTAGCTAGAAATAAAATTGATTAAAGCAGAAGGTTTGTGTGTGATTCTTCCTGAAATTCTGCATATTGTTCTGCGTATGAGATCTGAATCCTGGGGACCTATCATAAGCACACTATCACCACACATAATCCATAACACACATAATTCATAATGTTCAATCGAGAGCAATCATATCCTTATCGATAATATGGAATTAAAGAGCAGAGTCGAATCGACTCTCTCTCATTCACGATCACAACGCCTGCGTCACTGCATACGATTAATTGCGTCATTCCAATTCATAACACAATCCTAGTCACCGAGGCTCGACCTGATAATCCATAACGACCTGCATTATCCTAACCACGCCCATTCGCATAAATTAATACGATTATCTCTGGAATCAGCATAATTTATGCACATAATTACACTAATTAACATAATTTCGGATAAATTATGCAAATCCCAAATTTCATTTACTTTTCATTATTTTCATCAATTTTCATAACACCTATATATACAACACCCCCCCCCCACCCCCACCAACGCATGGATCGGGCGAATCGACCAGGACACCGGAACTAGCGGCAGCCACAGCGTTTGGACGTATTGGCGGCACGCCGCTGCAGCGTGCCACACCGGTCCTCACAAAGCAGTCCGATGATGTCGCTATTGCCCCTTGAGGGAGCCGCAGGGCTCTCGGTCAGAAGCTGCACTCAGATTCAGCAGCCGCTTTCCCCGATCGAACGTGACACCACGATTTCAAGCTTTCGCGACTGCGGTGATTCATATTGTTGGTTCTTTTGGTAAAGTCACGTTGAAGGGAAAACAATAAAATAATAAAATATATAAAACAGTAAAATTCTCACGACGTTTCGACTGCAGCACAAGCAGTCATCGTCAGGTGTGAAAACCAACGGCAAGAACACCTGACGATGACTGCTTGTGTTGCAGTCGAAATGTCGTGAGAATTTTATTGTTCAATATATATTTTATTATGTTATTGTTTTCCCCTCAACGTGACTTTACCGAACGAACCAAGAATATGTGACACCACGAGTGGCAATCTTTTTGATTCCGTAAACGAGTCGAGGAATTGTCCGACCAAGTCTCGGGCACAAGGAGTCAAAATCTGCCATTTGGAACGTGAAGCAGTCAATCATCATCATCATCACCATCAGGCCGGGTGCTGTACGGCAACAGACTGTGAAGCTTCGTGTTCAGCTGCTCACGTAAACATTCGTCTTCCGACCGCTTCGACATCACGAGAACTGATTTTGAGGCACCCGCGATACTTTACGACCGGGTGTTTAATGAATAATTATTGCGAAACTTTAGCTTTTTCTTATACCGCACACGACCGATGTACCGCCAATGCTTTCATTTGCTGCTATTCCGGCCGTTGTAGTGGACGCTCTCCTCACCAACTCGCTGAAACAGGTAAGGGTACCAGTCCGTTTACTCCGCCTCCATCACACACAGCTCCCTCCTTCATCCACAGCTCTCTCCTCTCGTCCCTCCTCTGACGTGCCCTCTTATCCCCGCGCTCCCTCTCCCATATCCCTCTCCTTCCCTGTCACATCATTCCCAGCCACCAATCACATCTCGTCACACTTCATCTCCAGCCACCAATCCGCTTGCTCCACACCGCGGGGTTCCTCCGCCGTCAACTCGGCGCAGGGATTGACGTCGGCGTGTCGGGGCTAGGGACTTCCGATGCTGTGGGGACCGCCTTTGTCTCCCCAGTGACGATGTTTACACACCGCACCAGGTACGCATTTGAGGCTGAGTCAACCTAGGGGAGGCCCAGGACCGGTTAAGATCACCCTCACTGGTGTTGGCCGCGGACTTAATACCTTGCAATAAGTGTCCATTAGGTGTTTGAACGGTTTAACGCCTGCATTTGTGCCATTCTATACCTTATTCACCTTCGATTAGCATGTTTGGCTACGTACGGTTTGAAAGAAATGTTAGTCAAACAGAATGTGTATTTGCGTGCGCGTGTTTAAACGTATCTTTGTATGAGCGGTAGGGCAGCGGTTAGCGCTACGCTGCGCTACGAACCCGGAGACCCGGGTTCGTTTCCCGCTCACGGCCAACACCGCCAGTGACGATTATCTGAACCGGTCCTGGGCTTTCCTAGGTCGACTCAGCCTAAAAATGAGTACCCAGTGTGATGTGAGCATCGCCACTCAGGATACAAAGGCGGCCGGGCGCGGTGCTGGCTACCCACCCCCTCGTGTGCCGTGCCAGCCTTCATAGGTGCTCGCTAACAGCACTTGCCCCTAGCGTCTGTTAATGCTCTACCAGGGATCTTTGTCTTTGTGTGAGTGCAATAAGATCAGGCAACATGACTGGCAGAGAAAATTGCTTGAGATGATTTTAAAAGCATGGGTTTAGAAAAGTGAACAAAGCATGCCTCTATTATGTGCATTACCATTGAAGGGTGCATTGGGTTCAAAGCCATCCGCATAGCCTCAAATCTGCATTAATGCCAATTTGTCTCCGTATCTGGTAAGATAATAGTATTACAGGAGGTCCTCTCACGCGCTAACCCAGAGTGATGTGAGTGCACGATCTCTGTATTACAATTGTTTTTTATTGTCCTTAACTCCAATCAAACAATATGCAGTTCAGGTCAAATAAGACATTCCTTTTTAACGCTTTCCAACCAAGGTTGAGATGTTAATGCATTAGCTCTGTTCGTTCATATCTGCCCATCTGTCTGTAGCATGGCATTTCGACAACCCTCTTAAAGATGTATGGACTGATGCTGTACAGAAGGATGTGGAGCTGAGTGGACTTGCCGATGACCGGTACCAGCGGTTTCAAGATTGGCCTCTGTGGAGGAGGCTCGTGAAGCACGCTGCTGGGCAGTTGGAGGCAGTCGCCCTCCAGTAACAACGGAGGGCGGATGAGCGACGCTCACGACAACGAGCGGAGAGTCAGCCACACCAAGTCGGTGCAGTGGTGCCTCTGTCAGTCATCTTATTGAGCACATGGCAACTTGGGTCTGTCTTGTGAGCTGGCAGAGAGCCGTCGACACATCACGTGGCCTCAACACGTAAGACAAAACTACAATTCGTGTTGTAGAGAATGTACCTCCTCCTATACGTGTAACTTTTAAGTGGTATGCCTTGTAACTGATGAATGATCCGAGTGTGCTTCCTATTTCAAAGACAATGAGTTGCTCCAGATGCTTCGTGGAAAACAAAAATACCGTTTGACCTGTATCACAAGAACAACGGGTCTCACCCGAGTTCTCTGTACAGGTTACATTCAAACACACACACACACACTTTGTCCTAACATCACTTATTCAATGTTTGACCCTTATAGATCATATGTTACAAGTATGCACAAAACCAGACAAGTATACATTCTAAATTATTGACAGGCATATTAACAAAATTGGATTACTGCAGTGAAATATACTGCATCACGTTACATCGTATTAATAAGAAGCTTTTTAAAAAAGTTGCAGTCTGCTTCACAGTGTATGTAAAACATACTATTGTGTCATTCAAAACGAGTAGGCCATTCTCTTTGGTTCTATTCGGTAAAGTCACGTAGGTAAAAAATAAAACAAAAATCAAGACGTTTCGGCCACAACACAAGTGGCCTTCATCAGGTGAAGGGACCAGACTGTCTCGAGGACAGCACTGGAGTGAACACAGCCAAGCTCAGACCGCGACCTTTAAGCTGTCAGAGGAATTAAGGTGCCTTGACAAAGTAATTAGCATAAAAAATTAGCATTTAATTGGCGGACTTAGCATGATGAACGGTGTAGAGGGGGTGAACATGTGCAGGCCGGCGAGGGGGGGAGGGGGAGTTTACATATTGATGGTGTGAAAAGGGAATTTTAAGAAGCTGCGAAAGTTTAGGGTACCACTACTTGAAAAAATATACTGTACCATTGAAAATTAGTTTAATGTTTAGTTCGATTTAGAACATCTTTCCAATGGTTGCTTAATTTGAAACCATCTTCTCGGTTGAAATTGTTTGTGTTTGTAAATCTGAATTGCCTCGTGAACAAATCTCTGATAAACACCCGTGGGTTTGCAAAGAACCTTGGTATCGGAGAAAATTATATCGTGATCACCCACAGCGTTGTAACAGTGATCAGCTACGGCAGAAGAATTCGCTTTGCCGTGTTTCAAATCTAATTTGTGCTCATGAATTCGGTCAGAGACATGTCGCTTCGTCTCCCCGATATAGCAATCACCGCAGATACAACTCAATTTGTAGTAGGCCATTGCATGTTGGCGTCTGAGTGAAAATGTAGCAAATTCTAAACATTACCTACAAACTACACAACTGAGATGACGCATCAATCATCGCCCCCTACTGACAGGCTCCGGTCCACATGCAGGCCGGTGCAGGGCCACCACCTTGTGCCACACAGGGGCAGCTGCTACTTGGGGATGCTCTTCGAGTGTTTCAGACGAGATACGACACAAAACTCCGAGTTGCTGAGGCGATTAACCAAGCACCATGTAAAAGCAATTATTATGATAACATAGTGAATGCTTGGGAGCTTATTGTCTCTCGCTCCTGGTTAGAGATCGACCCAACCCACGGGCCCACAAAGACTGGCCGCTCTTACTCTGCAGGTTGAACCTAGAAACTGAGTGTCCAACTTCACATTCTTGTCATTAAAGGCCTATCACAAAGGTGCATCTATTGGAGCGACATCGTCTCTGGCTTACACATCTACCGGGTCTCCACTTGACTTTGTATTGTCTCGAAGGAAGTCCACCCACACCTCCACTTCCACAAACTGCTGGGAGTTGCCTCACTCTGACTCAGTCAGAATTCTCCTCCTGCTTCACGTTGCCTCCATCGATGTGAAGGTCCCATTTTGGAGTTGAATCTTCATCTTCACATTTCACCTTCACCTCTTCATATTTCACCTCGATACCTTTAAAAGTGTCCAAGCTGGGATTTTCTTCCGGTTCGTGTTTCATGAGGGATGGGCTTATTGTGGCACTTTGACTTTCACAAGGTGATTTCAGATTCCACTCCTTGCAGATCTTCTGATGCTTTTGTGTTCTCTGGTGTACTTGAAGATTTGATGACTTTGCAAACATCATCCCGCACAAAATGCACCTGAAGGGTTTCTCTCCCGTGTGTTCTCTGGTGTACTTTAAGATGTGTTGACTGTGAAAACGCCTTCCAGCACAGAGTGCACTTGAAGGGTTTCTCTCCCGTGTGTGTTCTCTCATGTACTTTAAGATGTGATGAATGTGCAAACATCATCCCGCACAAAAAGCACCTGAAGGGTTTCTCTCCTGTGTGTATTCTCTGGTGTTTTTTAAGAGCAGATGGCTGTGGAAATGCCTTCCCACACACAGTGCACTTGAAGGGTTTCTCTCCTGTGTGTGTTCTCTGGTGTTTTTTAAGAACAGATGAGAGTGAAAATGCCTTCCCACACACAGTGCACTTGCAGGGTTTCTCTCCCGTGTGTGTACTCTGGTGTCTTTGCAGATTTGATGACTGTGAAAATGCCTTCCTGCACATCGTGCACCTGAAGGGTTTCTCTCCTGTGTGTGTTCTCTGGTGGGTCTCAAGAACTGATGGCCATGCAAATGCCTTCCCACATAAAGTGCACTTGAAGGGTTTCTCTCCTGCGCGAGTTCTCTGGTGCTGTGTCAAATTTCCAGTCCGATCCGTGCTGTATGCACGCTGGTCGCATTGTTGACTTGTCATACCGAGATGCTGTGCTGAGGGCCTTTGCTCCATCAGACCAGCGTCAGCTGCAGACAAAAAAAAAATATCCATACCATCTACACGTCAGTATCGAGGCACAGAGGAATGCATATATAGTCACATGTGACTTACACGTCTATACTTATTCATATATTCATGATGTAGTGAAAAAGTGTCCCAAATTCATCACACGGGCTGTGATGGCACACAATGAGAGGGCAAATGGTTATAAACATGCCTGGAAGCCCTCGTATCTTCAAAATGAATGTTAACCCAACATTCATAAGCACACAATTTCGGCTGTCTGGCTACAAAAGGAATATTTATAAGAGCTAAATTCAGCTAACATAGCAAACGGTGTTGAAAACAATACTATTTGTGTTATGCTGAAATGCATGAATTAATGTTAAATCGCAACTTAGAGGTGTGAAGCCAGGCTCAGATGTCCTTAAATGCTGGGATGAACAGTTCCGACTTCAGCTGCATGTGTGTGCTGTGTTCACCTCCTGTTTCCATTCTTACAAAGAGTTCCAGAGGAAAAAAAAAGCAAACTACTGTTATGATATAACCTCCGTGTTCAACAGAGTTAATAGACGTTACTGCAAACACAAACTGTACACTGTCACTGGGTAAACAGGCGGTGGCGTGTCTAGAATCATGCCTGGCCACCTTCATCTGCTTGGCATGAATGCTTTCTCACTCCACCAAGTAATTAATCGAGGATCAATGAACATAGCCGAGGCTAACTGGAGTTTGCGTGTCTCTCTCCGTGGTGAGATGTTAACTACCTCACCTGGTATACAGGAAGTCGTGGGTTCGATCCCGACCCTGACGCCTGCTGTATATTTGGAGTTTGCGCGTCTCTCCGTTTAGCGTCTTTGACCGATAGACATTGACACACGTATTCTTGGTTCTTTCAGTAAAGTTACGTAGACAGAAGATAACAATAACAGATAATACAATTACATTAAATAAAGACTAGTTTTGTCGCGATCAAAACGTGGGGTTTTTTTGCTTTATTTACTATTTTTTATTGTTATTTTTATTTTCTATCTACGTGACTTTACCGAAAGAACCAAGAATATTAATTCCTGCAGTCACCAAAGTTTTAAGTCAAAACATTCACACACGTTGACAAAGCCTCACCTTGTGTTGTTGTGGGCAGGTCGCTTCTGATAACAAGAGCGGTATAGCAGCTCAAGCGGGCTTGGCCTGGTAACAAAAGAAAATAAAAACTGCGTGAATATTTACAATAAAACAAAGTTACAAAGTGGCGAGCCGGGTGAAGACAAATTAAACTTAAGCGAGATAATTAAAGTAAATGCAATCAGGCGAGGGCAGGAGGCAAGGCCCCGCGTGGCTAGGCCCCGCGTTGTAAAGTTCCAACCTGGACATCGATTCCCATGCTCGCTGCTACTCAACTGACGTCCCTACGAGAGAGAGGCTCTACCTTGGTAAACAACAACAACAACCACCACCACAACGACCACCACCACAACGATGAGAATTTCTCACCTCGGATTTCAGTGCAAGCGCGCACACGGCAGCTTCCTGTTACCTCGCAGCAGCAGGAAGTAGTATGACGTCAATTCCCTCCCACGAGCGGCTCTCTAACTGAATAAATTATGTTAATGAAGCTGGACCCTACGTCGAGGGATGGGGGCGTGGGCGCTGAACCCGTCGCAATAAACTCGCGACGGCTTTAACGGAGACATTATGTTAATGAGCCACCAGTCACTGGGCGTAGCTGTGCCCAAATAAGGATTGCCACTGGAACGATATCGGCAGTGACCCATGCGGAGGTGATGTCATGCTCAAGAGCACGGTAGACGGGGGAGGGCTGAATACCTTGGTGACATGACGTCACCAGCGAGGTATACCTCACCCTGCGCGTTTCACGCCGATGAGGTAATGCAGAGTGGTGACGTCACAGAGTTGGAGTTTAAGTTGATTTAGTTTATTTTTCCATTGCTCCCTCCCTTGGGTGTGTGAGCTCAGCAACAACGTGGACATTATTGTGTATACACTGTGAGTGTTTGTACACTGTGTGTATGTACACTATGTGTATACACTGTGTGTGTCACTGTGTGTCACTGTGTCACTGTGTGTGTCACTGCGCCTGGCACAAGCGTCATGGTGACGTCACTGCCACTTAGTGGCGAATGGCGATTGTTGTTGTGTCACTGTGTGTGTGTGTCACTGTGTGTGTGTGTCACTGTGTGTGTGTCACTGTGTGTGTGTGTCACTGTGTCACTGTGTGTGTGTGTGTCACTGTGTGTGTGTCACTGTGTCACTCTGTGTGTGTGTCACTGTGTGTGTCTCACTGTGTCACTGTGTGTGTTTCACTGTGTGTCCACTGTGTGTGTACACTGCGTGTGCACACAATGTGTGTCACTGTGTCACTGTGTGTGTCACTGTGTGTATATACACTGTGTCCGGCAAAACAACCACCTACCTCCTCGCGGTGCCGGACAACAAACTCTGTCGTGGATAGTGCTGTGGGGGGAGGTCCAATTTTTGATTGGCTCCTCCCCTCATGGCATCTGTGTCCACCACAGGGGCTAAACGGGGGCTCTGGATGGGTACGAGGGGCTGGTAACCCCTCCACCTTCAATTAATTACCACTAAACCACGAGTTAAACTGAAATATGTAACTAATAAGCTTGTGCCGGAGGCCCCGGGGGGCCAGGCGTCTATGACGTCTCCTGGCCAAACCCCAATTGGCGGAGCCAGGAGATTGAATATTTACCCTCGGGGCTCCTCCAGAAACAACGAAAAGCCACTACGGGTGGCCACGTGGAATATTTGAACGCTCACTGCGGAGGAGAGGCTGCCACTCCTCTGTCGGGAGCTGGACCAGGACTGTCCACCCCTCATGGTGGCTCCTGCCACCATGAGGGGTGGACAGTCCTCTACTCGGGGCAGCAGACTGCCAAACAACACGATGTGGCTCTTCTTTTGAACAAAAGAATGAAGGGAGCGTGGGAGCGTGGCGGTGAGGTGTGGGAAGCTGTAAGTCCCAGGCTACTTTGGGCTCGCCTTCCCATCAACCGGAGGCGAGGAATGGTGGTCGTGGTTACTTATGTCCACACCGAAGATGAACATCCGTGGAGGGATGCAGGCAAAGCCAATGAGTCAGATGCCTTCTATGACCTCCTGTCACAGGTGCTGGCTAAAGTGGCCCCTTAGGATAGAGTCATCATGTTGGGTGACTTCAATGCCCTAGTTGGTCATGATACTGGCACCTGGTCTGGAGTGATTGGAGGGCATGGGCCAGATCAGCTCAATAACAACGGTAGGAGGCTGCTAGATTTTTGTGCAGCCCATGGGCTTGTAATTACCAACACGCTGTTCCGGCATCGGCGCATCCACACAACATCATGGATGCATGCCGGGTCCAAGCAAGAACATCTGCTGAACTATATAGTGACGGACCAGCGGATGCGAGCCCATGTCCTTGACACCAGGACCTACCATGGAGCTGATCTGCCATCTGACCATCGGCTAGTCATCTGTAAGATGTGCCTGCCATTCTTCCACTCCGGTGGTGGGTGTACACCCAGGACCCCATTCCAACCTAAAGTGGCCTGATCTCAGTTATCTGATTAAAGTTGCAAGCGAGAATTTCATCATCGCTTGCGGCTGGGATTGGCATCGTCCCCGACTCCTCCTGATGTCGAGGGTAAATGGGCGAGGTTTAGGACTGTGACTCATGCACTGTGACTCATGCAGCTGCAATGGCTGCTTTGGGTATGTGGTCCAGACCTCCCCAGAGACCCTGGCTGACAGAGGAGGTGTTAAGGATGGTTGAGAAAAAGCGACAGGCCTACTGACATCGGCTACAGAATCCCACATCAAAGAATGAGGAGGCTTACCGCAGCCTTCGCTCGGAGGTTCGGAGAGCCGTGAGGCGCTGCAAGGATGGGTGGTGGTCGCGGGTTGCTGAGGAGATGGAGTCTGCCTCAGTGGCCCGTGATCACAAATCTCTATTTAACTCCATCAAAACAGTAATCTGCAGCGCCACAACTATTACCATCATTAGGGGAAAAAACGGTGACCCAATTTCCGACCCCCAGGAACAGGTTTGCAGATTTGCTGAACATTTCTCTGAGGTCCTGGGGGAGGGAAAATCCCTCAGCCAGGAAAACATCGTGGCACAAAGTGAGGATGACCCTGCTGAGGCTGCGGTGCCTCAAATATTGGAAGAAGTCACCCCCTGTGAGTGGCTGGCTGAGGTGCCATCTGTTGAGGAAGTACTGAAGGCGATCCGGAGTCTGAGACCAGGAAAGGCAGCGGGCAGAGATGATCTCCCAAGCTAAATGCTGAGGGAGGGCGGCGTTTGTGCACAGACTGCCCTATATGACATAAGAACAGTCTGGACCACTGGACGGGTTCCGCAGGATTGGAAGGATGACCTGGTGGTCGCCCTTTTTAAGAAGGGGGACCGCACAGACTGTAACAACTACAGGGGCATCTCACTCCTCAGTGTGCCGGGAAAGGTCCTGGCAAGGATTATTTAACATCGCCTTGCCAGGCACGCTGAGGAGAGGCTTGCAGAGCCCCAATGCGGTTTCAGGAAAGGGCGGTCCTGCACAGATGCCATTTTTTCTGTCCGTCTGCTACAGCAGAGGTGTAGGGAATTACAACAAGACCTTTATTGACCTGGTCAAGGCCTATGATACCATCAGTAGGCCTGGGCTCTGGGTTGTTCTTCGTGCTTTTGGAGTACCTGACCCTCTGCTCACGATCATTAAGGACCTTAATGATGGTGAGCGGGCCAGGGTAAAACTACGTGGCCGGGAGTCAGAGCCATTCCCTGTTAACCTTGGGGTGCGACAGGGATGTCCTCTGGCTCCCACATTATTTAACATCTATTTTGACCACGTAGTTCGTGAAGCCTTCAATAGCTGTACCGGGGGAATCTCCATATGGTACAGATATAATGGGAGGCTCAACTACGTTATGTATGCTGATAATTTGGTAATAGCTGCACATTCGGAGGAGTTGGAGATGCTGCTGCTGAGACTGGACCGTGCCACTAAGAGGTGGGGCCTTACCATCAGCCCCACCAAAACTAAGCACCTGCCTGGGTATTTTGTACCATCGGACACTCCACCCCCACAACTCCCAATCGGTGATGGGGCAGTTGTGGAGAGAGTGGAGAGTTTCCCATACCTGGGCAGTGTGCTTATGACTGGCTCCAGTTTAACAGCAGAGGTCTCACTCCGAATCAGTCGAGCGGCAATATCTTTTCATCGGTTGCGTAACGCTGTGTGGAAGCTACCTGGTCTGTCGCTCCGCACTAAGCTTCAGGTCTTCTCGGCCACGGTCATTCCCTCCCTTCTCTACGCTTGCGAAACGTGGACCCCCCTAATGGAACATCTTCGCCGGTTAGAAACATTTAGGCTGGCCTGCCTACGATCCATCCTGGGTTTAACCAGACTGGATTGTGTGAGGAGCTCACAAATCCTTGAAAGATCTGGGCCAGGTCCCATCGGTGAGCTCCTCCGGCGGGCAAGGCTGCGATGGCTGGGTCATGTAGCCCGCATGCCCAGCCACCGCATGCCGAAACAGCTTTTGTTCGGCCGGATTGAGGGGGCTAAGCGGGCGCGGCACGGGCTAGAGAAGAGATGGAGTGATGTGGTACAGGAGGACGTGGAGCTGAGTGGACTTGCCGATGACTGGTATGAGCGGTGTCAAGATCGAACTCTGTGGAGGAGGCTCGTGAAGGATGCTGCTGGGCAGTTGGAGGTAGTCGCCCTCCAACAACAACGGAGGGCGGAGGAGCGACGCTCAGAACGAGCGGAGCGCCGGGTGGCTAAAGCACAGCAGGTTGGCACAGTAGGGGGCACAGGTGGTGCATCAGCCAGTCATCTCAGTCAGTCGACCCGTGACACCTGGGTCTCCCCCGTGACCTCCTGCCAGCGGGCGTTCGACACTTCACGTGGCCTCAGGGTGCACATAGCCTGGCACAAGCGTCGTGGTGATGTCACCGCCACTTAGTGGCGAATGGCGGTTGTTGTTGTTGTTGTGTCACTGTGGGTGTCACGGTGTCACTGTTTGTGTCACGGTGTCACTGTGTGTGTAACTGTGTGTTTGTCACTGTGTCACTGTGTTGCTGTGCGTCACTGTTACTGTGTCACTGTGTGTCACTGTGTTACTGTGTCACTGTGTCACTGTATGTCACTGTATGTCACTGTGTCACTGTGTCACTATGTGTCACTGTGTGTGTCACTGTGTGTCCCTGTGTGTCACTGTGTGTCACTGTGTCAGGGTGTCACTGTGTGTACACTGTGTGTGTGTGTACTCTGTGTGTGTACACTGTTTGTGTCCGCATTGAACCGAACCCCCGGCAAGGCCATCTACTTAATGACGAGAGAAAATTCACACGAAATGTCCTTTTCAATGAAGTCTTCCAGATGTAAATTGATACAAGCTTTTAATGAAGAAATACAATCATCTTATTCAAAACACAACACAATTCAAAGATGTTTCATTTTAAAACTTCAAAACGGAGCATGGGGTACTTGCGTGAATGCGTCCTTCGTGTGCAAATGTTGTGACTTTCCTGGCCTGAAGGCCGTCAATGTGTTGGACCCTTATTGGTGCACAGCGTCTCAACAACAGCAGTGGGGTTTGCTTCAACCGATGGTTACGAACATCCAGACGTCAATCAGCAAGGAGCATTTCTAGTCCTAGTTAGACAAAATCTACGTCAACACGTAAGACAAAACTAGAATTCGTGTTGTAGAGAATGTACCTCCTCCTATACGTGTAACTTTTAAGTGGTATGCCTTGTAACTGATGAATGATCCGAGCGTGCTCCCTATTTCAAAGACAATGCGTTGCTCCAGATGCTTCGTGGAACACAAAAACACCATTTGACCTGTATCACAAGAAGAACGGGTCTCACCTGAGTTCTCTGTACAGGTTACTTTCAAACAGACACACTTTGTCCTAACATCACTTATTCAATGTTTGACCCTTATCGATCAAATGTTACAAGTATGCACAAAACCAGACAAGTATTCATTCTAAATTATTGACAGGCATATTAACAAAATTGGATTACTTCAGTGAAATATACTGCATCACGTTACATCGTATTAACAAGCTTTTAAAAAAAGTTGCAGTCTGCTTCACAGTGTATGTAAGACATACTATTGTGTCATTCAAAACGAGTAGGCCATTGCATGCTGGCGTCTGAGTGAAAATGTAGCAAATTCTAAGCATTACCTACAAACTACACAACTGAGATGACACATCAATCATCGCCCCCTACTGACAGGCTCTTGTCCACATGCAGGCCGGTGCAGGGCCACCACCTTGTGCCACACAGGGGCAGCTGCTACTTGGGGATGCTCTTCGAGTGTTTGAGATGAGATACAAAACTCCGAGTTGCTGAGGCGATTAAGCAAGCACCATGTAAAAGCAATCATTATGATAACAGTGAATGCTTGGGAGCTTATTGGCTCTTGCTCCTGGTTAGAGATCTACCCAACCCACGGGCCCACAAAGTGTTCAACTTCACATTCCTGTCATTAAAGGCCTGTGACAAAGGTGCATCTATTGTAGCGACATCGTCTCTGGCTTACACATCTACCGGGTCTCCACTTGACTTTGTATTGTCTAGGAGCAAGTCCACCCACACCTCCACTTCCACAAACTGCTGGGAGTTGCCTCGCTCTGCCTCAGTCAGAATTCTCCTCCTGCTTTACAATGTGAAGGTCCCATTTTGGAGTTGAACCTTCATCTTCACATTTTACCATCACTTCTTCGCTCATCACTTCTTCACATTTCACCATCACCTCTTCACATTTCACCATCACCTCTTCATATTTCACCTCGATACCTTTAAAAGTGTCCAAGCTGGGATTTTCTTCCGGTTCGTGTTTCATGAGGCATGGGCTTATTGTGGCACTTTGACTTTCACAAGCTGATTTCAGACTACACTCCTTGTGGATCTTCTGATGCTGTGTTCTCTGGTGTACTTGAAGAGTTGATGAACGTGCAAATGCCTTCCCGCACACACTGCACTTGAAGGGTTTCTCTCCTGTGTGTGTTCTCTGGTGTACTTCAAGATTTGATGAACGTGCAAACGCCTTCCCGCACAGAGTGCACCTGAAAGGTTTCTCTCCCGTGTGTGCTCTCTGGTGTGTTTTAAGAGTAGATGACCATGAAAACGCCTTCCCACAAACACTGCACTTGAAGGGTTTCTCTCCCGTGTGTGTTCTCTGGTGTATTACGAGATTATATGACTGTGTAAACGCCATCCCGCACATTGTGCACCTGAAGGGTTTCTCTCCCGTGTGTGTTCTCTGGTGTTTTACAAGCGCAGATGAATGTGCAAATGCCTTCACGCACACACTGCACTTGAAGGGTTTCTTTCCCGTGTGTGTTATCTGGTGTGTTACAAGATGACATGAATCTGAAAACGCCTTGCCGCACAGAGTACACTTGAAGGGTTTCTCTCCTGTGTGTGTTCTCTGGTGTTTTTTAAGAGCAGATGACCATGCAAATGCCTTCCCACACTCACTGCACTTGAAGGGTTTCTCTCCCGTGTGTGTTCTCTGGTGTGTTACAAGATTACATGACTGTGTAAACGCCATCCCGCACATCGTGCACCTGAAGGGTTTCTCTCCCGTGTGTGTACTCTGGTGGTTCTGAAAAACTGATGGCCATGCAAATGCCTTGTTACACACAGTACATTTGAAGGGTTTCTCTCCTGTGTGACTTCTCTGGTGCCGTGTCAAATTTCCAGTCCGGTCCGTGCTGTATGCACGCTGGTCGCGTTGTTGACTTGTCGTACCGAGCTGCGCTGAGTGGGTTTGCTCCATCAGACCAATTCTGCAGAGGAAGCGTCAGCTGCAGACATAAAAAAAGAATATCCACACCATCTACACGTCAGTATCGATGCACAGAGGAAAGCATATATACACAGTAACACGTGACTTACACGTCTATACTTAGTCATATATTCATGATATAGTGGAAAAGTGTCCCAACTTCATCACACGGGCTGTAATGGCACACAATGAGAGGGCAAATGGTTATAAACATGTCTGGAAGCCCTCGTATCTTCAAAATGAATGTTCACCCAAAACTCCGAGCACACAATTTCAGCTGTCTGGCTTCAAAAGGAATATTTATGAGAGCTAAATTCAGCTGACATAGCAAAGGGTGTTTAAAATAATACTATTTGTGTTATGCAGAAATGCATAAATTAACGTTCAATCGCAACTTAGAGGTGTGAATCCAGGCTCAGATGTCCTTAAATGCTGGGATGAACAGTTCCGACTTCAGCTGAATGTGTGTGCTGTGTTAACTTCCTGTTTCCTTTCTTACAAAGAGTTCCAGAGGAAAACAAAAATAAACTATTGTTACGCTATAACCTCCATGTTCAACAGAGTTAATAGACGTTACTGCAAACACAAACTGTACACTGTCACTGGATAAACAGGCGGTGGCGTGTCTAGAATCACGCCTGGCCACCTTCATCTGCTTGGCATGAATGCTTCCTCACTGCACCAATTAATTTAGGATCAACAAACACAGCCGAGGCTAACTGGAGTTTGCGTGTCTCTCTCCGTGGTGAGATGTTAACTACCTCACCTGATATACAGGAAGTCGTGGGTTCGATCCCGACCCTGACGCCTGCTGTATATTTGGAGTTTGTGTCACTCCGTTTAGCGTCTTTGACCGATAGACATTGACACACGTATTCTTGTTTCTTTCAGTAAAGTTACGTAGATAGAAAATAACAATAACAGATAATACAATTACATTAAATAAAGACCACTTGTGTTGCGATCAAAACGACGTGAGTTTTTTTGCTTTATTTACATTTTTCTTGTTATTTTCATTTTATTTTCTATCTACGTGACTTTACCGAAAGAACCAAGAATATTAATTCCTGCAGTCACCAAAGTTTTAAGTCAAAACATTCACACACGTTGACAAAGCCTCACCTTGTGTTGTTGTGGGCAGGTCGCTTCTGATAACAAGAGCGGTATAGCAGCTCAAGTAGGCTTGGCCTGCTAACAAAAGAAAATAAAAACTGCGTGAATATTTACAATAAAACAAAGTTACAAAGTGGCGAGCCGGGTAAAGACAAATTAAACTTAAGCGAGATAATTAAAGTGAACGCAATCAGGCGAGGGCAGGAGGCAAGGCCCCGCGTGGCTAGGCCCCGCGTTGTAAAGTTCCAACCTGGACATCGATTCCCATGCTCGCTGCTACTCAACTGACATCCCTACGAGAGAGAGCGAGGCTCTACCTTGGTAAACAACAACAGCAACCACCACCACCACAACGACCACCACCACAACGATGAGAATTTCTCACCTCGGATTTCAGTGCAAGCGCGCACAGGGCAGCTTCCTGTTGCCTAGCGACAGCAGGAAGTAGTATGACGTCACTTCCCTCCCAAGAGCGGCTCTGTACCTGAATAAATTATGTTAATGAGGCCGGCCCATATGTGGAGGGATGGGGGCGTGGGCGCTGAACCCGTCGCAATAAAATCGAGACGGCTTTAACGGTCACATTATGTTAATGAGCCGCCAGTCACTGGGCGTAGCTTTGCCCAAATAAGGATTGCCACTGGAAAGATATCGGCAGTGACACTGGAGGAGGTGACGTCACGTTCAAGAGCACGGTGGAATACCTTGGTGACATGACGTCACTAGCGAGGTACACCTCACCCTGGCGTTTCACGCCGATGACGTATGCAGAGTGGTGACGTCACAGAGTTGGAGTTTAAGCTGATTTAGATTAATTTTCCATTGCTCCCTCCCTTTGGTGTGTGAGCTCAGCAACAACGTGGACATTATTGTGTATACACTGTGTGTGTGTACATATATACACTGTGTGGACATACACTGTGTATACACTGTGTGCGTGTACACTGTGTGTGTGTACACTATGTGTATACACTGTGTGTCACTGTGTGTCGCTCTGTGTCACTGTGTGTGTCACTGTGCCTGGCACAAGCGTCGTGGTGACGTCACCGCCACTTAGTGGCGAATTGCGGTTGTTGTTGTGTCACTGTGTCACTGTGTGTACACTGCGTGTGTACACTGTGTACACATACAGTGTGTGTACACTGCGTGTGCACACTATGTGTCACTGTGTGTATATACACTGTGTGTGTACCGTGTGTGTACACTGTGTATACACTGTATGTGTGTACACTGTGTGTGTACAGTGTATACCCTGTGTATGTGTACAGTGTATACACTGTGTGCGTGTACAATGTGTGTGTACACTGTGTGTGTGTACACTGTGTATACACTGTGTGTGTACGCTATGTGTGTATACACTGTGTGTGTGTACACTGTGTGCATGTGTACACTGTGTGTACACTGTGTGTGTACACTGTGTGTCCGAACCCCCGGCAAAGGCCATCTACTTAATGACGAGAGAAAATTCACACGAAATGTCCTTTTCAATGAAGTCTTCCAGATGTAAATTGATACAAGCTTTTAATGAAAAAATAAAATCATCTAATTCATAACACAACACAATTCAAAGATGTTTCATTTTAAAACTTCAAAACGGAGCATGGGGTACTTGTGTGAATGTGTCCTTCGTGTGCAAATGTTGTGACTTTCCTGGTCTGAAGGCCGTCAATGTGTTGGACCATTATTGGTGCACAGCCTCTCAACAACAGCAGTGGGGTTTGCTTCAACCGATAGGTAACGAACATCCAGACGTCAATTAGCAAGGAGCATTTCTAGTCCTAGTTAGACAAAATCTACGTTAACACGTAAGACAAAACTACAATTCGTGTTTTAGAGAATGTACCTCCTCCTATACGTGTAACTTTCAAGTGGTATGCCTTGTAACTGATGAATGATCCGAGCGTGCTCCCTATTTCAAAGACGATGAGTTGCTCCAGAGGCAGACGCTTCGTGAAACACAAAAGTACCCTTTGACCTGTATCACAAGAACAACTGGTCTCACCTGAGTTCTCTGTACAGGTTACTTCCAAACACACACACACACACACTTTGTCCTAACATCACTTGTTCAATGTGTGACCCTCAGATAATGTTACATGCACAATCAGACAAGTATTCATTATAAATCATTGACGGGCATATCAGCAACATTGAATTACTGCAGCGAAATCGACTGCATCACGTTACATCGTATTAACAAGAAGTTATTTTACAAATACGCACCGTCTGCTTAACAGTGTATGTACAACGTACTATTGTTGCGTCATTCAAAACGAGTAGGCCGTTGCATGCTGGCGTCTGGGTCAAAATGTAGCAAATTTAAAACATCACACTACAAATAACAGATCACGGCGTTTCGATGGCAACACAAGCAATCGTCATCAGGTGGGACAAGCACAGCAGCAATAAGAAGAAACTGCTGGAGTAGGCGCCTACTACTTCAGCAGTTTCTCTTGCTGTGGTTGTCCCACCTGATGACGATTGCTTGTGTTGTGATCTAAACGCCGTGATCTGTTATGTTTCTACCCACGTGGTGACTTTACCGAAATAACTCAAGAGTGTGCATTCCTGCAGTCACGAAAGCTTCGAATGAAGATTGCCTACAAACTACACAACTGAGATGACGCATCAATCATCGCCCCCTACTGACAGGCTCTTGTCCACATGCAGGCTGGTGCAGGGCCACCACCTTGTGCACAGTCATCCGATCTTGTAAAACACCAGAGAACACACACAGGAGAGAAACCCTGCTACTTGGGGATGCTCTTCGAGTGTTTCAGACGAGGTACGACACAAAACTCCGAGTTGCTGAGGGAATTAACCAAGCACCATGTAAAATCAATTATTATGATAACATAGTGAATGCTTGGGAGCTTATTGGCTCTTGTTCCTGGTTAGAGATCTACCCAACCCACGGGCCCACAAAGTGTTCAACTTCACGTTCCTGTCATTAAAGGCCTGTGACAAAGGTGCATCTATTGTAGCGACATCGTCTCAAGCTTACACATCTACCGGGTCTCCACTTGACTTTGTATTGTCTAGAAGCAAGTCCACCCACACCTCCACTTCCACAAACTGCTGGGAGTTGCCTCGCTCTGCCTCAGTCAGAATTCTCCTCCTGCTTCACGTTGCCTTCATCAATGTGAAGGTCCCATTCTGGAAATGAATCTTCATCTTCACATTTCACCATCACCTCTTCATATTTCACCTTTATACCTTTAAAAGTGTCCAAGCTGGGATTTTCTTCCGGTTCGTGTTTCATGAGGGATGGGCTCATTGCGGCACTTTGACTTTCACAAGCTGATTTCAGACTCCGACTTTGCTCCTTGTGATTCTTTTGTGTTCTCTGGTGTCTTCGAAGATTTGATGAATCTGCAAACGGCTTCCCGCACAGAGCACACTTGAAGGGTTTCTCTCCTGTGTGTGTTCTCTGGTGTTTTACAAGATCGGATGACTGTGCAAATGCCTTCACGCACACACTGCACTTGAAGGGTTTCTCTCCCGTGTGTGTCCTTTGGTGTACTTTAAGCTTTGGTGAAACTGTAAACGCCTTCCCGCACAGAGTGCACCTGAAGGGTTTCTCTCCCGTGTGTGTTCTCTGGTGTTACAAGAATATATGAATCTGAAAACGCCTTGCCGCACAGAGTTTTCCCGGTGCCAGGAGATTGGCCGACCCCCCACAGGACAGGTTACACTGCGGTGCCCCTAAATTGGCTGAAGATTTTATGGGCGCAGAAGGGAAAGGTTCACTGGACCAACCGCGATGAGTTACTCACGACCTTGGGATAGGCGGAGTGTGGAGTAATTGGCCAGAAGAGCAGACCAGTGGGTTAGAATTAATGAGCACGGGAGGACAATGGGTGAGCGGCAGCAGACCCCGTGGCCCTCCATTTAGACGGCGCAGGTTAAGCGCGCGATTGGCCGCGCGGTACAATTCCACCCTGGGCCTTTTAAGTTTAGAGAATGAAGGTGGGAGCCCCGGGACGATTGGGGCAGTTGTCTTCAACCTCCGGGCAATCCAGACCCACTGCCTGCCGTCCTGCCTCCTCGAGCCGCTCGCAGCGTCCATGTGATGCCAGCGAGTGCTGCTATGAGGCAGCGATAGGCAAGGGTTTCGCTTGTCCGTCTCCCTCTGACTCTCATAGCGTCCGTGCGATGCCGTGAGAACAGCTACGAGGTACATGGTAGGACGTTTGTGTAACTGGGGTCATAGGCAGAGTTAGGCTAGGCTCTCCTCACAAAATATTCCCCCTCCAGGTAGCGGGTTTTTGTGCCGTTAATAAACTTTAGTTCATTTCTGTGTGTGTGGGTAGAGCCTCGGCGTGGAGTCTGTGATTTTTGTGGGGAGACGGTGTGCATGAGAGGGTGTGTGCGGGGCTGCAGGGTTTCGGTGTGGGGCCCACTTGCTGGCACTCGCGCGCACCTACACAGCGTGTGCATAGTAAAAACAGCCTTAGCGGCGAGGCGTGCACCCAGAGTCCTGCCGCAGCCATCCCTTTTTCGTTATCATTAGCATTGGTACACAGCGGATTAGGGCCTCGCCACGGTACATTCCAAATCCACTCACTCACATGCTCACTCACCCTCATGCAGAACAAGGGGAGTACATTCCAACTCCACTCACATGCTCACTCACCCTCATGCAGAACAAGGAGAGTACATTCCAACTCCACTCACTCACACGCTCACTCACCCTCATGCAGAACAAGGGGAGTACATTCCAACTCCACTCACTCACACGCTCACTCACCCTCATGCAGAACAAGGGGAGTACATTCCAACTCCACTCACACGCTCACTCACCCTCATGCAGAACAAGGAGAGTACATTCCAACTCCACTCACTCACACGCTCACTCACCCTCATGCAGAACAAGGGGAGTACATTCCAACTCCACTCACTCACACGCTCACTCACCCTCATGCAGAACAAGGGGAGTACATTCCAACTCCACTCACTCACACGCTCACTCACCCTCATGCAGAACAAGGGGAGTACATTCCAACTCCACTCACTCACACGCTCACTCACCCTCATGCAGAACAAGGGGAGTACATTCCTACTCCACTCACTCACATGCTCACTCACCCTCATGCAGAACAAGGGGAGTACATTCCAACTCCACTCACTCACACGCTCACTCACCCTCATGCAGAACAAGGGGAGTACATTCCAACTCCACTCACATGCTCACTCACCCTGATGCAGAACAAGGGGAGTACATTCTAACTCCACTCACATGCTTACTCACCCTCATGCAGAACAAGGGGAGTACATTCCTACTCCACTCACTCACTCACCCTCATGCAGAACAAGGGGAGTACATTCCAACTCCACTCACTCACACGCTCACTCACCCTCATGCAGAACAAGGGGAGTACATGCCAACCCCACCCAAAAAAGCACACGAGTCTGGAATCGATCCCAGACACATTCTGGTGCACCACTCTGCCCCCCAATAGAGCGTGATTCAATTATTTCTGTCAATATGTAGCGTTGACTTCGGATGCACCTCATGTAACTCCTGAACCCCGTTAAATTGGTTGTGTTGGATTGTTGCAGCCAACTCTCTGGGAACCAGTTCCTTCAACAAAGTGCGGGCTTGCGTGTGGCGGTCTGAGTGTCTGGAGGCAACTGGAATTGGACTCTGCGATGCCTGTAATGTGAAGGTTTCTGGTCTTTTTCACAAATGTCCAGCAGGGGCGGATCAAGTTACAACAAGCAATACAATTTTGTTAGGAGTACAAAATAGAAAAAAGTAATGCAAGTCACTAAAAATGTACGACTATAAATATAGTATCTAAGTACAAATTAAATGAGTACATACATGCCTGCCAATGTATCAATACCGAACGCAAGCTAGGGCAAGGCAGTAAAACACCAACAAAACAGTCCCAGACCACACCAAGACAACACGCAGTCATTTAATTAAATGTTCTGATCTGTGTTCTGACTTTAATGCTTCCTAACTTGTATTCTCCTGCAAGAGATGATGACATTCTAACTTGCAACGTTCATCAGCTAGCTGAGACCAGGCCAATGTGGCTTTGAATGGTGTCCTAGATGGACACCCACCACCGGAGTGGAAAATCTTACAGATGTCAAGCATATGGTCAACGGGCAGATCACCTCAACGGTAGGTCCTGGTGTCAAGGACATGGGCTTGCATTCGGTGTTCTGTTACTATATAGTCCAGCAGATGTCCCTGCTTGGACCCAGTGTGCATCCATGATGCTGTGTGGATGCGCCGATGCCGGAACAGCGTGTTGGTAAGCCCAGAGTGCCGCATAGAAGTCTAGCAGCCTCCTACCGTTGTTATTGAGCTGTTCTGGCCGATGCCTTCCAATCACTTTGGCCCAGATGCCAGTGTCATGACCCACTCAGGCATTAAAGTCACCCGACAGGATGACTCCATCCCAAGGGGCGACTTTAGCTAGTACTTGTGACAGGTCATAGAAGGCATCTGACTCACCGGCCTTGCCTCCATCCCTCCACTGGAGTTAATAGTCGGTGGAGGCGTAAGCAACCACCCTTACCATTCCTCGTGTTTTGTTTATGGGAAGGCCAGACCATAGAAGCCTGGGACTTACAGTTTCCTAAACCTCAGCGCCATGCTCCCACACCTGTTGTATATATGCCTCTTCCAAAAAAATGTTAGTGTAATATTGTCTATTTTTATATCATGGCTCCTTGGAGACAAATATGCGTTCCCTGCATGCTGAAGCTTGGGAAAACCAGATGACGAAGCCAAAACAGCACTATAATGAGAAACGGGTAAACATAATACAAGAGACATTGATCAGATGGGCATGATGAGAATAACCAGAGCTGAGGAAGGCCTTAAAGCCGTCGAATATTTCGCTTCTCAGGAATAAACCTAACTCATGTAGCAAAAGGTGAAACGTTAATGAAAGGCCATAAAGGAATAACTCTTCCATGGGCAAGAAGTGACTCAGGGAATTTCTGAGAGAGCAAGGGAGGACCCATGGCAAAACACCATAAACTCACTGCACCCGAAGGCAAACAGAGGACAAAGAGACGAGAATGTCCCTTGCTGTTTCACTCTCTGAATTAACAAACCCGAGTGCCTGGAAAGTTGAAACGTAAAATTGCCAACCGCTGCATGTGAATATTGTTAAACGTCACGATTTTAAATGTTAACTTTTGTGAACGGATACATTGTTACATGACAATACAGAAGGTTTTGACTACGACTAGTTGCATGTTTTATTAACATCCACTTATCAATATGTAATCAGCGTCTCCGACATGGGTTAAACTTCAGTTGTATTTATTCTCAAGTTGCAGTACAGCACGTGTCTCCCTGCGCAGCTGGCTTCTCTCTTGCTCCCGGGACGGCGGCGCACGCTTTGCCTCCCGCCGCCGTGGCACTCACTCTTTCTCCGCCTCGCCGCTGGCTGACGGCGTGTCGGAGAGAGGGGAGGCTCAGCTGGTGGAGCCCGCCACGTGGCCGATGGGTGGTAGCGCAGGTGGTGACGACGTTCGGACCCAGGCTCTTCACACCGACGACCCAGAGTCCTCTGCTGCTTCTGCTTATATCCCTCTCGGCGGTGCTAAGCTCCGCCTCTAGCCACGCCCCTCTCGGAACATTTTAGAGGGCTCTCGAGGCTTCCCGCTAGCTCTACCCATTTACCTTTCACCCAGATGGGATCCCCCTTACTGATTGGATGTGAGACAACATAGCACGTGTCTGCAATAACCCCCCGGTCGTCCTGTAGGTGGCGCACTCTCATTACAAATACATAAGTGCCATGATATCTGGGTTAAGCATATAAACTTGTTAACGACTTATGGAAGTTTTGTATTGAAGTATTCTACCAAAGGATCATCCCTAAGATAAACACGTACAAATTACATATATTCTCCACTCTCACTCACTCTTCTCCTCACCATCCTCCTGTCACTCACCCTTCTCCTCACGCTCACTCACCCTTCTCCTGTCACTCTTCTCCTGTCACTCACCCTTCTCCTCACTCTCACCATTCTCACTGTCACCCTTCTCACTCTCACTCACCCTTCTCCTCACTCTCACTCACCCTTCTCCTCACTCTCACCATTCTCAATCACCTTTCTCCTCACTCACTCTCACCCTTCTCCTCACTCTCACTCACCCTTCTCCTGTCACCTGTCTCCTCACCCATCTCCCTCAGGGCAGTAGCGGCCCGAGCACGGCTCTGCCTCAGGGCAGCATCGGGGGGCGTACATGTTTGGGAGGGGCTCATCTCTGCTTGGATGGTTGCTCGCGGTCACGTGACACACTTAAACCAATCCGGGGGCGTACATGTTTGGGGGGGCGCACCTCTGGTTGGCTGCTTGCTCGGGGTCACGTGACGCACTTAAACCAATCCGGGGGCGTTAATCACAGTCACAGAATGACAGGACAGATCTGTGATATTATATATGTAGATAAAGAATAGTAATAGCATTTTGCTGTATATGTTTAAAACTGGTTTGCAAGATTGATAATACGTGATAATGATGATTTCTGCTGAATAATCCATCGTGACCTATCTAATGCAACAATTCAGCAATGTAAACTCCATGTATTGTTTAGGAATACATTAACATGGCTTTATAATTTAAAATGAGTTGTATGTATCAACAGCTGGTGTTGTTACATATTCAAATACACAACTATATACATTTGGATGTATAAATATATTCCTACTGAATCTATTATAATGTTTAATGTGAGTCTTTACTAGCTCATTTGGCCCAAAACACACCTGTCATTCAAATTATCACTCAAATTAAAAGTTTAATATCGTATGTACATTTTTTTTTATCACCACAGGATTTACTTTTTAAAATCCTGCCACCATCCTCTGGGATTTGACTATCCTCCGTGGACACGAGTCATGAAAACAATAAGCTCATTAGAGACTGGTAGAACATGCACACTGAACATTTATTTAAATAAATTTGTGCCACATTTTAAATGTTTTAACCTGAAAACATTTCGAGTGGTACTCCCAAAAGCAATAGAAATAATTAGGATTGGTTTAAAATAAACCAATGTTAACTTCCCTAGCTTCCATAAGACATACCAATACAAACCCTATTGTGCCCTGGTGGATTAAAATGCAGAAAAAAATGAAGATAACAAATTTTAACTGTAAGCGCAATCATAAGATTAGCAAATAAATATGTCCCATACATTGACCACATTCGCAAACGGAAAACTCACAAACACCGGTGTTTAACTTAAATTGCAAGACCGCAAAAAACGCAAGACGACAATCAACGCCGCCGCCGCCACCGCCGCCCGTTGTGCCTACTCATTCCAGAAGACCCTGTTGAGGACCTTGTTGACATTTCTGATCAGAGTGGCATTGTATCTCCACAGCGTGAGGTCCACGACCAGCGAGTCGAGCGCCAGGTCGGGCTGCTCGGGCGATCGGTAGTGGTGCGTGATCGCGATGTCTCCGGGCACCATCTGCGAGATGCCCAGCGCGTTGAGCGTACTGTGCACCGACGTCTGCAGCACCGCGCGTGGGTTCAGGATCATCTTGGTCGGGTTGAAGACCTCCGGCAGGTTTGGCTCCCGTCTAATGTGGCGCATGATGTTGACGCCCGGGATGGCGTTCCACGCCTGGAACTTCGACCCAAACTCTTCCGATACCGTGTAGGGAAACACGTGGTTTTCGAATGTGTAAATGTCGGCGCCGTACTTGTCGTTCAAGTACCGCATGAGGTCCTTCCAGTTTGTGTGCTTCAAAGGGATGATCACTTCGTCGATGTCCGTGAGGACCAGGTAGCGCGTGCTGTACATGTGCCGATACACGCAGTCGTTCAGCGCCGCTATCTGGCCATAGTAGTGCAGCTCACCTGGGTGCTCGGGGTAGTGCCACCCTCTGGACACCCACACGTAGTCCGTGATGGGCCACTGAACGACCTCGACGAGGCCGGTCTTGATGTAGTAGAGGAGCACTTTGTTCAGCTCAGAGCTGCAGCTTGTGTTGTATACCGTCACGCGGCCCGCACCCAAGATGCGGTACATTTCGATCGCCTGCACGAACTGCAGGACGTTGCTGTAGTTCCCGAAGAGCGTGGAGATGCAGACGCTGAATTCCTGTGTGAAGGTGGGGGGCATGTAGAGCCGATTTCGCACGGGCATGAAGACCCACTCGGCCTCCTCCTCGTCCGGTATTGTGCGCATGCACTGGACGGACACGTGTCCCGGCTCGCAGTCCAGCGGCTCCGTGCACAGGAAGTCGGCCGTGCCGTACGGGAAGTCAAAGTGATCCAAGTGGACGTAGGCGCTGGCGGTGACCGTCAGGATCTCCGAGTGCCCTCGGCAGCAGAAGTGGCAGGAGAGCACGTCCGGCTCATACCGGTTGGCGATGCCGATGATGCGTGTGCTCTGACCGGCCTCGCGCTGGTCGTGGTACGCCGACACCAAGAATATCTTGGTGTCGCGCACGCGCATCATCGACGTGTTCTGCAGCGCTCCCCGTTGCCCGCACAGTGTCACGTGGTTGATCTTATCGGAAGCAGACCCCGGCTTTGGCCTGAAGACGGACGAGTTGCCGAGTGCATCGAGGTCGCGAACGAGGAAGCCCGTCCAGCTGTACATGTACCAGATGCTCAGCAGCAATGAGACGCTGAGCAGCAGCAGCGAGAGGAACAGGACCGGGAGGCGTAGCTTCATCATCTTTCGAGGCGTGCAAGGAGACAAGACGTCTGGATCAAATCTCTAGACCGCCGTCTCAGGACGAAAAGTCTGATATCGCTCGGCCTGTGATTACATTTACGTAAAAACACACACACAGAGAGCTTCGCGTTAAAAATGCACAACACTTTACACAATTCCATTTCAGGTAAACCTCACAGAAAAACAAAAGCTCTCCAAAATCAAAAGACTGTATTGGCCTCAGGGCGGATATGTACAGGTACAACTCTCTGCAAGTGAATGCAATATTTGACGCTTGTGTTGCGCCCGAAACGTCGTGATTTAATTTAGTTTTTATTTTTGTTTTATTTTATTTTTACATACGTGACTTTACCGAAAGAACCAAAGAGTAACCATACGATAACCTGGATATAAGCATGCGTTAAATGTATTGCTAAACAATACGCTCCCAGCAGCACTGATCCTGCAGCTGTCAGAACGGTGAAATTGTTTTTTATTTCTCTCAATTTCAACAGATGATCTAAATAGTCGTGGCCAATAATAATTTGTTTTACGCAAACATCAACATATTTCTTTGGTGTTATTTTAGTCTTAATACTGGCCAATACTAATTATAAAATCTATTGAAATACAAAATATTGTCAACCAATTACACAGCCACCACCACAACCAGAGCCGCAACCACCACCACCACAGCCACCACCACCACCACAACCAGAGCCACCACCACCACAGCCACTACAACCACCACAGCCACCACCACAACCACCACCACCACAGCCACCACAGCCACCACCACAGCCACCACAGCCACCACCACAACCACCACCACCACAGCCACCACCACAGCCACCACCACCACCACCATAGCCACCACCACAGCCACCACAACCACCACCACCACAGCCACCACAGCCACCACCACAACCACCACAGCCACCACAACCACCACCACCACAGCCACCACCACAGCCACCACAACCACCACAACCACCACCATAGCCACCACAACCACCACCACCACAACCAGAGCCACAACCACCACCACAACCACCACCATAGCCACCACAACCACCACCATAGCCACCACCACCACAACCACTACAACCACCACTACGACAACCACCACCATAGCCACCACTACCACCACCACAGCCACCACCACAACCACCACCATAGCCACCACAACCACAACTACCACCACCACAACCACCACCATAGCCAGCACTAACACGACCCCAGGCCGCCACCACCGCACCTGCCAGTCGAGGGCGCTGTGCTCCTCCTGCTGCTGTTCCTCTCCGTAGAAGCGCCGCTTCGCGTCGCCCTTCGGCTCGCACGCGAAGCTCAATGCAGCCCGCGGGCACCGGAGGCAGCAGCAGCACAGAGGGCAGCAGCAGTAGCAGAGGGCAGCAGTAGCAGAGGGCAGCAGTAGCAACAGAGGGCAGCAGTACAGAGGGCAGCAGCAGAGGGCAGCAGTAGCAGAGGGCAGCAGCAGCACAGAGGGCAGCAGCAGCAGAGGGCAGCAGTAGCAGAGGGCAGCAGTAGCAACAGAGGGCAGCAGCACAGAGGGCAGCAGCAGCAGAGGGCAGCAGCAGTAGCAGCAGAGGGCAGCAGCAGTAGCAGCAGCAGAGGGCAGCACCAACAGAGGGCAGCAGCAGAGGGCAGCAGCAGCAGAGGGCAGCAGCAGAGGGAAGGGCCGTACCCGATTCAAGAGCTGAATGGCTCACAGGGTTATACCAAATACATGGAACTGAACTGGGCCGCGTTGCCGCCAGCACCACGTGCTTCCTGCTGACCTCTGACCCCGCCGCGCGCTTCCTGCTGACCTCTGACCCCGCCGCGCGCTTCCTGCCAACCTCTGACCCCGCACTTGAACCACGACCCCGCCGATATATGGCTGATTGTGTTAAGTTATATAAAACATATAAATATACCATATACACTTCGTATTCACAATGTACAGCTAAAGTTGACAGTGTAAATGTATTACAATATTCTTGGTTCTTTGCGGTAAAGTCAGGAAGATAGAAAATAAAAATAATAAAATAACATTTTCAAATAAAAATAATAAATTGAACATTAAAAATAATAAAATCATAAAAGCGATGGTTTCTGCCTGTAAATTTTGCGTGCAAACAGTTGCTGAGTAGAGGCCCAACACACGAGGCGGCCAGGCACAAACAGCACTCTGATGGGAGCTGTGGTTGATGGGAGTGGAACGCGGTTCTTGATCTGAGCCAGAGTCATGATTTGTTGTACGTGCACGTGTGACATTCAAGGCAGGGGTAAGCCTGTGGTCACAATCCTGCCTTGTGCTCAAAATGTCAATGAGCCAGCAACAAACAGTGCAAAAGAGAAGCGTCAACACACTTCCTGCAATAAGCAAGGTAATAAGAACTTAAGAAAAGTGACGAGGGGTATTTTATGTTTATATTTGGTGTTTGCAGTTTCTCCCCGTGGTCCGGATTTCCCTCCGCATTTTTGAAACATGCATTTGGAATATTTGGCTGCTATAAATGTCCACCACACACAACATAAGCACACTTCGCTGAGCTATAATGTGTGGCCAGGTTGCTCGCTTCTGACAAAAATATCTGCCTGTGTGTAGCTCAGTGGGACCTTTCCAGGTGAAATGAAAAATAGTTCAGAGTTTAGTTTTTTGTTTATTTCAAAGTCGAGCAGTGGGAGGAAAGAAGGAGAGAAAGAGAGGACTGCAAAAATTGGCTGACTGTGATGACTTGTGGGGCTCAACATAAAAAAATCGTGTTCTTGGTGACAGAACGCCTCGAGGGCGTGTGACCAATTTTCTCGGAATGCACCAGGTCATCAAAACACTCAGAAGCTAAGCAGGTTTGAGCCCAGCTAGTGCATGGATGAGTAACCACCGTGTACAAGAGGGCAGGGGCAATGCGGTGTGGTAGGAGAAGGCAGTACAGGAAAGTTCATTGTTGTAGCGTTCTTCTACGCTCCCACTTCATACGCACCTCCATTCTCACCAACCCGCAGTGACCGGCGCGATGAAATGTGTTCAAATAACGCACACGGACCGCTCGGCATGGGGAGGCATTCATCCCGCAGTTGATCGACGTAAAAGAACAGCGGATTAACATGATGGGGGCAGAGAGAGAGAGAGAAGTTGGTGTTGGAAAAAATGTTTCAGAGTAAAGCCGGAAGTGAGCACCACAGTGTGTTGAGGAGCACACTACCTGCCACTGCTGACGTAAACATTCCATTTCTAACCACAGCGGGACCGCCAAGTCCATTGGAGAGATTGCTGAGATTTGCTTTCATAGACATGAATCAGTGCATCATCTTAGAGATGATGCACTGATTCATGTTGAATTATTAACCTCACGATGCATCATCGTGTGTGCGTGCACATGTAAGAATAATATTTGTTTTGGTGAAATCGTATACGTATGTTGCATGTCATGGGATCGTGTAACCCTCGCAGCAGCCACTAGTGGCCGATACATTCACCGCAATTTTATATATAAAAGAAGAATGGATTATTTAATCAATTCGCGACCCTGAATTGTGACAATTCATTGAATTTGCCTGGTGAGTTGGGATGGGGGCAGAGGGTTGGGGGATACACCACGGAATAAATGTTTGCTTTCTAACCTTAGGCCTTCACCCAGCAGTGGATCGATCATAGCTACTGATGACGGTGTAGTAAATGTGGCTTTGGAAAGTACGACAAGGACTCAACAGTACCGTGGAACTTGTGCTGTGTGAGACATTACATTCATAATCATTGCAAACATCCTGCATGTGTGTTCCGTGTATACATGGTACTGTGTTTGCGCGCACACATCGTGTACGTGGCGACATGGACACCGTGGAATATTGAGGAGAGTTGTAAATAAAGCGGTGTTCGAAGAAAGACAAAAGTTGTCCGAGTGAAATCGAACGCTACATATCTACCCGATCCAAATTCACATTGGTCCGGTGGATCTTTGCACCGCTTACCATATATACGCGTAAACATATACAAAGCATTTACAAAAAAATATTGAAGGTACAATTCACGCACGCGTAAATATGCACATGGAAATAAAATGGTCCGCACCTAGAGAATAAAATGTTTCTTGCCAAAATAATCCTGCGGACCCACCCGAAGTGAGACCTGGGCTGGAGGGCCCACCGTGGGCTCCCTGGATGCGCTGAATGGAGCTCTCCTGCGCATCTCACTTCATTTTGATTCATTCTTGCTCCAAAGGTTTCATTGACTTGCGACGGACGCCTTTTAAGGGACGTACGAAAGGCGTGCCCGTTGTGTAGATCAGGAAGCCGATTCACTGGAGGAGCGGCGCTTGACGTCACCTTGCGGGTGCCCCTTTCTCTGATGCGGGGCCACGCGCCACGCGTTGCCGTGACGTCGATAACACAAGCGGCGTGAAATAAGGGAAAACAACAGCAAAGGTGGCAAACAAAATAAACGTTCTGATATTATTTTAATGTGACCATCACTAAGGGATTCGGGTACGACGGTGTTTCACCTTATTAGTTGGCTGTGTCGGGTGGTAGTGGGTTTAACGACACATTTTAATATTTCCGCGATCTAAACCACACACCTCTGTTATGGATGAACTGCTTCGTTTTGCAAGTCGTCAGACTGGACGAAACGTTTGCGTTTCGTCCAGTCTGACAGGGTGACTGTAGCTGTGACACACAGCTACAGTTACCCTGTGTGACACACAGCTACAGTCACCCTGTGTGACACACAGCTACAGTCACCCTGTGTGACACACAGCTACAGTCACGTGACACACAGCTACAGTCACCCTGTGTCACACTGCTAGTCACCCTGTGTGTCACACTGCTACAGTCACCCTGTGTGAATTGTCTTGCAATTAACGTCAAGCTGCAAACGTTTCGTCCACTCTGACGACTTGCAAAACGATGCAGTTCATCCATAACAGAGGTGTGTGGGTTAGATCGCGTAAATATCTAAATGTCGTTAAACCCGCCACCACCCGACACAGCCAACAAGTAAGGTAAAACACCGTCGTACACGAATCCTTTAGTGATGGTCACATTAAAATAATATCAGAACGTTTATTTTGTTTGCCACCTTTGCTGTTGTTTTCCATTATTTCACGCCGTGTGTTATCGACGTCACGGCAACGCATGGCGTGTGGCCCCGCGTCAGAGAAAGGGGCACCCGCAAGGTGACGTCAAGCGCCGCTCCTCCAGTGAATCTACACAACAGACACCCACACACAACAGACACCCACACACAACAGACACCCATGGGTGAGTCTATGAGTCTACGGGTCGTCTGTGAGTCCCCCATGTCACGTCGAAACTTCTTTCGCACCCTAAAGCCGAGTGTGCGGTGCAACATCGGGGAGGTGATGGGGATTCGCCTCCCCGTGGAGAGGCAACAGGCGGAGTCCACGCCTCGTTGCCATGTCGTCATCTCCCGGCGAGCCAGGGGGGGTCGCGTGGCTCGTCGTCGATTGACGCCCACGGTGAAGGGAGTTGGCACAGCATCGTTTGTGGGGGCAGACGCCCACCTCCCCACTCCCCGTGAGCATGCAGGGCGCGACATCCACCCCCTCAACTCCCCCCTCCTCCTCCTCGTTGGCCACCTCTCGCTGGGCCCCCGCCGATCGAGTGATCACCCCCCCCCCCCGCACCAGCTCCGAGGGACATCTCTACACGGCCGGCTCACCGCCGCCGGTGTTCTCCCGCGCACGCCGAGCGCTAAACAAAGAAATCGGCTGCTGCTGTGTCAGTAACACGCGCGCACCTCCTGGGATTAAGGCCTAATCCGCGTGCCCGCAATGCTAACTGAAAATAACTGGCGGCAGTATGAATATGTAGTGGAGTAGGAAGGTGTGTAGTGCAAACAGCGTGATTACATGATAACACAGACAGTACGGGTTATGTTGGGTCAGCCTGTAGCGAAGGCAAATACAGTGCAGGTTATGTTAGGGCAATTAAGCTGGGAGAGCCAAGGATGGCTGTGATTGGCTGGAGCTGTTGTTAAGGCTAGAGTGGCGCCTAAAGGTCTGGGTAAGAAACAGGTGCGAACGACGCAGAGCGTCGTTGGGGCACGGACTAATTAATTGGGGAGTAATGAGAGCGGGGATAAATTGGGAAGTCGGGAATTGGAGCGAGGTTGTTGAAGTTGGAGAGCTTGGAGTCAGCAGCGGGGAATTGAAGGGTAGAGAACTTGGCGACAGAGTTGGAGGGACAGAGTTGGAGAGACAGAGTTGGAGACGGAGCTTGGAAACAGCGTAGCGATAGCGGAGCTGAAGAAGAGAAGCAGCCAGCAGTGGCGAGAGCGTAGCGATAGCGGAGCTGAACAGAGACGAAGCAGTTAGCAGTGGAGAGAGCATAGTGACGGTGATAGCGGAGAGCGGAGACGAAGAAGTTAGCGGCGGAGTAAGCGCAGTAATCGTGGGGAGTGGAGAGACAAAGGTGGCGAGCGAGTCGAGTGAAGCACGGCGAGCGAGCCGTGGCGACATGGATACTGTGAAATATTGAGGGCATGTGGAGAGTTGTAAATAAAGCGGTGTTCGAAGAAAGACAAAAGTTGTCCGAGTGAAATCGAACACTACAAATATGCACACCCCCCCCCCCCCCACCGTGGATAAGCCTTAATCCGCTGTGCACAGGTGCTAATGCACGCAGGAAAGGAACGGCTGGGACCAGGCTATGGGGCAACGCCTCACCGTTAACGTGAATGCTACTGTGCGAACGCGCTGCGTTAGGCGCGCTGTGCAACAACACGCACGCGAGCACGGCCGCTCCGTGTGCTGCAGTACACGGAGCGCCTCACGCGCACCGCGCTCAAATCACTCGCACGGCGCTGCAGACGCGCGTCTCACACACCACGCCGAAACCCTCACGTAAACCGTAGCGGGTCGTAGAGATGGCGATCTACGCGCACAGCGGTGGAGTGGATTTAGCGCACCCCGAACCCCACCTTAATCGCTCACGCTGCGCTGCAGACGCGCGTCTTCTACACACACACACACACCGCGCGATACCCCGTGTAACCAGTTGCGGTCGTATAGACGTTAATAGATGTGTAGTGATGGTAGCGTCACTACTGCGTACACACGCACACGTGTGACGTCACTATGCGGGGGAGCGTCACTACTACGCCGGTCTACACACACACACATGACCTCATCCCGGCTGGAGGCGGGAATGATGTCAGGGCCGGTTCTGGACTCGGGAGGCCACGAGGGTGGTGTGAGGTCGTGGCCCTCTCTGTGACCCCGGCTGGACACGTGACTGGACCCCAGTGGGGGCCGGGGGCCTAGGGGGCACCTTGGGGGGCATGTGGACAGCAGGGGGGGGGGGGGGGGGGCTTCGAGAGGGTTCTCGAAGGGAGGCGTGGCCGGGGCGGAGCCCGGGCACGCCGAGGCCCATATAAGCAGCCTCCTCACGAGCTTCGAGGCTGCCCGTATCAAGAATGAAGATGCATCGTGAAGACGCCAAGAAGAGATCCGTGTGTAGGTCCCAGCCGGAGGACTCTAGGATAGCGGTAGACGTGTTGTAAGTCCCGCCAAGACAGGAGGCTGTACCTCCCTAGGGTATCTGAGAAGTGTGTGTTAGCTAGAGTAAGTCGGTGGTCACCACCCTATGCGTAATGTAAGAGCTTGTGTTCATTAATAAATAAGTGTTGCCTCCCAAGAAGTTGTGTGTGCACCTAATTCGAATCCACTACAGATGCGCACCTCACACACCAACCCCGCGCCGACACCCTGCAGCCCCGCGCTCGCTCTCTCACGCACCCCGCCCCCCGAACGCAGTCGCTCCACTCAAAAATCACAGATACCACGCCGAAGTTCGCCCACACGCGCACACAGAAATCGCACCGCACCGATCTTCTGAACTGAAGTTTATTAATGACGCGTCTAAAGAAAACCCTGTGCGGCCCTGTAGTAAATATTCCACGAGCAGCGTGTAGCCTATCCCTATTCAATCCCTGGGTGTACCCCCCACACTCTACTTCTCAACTCGCAGATGCACTCACGGTGTCGCACGGAAGCTGCGGGAGTCGGAGGGACGATGATCCAAGAGGTCTCCGCCTGGGGTAGAGTCGTAGCGGCGCTCGCCAGCGTCCCTCGGACGCCGCGAGCGGCCGGGAGTCAGACTGGGGTGGCTGGACGGCTGGAGGAGAACCACCTGAACGTTTTTTCACCTCCCTCCCTTTGACGCCCTGGGAATCCGAAGATCCAGGGTCACGTGGTGTTATCCTGCGCAGACCAATCGAGCGCCTACATTTCGATTTTAAACCGATGTTCCCGCCCTTACCTGGAGCGTGAATTTCCGTTGCGCCTTGACCCATTGTCTACGCACCCCTCCTCCCCACCCCCTCCTCCCCACCCGGTCCTCCCTACCCGGTCCTCCCCACCCCGCGGCGTGGCTAGGAACTTCCCTCCCACCTCCACGTCTGCGCTGCCAGCGGAGTGTTCTGCCCTCGAGGCCCCATCTCCCGTGTTGCGTGCGCTTCATTGCGGCCAGTCTGTAAAGCACTATGCGCCCCTGCGACTTTTTAAAGCTGATTTTAGGGGGGGCCGCCGTGTAATCCGGCCTGGGGGGGGTCAGCCAATCTCCTGGCAATGGGAAACCGGGGGACATCCCTGCTAGGGGCCCTTCGGATGAAAGCCCGTGGGCCAGGCCTCCCCCTTCGAGACCCTACGTGAGTGTGTGTGTGTGTTTAGTGGGAGTGTGCGTACGTTCGTGTGGAGGGGTGCGAGGGGATGGTGGCGCCGGCGGAGTTGCTCCGTTGCTGTGGCACCACGGTATCTATGGAATCGATAGTCATATCTATTGACTATAGTATTATCAGCTGACTATAGCAGTGTCTGCTTACTCTATAACAGTATTTAATTACTCTAAAGTAGCATCTACTCTGCAGCAGTATCTACCGACTCAACAGTAGTATATACCGACTCTATTGCAGTTAACTTCTTACTCAGAGTACCGTGGTGAGGCCTAGTCTCGTGCAGAGCCCCCGGCCTCGCCTAGATTGCCCAGCCGGCCGAGGTGGCACCTTGGCAGGCTGGGGCTGGGCTGCCACACCACGCTGCATAACATACCAAGCACAGATTCAATTTTCAAAATCGGCCCTCAAGCTGGAACAGATGCCTCAATTTATTGAAATGCACTTTACTTTTTTCAAATACAGCAACCCCCCCCCTCCCACCATCCCCGATCCTGTTAAAGCCATGCATTGTACTACATTACGGACAAAGTTTACAGGAATCTAAAGCAATGCAGTAAAAATTCAACGAAGCAATGTTGTAAAGCTAACAGTTGGCCAACTTAATTATTTGCCGGCCATTTCACCACAGCGAATGCACCGATATAAATTCCGCAACATTTAATGCTGCCTTGTGAAATACAAACAAAACTCAATTAAATTGTCATGTCCATGCTCATTACAGCTTAAGACCGGTCGCACAAAATAACCAATTTTAGGAGACAATTAAAGCTTTAAAGTTAAGTCCGACTTTACAGAAATGTTTTACCACACCCATTAGACTAAAGTTTAAAACTATACTTACAATTATAAATGTGTAAAGTGTTCAACTAAACGAGGTGTGTATCTTATTTACACACCATAGACATTAAAAGAATCGCATATCAATTAACACAACCCACATACAGTCCTTGCACTACCCCTCTACGTAACGTTTCTTCAGACCCAACAAATTTTAACTTTTTAAATCAAGCAAACCCCCAATATATGTACACTCTGGGAGGAAGTTCTCTGCAACCTGCAACAACAAAAGCAAGCATTGCCGACATCAAGAAGCAAAACCAACAGATCATCGTCGACCCCACAAAGGGCTCCATTCTCATTTGGAGAATTTGGTTTGCGTGGTCCCGATTTAGGCCAAGATTTGGTGACAAGTTGCCTCTCCAAACCATCCAATTCCCTTCGTCAATCTCTAAAATTGGGCACGAGAGCGTTGCCAACCAACTCCATTTGAAAGAAACTACTCTACATTTGTATTTTATCAGGTAAGGCCCACGGAGCTATGCAGCGCTCTTTCCGGAGAGACATGGCCACTGTTCTGCCCCACGGCAGATATGGGGCTGTGTTTACACAGGAACTTCCTGATATGATGGTGTCGAGTTTGGTCACGTGACCTGGAAGTGACGCATTAAGGGTCTCGAAGCGACGAGGCAAGGCAGGGGTGTCAGTCATTACAAAGAGTACAAAATGGAGGCACAATTAGCATCTCAGCGAAGACGGAAGCATCTGCTCATTGTGGGACTTTAAGAATCATTGTCTGCAAGTTCGTTTATCTCCATATATATAAAAGGCAAAGTTGTGAATGTGTGCCTGTTCAAAATGTTTAGCGTACTTCCCGACTTGCAACCAACTGGAAATTGGCCATGTGGGTACTTACCAGACTGTACACCACGCAAAAATGATAAAAAATACACTTTTTTTTAGGGGGGGGGGCGGGGAGCTCAATAATGTATAGATTTTTTGCACGGCAAGTGAGCTGTGGCGTCAAATCTGTCACGTGACCATCGCATGTGGAAGCGTAACGCATTGCAGTGTAGTGGTTAGCGTTGTTTGTGTGTGTATGTGTCTGTGTGTGTGTCTGTGTGTGTGTGTATCTGTGTATATCTGTGTGTGTGTGTGTAAGCGTAACGCATTGCAGTGTAGTGGTTAGCGCTACGCTGCGCTACGAACCCGGCGACCCGAGTTCGATTCCCGCTCACGGCCACCAAACGAGTAACTGCTTGGGTGTCAACATCGCCACTGGGGAGATAAAGGCGGCAGGGCGTGCTGCTGGCCACCAAACCCCTTCGTGTTCTTATAATTACTGGGACTCCTGTTATGTTAGGATTGCCGTTATAATGCTGTAAATGCCTTTATAATGCTGTTAAATTGTTACGATAAATATGGAGGCCTGGTTAACAACGAAGCCTGCCACTTGCATTATTGTGAATAGTTGTTTGTAATTAGATAAGTCGAACCAGACTTGTGCCCATGTAACTTTAATGCATTCTTGAGAGCAAGGATGAAGATGTATCTCGTCTACAGTTCAGTGTTATGTGCAGCAGCGCTGTACATTTGGGCTGCAGTATGGTGATTACACAAAGTGACCTTATTGAACATAGTAGCTTATTCTCTTGTTGTAGAGCTATTCAGTGCTAATGTAGGTGCCTGGTCCATCCAGGACCTATGATTGAGATTCATGTTGTCCAAGACAATGTTATGATGTTGCAGTGTTAATTAATTATATTGATATTGCAAGTATTAACAGATGCTCTATTTTGTGCTGTGTTTTCCCATGAGTTTTATGTCGTTCTATTCGTTAAATACGTTGGAGTCGGATGGTCACCCTGGCTCTGAAGGTTTACTACTCGGACAGTGATGCAACGCAGCGTAGTGAGGCCGAGACAGCCACCACAAATGGATAGCTCAACGAAGTGGCTTATCGTGTAGACATTTATAGCAGCAAAATACTCTAAAACGCATGCTTTTAAAAACGTGGGAGGGAAAAAAAAACAGAGGACCCGGAGAAAAATCCACATGACCACGGGGAGAACTTGCAAACTCCAAATATGCAGCAGGCGTCGGGGTTGGGATGGAACCCCAGACCTCCTGCTGCATACCAGGCAAAGTGAGTTAACATCTCCTAGCCACCGTGGCATCCAAATAGAATCGTCAAGAGGACATTCTGACACTTGAAGAAAACCTGTACCAATCTTGGCCATAACCATTCTTGTACCTCTTGATCTTCCAAACACGTGTAGAGGTGTTACGGGAGGGTGACACGCGGTTGTATAACGGTGGCCACAAACACGTCCGCTACGGTCACCACCCTGGGGGGCTGTGGGGGATGCTGTGATCACTCCCAGCCCTGCCCCTCAGTGAGAGACAGTATAAAAGGTGGGACCCGGGGAGCTGAGAGGCAGTTCAACTCAAGCAAGATGAAGAGCCAGTGAAGAACGAAGATTGACTAGCCAGACCCTGGAACTCCTTTGATTCGCTGACCTTCTGAGGGCCGGGCAAAGCAAGCCAGGGTGCGACACCGGAGCCGCGAGGGCCGATGTCCCTCTGAGGGCCGGACTCGTGTGGCTGGTGATCGGGACCTGCGCCGAAGCTGGGCCAGGTCAGATAGCCTCCCGGGAGAGGAACAGGATAGAGGGAACCAGGGAGCTAGCGTGGGCTAAAGCTCGGGGAACGTTTCCCTCTATAAAGTACGGGTGAAGAGGCCGTTACCTCTTCAAGTATAAGACTCGCAACTGTAACAGAAGTGTCTGTAATAAATACGTGTTGCCTCAAGTAAACAGTCTCCGACGTCAATAAGGCCACTATACATGTAGCCCTCCAGCAGGTCAGATCGTACAAAAGCATTAAATTTGGCATGCGATTGATCGATAAAAAAAATCTAGTCATGTTTAAGATTTTATATAAATGATGATTGAGAAGTTTTTCACGATATAATACGCAAATTATATTATGTGAGCAAATGCGGTAGTGTACCCATACTCTTTGGTTCTATTCGGTAAAGTCACTCCAGCGCTGTCCTCGAGACAGCCTGATCCCTTCACCGAGAAGATGGTTTCAAATTAAGCAACCATTGGAAAGATGTTCTAAATCGAACTAAACATTAAACTAATTTTCAATGGTACAGTATATTTTTCAAGTAGTGGTACCCCAAACTTTCGCAGCTCTTAAAAATTCCCCATTCACACCATCAATAGGTAAACTCCCCCCCCCCCCCCCGCCAAACGGCATGTTCACCCGCACGTACACCACCTCTATGCTAGGTCGGCCAATCAAATGCTAATTTTTATGCTAATTCCTTTGTCAAGGCACCTTGTTTCCTCGCACACAGCTTAAAGGTCGCGGTCTGAGCGTGGCTGTGTTTCACTCCAGCGCTGTCCTCGAGACAGCCTGATCCCTTCACCCGATGAAGGCCGCTTGTGTTGTGGCCGAAACGTCGTGATTTTTGTTGTTTTATTTTTTACCTACGTGACTTTACCGAATAGAACCAAAGAGTATGGATCCTTGCAGTCACGAAAGCTTTAAATCTAGAAGTGTACCCATGGCTACAACCACGAGAAGGCGAGTAGAGTCAAGGACGTAATGAATGGGAAGAGGAATAGAAAGGGGTAGAGCAGACAAATGGAAAAATGGGATCAGGGACAATACCTTAAAAGGGTCTCTCTATCATCCTCCACGGAGCAGGGTATTTTCACAGGGGGGGGGTTTGGGGGCAGAGGGTAAGGGATTCAGCAGGGATGGCCACACAAGTCACGTGACTTCCTCAGGGAGGCATTACAAAATCGGGCATCAGGTGTTTGGTAAAAGATGCAGGTGGAGATCCGATCAGAAATCCTCTCTTCTCTCAATACCCAGCCAGTGAACAGGGTGGCCACAACCTCAGCACCACGATAGCACCTCGTTGAGATCAATATAGCAAGTTGCCTCTGGCAACCTCGTTTCTCACAAAACCACAGATTTTAAAAAAGAAAGTCTTCGTTCATCATCGCCATGGAGAAATGCATCGTGCAGGACCTTGAAGCCGCAGTTAAATTTTGTTGGTGCAAATCTTAATTGGGTTAAGTTGTGGAAGAGGGGTAATTTTAAAACGTTTTTATTTTTTATCAGGCAAGACACCGAGCTATATTTGCACTTTTTCAGAAGCCACTTTACCACAAATGATCATTGAATAAAGCGGCTTTCTTGATAAACGCCGTTATTGCAAACAACAAAACCCATTTAGCACCACATTTGTATTATCTCGTGGTAGAAGAGTGGCTCTCGCACAACTACGAACCCAACGACGCAAAAAATAACTCGATTCTCAGCCACATCACGAGCGAATTATATCCAAATCGGTGGCTGGCTCCCCACCTTCCCATTCACCACAACCGCACAAGTGAAGCGTGGCAGGTGAAATAACCACCCCACCCCGCATGACAAGACAGCGCGGCCTTCGCCGAGCAGTTCATTGACAGGGCACCAAATAATAACGCTTTAAATGACGGGTTATTTTGAAAAGGCGACAATTTAAAATACAATCACTGGGTATCACCATCAAGCGCAAAGTAAAAACAAAAATGCTCGTCCGCATGCACTACGCATTATCATCATCATCGAGCTGTTATACACAGAGCCTTTTATTTTCCTGCATGCGCTTACGGAAATAATTCCATGAAGATAGCTGCAACTCAACTGCGTTCAATTAAGATCGCATTGAAATCACGCAGTTGCCTCTAAACGAGCAAAAGGCGAAAACGACCCGAGGCAAGGCCACTGGGCAACGGAAACCACGTGGCATTAAGAGGGCAAAGGTGCAGCCCTGCAGTGCCGATGTTTACCGCACACCGCACCCCCCCCCTCCCGTACCCGCAGCTCCTCCGTACGCAGGCTGCACGAAGGGACGGTGCCCGACCGCTGTGGCCCAGGCGTCGTGCCGCGCGTGGCCCGGGTGGCCGCCCGTGGCACCGCGGGGGGGTCCGGTCAACGTGCCCGGCGCGGAGTGGCAGCTCGCCGCCGCTCCGATACCGCACGTGTGGCAGCGAGCAGCGCCCCCCCCCGGGGTGCCCGGCGAGGACTGGACGGGGGGTGAGGGTGGGTTAGGCAGCGATTAGAACAAATCACGACGGACGACGTACGCATGTCAAACTTCTTATGCACCTTCTTGGTTCTTTCGGTAAAGTCACCACCACGTAGAAGGGAAACAATAAAATAATAAAAATATAAAACTTTAAAATTCTCACGACGTTTCGACTGCAAGACAAGCAATCATCATCAGGTGTAAAAACCACAGCAAGACATTTTTTTTTTAAAAGTGGCAGGTTTTTTTTTACATTAGCACCACGGAGAGCGATTTGGCAGTTATTCAGATGGACAAGTCCATCTATGTTCAGAAAAGAGGAGGGGGGAGACGAAAATGATGGATGCGGTCTGAAAGCCACCGTAAGCGTGAACAATCAATTAAGACCCGGAATGGTTTATCAAATCCTTCCAATGATTGCTAAGCCAGAATTCCTTCCTCTCGGTTGAAATTGTCTCTGTGTTTGTATATGTGGATAGCCTCATGAACGAATCTCTCATGGTAGCCAGATGGCTTACAGAGAACCTCTGTAAGCCATCAGGCTACCATGAGAGATTCTCCCGTTTCGGTCTTAGGAGGAGGGATAATTGCGATGTCATCACCCGAGAGCCAATCAGGTGCCAAGGGTTGCGCAATTCAGCCACTGGCACGCTGGCACCCGGGCTCGGATCTTGGTAGCCTCTTCCATCTCCTCCTCCTCAACCTGTAAAAACCCTCCACAGCTACCACTGTTAGCTAACTATTGTAACTCTCAAATGCAACTTTCATCAAGCCCCCCGAGTGTGAAGTGCAGTCTCCAACCTCGTATTCTCCACCATCTCTGGCTTCCTCGATTCCAGTGCCGTGAAGGGAAAATTTGCCCGAAATGCGGCCGATCAGCGTTGACTTTTTTTTCCACATTTTGTCAACATGTTGCCAAAGATGTCCCTTAAAGGCTTAACGGACGTTCGGGGCAAGTGCAGTGCGAGCAACTACGAGGCCGGCAAAGCACACGGAGGAGGTGGGGAAGCCAGACCCACGCCCGACCGCCTTCTCCCCAGTGGCGATGTTTATACATCGCACCAGGTGCTCATTGGATAGACCTCAGGAAAAGCCCGGGACCGTTTCAGATAATCGTCACCTGGCGTTGGCCGTAAGTGGGAATCAAACCCCGGTGGGTCGTAGGCGGGTTTGTGGTGCAGCGCATCAACCACTGTGCCACCGCTCCCCTAAACCATGGCACTGCTGCAGTGGCAAGATGTTAACTACCTCGCCTGGAGTACAATAGGTCGTGGGGTTTGATCCTGTAGCCAGGAATCAAATCTAGCTCGCGGGGTTCCGAGCTGCACACATTTCTCAACTCTGCAAGCCATGCAAGCCAAAAATTGAGATTCATTTATTTCCTGTAACAAGCTATATTAAATATTCTTGTTTCTTTCGGTAAAGTCACGTAAAAGGGAAATAATAAAAATAAAACATAATAAAATAAAAATGAAATTTATTTTATTTTTATTTAAATAAAATTAAAATGAAATTTATTTTATATGTATTTTATTTTATTATGTCTTAGCTGTATTAAAACCAATAGCCCATCATCCATAAGCCATATGCCTGCAGGTATTGAATGTTTATGGGTATCAACATCACAAATCCCTATCATCACTGTCGCAAAGAAGAAGTTCTCCATTGTGCCAATTTAATCCCGACAGGTGCCGTTGGCCCAAATCTGTGAATCCGTTTAGAGTATTTGGCGGCTAAACGTTCCCACGCGCTAAGCCACTTCGTTGCGTTACCTACCATTTGTGGGCAGGTCGCTTCTGAAAGAGCGATATAGTAAGTGGGCCTTACCCGCAACCTAAACAATTCTTTAAAATAGTTTCTAGCTGGTTCAGCTACCTTCATTCTCCCCAGTGCTGATTTAATCATCTTTTTCACTTACACACCGCACCAGGTAACTTCACTTGAAGGCAGTCTACCTACGCGAAGCCCAGAATGTGTTGGGATACAAAGCCACCACCGACGACGTTGTCTGTAGCCAGGAATCAAATCTAGCTCGCGGGGTTTCGAGCTGCACACATTTCTCAACTCTGCAAGCCAAAAATTGAGATTCATTTATTTCCTGCAACAAGCTGTATTAAATATTCTGGTTTCTTTCGGTAAAGTCACATAGAAGGGAAATAATAAAATAAAAAAAATAAAACATAAACTCAAAATGAAATTTATTTTATTTTTATTTAAATAAAATATAAATGAAATTTATTTTATATGTATTTTATTTTATTACGTCTTAGCTGTATTAAAACCAATAGCCTGTCATCCATTAGCCATATGCCTGCAGGTATTGAATGTTTATGGGTATCAACATCACAAATCGCTATCATCACCGTCGCAAAGAAGAAGTTCTCCATTGTGCCAATTTAATCCCGACAGGTGCCGTTGGCCCAAATCTGTGAATGAAGGCAAAAATGAATCTGGAACATTTCCAAATTAACTGTTTTGGGGCCGTCCAGAAATGACGTCACGCACCTGGGGGGGGGGGGGTCAGACATTTGTGACGATGTGTGACGACTGGGGGGGGGGGGGAGTTTGATAAATGTGACGTCACATCAAAATGCGCAACTTTAAATATAGACAACACGTTCCACTTAATTAGACTTTTTAATGTTTTCTCCTACAAGATCAGAGTGCAGCGGCACATTAAATACGCACTACAATGACAACAATAGTTTAAAGCGATTTGAAGCGTGTTTTTTTTTTGCGGGGGGGGGGGGTGAGGGGGGAGGGGGCAGAGCTTTGTGACGTCATATTTGAGGGCGGGGGGGGTCAAAAAAATCGTTCAGAATCACGTGACGTCATTTATGGACGGCCCCTTATGTGGCACCGCCGGGCTCTTTGGCCGGGTCACGCGCCGTCTATGACCAGCCACGTCTCATTGCCCTGTGACTACCGACCCGGCTTCAACACTTGATTTTTGCACACAGCGTTTTAATAAGTTTTTTTTTGTGTGGAATATTTGCTGGTTTATTCCAGAATGTTTCTGTTACGCGTTGTCGCTTTAAGATGTTCTGTGTTCAAATGTTGTTTGTTGCGGTTGCACCCGACTTAAGAGCCGCATGGCTCACAGGGGTATACCTAATAAATGAAACTTGAAACTTGAACACGCGCACGCACCGAAACCACGAACTTTTTCAGGTCAACGGGGTTAATCGCGCGTTCGTGTTGGCATAGCTGTCAACCCCTTATCAGTGCCCCTAGATTGTTACAGATCGATTCAAACCTTTATTGGTCACCCCCTGCCCTTATAAACATCAACGTTTAGCCAACGAGGTCCCGTTGCCAAGGGAGAAACGCAAACAGATGGACGAAACAATGTGTGCCCGTATTGAAACGGCTGTGCACCCAATAACCTTCGTTGAAAAATACTTGAAACCACTGCGACCCAGAACCAGCAAGAACAACAACCTCAGAACATTCGTGATTAAGCGGGTGACGAGTTGAAGAACTTTGCCCCAGTACAGCTAGAGGCGCCGGCCATAAATGACGTCGCGCGATTTTGGACGATTTTTGCCACCCCCCCCCAAAAAAAAAATATAAAACATGCTTCAAATCTCTTTAAACTATTATCATTGTAGCGCGTATTTAATGTGGCGCTGCACTCTGATGTTGTAGGTGAAAACATTTATTAAAAAGTCTATTTAATTAAGTAGAACGTTTTGATTTAAAGCTTTCGTGACTGCAGGGATCCATCTTATTGGTTCTTTCGGTAAAGTCACGTAGAATGGAAATAAAATAAAACATAATAAAATAACATTTTATTAAAAAATCAAATAAAGTAAATAATAAAACATAATAAAATTTTATTGAAAATTAAATGTTATTGCTTTATTTTTATTATTTTATTTCCATTCTACGTGACTTTACCGAAATAACCAAGATAAGTAGAACGTGTTGTCTATATTTAAAGTTGCGAATTTTGATGTGACGTCACATTTCTCAACTCCCCACCGCCCCTCGTCACACATCGTCACAAATGTCTGACCCCCACGTGACGTATCAATGGCTGTTATTTTAAACATTTCTGGGCAATTCCCACTGAGATTAAGGACTCTCTTACAAATCCAGGTTAATTGAAAACGCAAAAGTACATACAGCAATCCAATACAATCATGATTTCATTTTTTTTTTCATTTATTTTATTGATTTTTTTCACCTACGTGACTTTACCGAAAAAAACCAAAGACTATCTTATTTGTCGTTTGAGCATCTTAACACCTCCTGTTTGATTGCCCTGAAAAGGGTCAAACCCCTCTTTAATACCCCCCCCACACATTGACCCCACGACACCCACACCAATCTGTCCAGAAGGCGACAACGTCGCCGACACGTTCACCTCCTCCTGGCAAACTTTCCCCAGTCCCAAGGCCTCCTCCTCCTCCTGCTGCTGCTGCTGCCCGAGCGAGTCGCCTGTTAGGACGACTCAAGCGGCTTCATTAAACCCCTAACCCGCAGCTTCGCGGTGTCCACAGTCATCCCGTGAACCACCCACCCCCACCCCCCAGTGCGTAACCTTTCGCCAAGACGACGGTGGAGTCGTCAGTGTTGATGTCACAGAGGATGCCCTCGTAGCGGATGCCCGCCATGGAGAGCAAGCTCATCCTGACGCCCATGCAGGCCGCCCAAGTGGCCATGGTCGCCGGCTCTGGCTACGGGCGACGAGAGGGGCTGGTGGGGCCGCCTTGGTGGGGCCGGGCAGGAGGAGGGGGGGGAGGGGGGAACTTGGCCCGGATCGTGAGACGACGACGATGATGATGATGGTGTTGGTGGTGGTGTTGATGATGGTGATGATGGTGGTGTTGTTGATGGTGGTGTTGATGGTGGTGGTGTTGATGGTGGTGGTGTTGTTGATGGTGGTGGTGTTGATGATGTTGGTGGTGTTGATGATGATGGTCTTGTTGATGGTGGTGGTGTTGATGGTGGTGGTGTTGATGGTGGTGGTGTTGATGGTGGTGTTGATGATGGTGGTGTTGATGATGATGGTGGTGTTTATGATGATGGTGTTATTGTTGATGGTGATGTTGATGGTGTTGATGATGATGATGGTGTTGTTGATGATGGTGATGATGGTGTTAATGATGGTGGTGTTTATGATGGTGTTGTTGTTGATGGTGATGTTGATGATGATGGTGGTGTTGATGATGTTGATGATGATGGTGTTGATGATGATGGTGTTGATGATGATGGTGATGTTGATGATGATGGTGGTGTTGATGATGTTGATGATGATGGTGTTGATGATGATGGTGTTGATGATGATGGTGATGTTGATGATGGTGTTGATGATGATGATGGTGGTGTTGTTGATGATGGTGATGATGGTGATGATGGTGGTGTTTATGATGATGATGATGGTGTTGTTGTTGATGATGATGGTGGTGTTGATGATGTTGATGATGATGGTGTTGATGAGGATGGTGTTGATGATGATGGTGATGTTGATGATGATGGTGGTGTTGTTGATGATGATGATGGTGTTGATGATGATGGCAACAACTCACGGCGTATCCCCCACGTGTTCACGGACACGCCACTGGCACTGCAATGCACTCTGGGTAGCGCCACGTGGGCGGGATTGTGGGGGGAGGGGGATTTGTTTCTCTTCCGCTCAACGTCGTGGGTTTTTTGCTTTGTGTTTCATTTTAGTAATTTTTAATTTAATTTTTATTTTCTATCTACGTGACTTTACCGAAAGAACCAGGAATGTGAACTGCATGAAATATAAAGCAGGTCACGTGCATGCTTCTCGACCAATAGAAATACGCGGCGTTTTTTTAAACCGAGGGGCATTTCCCCACCCCGCCCACCCTGCCCCCCGTCCACCCCGCCCCTTACACCCCCACCCCGCCCCCTTACACCCCGCCCCCTTGCACCGCCCCGCCCTCTTCCACCCCGCCCCGCCTCCTTCCACCACGCCCCCTTCAAACCCCGCCCCTCCTCCACCCACGTCTCTCCGTGACGGTTTGAAGGCCCAGTTCAGTTTTCAGTTTATTTTAGCCCTGTGAGCGATTCGGCTCTTGAATCGGGTGCAACCACAACAAACAAAAAAAACAAAAACACGAACAAGAAAAACATCTTAAAGTGACTATGTGACTGTGCAAACAGAAAATCCATGAAAAAAACAGCAAAATATTCCTGAAAATTAGCCGTACACCAACGCTGTGTGCAAAAAATCCCAGTGGGATGCAAGTCAAACAACAACCACAACAACTTAGATTAAGGCCATCAGTTTAACTCCGTACTACAACAAAACAAACATGTCCAAACCTAAAAACGTTTTCCAAATCACCAAAAAATAAAGCCATAATTGCAGCGTAACAGTGATCACAGGGACTGTGACCGAATTTTTACAATTAACTACATAAATAACATGTAACACCAAATCCTAGAGCCATAGTTGGCTGCATGAGTTACTCCACAACAACAGATGCATCGGTCTGAGTATCAAATTACTCAATGTACCTTTAAGATCAGCACGCTAAATCAAAATACAGATAATACTTTGGAGCGTCATCCGGAGCGAAACATTTTATTTTATGTTACGCCAATGAATAGCAGTGGCAGCTAGGGGTGTACAACTCCTCGAGAGCAGTTTTGAGAGAAGATCTCATTGGTAGCGATTCAAGTTGCAGTTTATTGGCAATAGCATTCCAGACTCTGGGGGCATCAATAGCAAAGGCCCTTCCTACGGCAATAGGGAATGTGAAGCTGGTAAATGAGCGAAGACCTGAGGTCAAATTTGTTATTTGAAATAGAGTGGAGATCCAGCAGGTAGTCTGTGGATTTTTTTGTAAGTACATCGTGAATAAATAAGATCTGGTGCACAAGCCGTCGAACATTAAGAGACGTTAAGTTTGACCCAATGTAGAGATCACAGTGGTGAGTCCTATATGTGCAGTTCAATGTAAATTTTAAGGCCGAGTGATAGATGGAATCAAGCTTCTTCAGTACAGTACTTGGGGCTGATTTATACACGATGTCACAGTAGTCAAGTAGAGGCAGTATGGTAGCTTTTATCAATTCCAAACGGAACATTGGGGGGAAGCAGTGCTTGTGTCGATACAGAAAACCAATTTTTATTTGTGTCTTTTTACCAATATAATCAATGTGATCTTCAAAATTCAGTTTTGAATCCAGGATGACCCCAAGATACTTATAGATCTTGACTTGCTCTATTTTATAATTATTTAAGGAATGTAATTGGGGAAACATGACTTCCTGCTTTAGTCCTGGTGAGAAGCATAGCACCTTGGTTTTGTAGGTATTCAGGACTAGTTTAAGAGCAACTAGCTGATGTTGTAGTTTGTTGAAATCACCCTGTAGCTTAGCAATCACGTCATCCGGAGAGTGGCCAGCAGTAATCACTATTGTGTCATCTGCAAAAAGATTTACCCTGGAATGATCCAGGTCAGTGCCCAAGTCATTGAGATAAAGAGAGAAGAAAAGGGGGCCGAGGATGGAACCCTGTGGAACCCCTTTTGTTATCTTAACACTGTTTGACCTCCAACCATCTGTGAATACAGTTTGGGTGCGAGAAAAGAGGTAATTTTGTAACCATTTTACTGTGTTTTCGGAAAAACCGAGGAACTTAATTTACTAAGCAGGGTGTTGTGGTCTACTGTATCAAAAGCTTTGGACAGGTCTAGAAAAAGACAGGTACAGTACTGCTTATTATCAAGGCTACTGTAAATGTGATTCAGAGAGTCTAATGCAGCAGATGTGGTGCTGTATTTTTTTCCGAACCCAGATTGTTTTAGATGTAGTAGATTGTTGGTGGACAGGAAACTGCTAATTTGGTAGGTCAATAATTTTTCAAAAATTTTCATCAACGGGGACAAAATTGAGATAGGTCAGTAGTTATTTGGATCATCTTTAGGGCCCCCTTTGTGAAGTGGACGGACATAGGAATGTTTCCATTCTAGAGGAACTGATGCTTCTTTGATGGACAGGTTGAAAATATGGGCTATAGGTTTGTATATTAGGTGACCAACAGTTAGTAGAGCAAAGACGGGAATACTATCTGCTCCGGAAGAGGAAGACCCTTTGAGGTAAGACAGTTGTTTCAGAACATTACTTTCGTGGATTGTCTGGAAACTAAATTCGTTTAATGTTTGGACAGGGGTGTAGGAATTTGCATGAGCAGAGGTGACTCCCAATACATTATAAAAAAAGATTACCAGCTTCAGAAAAATGAAGGTTAAAATTGTCAACTATTTTTTTGGGATCTGAAAAATATTCCCCATTTCGGTTAAGCTCAACGGGCAGATTGTCTGTTTTGGATGCCTTTTCGATATATTTGTTTTCAAGAAAATCCTGGCATTTCCATGTGATTCCAGGAGAGTGGAGAAAAAGTAGGCATTTTTTGCATGCCGTATTTTTTGACGCATCTATTCCTTAAAATCCTGTATTCTAGCCAGTCATTGACCAAATTACTTTTCTCAGCACATGCCCAAGCCTTGTCCCTAGTTTTCATTAGCTTTGTAATCAAATGATCAAACCATGGTGGGCGGTTGCATTTAGTTTTAAATCTAACCAACGGAGCATGCTTGTTAAGAATTTGGAGAAACGTGTACCTGAAAGTCTCCCAAGCCGTAATCAGGTTGGGGATATCACAGACCTTGTCAATATCCGAGTGAAGCACATCATTAGCAAATGCCTGAGTGCTGAAGTGTCTCATAGAGTGCTTTTCAACCAATTTAGGGGGGCTTTGGGTCTGGCTGATGATCTCACTCCAAAAATGAAGGAGTGATCACTAAGGTTATTACCCAGAACACCAGTCAGTGTGAAATTGTGAGGGGCATATGTCAATAGGACGTCAAGCAGAGTTGACTGTCCCGAATATTTTAGGTTGGGTCTTGTGGGGACATTTATTAATTGAAACAGATTAAATTCATCTGCAAAATGTGTGGCCACGGCCGGCGGGTTTAGCCAATTCCAATTTAGATCACCCACTAAAACTATTTCACCTTTAGGGAGGCGCCCAAAAAGCTCTCTCAGTGCAGACGCAGCTTCAACATCCTTCCCACTAGGCGGTCGATAGCAGCACACTACCAATATCTGTTGATTATTTGGGAGCGTTATTTTGAGAGGGAGACCTTCAAAGCAACATTTTTTAAACAAGGAGTGAGCTAGTGAACAAGCTCCTCAGCCGCCACCATTTCAGTCTCCGACCGCCAGCACTTCCTCTGCGTCTTCGCCATCAACAACTCCAAGTCCTTCGAGGACATCCACCAGTACAGGTGGGTCGGTGTGTGTGTGTCGGACTTAACGCATCCACAAGTACAGGTGTGTGTGTGTCGGACTTAGTGCATCCACAAGTACAGGTGGGTCGGTGTGTGAGTGTGTCGGACTTAGTGAATCCACCAGTACAGGTGTGTGTGTGTCGGACTCAGTGCATCCACAAGTACAGGTGTGTGTGTCGGACTTAGTGCATCCACAAGTACAGGTGTGTGTGTGTCGGACTAAGTGCATCCACAAGTACAGGTGTGTGTGTGTGTGTCGGACTTAGTGCATCCACAAGTACAGGTGTGTGTGTGTCAGACTTAGTGCATCCACAAGTACAGGTGTGTGTGTGTGTCGGACTTAGTGCACCCACCAGTACAGGTGGGTCGGTGTGTGTGTCGGACTTAACGCATCCACAAGTACAGGTGTGTGTGTGTCGGACTTAGTGCATCCACCAGAACAGTGGGTCGGTGTGTGTGTGTGTGTCGGACTTAGTGCATCCACCAGTACAGATGGGTCGGTGTGTGTGTCGGACTTAGTGCATCCACAAGTACAGGTGTGTGTTTGTGTGTCGGACTTAGTGCATCCACAAGTACAGGGGTGTGTGTGTGTGTCGGCTTAGTGCATCCACAAATACACGTGGGTGTGTGTGTGTCGGCGGTGGGTGGCTTACTGCAGCTACCATATCATGCGTCTTGTGCTGGAAGAAATAAAGCCTCCAGTTAAATTTTTGACTTGTTACACTGGTCTACAGCCAAAATGCTTTCGAGAAATAAACATGTAGTCCAACTTTACTAATTCTGTGTCACTGAGCTGTCCGCTTGACACTGATGTTCCGGTGTGTCTGTTCCACCTGAAGAAGGAGACTTGTGTTGCCTCCGAAACGTCGTGATTTAATTGTTTTCTTTTGTTTTATTTTATTTTACCTCCGTGACTCCACCGTACAAATTGATTCTCATTGTTTCGTGAGGAGTCGACTCCTTTTTAATCGCATTAAGAATCGACTCCCATTGACTTGCACAGGGAATCGGATTGTAGATTGTATTAGAAATCGATTGCTCATTGAATTGCATGAGGAATCGACTTAGCGTCTGAATCAATTCCTTGTCGACTTGTGTTTGGAACCGGTTCGTGGTGTGGAGTTGGATCCGGGTCTGGGGGGTTCAGCATCGCCTGGTGAGTTTACACTCAACACTCACCACTACTCACCACTAGTACACTCACCACTAGTACACTCACCACTACTCACCACTAGTACACTCGCCACTAGTACACTCACCACTAGTACACTCACCACTACGCACCACTAGTACACTCACCACTACTCACCACTAGTACACTCACCACTACTCACCACTAGTACACTCACCACTAGTACACTCACCACTTACCACTACTCACCACTTACCACTAGTACACTCACCACTAGTACACTCACCACTTGTACACTCACCACTTACCACTACTCACCACTCACCACTAGTACACTCACCACTACTCACCACTCACCACTAGTACACTCACCACTAGTACACCCACCACTCACCACTAGTACACTCACCACTAGTACACTCACCACTAGTACACTCACCACTACTCACTAGTACACTCACCACTACTCACCACTAGTACACTCACCACTCACCACTACTCACCACTCACCACTAGTACACTCACCACTAGTACACTCACCACTCACCACTAGTACACTCACCACTAGTACACCCACCACTCACCACTAGTACACTCACCACTAGTACACTCACCACTAGTACACTCACCACTACTCACCACTACTCACCACTAGTACACTCACCACTAGTACACTCACCACTCACCACTAGTACACTCACCACTACTCACCACTAGTACACTCACCACTAGTACACTCACCACTCACCACTAGTACACTCACCACTAGTACACTAACCACTACTCAACACTCACCACTAGTACACTCACCACTACTCACCACTACTCACCACTAGTACACTCACCACTAGTACACTCACCACTACTCACCACTACTCACCACTCACCACTAGTACACTCACCACTAATACACTCACCACTAGTACACTCACCACTAGTACACTCACCACTCACCACTAGTACACTCACCACTAGCACACTCACCACTCCCCCACTAGTACACTCACCACTACTCACCACTAGTACACTCACCACTAGTACACTCACCACTAGTACACTCACCACTACTCACCACTCACCACTACTCACCACTCACCACTAGTACACTCACCACTACTCACCACTAGTACACTCACCACTACTCACCACTCACCACTACTCACCACTCACCACTAGTACACTCACCACTCACCACTAGTACACTCACCACTAGTACACTCACCACTACTCACCACTACTCAACACTCACCACTAGTACACTCACCACTAGTACACTCACCACTAGTACACCCACCACTCACCACTAGTACACTCACCACTCATCACTAGTACACTCACCACTAGTACACTCACCACTAGTACACCCACCACTCACCACTACTCACCACTAGTACACTCACCACTAGTACACTCACCACTCACCACTACTCACTACTAGTACACTCACCACTAGTACACTCACCACTCACCACTAGTACACTCACCACTCACCACTGCTCACCACTCACCACTACTCACCACTAGTACACTCACCACTAGTACACTCACCACTCACCACTACTCACCACTCACCACTACTCACCACTAGTACACTCACCACTCACCACTACTCACCACTCACCACTACTCACCACTAGTACACTCACCACTAGTACACTCACCACTACTCACCACTAGTACACTCACCACTAGTACACTCACCACTAGTACACCCACCACTCACCACTACTCACCACTAGTACACTCACCATTAGTACACTCACCACTCACCACTAGTACACTCACCACTCACCACTACTCACCACTCACCACTACTCACCACTAGTACACTCACCACTCACCACTACTCACCACTCACCACTACTCACCACTAGTACACTCACCACTAGTACACTCACCACTCACCACTACTCACCACTCACCACTACTCACCACTAGTACACTCACCAATCACCACTAGTACACTCACCACTCACCACTAGTACACTCACCACTCACCACTACTCACCACTCACCACTACTCACCACTAGTACACTCACCATTAGTACACTCACCACTCACCACTACTCACCACTCACCACTACTCACCACTAGTACACTCACCACTAGTACACTCACCACTACTCACCACTAGTACACTCACCACTAGTACACTCACCACTAGTACACTCACCACTAGTACACTCACCACTCACCACTAGTACACTCACCACTCACCACTACTCACCACTACTCACCACTAGTACACTCACTACTCACCACTACTCACCACTCACCACTATTCACCACTAGTACACTCACCACTAGTACACTCACCACTCACCACTACTCACCACTCACCACTAGTACACCGTTGTGTCTGTTCCACCTGAAGAAGGAGACTTGTGTTGCCTCCAAAACGTCGTGATTTAATTGTTTTCTTTTATTTTGTTTTATTTTACCTCCGTGACGCCACCGTATAAATTGATTCTCAACATTGTTTCGTGAGGAGTCGACTCCTTTTTAAACGCATTAAGAATCGACTCCTATTGACTTGCACGGGGAATCGGATTGAAGAGTTGTATTAGAATTCGATTGCTCATTGAATTGCATGAGGAATCGACTTAGAGTCTGAATCAATACCTTGTCGACTTGTGTTTGGAACCGGTTCGTCGTGTGGAGTTGGATCCGGGTTTGGGGGGTTCAGCATCGCCTGGTGAGTTTACACTCAACACTCACCACTACTCACCACTAGTACACTCACCACTAGTACACTCACCACTACTCACCACTCACCACTAGTACACTCACCACTACTCACCACTAGTACACTCACCACTCACCACTACTCACCACTAGTACACTCACCACTAGTACACTCACCACTCACCACTAGTACACTCACCACTCACCACTACTCACCACTACTCACCACTAGTACACTCACCACTAGTACACTCACCACTAGTACACTCACCACTCACCACTAGTACACTCACCACTACTCACCACTAGTACACTCACCACTAGTACACTCACCACTACTCACCACTAGTACACTCACCACTACTCATCACTCACCACTAGTACACTCACCACTAGTACACTCACCACTACTCTCCACTCACCACTACCCACCACTAGTACACTCACCACTAGTACACTCAACACTCACCACTACTCACCACTCACCACTAGTACACTCACCACTACTCACCACTACTCACCACTCACCACTAGTACACTCACCACTAATACATTCACCACTACTCACCACTAGTACACTCACCACTAGTACACTCACCACTAGTACACTCACCACTACTCACCACTCACCACTACTCACCACTCACCACTACTCACCACTAGTACACTCACCACTACTCACCACTAGTACACTCACCACTCACCACTAGTACACTCACCACTAGTACACTCACCACTACTCAAAACTCACCACTACTCACCACTCACCACTAGTACACTCACCACTACTCACCACTAGTACACTCACCACTCACCACTACTCACCACTAGTACACTCACCACTAGTATACTCACCACTAGTACACCCACCACTCACCACTACTCACCACTCACCACTAGTACACTCACCACTAGTACACTCACCACTCACCACTACTCACCACTAGTACACTCACCACTAGTACTCTCACCACTCACCACTACTCACCACTAGTACACTTACCACTAGTACACTCACCACTCACCACTAGTACACTCACCACTAGTACACTCACCACTCACCACTAGTACACTCACCACTAGTACACTCACCACTAGTACACTCACCACTCACCACTACTCACCACTAGTACACCCACCACTCACCACTAGTACACTGACCACTAGTACACTCACCACTCACCACTACTCACCACTAGTACACTCACCACTCACCACTAGTACACTCACCACTACTCACCACTAGTACACTCACCACTCACCACTAGTACACTCACCACTAGTACACTCACCACTCCCCCACTCCCCCTCCCTCCCCCCCAGGACGAGGACTTTGTCACCACCATGGCCAACGCGGCCTCCCTGTCTCACGCTCTGCGCCCTGACCCTTCTGCTGTCCCTGCTGCTGTTGCTGCCCCTGCTGTCCCTGCTGCTGCTGCCCCTGCTGTCCCTGCTGCCCCCGCTGTCCCTGCTGCCCCTGTTGCTGCCCCTGCTGTCCCTGCTGCTGCTGCCCCTGCTGCTGCTGTCCCTGCTGTCCCTGCTGTCCCTGCTGCCCCTGCTGCTGTCCCTGCTGCTGCTGCTGCCCCTGCTGCCCCCGCTGTCCCTGCTGTTGCTGTCCCTGCTGCTGCTGTCCCTGCTGTCCCTGCTGCTGTCCCTGCTGCTGCTGCCCCTGCTGTTGCTGCCCCTGCTGCTGCTGTCCCTGCTGCTGCTGCCCCTGCCGCCGCTGCCCCTGCTGCCCCTGCCGCCGCTGCCCCTGCTGTCCCTGCTGCTGCTCCTGCTGCTGTCCCTGCTGCTACTGCCGCACTGCCGCTTGGCTCCCCGCTGTGCCGCTGGTGGCTCGGCTTCCTGGGCGCTCTCAGACGCTGCTGCTGCTGCTGCACCACCACCAACACCACCGCCGCTGGCTGTGGTGTTGGTGGTGGTGTTGGTGGTGGTGTTATTGGTGGTGGTGTTGGTGGCGTTGGTGGTGGTGGTGTTGTCGGTGGTGGTGTTGGTGGCGGTGGTGGTGTTGGTGGTGGTGGGGGTGGTGGTGTTGGTGGTGGTGGCGGTGGTGGTGGTGTTGGTGGGGGTGGTGGCCGTGGTGGCAGTGGTGGTTGCGAGCAACCCGAGGAGTGGGCGGTGGCAGTGGTGAGGGCGGCTGGGACGCCGCGCTCACTCCTCACGCTGCTCACTGACCGTGAGGACGACGACCAGGTGAGACCACGGGTGGGGCGCACAAGGATATGTGTCTGTGTGTGTGTAGGTCGACTCAGCCTCAAATGAGTACCTGGAGGGATGTGTAAACATCGCCGCTACGGAGACAAAGGCGGCCGGGCATAGTGCTGGCCACCCACCCCCTCGTGTGCTGTGCCGGCCTTTAAAGGCGCTCGCTAACAGCACTTGCCCCTACAGTCTGTTAAGGCTATACGGGGTATCTTTGTCTGTGCGCAGCACGGGCTAGAGAAGAGATGGAGTGACGTGGTACAAGAAGACGTGGAGCTGAGTCGACTTCCCGATGACTGGTACCAGCGGTGTAAAAATCGGCCTCTGTGGAGGAGGCTCGTGAAGGACGCTACTGGGCAGTTGGAGGCAGTCGCCCTTCAACAACAACGGAGGGCGGAGGAGCGACGCTCAGAACAACGAGCGGAGCGCCGGGTGGCTAAAGCACAGCAGGTTGGCACAGGAGGGGGCACAGGCGGTGCATCAGCCAGTCATCTCAGTCAGTCGACCCGTGGCACCTGGGTCTGTCCCTTGACCTTCTGCCAGCGGGCGTTCGACACTTCACGTGGCCTCAAGGTGCACATAGCCTGGCACAAGCGTCGTGGTGACATCACCGCCACTTGGTGGCGTATGGCGGTTGTTGTTTGTGCATCTCCTCATCTCCCCGTGCCCCCACAGGTGCGTGCATATGCATGTGAGGTGTTGCAAGTCCTCAGCTCCAACCATGTTGGCGCATTGGCCCTCTGCAACAATGGAGGCATCGCGGCCTTCGCCAGCCTGCTGGGACGCACTCACAACCCTCACACCCTGGAGAAGATCACCGGTAGCAACCCACCCACACTCACCACCCACTCTCGCCACTCACACTCACCACTCACCACCCACTCTCGCCACCCACACTCACCACCCACGCTCACCACCCACACTCACCACCCACACTCACCACCCATGCTCGCCACGCTCGTCACGCTCACCACTCTCACCACGCTCACTACTCTCACCAGGCTCACCACTCTCACCAGGCTCACCACTCTCGCCATGCTCACCACCCACACTCACCACTCACACTCACCACCCACCCACCCTCGCCACCCCTACCCCAGGCACGCTGTGGAACCTGTCGTGCCACGAGCCTCTGAGGGCTGCGCTGGTGGAGCTCTGCCTCCCGGCGCTGGTGGAGCTCGTGCTGGTGCCAGAGAGCGGCTGGAGGAGCAACGTTGGAGACAAACCCTCCTCACCGTCCTCACCCAGCTCGCCCGTCTCACCCTCCTCACTCAGCTCGCCCGCCTCGCCTTCCGCGGCGTTCTGCAACGCCCTGGCGTGCCTGCGGTAAGGCGCGCCGAGACAGACGTGACGGGGACGTTGCGGTGGACGCGACGGGAATGTCGTGGTTGACGTGACGGGGACGTCAGGGTTCACGTCACGGCGGTGACGTTGCAGGGAGTTGAGCTTGGCAGACCCGGACAGGCGGCTGAGCATGCGGCAGTGCGAGGGGCTGGTGGACTGCGTGCTGCACTTCATCCGCTCGGCACTCAAAGGGCACAACATCGAGACTCAGGTGACCCCCACACCAAGATGGGTAGTGGTAAAGTAGTGGTTAGCGCTACGAACCCGGCGACCCGGGTTCAATTCCCGCTCGTGGCCAACACCGGTGAAGATTATCTGAAATGGTCCTGGGCCTCCCCTAGGTGTACTCAGCCTCAATTGAGTACCTGGTGTGGTGTGTAAACATCGCCACTGAGCAGACAAAGGTGGTCGGGCGTTGTGCTTGCCACCAACCCCCTCGTGTGCCGTTCCGGTCTCTTCATAGGTGCTCGCTAACAGCACTTGCCCCTACAGTCTGTTGAGGCTATATGGAGGGTCTTTGTTTATGTATGTGTATGTATGTACACGTGTGTGGATGTATGTGTATGTGTATGTATGTCCGTGTGTGTGTATTGTCCGGCAAAAACAACCCCCTACCTCCTCGAGGTGCCGGACGGCAAAATTGTGGTGGGCAGTGCCGTGGGGGGAGGGCCAATTTAGATTGGCCTTTCCCTTCATGGCATTTGTTACCACCACAATGGCCAAAAGGGGGCTTTGGACCGGTGCGAGGGACTGGTAACCCCTCCACTTTCAATTAACTACCACTAAAATACGAGGTAATGCATTTATTAAGTTTGTGCCGGAGGCACCAGGGGTACGGGCGTCTATGACGTCTCCTGGCCAAACCCCATTTGGCGGAGCGAGGAGATTGAATCTTTATCCTCGGGGCTTCTTCAGAAACAACAAAAAGCCTCTACGGATGGCCACGTGGAATGTTCGAACGCTCATTGCGGAGGAGAGGCTTCCATTCTTTTGTTGGGAGCTGGACCGGTACCGCCTGCATCTCTATGGTATTCAGGAGGTCCAGGGGACCGGCTCTGGCTCCTGCCACCATGAGGGGTGGACAGTCCTTTACTCGGGGCAGGAGACTGCCAAACAACAGGGAATGGCTCTTCTTCTGAACAAAAGAATGAAGGGGGCGTGGGAGTGTGGCGGTCAGGTGTGGGATGCTGTAATCCCCAGGCTACTTTGGGCTCGCCTTCCCATCAACCAGAGGCAAGGAGTGGTGGTCGTGGTTATGTATGCCCCCACTGAAGACGAACATCTGGAAGGATGCAGGCAAGGCCGATGAGTCAGATGGCTTCTATGACCTCCTGTCAAAGATACTGGCTAAAGTGGCCCCTCGGGATAGAGTCATCTTGTTGGGTGACTTCAATGCCCGAGTTGGTCATGATGCTAGCACCTGGTCTGGAGTGATTGGAGGGCATGGGCCAGATCAGCTCAATAACAACGGTAAGAGGCTGATAGATTTTTGTGCAGCCCATGGGCTTGTAATTACCAACACGCTGTTCCGGCATCGGCACATCCACACAACATCATGGATGCATGCCAGGTCCAAGTGTAACGAGTTCAACTGAGTCGCAGACGTTGTCTTGGGAGCAACACTTTATTCAGAAACTCAACGTAACATAACACAACCTACACTTGGGTGTTGAATGCTCATCTAGCCACGCTACGGCAGAACTAGACACGGTTCGCTATCCCGGCCCAGACCACAAGCTGGGTCCCGGACCACGTGGCTAGAGGCTTCTTCAACCCGACGTGGATCTTCATCACCAGTAACACGAAGAACCCCGAGCCCCTCCCGGGGCCCCCGTTATATCGGCCTGGGCTGGGGTTGGCTCCGCCCCTCGCCCCGCCCACCTTCCAGATCTCTCCGGCTCTTTCTGAAGGCTCCCCAAGAGCTCTGCTATACCACGTGACCGCCCAGCGGCCCCCGTCCACCGGAGGCCCCCCTCCAATATCATCCGGTTACGTGTCGGCAGGCCAACCAGCGTATCATGCCCCAACGTAACCCTGGCTGGCTGACACTCCCTCTCGCTCCCTCACCGGGAGCCCGCACCGCACACCGCACATGGTGCCTCCACGCTGCACAGCGCTCACCCAAGCCCCGTGAGGGCTGGTACTTCGCCCAGTAAGCGGACTACACATAATGCCAAGACATTATCCGCTGCGGTTTCGTAAGCCCGGCACCACACAGTGACAATCACAGTCACTACACAAGCAAGACCATCTGCTGGACTACATTGTGATGGAACAGTGGATGCGGGCCCATGTCCTTGACACCAGGAGCTGATCTGCCCACTGACCATCGACTTGGCATCTTTAAGATGTGCCTGCCATTCTTCCACTCCGGTGGTGGGTGTACACCCAGGACCCCATTCAAACCCATAGTGGCATGGTCTCAGCTAGCTGATTAAAATTTCAAGCGAGAATTTAATCATCGCTTGCAGCTGGGGTTGGCATCATCCCAAACCTCCTCATGTCGAGGGGAAATGGGCGAGGTTTAGGACTGTGGCTTATGCAGCTGCAATGGCTTCTTTGGGTACACGGTCCAGACCTCCTCAGAGACCCTGGCTGACAAAGGAGGTGTTCAGGCTGGCTGAGAAAAAGCGACAGGCCCACTCTCATCATCTACAACATCCCATGTCAGAGAATGAGGAGGCTTACCGAAGCCTTCGCTCGGAGGTTCGTAGAGCCGTGAGGCGCCTTAAGGATGGTTGGTGGTTGCAGGTTGCTGAGCAGATGGAGTCTGCCCCAATGGCCTGTGATCACAAATTCCTATTTAACTCCATCAAAAAAGTAACCTGCAGCGCCACACCTATTACCATCATTAGGAGAAAGAACGGTGATCCAATCTCCGACCCCCAGGAACAGGTTTGCAGATTTGCTGAGCATTTTTGGGAGGTCCTGGGGGAGGGGAAATCACCCAACCTGGAAAACATCGTGGCACAAAGTGAGGATGACCCTGCTGAGGCTGCGGTGCCTCATAGAAGAGGAAGTCACCCCCTGTGAGTGGCTGGCTGAGGTGCCATCTGTTGAAGAAGTACTGAAGGCGATCCGGAGTCTGAGACCAGGAAAGGCACTGGGTAGAGATGATCTCCCAAGCAAAATGCTGAGGGAGGATGGCATTTGAGCACAGACTGCCCTATATGACATCATAACAGCAGTCTGGACCACTGGACGGGTTCCGCAGGATTGGAAGGATGCCCTGGTGGTCCCCCTCTTTAAGAAGGGGGAACGCACGGACTGTAACAACTACAGGGGCATCTCATGCCTCAGTGTGCCGGGAAAGGTCCTGGCAAGGATTATTCAACATCGCCTTGTCAGGCACGCTGAGGCGAGGCTTGCAGAGCCCCATTGCGGTTTCAGGAAAGGGCGGTCCTGCAAAGATGCCATATTTTCTATCGGTCTGCTACAGCAGAAGTGTAGGAAATTCCACATCTCCGCTTTTTTGACCTGCTCAAGGCCTATGATACCATCAGTAGGCCTGGGCTCTGGGTTGTTCTTAGTGCTTTCGGAGTCCCTAACGCTCTGCTTATGATCATTAAGGAACTTCATGATGGTGAGCGGGCCAGGGTAGAACTTCGTGGCCGGGGTGCGACAGTGATGTCCTCTGGCTCCCACATTATTTAACATCTATTTTGACCACGTAGTTCGTGAAGCCTTCAATAGCTGTACCGGGGGAATCTCCATTTGGTACAGATATAAGGGAGGCTGATCGATGCCCAGGTGCAGTCAAGGGATGGCTCCCTATTGCTCAACCACGCTATGTATGCCGATGATTTGGTAATTGCTGCTCATTCAGAGGAGGAATTGGAGATGCTGGCTGCTGAGACTGGAGCGTGCCACTAAGAGATGGGGCCTTACCATCACCCCCACCAAAACTAAGCACCTGCCTGGGTATTTTGTACCATCGGACACTCCACCCCCACAACTCCCAATCGGTGATGGGGCAGTTGTGGAGAGAGTGGAGAGATTCCCATATTTATTTTTTACCTACGTGACTTCACCGAATAGAACCAAAGAGTATGAGTTTCCCATACCTGGGCAGTGTGCTTATGACCGGCTCCAGTTTAACAGCAGAGGTCTCACTCCGAATCAGTCGAGCAGCAATATCTTTTCATCGGTTGCGTGACGCTGTGTGGAAGCTACCTGGTCTATCGCTCCGCACTAAGCTTCAGGTCTTCTCGGCCACGGTCATTCCCTCCCTTCTCTACGCTTGCGAAACGTGGACCCCCCTAATGGAACATCTTCACCGGTTAGAAACAGTTAGGCTGGCCTGCCTACGATCCATCCTGGGTTTAACCAGACTAGATTGTGTGAGGAGCTCACAAATCCTTGAAAGATCTGAGCAAGGTCCCATCGGTGAGCTCCTCCGGCGGGCAAGGCTGCGATGGCTGGGTCATGTAGCCCGCATGCCCAGCCACCGCATGCCGAAACAGCTTTTGTTCGGCCGGATCGAGGGGACTAAACGGGCGCGGCACGGGCTAGAGAAGAGATGGAGTGATGTGGTACAGAAGGACGTGGAGCTGAGTGGACTTGTCGATGACTGGTACCAGCGGTGTCAAGGTTGGTATCTGTGGAGGAGGCTCGTGAAGGACGCTACTGGGCAGTTGGAGGTAGTCGCCCTCCAACAACAACGGAGGGCGGAGGAGCGACGCTCAGAACAACGAGCGGAGCGCCGGGTGGCTAAAGCACAGCAGGTTGGCACAGTAGGGGGCACAGGTGGTGCATCAGCCAGTCATCTCAGTCAGTCGACCCGTGGCACCTGGGTCTGCCCCGTGACCTCCTGCCAGCGGGCGTTCGACACTTCACGTGGCCTCAGGGTGCACATAGCCTGGCACAAGCGTCGTGGTGACGTCACCGCCACTTAGTGGCGAATGGCGGTTGTTGTTGTTGTTGTTGTCTGTGTGTGTGTGTGTGTGTCTGTGTGTGTGTCTGTGTGTGTGTGTGTCTGTGTGTGTCTGTGTGTGTCTGTGTGTCTGTGTGTGTCTGTGTGTGTCTGTGTGTGTGTATGTCTGTGTGTGTGTCTGTGTGTGTGTGTCTGTGTGTGTGTGTCATGATACTGGAACCTGGTCTGGAGTGATTGGAGGGCATGGGCCAGATCAGCTCAATAACAACGGTAGGAGGCTGCTAGATTTTTGTGCAGCCCATGGGCTTGTAATTACCAACACGCTGTTCCGGCATCGGCGCATCCACACAACATCATGGATGCATGCCGGGTCCAAGCAAGAACATCTGCTGGACTACATAGTGACGGACCAGCGGATGCGAGCCTATGTCCTTGACACCAGGACCTACCGTGGAGCTCATCTGCCCTCTGACCATCGACTAGTCATCTGTAAGATGCGCCTGCCATTCTTCCACTCCGGTGGTGGGTGTACACCCAGGACCCCATTCCGACCTAAAGTGGCCTGGTCTCAGTTATCTGATGAAAGTTGCAAGCGAGAATTTCATCATCGCTTGCGGCTGGGATTGGCATCGTCCCCGACTCCTCCTGATGTCGAGGGTAAATGGGCGAGGTTTAGGACTGTGACTCATGCAGCTGCAATGGCTGCTTTGGGTACGCGGTCCAGACCTCCACAGAGACCCTGGCTGACAGAGGAGGTGTTCAGGATGGTTGAGAAAAAGTGACAGGCCCACTGTCATCGGCTACAGAATCCCACGTCAGAGAATGAGGAGGCTTACCGCAGCCTTCGCTCGGAGGTTCGGAGAGCCGTGAGGCGCTGCAAGGATGGGTGGTGGTCGCGGGTTGCTGAGGAGATGGAGTCTGCCTCAGTGGCCCGTGATCACAAATCTCTATTTAACTCCATAAAAAAAGTAACCTGCAGCGCCACACCTATTACCATCATTAGGGGAAAAAACGGTGATCCAATCTCCGACCCCCAGGAACAGGTTTGCAGATTTGCTGAGCATTTCTGTGAGGTCCTGGGGGAGGGAAAATCCCTCAGCCAGGAAAAAATCGTGGCACAAAGTGAGGATGACCCTGCTGAGGTTGTGGTGCCTCAAATATTGGAAGAAGTCACCCCCCGTGAGTGGCTGGCTGAGGTGCCATCTGTTGAGGAAGTACTGAAGGCGATCCGAAGTCTGAGACCAGGAAAGGCAGCGGGCAGAGATGATTTCCCAAGCGAAATGCTGAGGGAGGGTGGCGTTTGTGCACAGACTGCCCTATATGACATCATAACAACGGTCTGGGCCGCTGGACGGGTTCCACAGGATTGGAAGGATGCCCTGGTCGTCCCCCTCTTTAAGAAGGGGGACCGCACAGACTGTAACAACTACAGGGGCATCTCACTCCTCAGTGTGCCGGGAAAGGTCCTGGCAAGGATTATTCAGCATCGCCTTGCCAGGCATGCTGAGGAGAGGCTTGTGGAGCCCCAATGCGGTTTCAGGAAAGGGCGGTCCTGCACAGATACCATATTTTCTGTCCGTCTGCTACAGCAGAGGTGTAGGGAATTCCAACAAGACCTACATCTCTGCTTTATTGACCTGGTCAAGGCCTATGATACCATCAGTAGGCCTGGGCTCTGGGTTGTTCTTCGTGCTTTTGGAGTACCTGACCACGATCATTAAGGACCTTCATGATGGTGAGCGGGCCCGGGTAAAACTACGTGGCCGGGAGTCAGAGCCATTCCCTGTACACCTTGGGGTGCGACAGGGATGTCCTCTGGCTCCCACATTATATAACATCTATTTTGACCACGTAGTTCGTGTAGCCTTCAATAGCTGTACTGGAGGAATCTCCATATGGTACAGATATAATGGGAGGCTGATCGATGCCCGGGTGCGGTCAAGGGATGGCTCCTACAGACACTTACATACAGACACTTACATACAGACACTGAGACACTTACATACAGACACTTACATACAGACACTTACATACAGACACTGAGATATTCACATACAGACATTTACATACAAACACTTAACATACAGACACTTACATACAGACACTTACATACAGACACTTACTTAGACATTTACTTACAGACACTGAGACACGTAAATACAAACACTTACATACAGAAGCTTACATACAGACACTTACATACAGACATTGAGACACTTACATACAGACATTTACATACAGACACTGAGACACTTACATACAGACACTTACATACAGACACTTACAAACACACACTGACATACAGACGCTGAGACTTACATACAGACACTTACATACAGACACTTACATACAGACACTTACATAAAGACATTTACATACAGATACTGAGACACTTACATACAGACACTTACATACAGACACTTACATACACACACTTACATACACACACTTACATGCAGGCACTTACATACAGACACTTACATAGACACTTACATACAGACACTTACATACTGACACAAACAGACACTGAGACACTTACATACAGACACTTACATACAAACACTTACATACAGACACTTACATACAGACACTTACATACAGACACTGACATACAGACTCTTACATAAAGACACTTACATACAGACACTTAGACACTTACATACAGACACTTACATAAGACTCTTACATAAAGACACTTACATACAGACAATTACATACAGACACTTACATACAGACACTAAGACACTTACATACAGACACTTACATACAGACACTTACATACAGACACTGAGACACTTACATAGACACTTACATACAGACGCTTACATACACTTACATACAGACACTGAGACACTTACATACATACACTTACATACAGACACTTACATACAGACACTTACAAACAGACACTTACATACAGACACTGAGACACTTACATACAGACACTTCCATACAGACACTGAGACACTTACATACAGACACTTACATACAGAAACTTACATACAGACACTGAGACACTTACATACAGTCACTTACATACAGACACTGAGACACTTACATACAGACACTGAGACACTTACATACAGACACTTACATAAAGACACTGAGACACTTACATAGACACTTACATACAGACGCTTACATACAGACACTTACATACAGACCCTTACATACACACACTTAGACACTTACATACAGACACTTACATACAGACACTTATATACAGACACTTACATACAGACACTTACATACAGACACTTACTTAGACACTTACTTACAGACACTGAGACACTTAAATACAGACACTTACATACAGACACTTACATACAGACACTTACAAACACACACTGACATACAGACACTGAGACTTACATAGAGACACTTAAATATAAACACTTACATACAGACACTTACATACAGATACTGACACACTTACATACAGACACTTACATACAGACACTTACATACACACACTTACATACAGTCACTTACATACAGACACTTACATAGACACTTACATACAGACACTTACATACAGACACTTACATACAGACACTTACATACAGGCACTTTCATACAGACACTTACATAGACACTTACATACAGACACTTACATACTGACACTTACAAACAGACACTGAGACACTTACATACAGACACTTACATACAAACACTTACATACAGACACTTACATACAGACACTTACATACAGACACTTACATATAGACACTTACATACAGACCCTTACATACAGACACTTAGACACTTACATACAGACACTTACATACAGACTCTTACATAGAGACACTTACATACAGACACTTAGACACTTACATACAGACACTTACATACAGACTCTTACATAAAGACACTTACATACAGACACTGAGACACTTACATACAGACACTTACATACAGACACTTACATACAGACACTGAGATATTCACATACAGACACTTACATACAAACACTTAACATACAGACACTTACATACAGACACTTACATACAGACACTTACTTAGACACTTACTTACAGACACTGAGACACTTAAATACAGACACTTTCATACAGACACTTACATACAGACACTTACAAACACACACTGACATACAGACACTGAGACTTACATACAGACACTTACGTACAGACACTTACATACAGACACTTACATAAAGACATTTACATACAGATACTGAGACACTTACATACAGACACTTACATACAGACACTTACATACACACACTTACATACAGACACTTACATACAGACACTTACATACAGACACTTACATAGAGGCACTTACATACAGACACTTACATAGACACTTACATACAGACACTTACATACTGACACAAACAGACATTGAGACACTTACATACAGACACTTACATACAGACACTTACATACAGACACTTACATACAGACACTTACATACAGACCCTTACATACACACACTTAGACACTTACATACAGACACTTACATACAGACTCTTACATAAAGACACTTACATACAGACACTTAGACACTTACATACAGACACTTACATACAGACTCTTACATAAAGACACTTACACACAGACAATTACATACAGACACTTACATACAGACACTAAGACACTTACATACAGACACTTACATACAGACACTTACATACAGACACTGAGACACTTACATAGACACTTACATACAGACGCTTACATACACTTACATACAGACACTGAGACATTTACATACAGACACTTACATACAGACACTTACATACAGACACTTACATACAGACACTGAGACACTTACATACAGACACTTACATACAGACACTGAGACACTTACATAGTGCCACTACTTACAGACACTTACATACAGAAGCTTACATACAGACACTTACATACAGACACTGAGACACTTACATACAGACACTTACATACAGACACTGAGACACTTACATACAGACACTTACATACATGCACTTATATACACACACTTACATAAGACACTTACAAACAGGCACTTACATACAGACACTTACATACAGACACTTACAAACATACACTTACATACAGAAACTTACATACAGACACTTACATACAGATACTTACATACAGACACTTACAGACACTTACATACAGCCACTTACATACAGACACTTACATACAGACACTTGCATACAGACACTTACATACAGACACATACAGACACTTACATACAGACACTTACATACAGACACTAAGACACTTACATACAGACACTTACACACAGATATTTACATACAGATACTTACATATAGACACTTACATACAGACACTTACATACAGACACTGAGACACTTACATACAGACACTTACATACAGAAACTTACATACAGACACTGAGATACTTACATACAGACACTTACATACAGACACTTAACATACAGACACTTACATACAGACACTTACATACAGACACTTACATACAGACACTTACATACAGACACATACAGACACTTACATACAGACACTTACATACGGACACTTACATACAGCCACTTACATACAGCCACTTACATACAGACACTTACATACAGACACTTACATACAGACACTGAGACACTTACAAACAGACACTTACATACAGAAACTTACATACAGACACTGAGATACTTACATACAGACACTTACATACAGACACTTAACATACAGACACTTACATACAGACACTTACATACAGACACTTACATACAGACACTTACATACAGACACATACAGACACTTACATACAGACACTTACATACGGACACTTACATACAGCCACTTACATACAGACACTTACATACAGACACTTACATACAGACACATACAGACGCTGAGACACTTACATACAGACACTTACATACAGACACTTACATACAGACACTTACATACAGACACTAAGACACGAACATACAGACACTTACATACAGACACTTACATACAGATACTTACATATAGACACTTACATTCAGACACTTACATACAGACACTTACATACAGACCCTTACATACACACACTTAGACACTTACATACAGACACTTACATACAGACACTTATACACAGACACTTACATACAGACACTTACATACAGACACTTACTTAGACACTTACTTACAGACACTGAGACACTTAAATACAGACACTTACATACAGACACTTACATACAGACACTTACAAACACACACTGACATACAGACACTGAGACTTACATAGAGACACTTACATACAGACACTTACATACAGACACTTACAAACACACACTGACATACAGACACTGAGACTTACATAGAGACACTTACATACAGACACTTACTTAGACACTTACTTACAGACACTGAGACACTTAAATACAGACACTTTCATACAGACACTTACATACAGACACTTACAAACACACACTGACATACAGACACTGAGACTTACATACAGACACTTACGTACAGACACTTACATACAGACACTTACATAAAGACATTTACATACAGATACTGAGACACTTACATACAGACACTTACATACAGATATTTACATACACACACTTACATACAGACACTTACATACAGACACTTACATACAGACACTTACATAGAGGCACTTACATACAGACACTTACATAGACACTTACATACAGACACTTACATACTGACACAAACAGACATTGAGACACTTACATACAGACACTTACATACAAACACTTACATACAGACACTTACATACAGACACTTACATACAGACACTTACATACAGACCCTTACATACACACACTTAGACACTTACATACAGACACTTACATACAGACTCTTACATAAAGACACTTACATACAGACACTTAGACACTTACATACAGACACTTACATACAGACTCTTACATAAAGACACTTACACACAGACAATTACATACAGACACTTACATACAGACACTAAGCCACTTACATACAGACACTTACATACAGACACTTACATACAGACACTGAGACACTTACATAGACACTTACATACAGACGCTTACATACACTTACATACAGACACTGAGACATTTACATACAGACACTTACATACAGACACTTACATACAGACACTTACATACAGACACTGAGACACTTACATACAGACACTTACATACAGACACTGAGACACTTACATAGAGCCACTACTTACAGACACTTACATACAGAAGCTTACATACAGACACTTACATACAGACACTGAGACACTTACATACAGACACTTACATACAGAACTGAGACACTTACATACAGACACTTACATACATGCACTTATATACACACACTTACATAAGACACTTACAAACAGGCACTTACATACAGACACTTACATACAGACACTTACAAACATACACTTACATACAGAAACTTACATACAGACACTTACATACAGATACTTACATACAGACACTTACAGACACTTACATACAGCCACTTACATACAGACACTTACATACAGACACTTGCATACAGACACTTACATACAGACACATACAGACACTTACATACAGACACTTACATACAGACACTAAGACACTTACATACAGACACTTACACACAGACATTTACATACAGATACTTACATACAGACACTTACATACAGACACTTACATACAGACACTGAGACACTTACATACAGACACTTACATACAGAAACTTACATACAAACACTGAGATACTTACATACAGACACTTACATACAGACACTTAACATACAGACACTTACATACAGACACTTACATACAGACACTTACATACAGACACTTACATACAGACACATACAGACACTTACATACAGACACTTACATACGGACACTTACATACAGCCACTTACATACAGCCACTTACATACAGACACTTACATACAGACACTTACATACAGACACTGAGACACTTACAAACAGACACTTACATACAGAAACTTACATACAGACACTGAGATACTTACATACAGACACTTACATACAGACACTTAACATACAGACACTTACATACAGACACTTACATACAGACACTTACATACAGACACTTACATACAGACACATACAGACACTTACATACAGACACTTACATACGGACACTTACATACAGCCACTTACATACAGACACTTACATACAGACACTTACATACAGACACATACAGACGCTGAGACACTTACATACAGACACTTACATACAGACACTTACATACAGACACTTACATACAGACACTAAGACACGAACATACAGACACTTACATACAGACCCTTACATACAGATACTTACATACAGACACTTACATTCAGACACTTACATACAGACACTTACATACAGACACTTAGACACTTACATACAGACACTTACATACAGACACTTATATACAGACACTTACATACAGACACTTACATACAGACACTTACTTAGACACTTACTTACAGACACTGAGACACTTAAATACAGACACTTACATACAGACACTTACATACAGACACTTACAAACACACACTGACATACAGACACTGAGACTTACATAGAGACACTTACATACAGACACTTACATACACACACTTACATACAGTCACTTACATACAGACACTTACATACAGACACTTACATACAGACACTTACATACAGGCACTTACATACAGACACTTACATAGACACTTACATACAGACACTTACATACTGACACTTACAAACAGACACTGAGACACTTACATACAGACACTTACATACAGACACTTACATACAGACACTTACATACAGACACTTACATACAGACACTTACATATAGCCACTTACATACAGACACTTAGACACTGACACTTAGACACTTACATACAGACACTTACATACAGACTCTTACATAGAGACACTTACATACAGACACTTAGACACTTACATACAGACACTTACATACAGACTCTTACATAAAGACACTTACATACAGACAATTACATACAGACACTTACATACAGACACTGAGACACTTACATACAGACACTTACATACAGACACTGAGACACTTACATACAGACACTTACATACAGACACTGTGACACTGACATACAGACACTTACATAGACACTTACATACAGACACTTACATACAGACACTTACTTAGACACTTACTTACAGACACTGAGACACTTAAATACAGACACTTACATACAGACACTTACATACAGACACTTACAAACACACACTGACATACAGACACTGAGACTTACATAGAGACACTTACATACAGACACTTACATACACACACTTACATACAGTCACTTACATACAGACACTTACATACAGACACTTACATACAGACACTTACATACAGGCACTTACATACAGACACTTACATAGACACTTACATACAGACACTTACATACTGACACTTACAAACAGACACTGAGACACTTACATACAGACACTTACATACAAACACTTACATACAGACACTTACATACAGACACTTACATACAGACACTTACATATAGCCACTTACATACAGACCCTTAGACACTTACATACAGACACTTACATACAGACTCTTACATAGAGACACTTACATACAGACACTTAGACACTTACATACAGACACTTACATACAGACTCTTACATAAAGACACTTACATACAGACAATTACATACAGACACTTACATACAGACACTGAGACACTTACATACAGACACTTACATACACTTACATACAGACACTGAGACACTTACATACAGACACTTACATACAGACACTTACATACAGACACTGAGACACTTACATAGACACATACAGATGCTTACATACAGACACTTACATACAGACACTGAGACACTTACATACAGACACTTACATACAGACACTGTGACACTGACATACAGACACTTACATACATACACTTACATTGAGACACTTACATACAGACACTTACATACAGACACTGAGACACTTACATAGAGACATTACTTACAGACACTTACATACAGAAGCTTACATACAGACACTTACATACAGACACTGAGACACTTACATACAGACACTTACTTAGACACTTACTTACAGACACTGAGACACTTAAATACAGACACTTACATACAGATGCTTACATACAGACACTGAGATACTTACATACAGACACTTACATACAGACACTTAACATACAGACACTTACATACAGACACTTACATACAGACACTTACATACAGACACTTACATACAGACACATACAGACACTTACATACAGACACTTACATACGGACACTTACATACAGCCACTTACATACAGCCACTTACATACAGACACTTACATACAGACACTTACATACAGACACTGAGACACTTACAAACAGACACTTACATACAGAAACTTACATACAGACACTGAGATACTTACATACAGACACTTACATACAGACACTTAACATACAGACACTTACATACAGACACTTACATACAGACACTTACATACAGACACATACAGACACTTACATACAGACACATACAGACGCTGAGACACTTACATACAGACACTTACATACAGACACTTACATACAGACACTTACATACAGACACTAAGACACGTACATACAGACACTTACATACAGACACTTACATACAGATACTTACATACAGACACTTACATTCAGACACTTACATACAGACTCTTACATACAGACACTTACATACAGACCCTTACATACACACACTTAGACACTTACATACAGACACTTACATACAGACACTTATATACAGACACTTACATACAGACACTTACATACAGACACTTACTTAGACACTTACTTACAGACACTGAGACACTTAAATACAGACACTTACATACAGACACTTACATACAGACACTTACAAACACACACTGACATACAGACACTGAGACTTACATAGAGACACTTACATACAGACACTTACATACAGACACTTACATACAGATACTGACACACTTACATACAGACACTTACATACAGACACTTACATACACACACTTACATAGTCACTTACATACAGACACTTACATACAGACACTTACATACAGACACTTACATACAGGCACTTACATACAGACACTTACATAGACACTTACATACAGACACTTACATACTGACACTTACAAACAGACACTGAGACACTTACATACAGACACTTACATACAAACACTTACATACAGACACTTACATACAGACACTTACATACAGACACTTACATATAGACACTTACATACAGACCCTTACATACAGACACTTAGACACTTACATACAGACACTTACATACAGACTCTTACATAGAGACATTTACATACAGACACTTAGACACTTACATACAGACACTTACATACAGACTCTTACATAAAGACACTTACATACAGACAATTACATACAGACACTTACATACAGACACTGAGACACTTACATACAGACACTTACATACAGACACTTACATACAGACACTTAACATACAGACACTTACATACAGACACTTACATACAGACACTTACATACAGACACTTACATACAGACACATACAGACACTTACATACAGACACTTACATACGGACACTTACATACAGCCACTTACATACAGCCACTTACATACAGACACTTACATACAGACACTTACATACAGACACTGAGACACTTACAAACAGACACTTACATACAGAAACTTACATACAGACACTGAGATACTTACATACAGACACTTACATACAGACACTTAACATACAGACACTTACATACAGACACTTACATACAGACACTTACATACAGACACTTACATACAGACACATACAGACACTTACATACAGACACTTACATACGGACACTTACATACAGCCACTTACATACAGACACTTACATACAGACACTTACATACAGACACATACAGACGCTGAGACACTTACATACAGACACTTACATACAGACACTTACATACAGACACTTACATACAGACACTAAGACACGAACATACAGACACTTACATACAGACACTTACATACAGATACTTACATACAGACACTTACATTCAGACACTTACATACAGACACTTACATACAGACACTTAGACACTTACATACAGACACTTACATACAGACACTTATATACAGACACTTACATACAGACACTTACATACAGACACTTACTTAGACACTTACTTACAGACACTGAGACACTTAAATACAGACACTTACATACAGACACTTACATACAGACACTTACAAACACACACTGACATACAGACACTGAGACTTACATAGAGACACTTACATACAGACACTTACATACACACACTTACATACAGTCACTTACATACAGACACTTACATACAGACACTTACATACAGACACTTACATACAGGCACTTACATACAGACACTTACATAGACACTTACATACAGACACTTACATACTGACACTTACAAACAGACACTGAGACACTTACATACAGACACTTACATACAGACACTTACATACAGACACTTACATACAGACACTTACATACAGACACTTACATATAGCCACTTACATACAGACACTTAGACACTGACACTTAGACACTTACATACAGACACTTACATACAGACTCTTACATAGAGACACTTACATACAGACACTTAGACACTTACATACAGACACTTACATACAGACTCTTACATAAAGACACTTACATACAGACAATTACATACAGACACTTACATACAGACACTGAGACACTTACATACAGACACTTACATACAGACACTGAGACACTTACATACAGACACTTACATACAGACACTGTGACACTGACATACAGACACTTACATAGACACTTACATACAGACACTTACATACAGACACTTACTTAGACACTTACTTACAGACACTGAGACACTTAAATACAGACACTTACATACAGACACTTACATACAGACACTTACAAACACACACTGACATACAGACACTGAGACTTACATAGAGACACTTACATACAGACACTTACATACACACACTTACATACAGTCACTTACATACAGACACTTACATACAGACACTTACATACAGACACTTACATACAGGCACTTACATACAGACACTTACATAGACACTTACATACAGACACTTACATACTGACACTTACAAACAGACACTGAGACACTTACATACAGACACTTACATACAAACACTTACATACAGACACTTACATACAGACTCTTACATAAAGACACTTACATACAGACAATTACATACAGACACTTACATACAGACACTGAGACACTTACATACAGACACTTACATACACTTACATACAGACACTGAGACACTTACATACAGACACTTACATACAGACACTTACATACAGACACTGAGACACTTACATAGACACATACAGATGCTTACATACAGACACTTACATACAGACACTGAGACACTTACATACAGACACTTACATACAGACACTGTGACACTGACATACAGACACTTACATACATACACTTACATTGAGACACTTACATACAGACACTTACATACAGACACTGAGACACTTACATAGAGACATTACTTACAGACACTTACATACAGAAGCTTACATACAGACACTTACATACAGACACTGAGACACTTACATACAGACACTTACTTAGACACTTACTTACAGACACTGAGACACTTAAATACAGACACTTACATACAGATGCTTACATACAGACACTGAGATACTTACATACAGACACTTACATACAGACACTTAACATACAGACACTTACATACAGACACTTACATACAGACACTTACATACAGACACTTACATACAGACACATACAGACACTTACATACAGACACTTACATACGGACACTTACATACAGCCACTTACATACAGCCACTTACATACAGACACTGAGACACTTACATACAGACACTTACATACACTTACATACAGACACTGAGACACTTACATACAGACACTTACATACAGACACTTACATACAGACACTGAGACACTTACATAGACACATACAGATGCTTACATACAGACACTTACATACAGACACTGAGACACTTACATACAGACACTTACATACAGACACTGTGACACTGACATACAGACACTTACATACATACACTTACATTGAGACACTTACATACAGACACTTACATACAGACACTGAGACACTTACATAGAGACATTACTTACAGACACTTACATACAGAAGCTTACATACAGACACTTACATACAGACACTGAGACACTTACATACAGACACTTACTTAGACACTTACTTACAGACACTGAGACACTTAAATACAGACACTTACATACAGATGCTTACATACAGACACTGAGATACTTACATACAGACACTTACATACAGACACTTAACATACAGACACTTACATACAGACACTTACATACAGACACTTACATACAGACACTTACATACAGACACATACAGACACTTACATACAGACACTTACATACGGACACTTACATACAGCCACTTACATACAGCCACTTACATACAGACACTTACATACAGACACTTACATACAGACACTGAGACACTTACAAACAGACACTTACATACAGAAACTTACATACAGACACTGAGATACTTACATACAGACACTTACATACAGACACTTAACATACAGACACTTACATACAGACACTTACATACAGACAATTACATACAGACACATACAGACACTTACATACAGACACATACAGACGCTGAGACACTTACATACAGACACTTACATACAGACACTTACATACAGACACTTACATACAGACACTAAGACACGTACATACAGACACTTACATACAGACACTTACATACAGATACTTACATACAGACACTTACATTCACACACTTACATACAGACTCTTACATACAGACACTTACATACAGACCCTTACATACACACACTTAGACACTTACATACAGACACTTACATACAGACACTTATATACAGACACTTACATACAGACACTTACATACAGACACTTACTTAGACACTTACTTACAGACACTGAGACACTTAAATACAGACACTTACATACAGACACTTACATACAGACACTTACAAACACACACTGACATACAGACACTGAGACTTACATAGAGACACTTACATACAGACACTTACATACAGACACTTACATACAGATACTGACACACTTACATACAGACACTTACATACAGACACTTACATACACACACTTACATAGTCACTTACATACAGACACTTACATACAGACACTTACATACAGACACTTACATACAGGCACTTACATACAGACACTTACATAGACACTTACATACAGACACTTACATACTGACACTTACAAACAGACACTGAGACACTTACATACAGACACTTACATACAAACACTTACATACAGACACTTACATACAGACACTTACATACAGACACTTACATATAGACACTTACATACAGACCCTTACATACAGACACTTAGACACTTACATACAGACACTTACATACAGACTCTTACATAGAGACATTTACATACAGACACTTAGACACTTACATACAGACACTTACATACAGACTCTTACATAAAGACACTTACATACAGACAATTACATACAGACACTTACATACAGACACTGAGACACTTACATACAGACACTTACATACAGACACTTACATACAGACACTTACTTAGACACTTACATAGACACTTACATACAGATGCTTACATACACTTACATAGAGACACTGAGACACTTACATACAGACACTTACATACACTTACATACAGACACTGAGACACTTACATACAGACACTTACATACAGACACTTACATACAGACACTGAGACACTTACATAGACACATACAGATGCTTACATACAGACACTTACATACAGACACTGAGACACTTACATACAGACACTTACATACAGACACTTACAAACACACACTGACATACAGACACTGAGACTTACATAGAGACACTTACATACAGACACTTACTTAGACACTTACTTACAGACACTGAGACACTTAAATACAGACACTTTCATACAGACACTTACATACAGACACTTACAAACACACACTGACATACAGACACTGAGACTTACATACAGACACTTACGTACAGACACTTACATACAGACACTTACATACAACAACAACCGCCATTCGCCACTAAGTGGCGGTGACGTCACCACGACGCTTGTGCCAGGCTATGTGCACCCTGAGGCCACGTGAAGTGTCGAACGCCCGCTGGCAGGAGGTCACGGGGCAGACCCAGGTGCCACGGGTCGACTGACTGAGATGACTGGCTGATGCACCACCTGTGCCCCCTACTGTGCCAACCTGCTGTGCTTTAGCCACCCGGCGCTCCGCTCGCTGTTGTGAGCGTCGCTCCTCCGCCCTCCGTTGTTGTTGGAGGGCGACTGCCTCCAACTGCCCAGTAGCATCCTTCACGAGCCTCCTCCACAGAGGCCGATCTTGACACCGCTGGTACCAGTCATCGGCAAGTCCACTCAGCTCCACGTCCTCCTGTACCACATCACTCCATCTCTTCTCTAGCCCGTGCCGCGCCCGCTTAGCCCCCTCAATCCGGCCAAACAAAAGCTGTTTCGGCATGCGGTGGCTGGGCATGCGGGCTACATGACCCAGCCATCGCAGCCTTGCCTGCCGGAGGAGCTCACCGATGGGACCCTGCTCAGATCTTTCAAGGATGTGTGAGCTCCTCACACAATCCAGTTTGGTTAAACCCAGGATGGATCGTAGGCAGGTCAGCCTAAATGTTTCTAACCGGCGAAGATGTTCCATTTGGGGGGTCCACGTTTCGCAAGCGTAGAGAAGGGAGGGAATGACCGTGGCCGAGAAGACCTGAAGCTTAGTGCGGAGCGACAGACCAGGTAGCTTCCACACAGCGTTACGCAACCGATGAAAAGATATTGCCGCTCGACTGATTCGGAGTGAGACCTCTGCTGTTAAACTGGAGCCAGTCATAAGCACACTGCCCAGGTATGGGAAACTCTCCACTCTCTCCACAACTGCCCCATCACCGATTGGGAGTTGTGGGGGTGGAGTGTCCGATGGTACAAAATACCCAGGCAGGTGCTTAGTTTTGGTGGGGCTGATGGTAAGGCCCCACCTCTTAGTGGCACGCTCCAGTCTCAGCAGCAGCGTCTCCAACTCCTCCTCTGACTGAGCAGCTATTACCAAGTCATCAGCATACATAACGTGGTTGAGCAATAGGGAGCCATCCCTTGACCGCACCCGGGCATCGATTAGCCTCCCATTATATCTGTACCATATGGAGATTCCCCCGGTACAGCTATTGAAGGCTTCACGAACTACGTGGTCAAAATAGATGTTAAATAATGTGGGAGCCAGAGGACATCCCTGTCGCACCCCAAGGTGTACAGGGAATGGCTCTGACTCCCGGCCACGTAGTTTTACCCGGGCCCGCTCACCATCATGAAGGTCCTTAATGATCGTGAGCAGAGGGTCAGGTACTCCAAAAGCACGAAGAACGACCCAGAGCCCAGGCCTACTGATGGTATCATAGGCCTTGACCAGGTCAATAAAGCAGAGATGTAGGTCTTGTTGGAATTCCCTACACCTCTGCTGTAGCAGACGGACAGAAAATATGGCATCTGTGCAGGACCGCCCTTTCCTGAAACCGCATTGGGGCTCCGCAAGCCTCTCCTCAGCGTGCCTGGCAAGGCGATGCTGAATAATCCTTGCCAGGACCTTTCCCGGCACACTGAGGAGTGAGATGCCCCTGTAGTTGTTACAGTCTGTGCGGTCCCCCTTCTTAAAAAGGGGGACCACCAGGGCATCCTTCCAATCCTGCGGAACCCGTCCAGTGGTCCAGACTGTTGTTATGATGTCATATAGGGCAGTCTGTGCACAAACGCCACCCTCCCTCAGCATTTCGCTTGGGAGATCATCTCTGCCCGCTGCCTTTCCTGGTCTCAGACTCCGGATCGCCTTCAATACTTCCTCAGCAGATGGCACCTCAGCCAGCCACTCACAGGGGGTGACTTCATCCAATATTTGAGGCACCGCAGCCTCAGCAGGGTCATCCTCACTTTGTGCCACGATGTTTTCCTGGCTGTGGGATTTTCCCTCCCCCAGGACCTCACAGAAATGCTCAGCAAATCTGCGAACCTGTTCCTGGGGGTCGGAAATTGGATCACCGTTTTTTCCCCTAATGATGGTAATAGGTGTGGCGCTGCAGGTTACATACAGACACTTACATACACACACTTACATACAGACACTTACATACAGACACTTACATACAGACACTTACATAGAGGCACTTACATACAGACACTTACATAGACACTTACATACAGACACTTACATACTGACACAAACAGACATTGAGACACTTACATACAGACACTTACATACAAACACTTACATACAGACACTTACATACAGACACTTACATACAGACACTTACATACAGACCCTTACATACACACACTTAGACACTTACATACAGACACTTACATACAGACTCTTACATAAAGACACTTACATACAGACACTTAGACACTTACATACAGACACTTACATACAGACTCTTACATAAAGACACTTACACACAGACAATTACATACAGACACTTACATACAGACACTAAGCCACTTACATACAGACACTTACATACAGACACTTACATACAGACACTGAGACACTTACTTAGACACTTACATACAGACGCTTACATACACTTACATACAGACACTGAGACATTTACATACAGACACTTACATACAGACACTTACATACAGACACTTACATACAGACACTGAGACACTTACATACAGACACTTACATACAGACACTGAGACACTTACATAGAGCCACTACTTACAGACACTTACATACAGAAGCTTACATACAGACACTTACATACAGACACTGAGACACTTACATACAGACACTTACATACAGACACTGAGACACTTACATACAGACACTTACATACATGCACTTATATACACACACTTACATAAGACACTTACAAACAGGCACTTACATACAGACACTTACATACAGACACTTACAAACATACACTTACATACAGAAACTTACATACAGACACTTACATACAGATACTTACATACAGACACTTACAGACACTTACATACAGCCACTTACATACAGACACTTACATACAGACACTTGCATACAGACACTTACATACAGACACATACAGACACTTACATACAGACACTTACATACAGACACTAAGACACTTACATACAGACACTTACACACAGACATTTACATACAGATACTTACATACAGACACTTACATACAGACACTTACATACAGACACTGAGACACTTACATACAGACACTTACATACAGAAACTTACATACAAACACTGAGATACTTACATACAGACACTTACATACAGACACTTAACATACAGACACTTACATACAGACACTTACATACAGACACTTACATACAGACACTTACATACAGACACATACAGACACTTACATACAGACACTTACATACGGACACTTACATACAGCCACTTACATACAGCCACTTACATACAGACACTTACATACAGACACTTACATACAGACACTGAGACACTTACAAACAGACACTTACATACAGAAACTTACATACAGACACTGAGATACTTACATACAGACACTTACATACAGACACTTAACATACAGACACTTACATACAGACACTTACATACAGACACTTACATACAGACACTTACATACAGACACATACAGACACTTACATACAGACACTTACATACGGACACTTACATACAGCCACTTACATACAGACACTTACATACAGACACTTACATACAGACACATACAGACGCTGAGACACTTACATACAGACACTTACATACAGACACTTACATACAGACACTAAGACACGAACATACAGACACTTACATACAGACACTTACATACAGATACTTACATACAGACACTTACATTCAGACACTTACATACAGACACTTACATACAGACACTTAGACACTTACATACAGACACTTACATACAGACACTTATATACAGACACTTACATACAGACACTTACATACAGACACTTACTTAGACACTTACTTACAGACACTGAGACACTTAAATACAGACACTTACATACAGACACTTACATACAGACACTTACAAACACACACTGACATACAGACACTGAGACTTACATAGAGACACTTACATACAGACACTTACATACACACACTTACATACAGTCACTTACATACAGACACTTACATACAGACACTTACATACAGACACTTACATACAGGCACTTACATACAGACACTTACATAGACACTTACATACAGACACTTACATACTGACACTTACAAACAGACACTGAGACACTTACATACAGACACTTACATACAAACACTTACATACAGACACTTACATACAGACACTTACATACAGACACTTACATATAGCCACTTACATACAGACACTTAGACACTGACACTTAGACACTTACATACAGACACTTACATACAGACTCTTACGTAGAGACACTTACATACAGACACTTAGACACTTACATACAGACACTTACATACAGACTCTTACATAAAGACACTTACATACAGACAATTACATACAGACACTTACATACAGACACTGAGACACTTACATACAGACACTTACATACAGACACTGAGACACTTACATACAGACACTTACATACAGACACTGTGACACTGACATACAGACACTTACATAGACACTTACATACAGACACTTACATACTGACACTTACAAACAGACACTGAGACACTTACATACAGACACTTACATACAAACACTTACATACAGACACTTACATACAGACACTTACATACAGACACTTACATATAGCCACTTACATACAGACCCTTAGACACTTACATACAGACACTTACATACAGACTCTTACATAGAGACACTTACATACAGACACTTAGACACTTACATACAGACACTTACATACAGACTCTTACATAAAGACACTTACATACAGACAATTACATACAGACACTTACATACAGACACTGAGACACTTACATACAGACACTTACATACACTTACATACAGACACTGAGACACTTACATACAGACACTTACATACAGACACTTACATACAGACACTGAGACACTTACATAGACACATACAGATGCTTACATACAGACACTTACATACAGACACTGAGACACTTACATACAGACACTTACATACAGACACTGTGACACTGACATACAGACACTTACATACATACACTTACATTGAGACACTTACATACAGACACTTACATACAGACACTGAGACACTTACATAGAGACATTACTTACAGACACTTACATACAGAAGCTTACATACAGACACTTACATACAGACACTGAGACACTTACATACAGACACTTACTTAGACACTTACTTACAGACACTGAGACACTTAAATACAGACACTTACATACAGATGCTTACATACACACACTGAGATACTTACATACAGACACTTACATACAGACACTTAACATACAGACACTTACATACAGACACTTACATACAGACACTTACATACAGACACTTACATACAGACACATACAGACACTTACATACAGACACTTACATACGGACACTTACATACAGCCACTTACATACAGCCACTTACATACAGACACTTACATACAGACACTTACATACAGACACTGAGACACTTACAAACAGACACTTACATACAGACACTTAACATACAGACACTTACATACAGACACTTACATACAGACACTTACATACAGACACATACAGACACTTACATACAGACACATACAGACGCTGAGACACTTACATACAGACACTTACATACAGACACTTACATACAGACACTTACATACAGACACTAAGACACGTACATACAGACACTTACATACAGACACTTACATACAGATACTTACATACAGACACTTACATTCAGACACTTACATACAGACTCTTACATACAGACACTTACATACAGACCCTTACATACACACACTTAGACACTTACATACAGACACTTACATACAGACACTTATATACAGACACTTACATACAGACACTTACATACAGACACTTACTTAGACACTTACTTACAGACACTGAGACACTTAAATACAGACACTTACATACAGACACTTACATACAGACACTTACAAACACACACTGACATACAGACACTGAGACTTACATAGAGACACTTACATACAGACACTTACATACAGACACTTACATACAGATACTGACACACTTACATACAGACACTTACATACAGACACTTACATACACACACTTACATAGTCACTTACATACAGACACTTACATACAGACACTTACATACAGACACTTACATACAGGCACTTACATACAGACACTTACATAGACACTTACATACAGACACTTACATACTGACACTTACAAACAGACACTGAGACACTTACATACAGACACTTACATACAAACACTTACATACAGACACTTACATACAGACACTTACATACAGACACTTACATATAGACACTTACATACAGACCCTTACATACAGACACTTAGACACTTACATACAGACACTTACATACAGACTCTTACATAGAGACATTTACATACAGACACTTAGACACTTACATACAGACACTTACATACAGACTCTTACATAAAGACACTTACATACAGACAATTACATACAGACACTTACATACAGACACTGAGACACTTACATACAGACACTTACATACAGACACTTACATACAGACACTTACTTAGACACTTACATAGACACTTACATACAGATGCTTACATACACTTACATAGAGACACTGAGACACTTACATACAGACACTTACATACACTTACATACAGACACTGAGACACTTACATACAGACACTTACATACAGACACTTACATACAGACACTGAGACACTTACATAGACACATACAGATGCTTACATACAGACACTTACATACAGACACTGAGACACTTACATACAGACACTTACATACAGACACTTACAAACACACACTGACATACAGACACTGAGACTTACATAGAGACACTTACATACAGACACTTACTTAGACACTTACTTACAGACACTGAGACACTTAAATACAGACACTTTCATACAGACACTTACATACAGACACTTACAAACACACACTGACATACAGACACTGAGACTTACATACAGACACTTACGTACAGACACTTACATACAGACACTTACATACAGACACTTACATACACACACTTACATACAGACACTTACATACAGACACTTACATACAGACACTTACATAGAGGCACTTACATACAGACACTTACATAGACACTTACATACAGACACTTACATACTGACACAAACAGACATTGAGACACTTACATACAGACACTTACATACAAACACTTACATACAGACACTTACATACAGACACTTACATACAGACACTTACATACAGACCCTTACATACACACACTTAGACACTTACATACAGACACTTACATACAGACTCTTACATAAAGACACTTACATACAGACACTTAGACACTTACATACAGACACTTACATACAGACTCTTACATAAAGACACTTACACACAGACAATTACATACAGACACTTACATACAGACACTAAGCCACTTACATACAGACACTTACATACAGACACTTACATACAGACACTGAGACACTTACATAGACACTTACATACAGACGCTTACATACACTTACATACAGACACTGAGACATTTACATACAGACACTTACATACAGACACTTACATACAGACACTTACATACAGACACTGAGACACTTACATACAGACACTTACATACAGACACTGAGACACTTACATAGAGCCACTACTTACAGACACTTACATACAGAAGCTTACATACAGACACTTACATACAGACACTGAGACACTTACATACAGACACTTACATACAGACACTGAGACACTTACATACAGACACTTACATACATGCACTTATATACACACACTTACATAAGACACTTACAAACAGGCACTTACATACAGACACTTACATACAGACACTTACAAACATACACTTACATACAGAAACTTACATACAGACACTTACATACAGATACTTACATACAGACACTTACAGACACTTACATACAGCCACTTACATACAGACACTTACATACAGACACTTGCATACAGACACTTACATACAGACACATACAGACACTTACATACAGACACTTACATACAGACACTAAGACACTTACATACAGACACTTACACACAGACATTTACATACAGATACTTACATACAGACACTTACATACAGACACTTACATACAGATACTGAGACACTTACATACAGACACTTACATACAGAAACTTACATACAAACACTGAGATACTTACATACAGACACTTACATACAGACACTTAACATACAGACACTTACATACAGACACTTACATACAGACACTTACATACAGACACTTACATACAGACACATACAGACACTTACATACAGACACTTACATACGGACACTTACATACAGCCACTTACATACAGCCACTTACATACAGACACTTACATACAGACACTTACATACAGACACTGAGACACTTACAAACAGACACTTACATACAGAAACTTACATACAGACACTGAGATACTTACATACAGACACTTACATACAGACACTTAACATACAGACACTTACATACAGACACTTACATACAGACACTTACATACAAACACTTACATACAGACACATACAGACACTTACATACAGACACTTACATACGGACACTTACATACAGCCACTTACATACAGACACTTACATACAGACACTTACATACAGACACATACAGACGCTGAGACACTTACATACAGACACTTACATACAGACACTTACATACAGACACTTACATACAGACACTAAGACACGAACATACAGACACTTACATACAGACACTTACATACAGATACTTACATACAGACACTTACATTCAGACACTTACATACAGACACTTACATACAGACACTTAGACACTTACATACAGACACTTACATACAGACACTTATATACAGACACTTACATACAGACACTTACATACAGACACTTACTTAGACACTTACTTACAGACACTGAGACACTTAAATACAGACACTTACATACAGACACTTACATACAGACACTTACAAACACACACTGACATACAGACACTGAGACTTACATAGAGACACTTACATACAGACACTTACATACACACACTTACATACAGTCACTTACATACAGACACTTACATACAGACACTTACATACAGGCACTTACATACAGACACTTACATACAGACACTTACATAGACACTTACATACAGACACTTACATACTGACACTTACAAACAGACACTGAGACACTTACATACAGACACTTACATACAAACACTTACATACAGACACTTACATACAGACACTTACATACAGACACTTACATATAGCCACTTACATACAGACACTTAGACACTGACACTTAGACACTTACATACAGACACTTACATACAGACTCTTACATAAAGACACTTACATACAGACAATTACATACAGACACTTACATACAGACACTGAGACACTTACATACAGACACTTACATACAGACACTGAGACACTTACATACAGACACTTACATACAGACACTGTGACACTGACATACAGACACTTACATAGACACTTACATACAGACACTTACATACTGACACTTACAAACAGACACTGAGACACTTACATACAGACACTTACATACAAACACTTACATACAGACACTTACATACAGACACTTACATACAGACACTTACATATAGCCACTTACATACAGACCCTTAGACACTTACATACAGACACTTACATACAGACTCTTACATAGAGACACTTACATACAGACACTTAGACACTTACATACAGACACTTACATACAGACTCTTACATAAAGACACTTACATACAGACAATTACATACAGACACTTACATACAGACACTGAGACACTTACATACAGACACTTACATACACTTACATACAGACACTGAGACACTTACATACAGACACTTACATACAGACACTTACATACAGACACTGAGACACTTACATAGACACATACAGATGCTTACATACAGACACTTACATACAGACACTGAGACACTTACATACAGACACTTACATACAGACACTGTGACACTGACATACAGACACTTACATACATACACTTACATTGAGACACTTACATACAGACACTTACATACAGACACTGAGACACTTACATAGAGACATTACTTACAGACACTTACATACAGAAGCTTACATACAGACACTTACATACAGACACTGAGACACTTACATACAGACACTTACTTAGACACTTACTTACAGACACTGAGACACTTAAATACAGACACTTACATACAGATGCTTACATACAGACACTGAGATACTTACATACAGACACTTACATACAGACACTTAACATACAGACACTTACATACAGACACTTACATACAGACACTTACATACAGACACTTACATACAGACACATACAGACACTTACATACAGACACTTACATACGGACACTTACATACAGCCACTTACATACAGCCACTTACATACAGACACTTACATACAGACACTTACATACAGACACTGAGACACTTACAAACAGACACTTACATACAGAAACTTACATACAGACACTGAGATACTTACATACAGACACTTACATACAGACACTTAACATACAGACACTTACATACAGACACTTACATACAGACACTTACATACAGACACATACAGACACTTACATACAGACACATACAGACGCTGAGACACTTACATACAGACACTTACATACAGACACTTACATACAGACACTTACATACAGACACTAAGACACGTACATACAGACACTTACATACAGACACTTACATACAGATACTTACATACAGACACTTACATTCAGACACTTACATACAGACTCTTACATACAGACACTTACATACAGACCCTTACATACACACACTTAGACACTTACATACAGACACTTACATACAGACACTTATATACAGACACTTACATACAGACACTTACATACAGACACTTACTTAGACACTTACTTACAGACACTGAGACACTTAAATACAGACACTTACATACAGACACTTACAAACACACACTGACATACAGACACTGAGACTTACATAGAGACACTTACATACAGACACTTACATACAGACACTTACATACAGATACTGACACACTTACATACAGACACTTACATACAGACACTTACATACACACACTTACATAGTCACTTACATACAGACACTTACATACAGACACTTACATACAGGCACTTACATACAGACACTTACATAGACACTTACATACAGACACTTACATACTGACACTTACAAACAGACACTGAGACACTTACATACAGACACTTACATACAAACACTTACATACAGACACTTACATACAGACACTTACATACAGACACTTACATATAGACACTTACATACAGACCCTTACATACAGACACTTAGACACTTACATACAGACACTTACATACAGACTCTTACATAGAGACATTTACATACAGACACTTAGACACTTACATACAGACACTTACATACAGACTCTTACATAAAGACACTTACATACAGACAATTACATACAGACACTTACATACAGACACTGAGACACTTACATACAGACACTTACATACAGACACTTACATACAGACACTTACTTAGACACTTACATAGACACTTACATACAGATGCTTACATACACTTACATAGAGACACTGAGACACTTACATACAGACACTTACATACACTTACATACAGACACTGAGACACTTACATACAGACACTTACATACAGACACTTACATACAGACACTGAGACACTTACATAGACACATACAGATGCTTACATACAGACACTTACATACAGACACTGAGACACTTACATACAGACACTTACATACAGACACTGTGACACTGACATACAGACACTTACATACATACACTTACATTGAGACACTTACATACAGACACTTACATACTGACACTTACAAACAGACACTGAGACACTTACATACAGACACTTACATACAAACACTTACATACAGACACTTACATACAGACACTTACATACAGACACTTACATATAGACACTTACATACAGACCCTTACATACAGACACTTAGACACTTACATACAGACACTTACATACAGACTCTTACATAGAGACATTTACATACAGACACTTAGACACTTACATACAGACACTTACATACAGACTCTTACATAAAGACACTTACATACAGACAATTACATACGGACACTTACATACAGACACTGAGACACTTACATACAGACACTTACATACAGACACTTACATACAGACACTTACTTAGACACTTACATAGACACTTACATACAGATGCTTACATACACTTACATAGAGACACTGAGACACTTACATACAGACACTTACATACACTTACATACAGACACTGAGACACTTACATACAGACACTTACATACAGACACTTACATACAGACACTGAGACACTTACATAGACACATACAGATGCTTACATACAGACACTTACATACAGACACTGAGACACTTACATACATACACTTACATACAGACACTTACAAACACACACTGACATACAGACACTGAGACTTACATAGAGACACTTACATACAGACACTTACTTAGACACTTACTTACAGACACTGAGACACTTAAATACAGACACTTTCATACAGACACTTACATACAGACACTTACAAACACACACTGACATACAGACACTGAGACTTACATACAGACACTTACGTACAGACACTTACATACAGACACTTACATACAGACACTTACATACACACACTTACATACAGACACTTACATACAGACACTTACATACAGACACTTACATAGAGGCACTTACATACAGACACTTACATAGACACTTACATACAGACACTTACATACTGACACAAACAGACATTGAGACACTTACATACAGACACTTACATACAAACACTTACATACAGACACTTACATACAGACACTTACATACAGACACTTACATACAGACCCTTACATACACACACTTAGACACTTACATACAGACACTTACATACAGACTCTTACATAAAGACACTTACATACAGACACTTAGACGCTTACATACAGACACTTACATACAGACTCTTACATAAAGACACTTACACACAGACAATTACATACAGACACTTACATACAGACACTAAGCCACTTACATACAGACACTTACATACAGACACTTACATACAGACACTGAGACACTTACATAGACACTTACATACAGACGCTTACATACACTTACATACAGACACTGAGACATTTACATACAGACACTTACATACAGACACTTACATACAGACACTTACATACAGACACTGAGACACTTACATACAGACACTTACATACAGACACTGAGACACTTACATAGAGCCACTACTTACAGACACTTACATACAGAAGCTTACATACAGACACTTACATACAGACACTGAGACACTTACATACAGACACTTACATACAGACACTGAGACACTTACATACAGACACTTACATACATGCACTTATATACACACACTTACATAAGACACTTACAAACAGGCACTTACATACAGACACTTACATACAGACACTTACAAACATACACTTACATACAGAAACTTACATACAGACACTTACATACAGATACTTACATACAGACACTTACAGACACTTACATACAGCCACTTACATACAGACACTTACATACAGACACTTGCATACAGACACTTACATACAGACACATACAGACACTTACATACAGACACTTACATACAGACACTAAGACACTTACATACAGACACTTACACACAGACATTTACATACAGATACTTACATACAGACACTTACATACAGACACTTACATACAGATACTGAGACACTTACATACAGACACTTACATACAGAAACTTACATACAAACACTGAGATACTTACATACAGACACTTACATACAGACACTTAACATACAGACACTTACATACAGACACTTACATACAGACACTTACATACAGACACTTACATACAGACACATACAGACACTTACATACAGACACTTACATACGGACACTTACATACAGCCACTTACATACAGCCACTTACATACAGACACTTACATACAGACACTTACATACAGACACTGAGACACTTACAAACAGACACTTACATACAGAAACTTACATACAGACACTGAGATACTTACATACAGACACTTACATACAGACACTTAACATACAGACACTTACATACAGACACTTACATACAGACACTTACATACAGACACTTACATACAGACACATACAGACACTTACATACAGACACTTACATACGGACACTTACATACAGCCACTTACATACAGACACTTACATACAGACACTTACATACAGACACATACAGACGCTGAGACACTTACATACAGACACTTACATACAGACACTTACATACAGACACTTACATACAGACACTAAGACACGAACATACAGACACTTACATACAGACACTTACATACAGATACTTACATACAGACACTTACATTCAGACACTTACATACAGACACTTACATACAGACACTTAGACACTTACATACAGACACTTACATACAGACACTTATATACAGACACTTACATACAGACACTTACATACAGACACTTACTTAGACACTTACTTACAGACACTGAGACACTTAAATACAGACACTTACATACAGACACTTACATACAGACACTTACAAACACACACTGACATACAGACACTGAGACTTACATAGAGACACTTACATACAGACACTTACATACACACACTTACATACAGTCACTTACATACAGACACTTACATACAGACACTTACATACAGGCACTTACATACAGACACTTACATACAGACACTTACATAGACACTTACATACAGACACTTACATACTGACACTTACAAACAGACACTGAGACACTTACATACAGACACTTACATACAAACACTTACATACAGACACTTACATACAGACACTTACATACAGACACTTACATATAGCCACTTACATACAGACACTTAGACACTGACACTTAGACACTTACATACAGACACTTACATACAGACTCTTACATAGAGACACTTACATACAGACACTTAGACACTTACATACAGACACTTACATACAGACTCTTACATAAAGACACTTACATACAGACAATTACATACAGACACTTACATACAGACACTGAGACACTTACATACAGACACTTACATACAGACACTGAGACACTTACATACAGACACTTACATACAGACACTGTGACACTGACATACAGACACTTACATAGACACTTACATACAGACACTTACATACTGACACTTACAAACAGACACTGAGACACTTACATACAGACACTTACATACAAACACTTACATACAGACACTTACATACAGACACTTACATACAGACACTTACATATAGCCACTTACATACAGACCCTTAGACACTTACATACAGACACTTACATACAGACTCTTACATAAAGACACTTACATACAGACAATTACATACAGACACTTACATACAGACACTGAGACACTTACATACAGACACTTACATACACTTACATACAGACACTGAGACACTTACATACAGACACTTACATACAGACACTTACATACAGACACTGAGACACTTACATAGACACATACAGATGCTTACATACAGACACTTACATACAGACACTGAGACACTTACATACAGACACTTACATACAGACACTGTGACACTGACATACAGACACTTACATACATACACTTACATTGAGACACTTACATACAGACACTTACATACAGACACTGAGACACTTACATAGAGACATTACTTACAGACACTTACATACAGAAGCTTACATACAGACACTTACATACAGACACTGAGACACTTACATACAGACACTTACTTAGACACTTACTTACAGACACTGAGACACTTAAATACAGACACTTACATACAGATGCTTACATACAGACACTGAGATACTTACATACAGACACTTACATACAGACACTTAACATACAGACACTTACATACAGACACTTACATACAGACACTTACATACAGACACTTACATACAGACACTTACATACAGACACATACAGACACTTACATACAGACACTTACATACGGACACTTACATACAGCCACTTACATACAGCCACTTACATACAGACACTTACATACAGACACTTACATACAGACACTGAGACACTTACAAACAGACACTTACATACAGAAACTTACATACAGACACTGAGATACTTACATACAGACACTTACATACAGACACTTAACATACAGACACTTACATACAGACACTTACATACAGACACTTACATACAGACACATACAGACACTTACATACAGACACATACAGACGCTGAGACACTTACATACAGACACTTACATACAGACACTTACATACAGACACTTACATACAGACACTAAGACACGTACATACAGACACTTACATACAGACACTTACATACAGATACTTACATACAGACACTTACATTCAGACACTTACATACAGACTCTTACATACAGACACTTACATACAGACCCTTACATACACACACTTAGACACTTACATACAGACACTTACATACAGACACTTATATACAGACACTTACATACAGACACTTACATACAGACACTTACTTAGACACTTACTTACAGACACTGAGACACTTAAATACAGACACTTACATACAGACACTTACATACAGACACTTACAAACACACACTGACATACAGACACTGAGACTTACATAGAGACACTTACATACAGACACTTACATACAGACACTTACATACAGATACTGACACACTTACATACAGACACTTACATACAGACACTTACATACAGACACTTAGACACTTACATACAGACACTTACATACAGACACTTATATACAGACACTTACATACAGACACTTACATACAGACACTTACTTAGACACTTACTTACAGACACTGAGACACTTAAATACAGACACTTACATACAGACACTTACATACAGACACTTACAAACACACACTGACATACAGACACTGAGACTTACATAGAGACACTTACATACAGACACTTACATACACACACTTACATACAGTCACTTACATACAGACACTTACATACAGACACTTACATACAGGCACTTACATACAGACACTTACATACAGACACTTACATAGACACTTACATACAGACACTTACATACTGACACTTACAAACAGACACTGAGACACTTACATACAGACACTTACATACAAACACTTACATACAGACACTTACATACAGACACTTACATACAGACACTTACATATAGCCACTTACATACAGACACTTAGACACTGACACTTAGACACTTACATACAGACACTTACATACAGACTCTTACATAGAGACACTTACATACAGACACTTAGACACTTACATACAGACACTTACATACAGACTCTTACATAAAGACACTTACATACAGACAATTACATACAGACACTTACATACAGACACTGAGACACTTACATACAGACACTTACATACAGACACTGAGACACTTACATACAGACACTTACATACAGACACTGTGACACTGACATACAGACACTTACATAGACACTTACATACAGACACTTACATACTGACACTTACAAACAGACACTGAGACACTTACATACAGACACTTACATACAAACACTTACATACAGACACTTACATACAGACACTTACATACAGACACTTACATATAGCCACTTACATACAGACCCTTAGACACTTACATACAGACACTTACATACAGACTCTTACATAGAGACACTTACATACAGACACTTAGACACTTACATACAGACACTTACATACAGACTCTTACATAAAGACACTTACATACAGACAATTACATACAGACACTTACATACAGACACTGAGACACTTACATACAGACACTTACATACACTTACATACAGACACTGAGACACTTACATACAGACACTTACATACAGACACTTACATACAGACACTGAGACACTTACATAGACACATACAGATGCTTACATACAGACACTTACATACAGACACTGAGACACTTACATACAGACACTTACATACAGACACTGTGACACTGACATACAGACACTTACATACATACACTTACATTGAGACACTTACATACAGACACTTACATACAGACACTGAGACACTTACATAGAGACATTACTTACAGACACTTACATACAGAAGCTTACATACAGACACTTACATACAGACACTGAGACACTTACATACAGACACTTACTTAGACACTTACTTACAGACACTGAGACACTTAAATACAGACACTTACATACAGATGCTTACATACAGACACTGAGATACTTACATACAGACACTTACATACAGACACTTAACATACAGACACTTACATACAGACACTTACATACAGACACTTACATACAGACACTTACATACAGACACTTACATACAGACACATACAGACACTTACATACAGACACTTACATACGGACACTTACATACAGCCACTTACATACAGCCACTTACATACAGACACTTACATACAGACACTTACATACAGACACTGAGACACTTACAAACAGACACTTACATACAGAAACTTACATACAGACACTGAGATACTTACATACAGACACTTACATACAGACACTTAACATACAGACACTTACATACAGACACTTACATACAGACACTTACATACAGACACATACAGACACTTACATACAGACACATACAGACGCTGAGACACTTACATACAGACACTTACATACAGACACTTACATACAGACACTTACATACAGACACTAAGACACGTACATACAGACACTTACATACAGACACTTACATACAGATACTTACATACAGACACTTACATTCAGACACTTACATACAGACTCTTACATACAGACACTTACATACAGACCCTTACATACACACACTTAGACACTTACATACAGACACTTACATACAGACACTTATATACAGACACTTACATACAGACACTTACATACAGACACTTACTTAGACACTTACTTACAGACACTGAGACACTTAAATACAGACACTTACATACAGACACTTACATACAGACACTTACAAACACACACTGACATACAGACACTGAGACTTACATAGAGACACTTACATACAGACACTTACATACAGACACTTACATACAGATACTGACACACTTACATACAGACACTTACATACAGACACTTACATACACACACTTACATAGTCACTTACATACAGACACTTACATACAGACACTTACATACAGACACTTACATACAGGCACTTACATACAGACACTTACATAGACACTTACATACAGACACTTACATACTGACACTTACAAACAGACACTGAGACACTTACATACAGACACTTACATACAAACACTTACATACAGACACTTACATACAGACACTTACATACAGACACTTACATATAGACACTTACATACAGACCCTTACATACAGACACTTAGACACTTACATACAGACACTTACATACAGACTCTTACATAGAGACATTTACATACAGACACTTAGACACTTACATACAGACACTTACATACAGACTCTTACATAAAGACACTTACATACAGACAATTACATACAGACACTTACATACAGACACTGAGACACTTACATACAGACACTTACATACAGACACTTACATACAGACACTTACTTAGACACTTACATAGACACTTACATACAGATGCTTACATACACTTACATAGAGACACTGAGACACTTACATACAGACACTTACATACACTTACATACAGACACTGAGACACTTACATACAGACACTTACATACAGACACTTACATACAGACACTGAGACACTTACATAGACACATACAGATGCTTACATACAGACACTTACATACAGACACTGAGACACTTACATACAGACACTTACATACAGACACTGTGACACTGACATACAGACACTTACATACATACACTTACATTGAGACACTTACATACAGACACTTACATACAGACACTGAGACACTTACATAGAGACATTACTTACAGACACTTACATACAGAAGCTTACATACAGACACTTACATACAGACACTGAGACACTTACATACAGACACTTACATACAGACACTGAGACACTTACATACAGACACTTACATACAGGCACTTACATACAGACACTTACTTAGACACTTACTTACAGACACTGAGACACTTACATACAGACACTTACATACAGATGCTTACAAACAGACACTTACAAACACACACTGACATACTGACACTGAGACTTACATACAGACACTTACATACAGACACTTACATACAGACACTTACATACACACACTTACATACAGACACTTACATACAGACACTTACATACAGACACTTACATACAGACACTTACATATAGACACTTACATACAGACCCTTACATACAGACACTTAGACACTTACATACAGACACTTACATACAGACTCTTACATAGAGACACTTACATACAGACACTTAGACACTTACATACAGACACTTACATACATACTCTTACATAAAAACACTTACATACAGACAATTACATACAGACACTTACATACAGACATTGAGACACTTACATACAGACACTTACTTACAGACACTTACATACAGACACTGAGACACTTACATAGACACTTACATACAGACGCTTACATACACTTACATACAGACACTGAGACACTTACATACAGACACTTACATACACTTACATACAGACACTGAGACACTTACATACAGACACTTACATACACTTACATACAGACACTGAGACACTTACATACAGACACTTACATACAGACACTTATATACAGACACTGAGACACTTACATAGACACATACAGATGCTTACATACAGACACTTACATACAGACACTGAGACACTTACATACAGACACTTACATACAGACACTGTGACACTGACATACAGACACTTACATACAGACACTTACATTGAGACACTTACATACAGACACTTACATACAGACACTGAGACACTTACATAGAGACATTACTTACAGACACTTACATACAGAAGCTTACATACAGACACTTACATACAGACACAGAGACACTTACATAGAGACACTTACATACAGACACTGAGACACTTACATACAGACACTTACATACAGAAACTTACATACAGACACTGAGATACTTACAGACACTTAACATACAGACACTTACATACAGACACTTACATACAGACACTTACATACAGACATTTACATACAGACACATACAGACACTTACATACAGACACTTACATACGGACACTTACATACAGCCACTTACATACAGACACTTACATACAGACACTTACATACAGACACATACAGATCTGAGACACTTACATACAGACACTTACATTCAGACACTTTCATACAGACACTTACATACAGACACTTACATACAGACCCTTACATACACACACTTAGACACTTACATACAGACACTTACATACAGACACTTATATACAGACACTTACATACAGACACTTACATACAGACACTTACTTAGACACTTACTTACAGACACTGAGACACTTAAATACAGACACTTACATACAGACACTTACATACAGACACTTACAAACACACACTGACATACAGACACTGAGACTTACATAGAGACACTTACATACAGACACTTACATACAGACACTTACATACAGATACTGACACACTTACATACAGACACTTACATACAGACACTTACATACACACACTTACATACAGTCACTTACATCCAGACACTTACATACAGACACTTACATACAGACACTTACATCCAGACACTTACATAGACACTTACATACAGACACTTACATACTGACACTTACAAACAGACACTGAGACACTTACATACAGACACTTACATACAAACACTTACATACAGACACTTACATACAGACACTTACATACAGACACTTACATATAGACACTTACATACAGACCCTTACATACAGACACTTAGACACTTACATACAGACACTTACATACAGACTCTTACATAGAGACACTTACATACAGACACTTAGACACTTACATACAGACACTTACATACAGACTCTTACATAAAGACACTTACATACAGACAATTACATACAGACACTTACATACAGACACTGAGACACTTACATACAGACACTTACATACAGACACTTACATACAGACACTGAGACACTTACATAGACACATACAGATGCTTACATACAGACACTTACATACAGACACTGAGACACTTACATACAGACACTTACATACAGACACTGTGACACTGACATACAGACACTTACATACATACACTTACATTGAGACACTTACATACAGACACTTACATACAGACACTGAGACACTTACATAGAGACATTACTTACAGACACTTACATACAGAAGCTTACATACAGACACTTACATACAGACACTGAGACACTTACATACAGACACTTACATACAGACACTGAGACACTTACATACAGACACTTACATACAGGCACTTACATACAGACACTTACTTAGACACTTACTTACAGACACTGAGACACTTAAATACAGACACTTACATACAGATGCTTACATACAGACACTTACAAACACACACTGACATACAGACACTGAGACTTACATACAGACACTTACATACAGACACTTACATACACACACTTACATACAGACACTTACATACAGACACTTACATACAGACACTTACATACAGACACTTACATATAGACACTTACATACAGACCCTTACATACAGACACTTAGACACTTACATACAGACACTTACATACAGACTCTTACATAGAGACACTTACATACAGACACTTAGACACTTACATACAGACACTTACATACAGACTCTTACATCAAGACACTTACATACAGACAATTACATACAGACACTTACATACAGACACTGAGACACTTACATACAGACACTTACATACAGACACTTACATACAGACACTTAGACACTTACATACAGACACTTACATACAGACTCTTACATCAAGACACTTACATACAGACAATTACATACAGACACTTACATACAGACACTGAGACACTACTTACAGACACTTACATACAAAAGTTACATACAGACACTTACATACAGACACTGAGGCACTTACATACAAACACTTACATACAGGCACTTACAAACAGGCACTTACATACAGACACTTACATACAGACACTTACAAACATACACTTACATACAGAAACTTACATACAGACACTTACATACAGATACTTACATATAGACACTTACAGACACTTACATACAGACACTTACATACAGACACTTACATACAGACACTTACATACAGACACTTACATACAGACACTAAGACACTTACATACAGACACTTACACACAGACATTTACATACAGATACTTACATACAGACACTTACATACAGACACTTACATGCAGACACTGAGACACTTACATACAGACACTTACATACAGACACTTACATACAGACACTTAACATACAGACACTGAGACACTTACATACAGACACTTATATACAGACACTTACATACAGACACTGAGACACTTACATACAGACACTTACATACAGACACTTACATACAGACACTGAGATATTCACATACAGACACTTACATACAAACACTTAACATACAGACACTTACATACAGACACTTACATACAGACACTTACTTAGACACTTACTTACAGACACTGAGCCACTTAAATACAGACACTTACATACAGACACTTACAAACACACAATGACATACAGACACTGAGACTTACATACAGACACTTACATACAGACACTTACATACAGACACTTACATACACACACTTACATACAGACACTTACATACAGACACTTACATACAGGCACTTACATACAGACACTTACATAGACACTTACATACAGACACTTACATACAGACACTTACATACAGACACATACAGACGCTGAGACACTTACATACAGACACTTACATACAGACACTTACATACAGACACTTACATACAGACACTAAGACACGTACATACAGACACTTACATACAGACACTTACATACAGATACTTACATACAGACACTTACATTCAGACACTTACATACAGACTCTTACATACAGACACTTACATACAGACCCTTACATACACACACTTAGACACTTACATACAGACACTTACATACAGACACTTATATACAGACACTTACATACAGACACTTACATACAGACACTTACTTAGACACTTACTTACAGACACTGAGACACTTAAATACAGACACTTACATACAGACACTTACATACAGACACTTACAAACACACACTGACATACAGACACTGAGACTTACATAGAGACACTTACATACAGACACTTACATACAGACACTTACATACAGATACTGACACACTTACATACAGACACTTACAAGCAGACACTTACATACACACACTTACATACACACACTTACATACAGTCACTTACATACAGACACTTACATACAGACACTTACATACAGACATTTACATATAGGTACTTACATACAGACACTTACATAGACACTTACATACAGACACTTACATACTGACACTTACAAACAGACACTGAGACACTTACATACAGACACTTACATACAAACACTTACATACAGACACTTACATACAGACACTTACATATAGACACTTACATACAGACCCTTACATACAGACACTTAGACACTTACATACAGACACTTACATACAGACTCTTACATAGAGACATTTACATACAGACACTTAGACACTTACATACAGACACTTACATACAGACTCTTACATAAAGACACTTACATACAGACAATTACATACAGACACTGAGACACTTACATACAGACACTTACATACAGACACTTACATACAGACACTGAGACACTTACATAGACACTTACATACAGACGCTTACATACACTTACATAGAGACACTGAGACACTTACATACAGACACTTACATACACTTACATACAGACACTGAGACACTTACATACAGACACTTACATACAGACACTTACATACAGACACTGAGACACTTACATAGACACATACAGATGCTTACATACAGACACTTACATACAGACACTGAGACACTTACATACAGACACTTACATACAGACACTGTGACACTGACATACAGACACTTACATACATACACTTACATTGAGACACTTACATACAGACACTTACATACAGACACTGAGACACTTACATAGAGACATTACTTACAGACACTTACATACAGAAGCTTACATACAGACACTTACATACAGACACTGAGACACTTACATACAGACACTTACATACAGACACTGAGACACTTACATACAGACACTTACATACAGGCACTTACATACAGACACTTACTTAGACACTTACTTACAGACACTGAGACACTTAAATACAGACACTTACATACAGATGCTTACATACAGACACTTACAAACACACACTGACATACAGACACTGAGACTTACATACAGACACTTACATACTGACACTTACATACAGACACTTACATAAAGACATTTACATACAGATAGTGAGACACTTACATACAGACACTTACATACAGACACTTACATACAGACACTTACATACAGACACTTACATACAGACACTTACATACAGACACTTACATACAGACACTTACATATAGACACTTACATACAGACCCTTACATACAGACACTTAGACACTTACATACAGACACTTACATACAGACTCTTACATAGAGACACTTACATACAGACACTTAGACACTTACATACAGACACTTACATACAGACTCTTACGTAAAAACACTTACATACAGACAATTACATACAGACACGTACATACAGACACTGAGACACTTACATACAGACACTTACATACACTTACATACAGACACTGAGACACTTACATACAGACACTTACATACAGACACTTACATACAGACACTGAGACACTTACATAGACACATACAGATGCTTACATACAGACACTTACATACAGACACTGAGACACTTACATACAGACACTTACATACAGACACTGTGACACTGACATACAGACACTTACATACATACACTTACATTGAGACACTTACATACAGACACTTACATACAGACACTGAGACACTTACATAGAGACATTACTTACAGACACTTACATACAGAAGCTTACATACAGACACTTACATACAGACACTGAGACACTTACATACAGACACTTACATACAGACACTGAGACACTTACATACAGACACTTACATACAGGCACTTACATACAGACACTTACTTAGACACTTACTTACAGACACTGAGACACTTAAATACAGACACTTACATACAGATGCTTACATACAGACACTTACAAACACACACTGACATACAGACACTGAGACTTACATACAGACACTTACATACTGACACTTACATACAGACACTTACATAAAGACATTTACATACAGATAGTGAGACACTTACATACAGACACTTACATACAGACACTTACATACAGACACTTACATACAGACACTTACATACAGACACTTACATACAGACACTTACATACAGACACTTACATATAGACACTTACATACAGACCCTTACATACAGACACTTAGACACTTACATACAGACACTTACATACAGACTCTTACATAGAGACACTTACATACAGACACTTAGACACTTACATACAGACACTTACATACAGACTCTTACGTAAAAACACTTACATACAGACAATTACATACAGACACGTACATACAGACACTGAGACACTTACATACAGACACTTACTTACAGACACTTACATACAGACACTGAGACACTTACATAGACACTTACATACAGACGCTTACATACACTTACATACAGACACTGAGACACTTACATACAGACACTTACATACACTTACATACAGACACTGAGACACTTACATACAGACACTTACATACAGACACTTATATACAGACACTGAGACACTTACATAGACACATACAGATGCTTACATACAGACACTTACATACAGACACTGAGACACTTACATACAGACACTTACATACAGACACTGTGACACTGACATACAGACACTTACATACAGACACTTACATTGAGACACTTACATACAGACACTTACATACAGACACTGAGACACTTACATAGAGACATTACTTACAGACACTTACATACAGAAGCTTACATACAGACACTTACATACAGACACTGAGACACTTACATACAGACACTTACATACAGACACTGAGACACTTACATACAGACACTTACATACAGAAACTTACATACAGACACTGAGATACTTACATACAGACACTTAACATACAGACACTTACATACAGACACTTACAGACACTTACATACAGACACTTACATACAGACACATACAGACACTTACATACAGACACTTACATACGGACACTTACATACAGCCACTTACATACAGACACTTACATACAGACACATACAGATCTGAGACACTTACATACAGACACTTACATACAGACACTTACATACAGACACTTACATACAGACACTTACATACAGACACTGAGATATTCACATACAGACACTTACATACAAACACTTAACATACAGACACTTACATACAGACACTTACATACAGACACTTACTTAGACACTTACTTACAGACACTGAGACACTTAAATACAGACACTTACATACAGACACTTACAAACACACACTGACATACAGACACTGAGACTTACATACAGACACTTACATACATACACTTACATACAGACACTTACATAAAGACATTTACATACAGATACTGAGACACTTACATACAGACACTTACATACAGACACTTACATACACACACTTACATACAGAAACTTACATACAGACACTGAGATACTTACATACAGACACTTACATACAGACACTTAACATACAGACACTGAGACACTTACATACAGACACTTATATACAGACACTTACATACAGACACTGAGACACTTACATACAGACACTTACATACAGACACTTACATACAGACACTGAGATATTCACATACAGACACTTACATACAAACACTTAACATACAGACACTTACATACAGACACTTACATACAGACACTTACTTAGACACTTACTTACAGACACTGAGACACTTAAATACAGACACTTACATACAGACACTTACAAACACACACTGACATACAGACACTGAGACTTACATACAGACACTTACATACAGACACTTACATACAGACACTTACATAAAGACATTTACATACAGATACTGAGACACTTAAATACAGACACTTACATACAGACACTTACATACAGACACTTACAAACACACACTGACATACAGACACTGAGACTTACATAGAGACACTTACATACAGACACTTACATACAGACACTTACATACAGATACTGACACACTTACATACAGACACTTACATACAGACACTTACATACACACACTTACATACAGACACTTACATACAGACACTTACATACAGAAACTTACATACAGACACTGAGATACTTACATACAGACACTTACATACAGACACTTAACATACAGACACTTACATACAGACACTTACATACAGACACTTACATACAGACACATACAGACACTTACATACAGACACATACAGACGCTGAGACACTTACATACAGACACTTACATACAGACACTTACATACAGACACTTACATACAGACACTAAGACACGTACATACAGACACTTACATACAGACACTTACATACAGATACTTACATACAGACACTTACATTCAGACACTTACATACAGACTCTTACATACAGACACTTACATACAGACCCTTACATACACACACTTAGACACTTACATACAGACACTTACATACAGACACTTATATACAGACACTTACATACAGACACTTACATACAGACACTTACTTAGACACTTACTTACAGACACTGAGACACTTAAATACAGACACTTACATACAGACACTTACATACAGACACTTACAAACACACACTGACATACAGACACTGAGACTTACATAGAGACACTTACATACAGACACTTACATACAGACACTTACATACAGATACTGACACACTTACATACAGACACTTACATACAGACACTTACATACACACACTTACATAGTCACTTACATACAGACACTTACATACAGACACTTACATACAGACACTTACATACAGGCACTTACATACAGACACTTACATAGACACTTACATACAGACACTTACATACTGACACTTACAAACAGACACTGAGACACTTACATACAGACACTTACATACAAACACTTACATACAGACACTTACATACAGACACTTACATACAGACACTTACATATAGACACTTACATACAGACCCTTACATACAGACACTTAGACACTTACATACAGACACTTACATACAGACTCTTACATAGAGACATTTACATACAGACACTTAGACACTTACATACAGACACTTACATACAGACTCTTACATAAAGACACTTACATACAGACAATTACATACAGACACTTACATACAGACACTGAGACACTTACATACAGACACTTACATACAGACACTTACATACAGACACTTACTTAGACACTTACATAGACACTTACATACAGATGCTTACATACACTTACATAGAGACACTGAGACACTTACATACAGACACTTACATACACTTACATACAGACACTGAGACACTTACATACAGACACTTACATACAGACACTTACATACAGACACTGAGACACTTACATAGACACATACAGATGCTTACATACAGACACTTACATACAGACACTGAGACACTTACATACAGACACTTACATACAGACACTGTGACACTGACATACAGACACTTACATACATACACTTACATTGAGACACTTACATACAGACACTTACATACAGACACTGAGACACTTACATAGAGACATTACTTACAGACACTTACATACAGAAGCTTACATACAGACACTTACATACAGACACTGAGACACTTACATACAGACACTTACATACAGACACTGAGACACTTACATACAGACACTTACATACAGGCACTTACATACAGACACTTACTTAGACACTTACTTACAGACACTGAGACACTTAAATACAGACACTTACATACAGATGCTTACAAACAGACACTTACAAACACACACTGACATACAGACACTGAGACTTACATACAGACACTTACATACAGACACTTACATACAGACACTTACATACACACACTTACATACAGACACTTACATACAGACACTTACATACAGACACTTACATACAGACACTTACATATAGACACTTACATACAGACCCTTACATACAGACACTTAGACACTTACATACAGACACTTACATACAGACTCTTACATAGAGACACTTACATACAGACACTTAGACACTTACATACAGACACTTACATACATACTCTTACATAAAAACACTTACATACAGACAATTACATACAGACACTTACATACAGACATTGAGACACTTACATACAGACACTTACTTACAGACACTTACATACAGACACTGAGACACTTACATAGACACTTACATACAGACGCTTACATACACTTACATACAGACACTGAGACACTTACATACAGACACTTACATACACTTACATACAGACACTGAGACACTTACATACAGACACTTACATACACTTACATACAGACACTGAGACACTTACATACAGACACTTACATACAGACACTTATATACAGACACTGAGACACTTACATAGACACATACAGATGCTTACATACAGACACTTACATACAGACACTGAGACACTTACATACAGACACTTACATACAGACACTGTGACACTGACATACAGACACTTACATACAGACACTTACATTGAGACACTTACATACAGACACTTACATACAGACACTGAGACACTTACATAGAGACATTACTTACAGACACTTACATACAGAAGCTTACATACAGACACTTACATACAGACACAGAGACACTTACATAGAGACACTTACATACAGACACTGAGACACTTACATACAGACACTTACATACAGAAACTTACATACAGACACTGAGATACTTACAGACACTTAACATACAGACACTTACATACAGACACTTACATACAGACACTTACATACAGACATTTACATACAGACACATACAGACACTTACATACAGACACTTACATACGGACACTTACATACAGCCACTTACATACAGACACTTACATACAGACACTTACATACAGACACATACAGATCTGAGACACTTACATACAGACACTTACATTCAGACACTTTCATACAGACACTTACATACAGACACTTACATACAGACCCTTACATACACACACTTAGACACTTACATACAGACACTTACATACAGACACTTATATACAGACACTTACATACAGACACTTACATACAGACACTTACTTAGACACTTACTTACAGACACTGAGACACTTAAATACAGACACTTACATACAGACACTTACATACAGACACTTACAAACACACACTGACATACAGACACTGAGACTTACATAGAGACACTTACATACAGACACTTACATACAGACACTTACATACAGATACTGACACACTTACATACAGACACTTACATACAGACACTTACATACACACACTTACATACAGTCACTTACATCCAGACACTTACATACAGACACTTACATACAGACACTTACATACAGGCACTTACATACAGACACTTACATAGACACTTACATACAGACACTTACATACTGACACTTACAAACAGACACTGAGACACTTACATACAGACACTTACATACAAACACTTACATACAGACACTTACATACAGACACTTACATACAGACACTTACATATAGACACTTACATACAGACCCTTACATACAGACACTTAGACACTTACATACAGACACTTACATACAGACTCTTACATAGAGACACTTACATACAGACACTTAGACACTTACATACAGACACTTACATACAGACTCTTACATAAAGACACTTACATACAGACAATTACATACAGACACTTACATACAGACACTGAGACACTTACATACAGACACTTACATACAGACACTTACATACAGACACTGAGACACTTACATAGACACATACAGATGCTTACATACAGACACTTACATACAGACACTGAGACACTTACATACAGACACTTACATACAGACACTGTGACACTGACATACAGACACTTACATACATACACTTACATTGAGACACTTACATACAGACACTTACATACAGACACTGAGACACTTACATAGAGACATTACTTACAGACACTTACATACAGAAGCTTACATACAGACACTTACATACAGACACTGAGACACTTACATACAGACACTTACATACAGACACTGAGACACTTACATACAGACACTTACATACAGGCACTTACATACAGACACTTACTTAGACACTTACTTACAGACACTGAGACACTTAAATACAGACACTTACATACAGATGCTTACATACAGACACTTACAAACACACACTGACATACAGACACTGAGACTTACATACAGACACTTACATACAGACACTTACATACACACACTTACATACAGACACTTACATACAGACACTTACATACAGACACTTACATACAGACACTTACATATAGACACTTACATACAGACCCTTACATACAGACACTTAGACACTTACATACAGACACTTACATACAGACTCTTACATAGAGACACTTACATACAGACACTTAGACACTTACATACAGACACTTACATACAGACTCTTACATCAAGACACTTACATACAGACAATTACATACAGACACTTACATACAGACACTGAGACACTTACATACAGACACTTACATACAGACACTTACATACAGACACTTAGACACTTACATACAGACACTTACATACAGACTCTTACATCAAGACACTTACATACAGACAATTACATACAGACACTTACATACAGACACTGAGACACTACTTACAGACACTTACATACAAAAGTTACATACAGACACTTACATACAGACACTGAGGCACTTACATACAAACACTTACATACAGGCACTTACAAACAGGCACTTACATACAGACACTTACATACAGACACTTACAAACATACACTTACATACAGAAACTTACATACAGACACTTACATACAGATACTTACATATAGACACTTACAGACACTTACATACAGACACTTACATACAGACACTTACATACAGACACTTACATACAGACACTTACATACAGACACTTACATACAGACACTAAGACACTTACATACAGACACTTACACACAGACATTTACATACAGATACTTACATACAGACACTTACATACAGACACTTACATGCAGACACTGAGACACTTACATACAGACACTTACATACAGACACTTACATACAGACACTTAACATACAGACACTGAGACACTTACATACAGACACTTATATACAGACACTTACATACAGACACTGAGACACTTACATACAGACACTTACATACAGACACTTACATACAGACACTGAGATATTCACATACAGACACTTACATACAAACACTTAACATACAGACACTTACATACAGACACTTACATACAGACACTTACTTAGACACTTACTTACAGACACTGAGCCACTTAAATACAGACACTTACATACAGACACTTACAAACACACAATGACATACAGACACTGAGACTTACATACAGACACTTACATACAGACACTTACATACAGACACTTACATAAAGACATTTACATACAGATACTGAGACACTTACATACAGACACTTACATACAGACACTTACATACACACACTTACATACAGACACTTACATACAGACACTTACATACAGGCACTTACATACAGACACTTACATAGACACTTACATACAGACACTTACATACAGACACTTACATACAGACACATACAGACGCTGAGACACTTACATACAGACACTTACATACAGACACTTACATACAGACACTTACATACAGACACTAAGACACGTACATACAGACACTTACATACAGACACTTACATACAGATACTTACATACAGACACTTACATTCAGACACTTACATACAGACTCTTACATACAGACACTTACATACAGACCCTTACATACACACACTTAGACACTTACATACAGACACTTACATACAGACACTTATATACAGACACTTACATACAGACACTTACATACAGACACTTACTTAGACACTTACTTACAGACACTGAGACACTTAAATACAGACACTTACATACAGACACTTACATACAGACACTTACAAACACACACTGACATACAGACACTGAGACTTACATAGAGACACTTACATACAGACACTTACATACAGACACTTACATACAGATACTGACACACTTACATACAGACACTTACAAGCAGACACTTACATACACACACTTACATACACACACTTACATACAGTCACTTACATACAGACACTTACATACAGACACTTACATACAGACACTTACATACAGGCACTTACATACAGACACTTACATAGACACTTACATACAGACACTTACATACTGACACTTACAAACAGACACTGAGACACTTACATACAGACACTTACATACAAACACTTACATACAGACACTTACATACAGACACTTACATATAGACACTTACATACAGACCCTTACATACAGACACTTAGACACTTACATACAGACACTTACATACAGACTCTTACATAGAGACATTTACATACAGACACTTAGACACTTACATACAGACACTTACATACAGACTCTTACATAAAGACACTTACATACAGACAATTACATACAGACACTGAGACACTTACATACAGACACTTACATACAGACACTTACATACAGACACTGAGACACTTACATAGACACTTACATACAGACGCTTACATACACTTACATAGAGACACTGAGACACTTACATACAGACACTTACATACACTTACATACAGACACTGAGACACTTACATACAGACACTTACATACAGACACTTACATACAGACACTGAGACACTTACATAGACACATACAGATGCTTACATACAGACACTTACATACAGACACTGAGACACTTACATACAGACACTTACATACAGACACTGTGACACTGACATACAGACACTTACATACATACACTTACATTGAGACACTTACATACAGACACTTACATACAGACACTGAGACACTTACATAGAGACATTACTTACAGACACTTACATACAGAAGCTTACATACAGACACTTACATACAGACACTGAGACACTTACATACAGACACTTACATACAGACACTGAGACACTTACATACAGACACTTACATACAGGCACTTACATACAGACACTTACTTAGACACTTACTTACAGACACTGAGACACTTAAATACAGACACTTACATACAGATGCTTACATACAGACACTTACAAACACACACTGACATACAGACACTGAGACTTACATACAGACACTTACATACTGACACTTACATACAGACACTTACATAAAGACATTTACATACAGATAGTGAGACACTTACATACAGACACTTACATACAGACACTTACATACAGACACTTACATACAGACACTTACATACAGACACTTACATACAGACACTTACATACAGACACTTACATATAGACACTTACATACAGACCCTTACATACAGACACTTAGACACTTACATACAGACACTTACATACAGACTCTTACATAGAGACACTTACATACAGACACTTAGACACTTACATACAGACACTTACATACAGACTCTTACGTAAAAACACTTACATACAGACAATTACATACAGACACGTACATACAGACACTGAGACACTTACATACAGACACTTACTTACAGACACTTACATACAGACACTGAGACACTTACATAGACACTTACATACAGACGCTTACATACACTTACATACAGACACTGAGACACTTACATACAGACACTTACATACACTTACATACAGACACTGAGACACTTACATACAGACACTTACATACAGACACTTATATACAGACACTGAGACACTTACATAGACACATACAGATGCTTACATACAGACACTTACATACAGACACTGAGACACTTACATACAGACACTTACATACAGACACTGTGACACTGACATACAGACACTTACATACAGACACTTACATTGAGACACTTACATACAGACACTTACATACAGACACTGAGACACTTACATAGAGACATTACTTACAGACACTTACATACAGAAGCTTACATACAGACACTTACATACAGACACTGAGACACTTACATACAGACACTTACATACAGACACTGAGACACTTACATACAGACACTTACATACAGAAACTTACATACAGACACTGAGATACTTACATACAGACACTTAACATACAGACACTTACATACAGATACTTACAGACACTTACATACAGACACTTACATACAGACACATACAGACACTTACATACAGACACTTACATACGGACACTTACATACAGCCACTTACATACAGACACTTACATACAGACACATACAGATCTGAGACACTTACATACAGACACTTACATACAGACACTTACATACAGACACTTACATACAGACACTTACATACAGACACTGAGATATTCACATACAGACACTTACATACAAACACTTAACATACAGACACTTACATACAGACACTTACATACAGACACTTACTTAGACACTTACTTACAGACACTGAGACACTTAAATACAGACACTTACATACAGACACTTACAAACACACACTGACATACAGACACTGAGACTTACATACAGACACTTACATACAGACACTTACATACAGACACTTACATAAAGACATTTACATACAGATACTGAGACACTTACATACAGACACTTACATACAGACACTTACATACACACACTTACATACAGAAACTTACATACAGACACTGAGATACTTACATACAGACACTTACATACAGACACTTAACATACAGACACTGAGACACTTACATACAGACACTTATATACAGACACTTACATACAGACACTGAGACACTTACATACAGACACTTACATACAGACACTTACATACAGACACTGAGATATTCAAATACAGACACTTACATACAAACACTTAACATACAGACACTTACATACAGACACTTACATACAGACACTTACTTAGACACTTACTTACAGACACTGAGACACTTAAATACAGACACTTACATACAGACACTTACAAACACACACTGACATACAGACACTGAGACTTACATACAGACACTTACATACAGACACTTACATACAGACACTTACATAAAGACATTTACATACAGATACTGAGACACTTAAATACAGACACTTACATACAGACACTTACATACAGACACTTACAAACACACACTGACATACAGACACTGAGACTTACATAGAGACACTTACATACAGACACTTACATACAGACACTTACATACAGATACTGACACACTTACATACAGACACTTACATACAGACACTTACATACACACACTTACATACAGTCACTTACATCCAGACACTTACATACAGACACTTACATACAGACACTTACATACAGGCACTTACATACAGACACTTACATAGACACTTACATACAGACACTTACATACTGACACTTACAAACAGACACTGAGACACTTACATACAGACACTTACATACAAACACTTACATACAGACACTTACATACAGACACTTACATACAGACACTTACATATAGACACTTACATACAGACCCTTACATACAGACACTTAGACACTTACATACAGACACTTACATACAGACTCTTACATAGAGACACTTACATACAGACACTTAGACACTTACATACAGACACTTACATACAGACTCTTACATAAAGACACTTACATACAGACAATTACATACAGACACTTACATACAGACACTGAGACACTTACATACAGACACTTACATACAGACACTTACATACAGACACTGAGACACTTACATAGACACTTACATACAGACGCTTACATACACTTACATACAGACACTGAGACACTTACATACAGACACTTACATACACTTACATACAGACACTGAGACACTTACATACAGACACTTACATACAGACACTTACATACAGACACTGAGACACTTACATAGACACATACAGATGCTTACATACAGACACTTACATACAGACACTGAGACACTTACATACAGACACTTACATACAGACACTGTGACACTGACATACAGACACTTACATACATACACTTACATTGAGACACTTACATACAGACACTTACATACAGACACTGAGACACTTACATAGAGACATTACTTACAGACACTTACATACAGAAGCTTACATACAGACACTTACATACAGACACTTACATACAGACACTTACATACAGACACTGAGACACTTACATACAGACACTTACATACAGGCACTTACATACAGACACTTACTTAGACACTTACTTACAGACACTGAGACACTTAAATACAGACACTTACATACAGACACTTACATACAGACACTTACATACAGACACTTACATACAGACACTTACATATAGACACTTACATACAGACCCTTACATACAGACATTTAGACACTTACATACAGACACTTACATACAGACTCTTACATAGAGACACTTACATACAGACACTTAGACACTTACATACAAAGACAAAGACAAAGATCCCCCATATAGCCTGTAACAGACTGTAGGGGCAAGTGCTGTTAGCGAGCACCTTTACATACAGACACTTACATACAGACACTTACATACAGACACTTACATACAGACACTTACATATAGACACTTACATACAGACCCTTACATACAGACATTTAGACACTTACATACAGACACTTACATACAGACTCTTACATAGAGACACTTACATACAGACACTTAGACACTTACATACAGACACTTACATACAGACTCTTACATCAAGACACTTACATACAGACAATTACATACAGACACTTACATACAGACACTGAGACACTTACATACAGACACTTACATACAGACACTTACATACAGACACTGAGACACTTACATAGAGACACTACTTACAGACACTTACATACAAAAGTTACATACAGACACTTACATACAGACACTGAGGCACTTACATACAGACACTTACATACAGGCACTTACAAACAGGCACTTACATACAGACACTTACATACAGACACTTACAAACATACACTTACATACAGAAACTTACATACAGACACTTACATACAGATACTTACATATAGACACTTACAGACACTTACATACAGACACTTACATACAGACACTTACATACAGACACTTACATACAGACACTTACATACAGACACTAAGACACTTACATACAGACACTTACATACAGACACTAAGACACTTACATACAGACACTTACATACAGACACTTACATACAGACACTTACATAAAGACATTTACATACAGATACTGAGACACTTACATACAGACACTTACATACAGACACTTACATACACACACTTACATACAGACACTTACATACAGACACTTACATACAGGCACTTACATACAGACACTTACATAGACACTTACATACAGACACTTACATACAGACACTTACATACAGACACATACAGACGCTGAGACACTTACATACAGACACTTACATACAGACACTTACATACAGACACTAAGACACGTACATACAGACACTTACATACAGACACTTACATACAGATACTTACAAACAGACACTTACATTCAGACACTTACATACAGACTCTTACATACAGACACTTACATACAGACCCTTACATACACACACTTAGACACTTACATACAGACACTTACATACAGACACTTATATACAGACACTTACATACAGACACTTACATACAGACACTTACTTAGACACTTACTTACAGACACTGAGACACTTAAATACAGACACTTACATACAGACACTTACATACAGACACTTACAAACACACACTGACATACAGACACTGAGACTTACATAGAGACACTTACATACAGACACTTACATACAGACACTTACATACAGATACTGACACACTTACATACAGACACTTACATACAGACACTTACATACACACACTTACATACACACACTTACATACAGTCACTTACATACAGACACTTACATACAGACACTTACATACAGACACTTACATACAGGCACTTACATACAGACACTTACATAGACACTTACATACAGACACTTACATACTGACACTTACAAACAGACACTGAGACACTTACATACAGACACTTACATACAAACACTTACATACAGACACTTACATACAGACACTTACATACAGACACTTACATATAGACACTTACATACAGACCCTTACATACAGACACTTAGACACTTACATACAGACACTTACATACAGACTCTTACATAGAGACATTTACATACAGACACTTAGACACTTACATACAGACACTTACATACAGACTCTTACATAAAGACACTTACATACAGACAATTACATACAGACACTGAGACACTTACATACAGACACTTACATACAGACACTTACATACAGACACTGAGACACTTACATAGACACTTACATACAGACGCTTACATACACTTACATAGAGACACTGAGACACTTACATACAGACACTTACATACACTTACATACAGACACTGAGACACTTACATACAGACTTCTTACATACAGACACTTACATACAGACACTGAGACACTTACATAGACACATACAGATGCTTACATACAGACACTTACATACAGACATTGAGACACTTACATACAGACACTTACATACAGACACTGTGACACTGACATACAGACACTTACATACATACACTTACATTTAGACACTTACATACAGACACTTACATACAGACACTGAGACACTAACATAGAGACATTACTTACAGACACTTACATACAGAAGCTTACATACAGACACTTACATACAGACACTGAGACACTTACATACAGACACTTACATACAGACACTGAGACACTTACATACAGACACTTACATACAGGCACTTACATACAGACACTTACTTAGACACTTACTTACAGACACTGAGACACTTAAATACAGACACTTACATACAGATGCTTACATACAGACACTTACAAACACAAACTGACATACAGACACTGAGACTTACATACAGACACTTACATACAGACACTTACATACAGACACTTACATAAAGACATTTACATACAGATAGTGAGACACTTACATACAGACACTTACATACAGACACTTACATACAGACACTTACATACAGACACTTACATACAGACACTTACATACAGACACTTACATACAGACACTTACATATAGACACTTACATACAGACCCTTACATACAGACACTTAGACACTTACATACAGACACTTACATACAGACTCTTACATAGAGACACTTACATACAGACACTTAGACACTTACATACAGACACTTACATACAGACTCTTACGTAAAAACACTTACATACAGACAATTACATACAGACACGTACATACAGACACTGAGACACTTACATACAGACACTTACTTACAGACACTTACATACAGACACTGAGACACTTACATAGACACTTACATAAAGACGCTTACATACACTTACATACAGACACTGAGACACTTACATACAGACACTTACATACACTTACATACAGACACTCAGACACTTACATACAGACACTTACATACAGACACTTATATACAGACACTGAGACACTTACATAGACACATACAGATGCTTACATACAGACACTTACATACAGACACTGAGACACTTACATACAGACACTTACATACAGACACTGTGACACTGACATACAGACACTTACATACAGACACTTACATTGAGACACTTACATACAGACACTTACATACAGACACTGAGACACTTACATAGAGACATTACTTACAGACACTTACATACAGAAGCTTACATACAGACACTTACATACAGACACTGAGACACTTACATACAGACACTTACATACAGACACTGAGACACTTACATACAGACACTTACATACAGAAACTTACATACAGACACTGAGATACTTACATACAGACACTTAACATACAGACACTTACATACAGACACTTACAAAACAAAACAACAAAGATCCCCCATATAGCCTTAACAGACTGTAGGGGCAAGTGCTGTTAGCGAGCACCTATGAAGGCCGGAACGGTACACGAGGGGGTGGGTGGCCAGCACCACGCCCGACCGCCTTTGTCTCCCTAGTGGCAATGTTTACACACCGCACCAGGTACTCATTTGAGGCTGAGTCGACCTAGGGGAGGCCAGGGACCGGTTCAGATAATCGTCACTGGTGTTGGCCGTGAGCGGGAATCGAACCCGGGTCGCCAGGTTCATAGCGCAGCGCGCTAACCGCTACACTACCGCTCCCCACAACAGACACTTACAGACACTTACATACAGACACTTACATACAGACACATACAGACACTTACATACAGACACTTACATACGGACACTTACATACAGCCACTTACATACAGACACTTACATACAGACACATACAGATCTGAGACACTTACATACAGACACTTACATACAGACACTTACATACAGACACTTACATACAGACACTGAGATATTCACATACAGACACTTACATACAAACACTTAACATACAGACACTTACATACAGACACTTACATACAGACACTTACTTATACACTTACTTACAGACACTGAGACACTTAAATACAGACACTTACATACAGACACTTACAAACACACACTGACATACAGACACTGAGACTTACATACAGACACTTACATACAGACACTTACATACAGACACTTACATAAAGACATTTACATACAGATACTGAGACACTTACATACAGACACTTACATACAGACACTTACATACACACACTTACATACAGAAACTTACATACAGACACTGAGATACTTACATACAGACACTTACATACAGACACTTAACATACAGACACTGAGACACTTACATACAGACACTTATATACAGACACTTACATACAGACACTGAGACACTTACATACAGACACTTACATACAGACACTTACATACAGACACTGAGATATTCACATACAGACACTTACATACAAACACTTAACATACAAACACTTACATACAGACACTTACATACAGACACTTACTTAGACACTTACTTACAGACACTGAGACACTTAAATACAGACACTTACATACAGACACTTACAAACACACACTGACATACAGACACTGAGACTTACATACAGACACTTACATACAGACACTTACATACAGCCACTTACATAAAGACATTTACATACAGATACTGAGACACTTAAATACAGACACTTACATACAGACACTTACATACAGACACTTACAAACACACACTGACATACAGACACTGAGACTTACATAGAGACACTTACATACAGACACTTACATACAGACATTTACATACAGATACTGACACACTTACATACAGACACTTACATACAGACACTTACATACACACACTTACATACAGTCACTTACATCCAGACACTTACATACAGACACTTACATACAGACACTTACATACAGGCACTTACATACAGACACTTACATAGACACTTACATACAGACACTTACATACTGACACTTACAAACAGACACTGAGACACTTACATACAGACACTTACATACAAACACTTACATACAGACACTTACATACAGACACTTACATACAGACACTTACATATAGACACTTACATACAGACCCTTACATACAGACACTTAGACACTTACATACAGACACTTACATACAGACTCTTACATAGAGACACTTACATACAGACACTTAGACACTTACATACAGACACTTACATACAGACTCTTACATAAAGACACTTACATACAGACAATTACATACAGACACTTACATACAGACACTGAGACACTTACATACAGACACTTACATACAGACACTTACATACAGACACTGAGACACTTACATAGACACTTACATACAGACGCTTACATACACTTACATACAGACACTGAGACACTTACATACAGACACTTACATACACTTACATACAGACACTGAGACACTTACATACAGACACTTACATACAGACACTTACATACAGACACTGAGACACTTACATAGACACATACAGATGCTTACATACAGACACTTACATACAGACACTGAGACACTTACATACAGACACTTACATACAGACACTGTGACACTGACATACAGACACTTACATACATACACTTACATTGAGACACTTACATACAGACACTTACATACAGACACTGAGACACTTACATAGAGACATTACTTACAGACACTTACATACAGAAGCTTACATACAGACACTTACATACAGACACTGAGACACTTACATACAGACACTTACATACAGACCCTTACATACAGACACTTAGACACTTACATACAGACACTTACATACAGACTCTTACATAGAGACACTTACATACAGACACTTAGACACTTACATACAGACACTTACATACAGACTCTTACATAAAGACACTTACATACAGACAATTACATACAGACACTTACATACAGACACTGAGACACTTACATACAGACACTTACATACAGACACTTACATACAGACACTGAGACACTTACATAGACACTTACATACAGACGCTTACATACACTTACATACAGACACTGAGACACTTACATACAGACACTTACATACACTTACATACAGACACTGAGACACTTACATACAGACACTTACATACAGACACTTACATACAGACACTGAGACACTTACATAGACACATACAGATGCTTACATACAGACACTTACATACAGACACTGAGACACTTACATACAGACACTTACATACAGACACTGTGACACTGACATACAGACACTTACATACATACACTTACATTGAGACACTTACATACAGACACTTACATACAGACACTGAGACACTTACATAGAGACATTACTTACAGACACTTACATACAGAAGCTTACATACAGACACTTACATACAGACACTGAGACACTTACATACAGACACTTACATACAGACACTGAGACACTTAAATACAGACACTTACATACAGATGCTTACATACAGACACTTACAAACACACACTGACATACAGACACTGAGACTTACATACAGACACTTACATACAGACACTTACATACACACACTTACATACAGACACTTACATACAGACACTTACATACAGACACTTACATACAGACACTTACATATAGACACTTACATACAGACCCTTACATACAGACATTTAGACACTTACATACAGACACTTACATACAGACTCTTACATAGAGACACTTACATACAGACACTTAGACACTTACATACAGACACTTACATACAGACTCTTACATCAAGACACTTACATACAGACAATTACATACAGACACTTACATACAGACACTGAGACACTTACATACAGACACTTACATACAGACACTTACATACAGACACTTACATACAGACACTGAGGCACTTACATACAGACACTTACATACAGGCACTTACAAACAGGCACTTACATACAGACACTTACATACAGACACTTACAAACATACACTTACATACAGAAACTTACATACAGACACTTACATACAGATACTTACATATAGACACTTACAGACACTTACATACAGACACTTACATACAGACACTTACATACAGACACTTACATACAGACACTTACATACAGACACTTACATACAGACACTTACATACAGACACTTACATATAGACACTTACATACAGACCCTTACATACAGACACTTAGACACTTACATACAGACACTTACATACAGACTCTTACATAGAGACACTTACATACAGACACTTAGACACTTACATACAGACACTTACATACAGACTCTTACGTAAAAACACTTACATACAGACAATTACATACAGACACGTACATACAGACACTGAGACACTTACATACAGACACTTACTTACAGACACTTACATACAGACACTGAGACACTTACATAGACACTTACATACAGACGCTTACATACACTTACATACAGACACTGAGACACTTACATACAGACACTTACATACACTTACATACAGACACTGAGACACTTACATACAGACACTTACATACAGACACTTATATACAGACACTGAGACACTTACATAGACACATACAGATGCTTACATACAGACACTTACATACAGACACTGAGACACTTACATACAGACACTTACATACAGACACTGTGACACTGACATACAGACACTTACATACAGACACTTACATTGAGACACTTACATACAGACACTTACATACAGACACTGAGACACTTACATAGAGACATTACTTACAGACACTTACATACAGAAGCTTACATACAGACACTTACATACAGACACTGAGACACTTACATACAGACACTTACATACAGACACTGAGACACTTACATACAGACACTTACATACAGAAACTTACATACAGACACTGAGATACTTACATACAGACACTTAACATACAGACACTTACATACAGACACTTACAGACACTTACATACAGACACTTACATACAGACACATACAGACACTTACATACAGACACTTACATACGGACACTTACATACAGCCACTTACATACAGACACTTACATACAGACACATACAGATCTGAGACACTTACATACAGACACTTACATACAGACACTTACATACAGACACTTACATACAGACACTTACATACAGACACTGAGATATTCACATACAGACACTTACATACAAACACTTAACATACAGACACTTACATACAGACACTTACATACAGACACTTACTTAGACACTTACTTACAGACACTGAGACACTTAAATACAGACACTTACATACAGACACTTACAAGCACACACTGACATACAGACACTGAGACTTACATACAGACACTTACATACAGACACTTACATACAGACACTTACATAAAGACATTTACATACAGATACTGAGACACTTACATACAGACACTTACATACAGACACTTACATACACACACTTACATACAGAAACTTACATACAGACACTGAGATACTTACATACAGACACTTACATACAGACACTTAACATACAGACACTGAGACACTTACATACAGACACTTATATACAGACACTTACATACAGACACTGAGACACTTACATACAGACACTTACATACAGACACTTACATACAGACACTGAGATATTCACATACAGACACTTACATACAAACACTTAACATACAGACACTTACATACAGACACTTACATACAGACACTTACTTAGACACTTACTTACAGACACTGAGACACTTAAATACAGACACTTACATACAGACACTTACAAACACACACTGACATACAGACACTGAGACTTACATACAGACACTTACATACAGACACTTACATACAGACACTTACATAAAGACATTTACATACAGATACTGAGACACTTAAATACAGACACTTACATACAGACACTTACATACAGACACTTACAAACACACACTGACATACAGACACTGAGACTTACATAGAGACACTTACATACAGACACTTACATACAGACACTTACATACAGATACTGACACACTTACATACAGACACTTACATACAGACACTTACATACACACACTTACATACAGTCACTTACATCCAGACACTTACATACAGACACTTACATACAGACACTTACATACAGGCACTTACATACAGACACTTACATAGACACTTACATACAGACACTTACATACTGACACTTACAAACAGACACTGAGACACTTACATACAGACACTTACATACAAACACTTACATACAGACACTTACATACAGACACTTACATACAGACACTTACATATAGACACTTACATACATACCCTTACATACAGACACTTAGACACTTACATACAGACACTTACATACAGACTCTTACATAGAGACACTTACATACAGACACTTAGACACTTACATACAGACACTTACATACAGACTCTTACATAAAGACACTTACATACAGACAATTACATACAGACACTTACATACAGACACTGAGACACTTACATACAGACACTTACATACAGACACTTACATACAGACACTGAGACACTTACATAGACACTTACATACAGACGCTTACATGCACTTACATACAGACACTGAGACACTTACATACAGACACTTACATACACTTACATACAGACACTGAGACACTTACATACAGACACTTACATACAGACACTTACATACAGACACTGAGACACTTACATAGACACATACAGATGCTTACATACAGACACTTACATACAGACACTGAGACACTTACATACAGACACTTACATACAGACACTGTGACACTGACATACAGACACTTACATACATACACTTACATTGAGACACTTACATACAGACACTTACATACAGACACTGAGACACTTACATAGAGACATTACTTACAGACACTTACATACAGAAGCTTACATACAGACACTTACATACAGACACTTACATACAGACACTTACATACAGACACTGAGACACTTACATACAGACACTTACATACAGGCACTTACATACAGACACTTACTTAGACACTTACTTACAGACACTGAGACACTTAAATACAGACACTTACATACAGACACTTACATACAGACACTTACATACAGACACTTACATATAGACACTTACATACAGACCCTTACATACAGACATTTAGACACTTACATACAGACACTTACATACAGACTCTTACATAGAGACACTTACATACAGACACTTAGACACTTACATACAGACACTTACATACAGACTCTTACATCAAGACACTTACATACAGACAATTACATACAGACACTTACATACAGACACTGAGACACTTACATACAGACACTTACATACAGACACTTACATACAGACACTGAGACACTTACATAGAGACACTACTTACAGACACTTACATACAAAAGTTACATACAGACACTTACATACAGACACTGAGGCACTTACATACAGACACTTACATACAGGCACTTACAAACAGGCACTTACATACAGACACTTACATACAGACACTTACAAACATACACTTACATACAGAAACTTACATACAGACACTTACATACAGATACTTACATATAGACACTTACAGACACTTACATACAGACACTTACATACAGACACTTACATACAGACACTTACATACAGACACTTACATACAGACACTTACATACAGACACTAAGACACTTACATACAGACACTTACATACAGACACTAAGACACTTACATACAGACACTTACATACAGACACTTACATACAGACACTTACATAAAGACATTTACATACAGATACTGAGACACTTACATACAGACACTTACATACAGACACTTACATACACACACTTACATACAGACACTTACATACAGACACTTACATACAGGCACTTACATACAGACACTTACATAGACACTTACATACAGACACTTGCATACAGACACTTACATACAGACACATACAGACGCTGAGACACTTACATACAGAGACTTACATACAGACACTTACATACAGACACTTACATACAGACACTAAGACACGTACATACAGACACTTACATACAGACACTTACATACAGATACTTACAAACAGACACTTACATTCAGACACTTACATACAGACTCTTACATACAGACACTTACATACAGACCCTTACATACACACACTTAGACACTTACATACAGACACTTACATACAGACACTTATATACAGACACTTACATACAGACACTTACATACAGACACTTACTTAGACACTTACTTACAGACACTGAGACACTTAAATACAGACACTTACATACAGACACTTACATACAGACACTTACAAACACACACTGACATACAGACACTGAGACTTACATAGAGACACTTACATACAGACACTTACATACAGACACTTACATACAGATACTGACACACTTACATACAGACACTTACATACAGACACTTACATACACACACTTACATACACACACTTACATACAGTCACTTACATACAGACACTTACATACAGACACTTACATACAGACACTTACATACAGGCACTTACATACAGACACTTACATAGACACTTACATACAGACACTTACATACTGACACTTACAAACAGACACTGAGACACTTACATACAGACACTTACATACAAACACTTACATACAGACACTTACATACAGACACTTACATACAGACACTTACATATAGACACTTACATACAGACCCTTACATACAGACACTTAGACACTTACATACAGACACTTACATACAGACTCTTACATAGAGACATTTACATACAGACACTTAGACACTTACATACAGACACTTACATACAGACTCTTACATAAAGACACTTACATACAGACAATTACATACAGACACTGAGACACTTACATACAGACACTTACATACAGACACTTACATACAGACACTGAGACACTTACATAGACACTTACATACAGACGCTTACATACACTTACATAGAGACACTGAGACACTTACATACAGACACTTACATACACTTACATACAGACACTGAGACACTTACATACAGACTTCTTACATACAGACACTTACATACAGACACTGAGACACTTACATAGACACATACAGATGCTTACATACAGACACTTACATACAGACACTGAGACACTTACATACAGACACTTACATACAGACACTGTGACACTGACATACAGACACTTACATACATACACTTACATTTAGACACTTACATACAGACACTTACATACAGACACTGAGACACTAACATAGAGACATTACTTACAGACACTTACATACAGAAGCTTACATACAGACACTTACATACAGACACTGAGACACTTACATACAGACACTTACATACAGACACTGAGACACTTACATACAGACACTTACATACAGGCACTTACATACAGACACTTACTTAGACACTTACTTACAGACACTGAGACACTTAAATACAGACACTTACATACAGATGCTTACATACAGACACTTACAAACACAAACTGACATACAGACACTGAGACTTACATACAGACACTTACATACAGACACTTACATACAGACACTTACATAAAGACATTTACATACAGATAGTGAGACACTTACATACAGACACTTACATACAGACACTTACATACAGACACTTACATACAGACACTTACATACAGACACTTACATACAGACACTTACATACAGACACTTACATATAGACACTTACATACAGACCCTTACATACAGACACTTAGACACTTACATACAGACACTTACATACAGACTCTTACATAGAGACACTTACATACAGACACTTAGACACTTACATACAGACACTTACATACAGACTCTTACGTAAAAACACTTACATACAGACAATTACATACAGACACGTACATACAGACACTGAGACACTTACATACAGACACTTACTTACAGACACTTACATACAGACACTGAGACACTTACATAGACACTTACATAAAGACGCTTACATACACTTACATACAGACACTGAGACACTTACATACAGACACTTACATACACTTACATACAGACACTGAGACACTTACATACAGACACTTACATACAGACACTTATATACAGACACTGAGACACTTACATAGACACATACAGATGCTTACATACAGACACTTACATACAGACACTGAGACACTTACATACAGACACTTACATACAGACACTGTGACACTGACATACAGACACTTACATACAGACACTTACATTGAGACACTTACATACAGACACTTACATACAGACACTGAGACACTTACATAGAGACATTACTTACAGACACTTACATACAGAAGCTTACATACAGACACTTACATACAGACACTGAGACACTTACATACAGACACTTACATACAGACACTGAGACACTTACATACAGACACTTACATACAGAAACTTACATACAGACACTGAGATACTTACATACAGACACTTAACATACAGACACTTACATACAGACACTTACAAAACAAAACAACAAAGATCCCCCATATAGCCTTAACAGACTGTAGGGGCAAGTGCTGTTAGCGAGCACCTATGAAGGCCGGAACGGTACACGAGGGGGTGGGTGGCCAGCACCACGCCCGACCGCCTTTGTCTCCCTAGTGGCAATGTTTACACACCGCACCAGGTACTCATTTGAGGCTGAGTCGACCTAGGGGAGGCCCGGGACTGGTTCAGATAATCGTCACTGGTGTTGGCCGTGAGCGGGAATCGAACCCGGGTCGCCAGTTTCATAGCGCAGCGCGCTAACCGCCACACTACCGCTCCCCACAACAGACACTTACAGACACTTACATACAGACACTTACATACAGACACATACAGACACTTACATACAGACACTTACATACGGACACTTACATACAGCCACTTACATACAGACACTTACATACAGACACATACAGATCTGAGACACTTACATACAGACACTTACATACAGACACTTACATACAGACACTTACATACAGACACTGAGATATTCACATACAGACACTTACATACAAACACTTAACATACAGACACTTACATACAACAACAACAACAACAACCGCCATTCGCCACTAAGTGGCGGTGACGTCACCACGACGCTTGTGCCAGGCTATGTGCACCCTGAGGCCACGTGAAGTGTCGAACGCCCGCTGGCAGGAGGTCACGGGGCAGACCCAGGTGCCACGGGTCGACTGACTGAGATGACTGGCTGATGCACCACCTGTGCCCCCTACTGTGCCAACCTGCTGTGCTTTAGCCACCCGGCGCTCCGCTCGCTGTTGTGAGCGTCGCTCCTCCGCCCTCCGTTGTTGTTGGAGGGCGACTGCCTCCAACTGCCCAGTAGCATCCTTCACGAGCCTCCTCCACAGAGGCCGATCTTGACACCGCTGGTACCAGTCATCGGCAAGTCCACTCAGCTCCACGTCCTCCTGTACCACATCACTCCATCTCTTCTCTAGCCCGTGCCGCGCCCGCTTAGCCCCCTCAATCCGGCCAAACAAAAGCTGTTTCGGCATGCGGTGGCTGGGCATGCGGGCTACATGACCCAGCCATCGCAGCCTTGCCTGCCGGAGGAGCTCACCGATGGGACCCTGCCCAGATCTTTCAAGGATTTGTGAGCTCCTCACACAATCCAGTCTGGTTAAACCCAGGATGGATCGTAGGCAGGCCAGCCTAAATGTTTCTAACCGGCGAAGATGTTCCATTAGGGGGGTCCACGTTTCGCAAGCGTAGAGAAGGGAGGGAATGACCGTGGCCGAGAAGACCTGAAGCTTAGTGCGGAGCGACAGACCAGGTAGCTTCCACACAGCGTTACGCAACCGATGAAAAGATATTGCCGCTCGACTGATTCGGAGTGAGACCTCTGCTGTTAAACTGGTGCCAGTCATAAGCACACTGCCCAGGTATGGGAAACTCTCCACTCTCTCCACAACTGCCCCATCACCGATTGGGAGTTGTGGGGGTGGAGTGTCCGATGGTACAAAATACCCAGGCACTTACATACAGACACTTACTTATACACTTACTTACAGACACTGAGACACTTAAATACAGACACTTACATACAGACACTTACAAACACACACTGACATACAGACACTGAGACTTACATACAGACACTTACATACAGACACTTACATACAGACACTTACATACAGACACTTACATAAAGACATTTACATACAGATACTGAGACACTTACATACAGACACTTACATACAGACACTTACATACACACACTTACATACAGAAACTTACATACAGACACTGAGATACTTACATACAGACACTTACATACAGACACTTAACATACAGACACTGAGACACTTACATACAGACACTTATATACAGACACTTACATACAGACACTGAGACACTTACATACAGACACTTACATACAGACACTTACATACAGACACTGATATATTCACATACAGACACTTACATACAAACACTTAACATACAAACACTTACATACAGACACTTACATACAGACACTTACTTAGACACTTACTTACAGACACTGAGACACTTAAATACAGACACTTACATACAGACACTTACAAACACACACTGACATACAGACACTGAGACTTACATACAGACACTTACATACAGACACTTACATACAGCCACTTACATAAAGACATTTACATACAGATACTGAGACACTTAAATACAGACACTTACATACAGACACTTACATACAGACACTTACAAACACACACTGACATACAGACACTGAGACTTACATAGAGACACTTACATACAGACACTTACATACAGACATTTACATACAGATACTGACACACTTACATACAGACACTTACATACAGACACTTACATACACACACTTACATACAGTCACTTACATCCAGACACTTACATACAGACACTTACATAAAGACACTTACATACAGGCACTTACATACAGACACTTACATAGACACTTACATACAGACACTTACATACTGACACTTACAAACAGACACTGAGACACTTACATACAGACACTTACATACAAACACTTACATACAGACACTTACATACAGACACTTACATACAGACACTTACATATAGACACTTACATACAGACCCTTACATACAGACACTTAGACACTTACATACAGACACTTACATACAGACTCTTACATAGAGACACTTACATACAGACACTTAGACACTTACATACAGACACTTACATACAGACTCTTACATAAAGACACTTACATACAGACAATTACATACAGACACTTACATACAGACACTGAGACACTTACATACAGACACTTACATACAGACACTTACATACAGACACTGAGACACTTACATAGACACTTACATACAGACGCTTACATACACTTACATACAGACACTGAGACACTTACATACAGACACTTACATACACTTACATACAGACACTGAGACACTTACATACAGACACTTACATACAGACACTTACATACAGACACTGAGACACTTACATAGACACATACAGATGCTTACATACAGACACTTACATACAGACACTGAGACACTTACATACAGACACTTACATACAGACACTGTGACACTGACATACAGACACTTACATACATACACTTACATTGAGACACTTACATACAGACACTTACATACAGACACTGAGACACTTACATAGAGACATTACTTACAGACACTTACATACAGAAGCTTACATACAGACACTTACATACAGACACTGAGACACTTACATACAGACACTTACATACAGACACTGAGACACTTACATACAGACACTTACATACAGGCACTTACATACAGACACTTACTTAGACACTTACTTACAGACACTGAGACACTTAAATACAGACACTTACATACAGATGCTTACATACAGACACTTACAAACACACACTGACATACAGACACTGAGACTTACATACAGACACTTACATACAGACACTTACATACACACACTTACATACAGACACTTACATACAGACACTTACATACAGACACTTACATACAGACACTTACATATAGACACTTACATACAGACCCTTACATACAGACATTTAGACACTTACATACAGACACTTACATACAGACTCTTACATAGAGACACTTACATACAGACACTTAGACACTTACATACAGACACTTACATACAGACTCTTACATCAAGACACTTACATACAGACAATTACATACAGACACTTACATACAGACACTGAGACACTTACATACAGACACTTACATACAGACACTTACATACAGACACTTACATACAGACACTGAGGCACTTACATACAGACACTTACATACAGGCACTTACAAACAGGCACTTACATACAGACACTTACATACAGACACTTACAAACATACAATTACATACAGAAACTTACATACAGACACTTACATACAGATACTTACATATAGACACTTACAGACACTTACATACAGACACTTACATACAGACACTTACATACAGACACTTACATACAGACACTTACATACAGACACTTACATACAGACACTAAGACACTTACATACAGACACTTACATACAGACACTAAGACACTTACATACAGACACTTACATACAGACACTTACATACAGACACTTACATAAAGACATTTACATACAGATACTGAGACACTTACATACAGACACTTACATACAGACACTTACATACACACACTTACATACAGACACTTACATACAGACACTTACATACAGGCACTTACATACAGACACTTACATAGACACTTACATACAGACACTTACATACAGACACTTACATACAGACACATACAGACGCTGAGACACTTACATACAGACACTTACATACAGACACTTACATACAGACACTTACATACAGACACTAAGACACGTACATACAGACACTTACATACAGACACTTACATACAGATACTTACAAACAGACACTTACATTCAGACACTTACATACAGACTCTTACATACAGACACTTACATACAGACCCTTACATACACACACTTAGACACTTACATACAGACACTTACATACAGACACTTATATACAGACACTTACATACAGACACTTACATACAGACACTTACGTAGACACTTACTTACAGACACTGAGACACTTAAATACAGACACTTACATACAGACACTTACATACAGACACTTACAAACACACACTGACATACAGACACTGAGACTTACATAGAGACACTTACATACAGACACTTACATACAGACACTTACATACAGATACTGACACACTTACATACAGACACTTACATACAGACACTTACATACACACACTTACATACACACACTTACATACAGTCACTTACATACAGACACTTACATACAGACACTTACATACAGACACTTACATACAGGCACTTACATACAGACACTTACATAGACACTTACATACAGACACTTACATACTGACACTTACAAACAGACACTGAGACACTTACATACAGTCACTTACATACAAACACTTACATACAGACACTTACATACAGACACTTACATACAGACACTTACATATAGACACTTACATACAGACACTTACATACAGACACTTACATACAGACTCTTACATAGAGACATTTACATACAGACACTTAGACACTTACATACAGACACTTACATACAGACTCTTACATAAAGACACTTACATACAGACAATTACATACAGACACTGAGACACTTACATACAGACACTTACATACAGACACTTACATACAGACACTGAGACACTTACATAGACACTTACATACAGACGCTTACATACACTTACATAGAGACACTGAGACACTTACATACAGACACTTACATACACTTACATACAGACACTGAGACACTTACATACAGACACTTACATACAGACACTTACATACAGACACTGAGACACTTACATAGACACATACAGATGCTTACATACAGACACTTACATACAGACACTGAGACACTTACATACAGACACTTACATACAGACACTGTGACACTGACATACAGACACTTACATACATACACTTACATTGAGACACTTACATACAGACACTTACATACAGACACTGAGACACTTACATAGAGACATTACTTACAGACATTTACATACAGAAGCTTACATACAGACACTTACATACAGACACTGAGACACTTACATACAGACACTTACATACAGACACTGAGACACTTACATACAGACACTTACATACAGGCACTTACATACAGACACTTACTTAGACACTTACTTACAGACACTGAGACACTTAAATACAGACACTTACATACAGATGCTTACATACAGACACTTACAAACACAAACTGACATACAGACACTGAGACTTACATACAGACACTTACATACAGACACTTACATACAGACACTTACATAAAGACATTTACATACAGATAGTGAGACACTTACATACAGACACTTACATACAGACACTTACATACAGACACTTACATACAGACACTTACATACAGACACTTACATACAGACACTTACATACAGACACTTACATATAGACACTTACATACAGACCCTTACATACAGACACTTAGACACTTACATACAGACACTTACATACAGACTCTTACATAGAGACACTTACATACAGACACTTAGACACTTACATACAGACACTTACATACAGACTCTTACGTAAAAACACTTACATACAGACAATTACATACAGACACGTACATACAGACACTGAGACACTTACATACAGACACTTACTTACAGACACTTACATACAGACACTGAGACACTTACATAGACACTTACATAAAGACGCTTACATACACTTACATACAGACACTGAGACACTTACATACAGACACTTACATACACTTACATACAGACACTGAGACACTTACATACAGACACTTACATACAGACACTTATATACAGACACTGAGACACTTACATAGACACATACAGATGCTTACATACAGACACTTACATACAGACACTGAGACACTTGCATACAGACACTTACATACAGACACTGTGACACTGACATACAGACACTTACATACAGACACTTACATTGAGACACTTACATACAGACACTTACATACAGACACTGAGACACTTACATAGAGACATTACTTACAGACACTTACATACAGAAGCTTACATACAGACACTTACATACAGACACTGAGACACTTACATACAGACACTTACATACAGACACTGAGACACTTACATACAGACACTTACATACAGAAACTTACATACAGACACTGAGATACTTACATACAGACACTTAACATACAGACACTTACATACAGACACTTACAGACACTTACATACAGACACTTACATACAGACACATACAGACACTTACATACAGACACTTACATACGGACACTTACATACAGCCACTTACATACAGACACTTACATACAGACACATACAGATCTGAGACACTTACATACAGACACTTACATACAGACACTTACATACAGACACTTACATACAGACACTTACATACAGACACTGAGATATTCACATACAGACACTTACATACAAACACTTAACATACAGACACTTACATACAGACACTTACATACAGACACTTACTTAGACACTTACTTACAGACACTGAGACACTTAAATACAGACACTTACATACAGACACTTACAAACACACACTGACATACAGACACTGAGACTTACATACAGACACTTACATACAGACACTTACATACAGACACTTACATAAAGACATTTACATACAGATACTGAGACACTTACATACAGACACTTACATACAGACACTTACATACACACACTTACATACAGAAACTTACATACAGACACTGAGATACTTACATACAGACACTTACATACAGACACTTAACATACAGACACTGAGACACTTACATACAGACACTTATATACAGACACTTACATACAGACACTGAGACACTTACATACAGACACTTACATACAGACACTTACATACAGACACTGAGATATTCACATACAGACACTTACATACAAACACTTAACATACAGACACTTACATACAGACACTTACATACAGACACTTACTTAGACACTTGCTTACAGACACTGAGACACTTAAATACAGACACTTACATACAGACACTTACAAACACACACTGACATACAGACACTGAGACTTACATACAGACACTTACATACAGACACTTACATACAGACACTTACATAAAGACATTTACATACAGATACTGAGACACTTAAATACAGACACTTACATACAGACACTTACAAACACACACTGACATACAGACACTGAGACTTACATAGAGACACTTACATACAGACACTTACATACAGACATTTACATACAGATACTGACACACTTACATACAGACACTTACATACAGACACTTACATACAGACACTTACATACAGACACTTACATACAGACACTTACATACAGGCACTTACATACAGACACTTACATAGACACTTACATACAGACACTTACATACTGACACTTACAAACAGACACTGAGACACTTACATACAGACACTTACATACAAACACTTACATACAGACACTTACATACAGACACTTACATACAGACACTTACATATAGACACTTACATACAGACCCTTACATACAGACACTTAGACACTTACATACAGACACTTACATACAGACTCTTACATAGAGACACTTACATACAGACACTTAGACACTTACATACAGACACTTACATACAGACTCTTACATAAAGACACTTACATACAGACAATTACATACAGACACTTACATACAGACACTGAGACACTTACATACAGACACTTACATACAGACACTTACATACAGACACTGAGACACTTACATAGACACTTACATACAGACGCTTACATACACTTACATACAGACACTGAGACACTTACATACAGACACTTACATACACTTACATACAGACACTGAGACACTTACATACAGACACTTACATACAGACACTTACATACAGACACTGAGACACTTACATAGACACATACAGATGCTTACATACAGACACTTACATACAGACACTGAGACACTTACATACAACAACAACAACAACAACCGCCATTCGCCACTAAGTGGCGGTGACGTCACCACGACGCTTGTGCCAGGCTATGTGCACCCTGAGGCCACGTGAAGTGTCGAACGCCCGCTGGCAGGAGGTCACGGGGCAGACCCAGGTGCCACGGGTCGACTGACTGAGATGACTGGCTGATGCACCACCTGTGCCCCCCACTGTGCCAACCTGCTGTGCTTTAGCCACCCGGCGCTCCGCTCGCTGTTGTGAGCGTCGCTCCTCCGCCCTCCGTTGTTGTTGGAGGGCGACTGCCTCCAACTGCCCAGTAGCATCCTTCACGAGCCTCCTCCACAGAGGCCGATCTTGACACCGCTGGTACCAGTCATCGGCAAGTCCACTCAGCTCCACGTCCTCCTGTACCACATCACTCCATCTCTTCTCTAGCCCGTGCCGCGCCCGCTTAGCCCCCTCAATCCGGCCAAACAAAAGCTGTTTCGGCATGCGGTGGCTGGGCATGCGGGCTACATGACCCAGCCATCGCAGCCTTGCCTGCCGGAGGAGCTCACCGATGGGACCCTGCCCAGATCTTTCAAGGATTTGTGAGCTCCTCACACAATCCAGTCTGGTTAAACCCAGGATGGATCGTAGGCAGGTCAGCCTAAATGTTTCTAACCGGCGAAGATGTTCCATTAGTGGGGTCCACGTTTCGCAAGCGTAGAGAAGGGAGGGAATGACCGTGGCCGAGAAGACCTGAAGCTTAGTGCGGAGCGACAGACCAGGTAGCTTCCACACAGCGTTACGCAACCGATGAAAAGATATTGCCGCTCGACTGATTCGGAGTGAGACCTCTGCTGTTAAACTGGAGCCAGTCATAAGCACACTGCCCAGGTATGGGAAACTCTCCACTCTCTCCACAACTGCCCCATCACCGATTGGGAGTTGTGGGGGTGGAGTGTCCGATGGTACAAAATACCCAGGCAGGTGCTTAGTTTTGGTGGGGCTGATGGTAAGGCCCCACCTCTTAGTGGCACGCTCCAGTCTCAGCAGCAGCGTCTCCAACTCCTCCTCTGACTGAGCAGCTATTACCAAGTCATCAGCATACATAACGTGGTTGAGCAATAGGGAGCCATCCCTTGACCGCACCCGGGCATCGATTAGCCTCCCATTATATCTGTACCATATGGAGATTCCCCCGGTACAGCTATTGAAGGCTTCACGAACTACGTGGTCAAAATAGATGTTAAATAATGTGGGAGCCAGAGGACATCCCTGTCGCACCCCAAGGTGTACAGGGAATGGCTCTGACTCCCGGCCACGTAGTTTTACCCGGGCCCGCTCACCATCATGAAGGTCCTTAATGATCGTGAGCAGAGGGTCAGGTACTCCAAAAGCACGAAGAACGACCCAGAGCCCAGGCCTACTGATGGTATCATAGGCCTTGACCAGGTCAATAAAGCAGAGATGTAGGTCTTGTTGGAATTCCCTACACCTCTGCTGTAGCAGACGGACAGAAAATATGGCATCTGTGCAGGACCGCCCTTTCCTGAAACCGCATTGGGGCTCCGCAAGCCTCTCCTCAGCGTGCCTGGCAAGGCGATGCTGAATAATCCTTGCCAGGACCTTTCCCGGCACACTGAGGAGTGAGATGCCCCTGTAGTTGTTACAGTCTGTGCGGTCCCCCTTCTTAAAAAGGGGGACCACCAGGGCATCCTTCCAATCCTGCGGAACCCGTCCAGTGGTCCAGACTGTTGTTATGATGTCATATAGGGCAGTCTGTGCACAAACGCCACCCTCCCTCAGCATTTCGCTTGGGAGATCATCTCTGCCCGCTGCCTTTCCTGGTCTCAGACTCCGTATCGCCTTCAATACTTCCTCAGCAGATGGCACCTCAGCCAGCCACTCACAGGGGGTGACTTCATCCAATATTTGAGGCACCGCAGCCTCAGCAGGGTCATCCTCACTTTGTGCCACGATGTTTTCCTGGCTGTGGGATTTTCCCTCCCCCAGGACCTCACAGAAATGCTCAGCAAATCTGCGAACCTGTTCCTGGGGGTCGGAAATTGGATCACCGTTTTTTCCCCTAATGATGGTAATAGGTGTGGCGCTGCAGGTTACTTTTTTGATGGAGTTAAATAGCGATTTGTGATCACGGGCCACTGAGGCAGACTCCATCTCCTCAGCAACCCGCGACCACCACCCATCCTTGCAGCGCCTCACGGCTCTCCGAACCTCCGAGCGAAGGCTGCGGTAAGCCTCCTCATTCTCTGACGTGGGATTCTGTAGCCGATGACAGTGGGCCTGTCGCTTTTTCTCAACCATCCTGAACAACTCCTCTGTCATCCAGGGTGTCTGGGGAGGTCTGGACCGCGTACCCAAAGCAGCCATTGCAGCTGCATGAGTCACAGTCCTAAACCTCGCCCATTTACCCTCGACATCAGGAGGAGTCGGGGACGATGCCAATCCCAGCCGCAAGCGATGATGAAATTCTCGCTTGCAACTTTCATCAGATAACTGAGACCAGGCCACTTTAGGTTGGAATGGGGTCCTGGGTGTACACCCACCACCGGAGTGGAAGAATGGCAGGCGCATCTTACAGATGACTAGTCGATGGTCAGAGGGCAGATCAGCTCCACGGTAGGTCCTGGTGTCAAGGACATGGGCTCGCATTCGCTGGTCCGTCACTATGTAGTCCAGCAGATGTTCTTGCTTGGACCCGGCATGCATCCATGATGTTGTGTGGATGCGCCGATGCCGGAACAGCGTGTTGGTAATTACAAGCCCATGGGCTGCACAAAAATCTAGCAGCCTCCTACCGTTGTTATTGAGCTGATCTGGCCCATGCCCTCCAATCACTCCAGACCAGGTGCCAGTATCATGACCAACTCGGGCATTGAAGTCACCCAACATGATGACTCTATCCCGAGGGGCCACTTTAGCCAGCACCTGTGAAAGGAGGTCATAGAAGGCATCTGACTCATCGGCTTTGCCTGCATCCCTCCACGGATGTTCATCTTCGGTGGGGGCATAAGTAACCACGACCACCATTCCTCGCCTCCGGTTGATGGGAAGGCGAGCCCAAAGTAGCCTGGGGCTTACAGCTTCCCACACCTCACCGCCACGCTCCCACGCCCCCTTCATTCTTTTGTTCAAAAGAAGACCCACACCCTGTTGTTTGGCAGTCTGCTGCCCCGAGTAGAGGACTGTCCACCCCTCATGGTGGCAGGAGCCAGAGCCGGTCCACCGGACCTCCTGAATGCCGCATAGATCCAGGCGGTACCGGTCCAGCTCCCGACAGAGGAGTGGCAGCCTCTCCTCTGCAGTGAGCGTTCGAACATTCCACGTGGCCACCCGTAGTGGCTTTTCGTTGTTTCTGGAGTAGCCCCGAGGGTAGGTATTCAATCTCCTGGCTCCGCCAATTGGGGTTTGGCCAGGAGACGTCATAGACGCCTGGCCCCCCGGGGCCTCCGGCACAAGCTTAGTTGTTACATATTTCACTTTAATTCGTGGTTTTGTGGTAATTAATTGAAGGTGGAGGGGTTACCAGCCCCTCGCACCCGTCCAGAGCCCCCGTTTAGCCCCTGTGGTGGACACATATGCCATGAGGGGAGGAGCCAATCAAAATTGGAACTCCCCCCACAGCACTGTCCACGACAGAGTTGCCCGTCCGGCACCGCGAGGAGGTAGGGGGCTGTTTTGCCGGACACTTACATACAGACACTTACACACAGACATTTACATACAGACACTTACATACAGACACTGTGACACTGACATACAGACACTTACATACATACACTTACATTGAGACACTTACATACAGACACTTACATACAGACACTGAGACACTTACATAGAGACATTACTTACAGACACTTACATACAGAAGCTTACATACAGACACTTACATACAGACACTGAGACACTTACATACAGACACTTACATACAGACACTGAGACACTTACATACAGACACTTACATACAGGCACTTACATACAGACACTTACTTAGACACTTACTTACAGACACTGAGACACTTAAATACAGACACTTACATACAGATGCTTACATACAGACACTTACAAACACACACTGACATACAGACACTGAGACTTACATACAGACACTTACATACAGACACTTACATACACACACTTACATACAGACACTTACATACAGACACTTACATACAGACACTTACATACAGACACTTACATATAGACACTTACATACAGACCCTTACATACAGACATTTAGACACTTACATACAGACACTTACATACAGACTCTTACATAGAGACACTTACATACAGACACTTAGACACTTTCATACAGACACTTACATACAGACTCTTACATCAAGACACTTACATACAGACAATTACATACAGACACTTACATACAGACACTGAGACACTTACATACAGACACTTACATACAGACACTTACATACAGACACTGAGACACTTACATAGAGACACTACTTACAGACACTTACATACAAAAGTTACATACAGACACTTACATACAGACACTGAGGCACTTACATACAGACACTTACATACAGGCACTTACAAACAGGCACTTGCATACAGACACTTACATACAGACACTTACAAACATACACTTACATACAGAAACTTACATACAGACACTTACATACAGATACTTACATATAGACACTTACAGACACTTACATACAGACACTTACATACAGACACTTACATACAGACACTTACATACAGACACTTACATACAGACACTTACATACAGACACTTACATACAGACACTAAGACACTTACATACAGACACTTACACACAGACATTTACATACAGATACTTACATACAGACACTTACATACAGACACTTACATGCAGACACTGAGACACTTACATACAGACACGTACATACAGACACTTACATACAGACACTTAACATACAGACACTGAGACACTTACATACAGACACTTATATACAGACACTTACATACAGACACTGAGACACTTACATACAGACACTTACATACAGACACTTACATACAGACACTGAGATATTCACATACAGACACTTACATACAAACACTTAACATACAGACACTTACATACAGACACTTACATACAGACACTTACTTAGACACTTACTTACAGACACTGAGACACTTAAATACAGACACTTACATACAGACACTTACAAACACACAATGACATACAGACACTGAGACTTACATACAGACACTTACATACAGACACTTACATACAGACACTTACATAAAGACATTTACATACAGATACTGAGACACTTACATACAGACACTTACATACAGACACTTACATACACACACTTACATACAGACACTTACATACAGACACTTACATACAGGCACTTACATACAGACACTTACATAGACACTTACATACAGACACTTACATACAGACACTTACATACAGACACATACAGACGCTGAGACACTTACATACAGACACTTACATACAGACACTTACATACAGACACTTACATACAGACACTAAGACACGTACATACAGACACTTACATACAGACACTTACATACAGATACTTACATACAGACACTTACATTCAGACACTTACATACAGACTCTTACATACAGACACTTACATACAGACCCTTACATACACACACTTAGACACTTACATACAGACACTTACATACAGACACTTATATACAGACACTTACATACAGACACTTACATACAGACACTTACTTAGACACTTACTTACAGACACTGAGACACTTAAATACAGACACTTACATACAGACACTTACATACAGACACTTACAAACACACACTGACATACAGACACTGAGACTTACATAGAGACACTTACATACAGACACTTACATACAGACACTTACATACAGATACTGAAACACTTACATACAGACACTTACATACAGACACTTACATACACACACTTACATACACACACTTACATACAGTCACTTACATACAGACACTTACATACAGACACTTACATACAGACACTTACATACAGGCACTTACATACAGACACTTACATAGACACTTACATACAGACACTTACATACAGACACTTACTTAGACACTTACTTACAGACACTGAGACACTTAAATACAGACACTTACATACAGACACTTACAAACACACAATGACATACAGACACTGAGACTTACATACAGACACTTACATACAGACACTTACATACAGACACTTACATAAAGACATTTACATACAGATACTGAGACACTTACATACAGACACTTACATACAGACACTTACATACACACACTTACATACAGACACTTACATACAGACACTTACATACAGGCACTTACATACAGACACTTACATAGACACTTACATACAGACACTTACATACAGACACTTACATACAGACACATACAGACGCTGAGACACTTACATACAGACACTTACATACAGACACTTACATACAGACACTTACATACAGACACTAAGACACGTACATACAGACACTTACATACAGACACTTACATACAGATACTTACATACAGACACTTACATTCAGACACTTACATACAGACTCTTACATACAGACACTTACATACAGACCCTTACATACACACACTTAGACACTTACATACAGACACTTACATACAGACACTTATATACAGACACTTACATACAGACACTTACATACAGACACTTACTTAGACACTTACTTACAGACACTGAGACACTTAAATACAGACACTTACATACAGACACTTACATACAGACACTTACAAACACACACTGACATACAGACACTGAGACTTACATAGAGACACTTACATACAGACACTTACATACAGACACTTACATACAGATACTGAAACACTTACATACAGACACTTACATACAGACACTTACATACACACACTTACATACACACACTTACATACAGTCACTTACATACAGACACTTACATACAGACACTTACATACAGACACTTACATACAGGCACTTACATACAGACACTTACATAGACACTTACATACAGACACTTACATACTGACACTTACAAACAGACACTGAGACACTTACATACAACAACCGCCATAACAACCGCCATTCGCCACTAAGTGGCGGTGACGTCACCACGACGCTTGTGCCAGGCTATGTGCACCCTGAGGCCACGTGAAGTGTCGAACGCCCGCTGGCAGGAGGTCACGGGGCAGACCCAGGTGCCACGGGTCGACTGACTGAGATGACTGGCTGATGCACCACCTGTGCCCCCTACTGTGCCAACCTGCTGTGCTTTAGCCACCCGGCGCTCCGCTCGCTGTTGTGAGCGTCGCTCCTCCGCCCTCCGTTGTTGTTGGAGGGCGACTGCCTCCAACTGCCCAGTAGCATCCTTCACGAGCCTCCTCCACAGAGGCCGATCTTGACACCGCTGGTACCAGTCATCGGCAAGTCCACTCAGCTCCACGTCCTCCTGTACCACATCACTCCATCTCTTCTCTAGCCCGTGCCGCGCCCGCTTAGCCCCCTCAATCCGGCCAAACAAAAGCTGTTTCGGCATGCGGTGGCTGGGCATGCGGGCTACATGACCCAGCCATCGCAGCCTTGCCTGCCGGAGGAGCTCACCGATGGGACCCTGCCCAGTTCTTTCAAGGATTTGTGAGCTCCTCACACAATCCAGTCTGGTTAAACCCAGGATGGATCGTAGGCAGGCCAGCCTAAATGTTTCTAACCGGCGAAGATGTTCCATTAGGGGGGTCCACGTTTCGCAAGCGTAGAGAAGGGAGGGAATGACCGTGGCCGAGAAGACCTGAAGCTTAGTGCGGAGCGACAGACCAGGTAGCTTCCACACAGCGTTACGCAACCGATGAAAAGATATTGCCGCTCGACTGATTCGGAGTGAGACCTCTGCTGTTAAACTGGTGCCAGTTATAAGCACACTGCCCAGGTATGGGAAACTCTCCACTCTCTCCACAACTGCCCCATCACCGATAGGGAGTTGTGGGGGTGGAGTGTCCGATGGTACAAAATACCCAGGCAGGTGCTTGGTTTTGGTGGGGCTGATGGTAAGGCCCCACCTCTTAGTGGCACGCTCCAGTCTCAGCAGCAGCGTCTCCAACTCCTCCTCTGACTGAGCAGCTATTACCAAGTCATCAGCATACATAACGTGGTTGAGCAATAGGGAGCCATCCCTTGACCGCACCCGGGCATCGATTAGCCTCCCATTATATCTGTACCATATGGAGATTCCCCCGGTACAGCTATTGAAGGCATCACGAACTACGTGGTCAAAATAGATGTTAAATAATGTGGGAGCCAGAGGACATCCCTGTCGCACCCCAAGGTGTACAGGGAATGGCTCTGACTCCCGGCCACGTAGTTTTACCCGGGCCCGCTCACCATCATGAAGGTCCTTAATGATCGTGAGCAGAGGGTCAGGTACTCCAAAAGCACGAAGAACGACCCAGAGCCCAGGCCTACTGATGGTATCATAGGCCTTGACCAGGTCAATAAAGCAGAGATGTAGGTCTTGTTGGAATTCCCTACACCTCTGCTGTAGCAGACGGACAGAAAATATGGCATCTGTGCAGGACCGCCCTTTCCTGAAACCGCATTGGGGCTCCGCAAGCCTCTCCTCAGCGTGCCTGGCAAGGCGATGCTGAATAATCCTTGCCAGGACCTTTCCCGGCACACTGAGGAGTGAGATGCCCCTGTAGTTGTTACAGTCTGTGCGGTCCCCCTTCTTAAAAAGGGGGACCACCAGGGCATCCTTCCAATCCTGCGGAACCCGTCCAGTGGTCCAGACTGTTGTTATGATGTCATATAGGGCAGTCTGTGCACAAACGCCACCCTCCCTCAGCATTTCGCTTGGAAGATCATCTCTGCCCGCTGCCTTTCCTGGTCTCAGACTCCGGATCGCCTTCAATACTTCCTCAGCAGATGGCACCTCAGCCAGCCACTCACAGGGGGTGACTTCATCCAATATTTGAGGCACCGCAGCCTCAGCAGGGTCATCCTCACTTTGTGCCACGATGTTTTCCTGGCTGAGGGATTTTCCCTCCCCCAGGACCTCACAGAAATGCTCAGCAAATCTGCGAACCTGTTCCTGGGGGTCGGAAATTGGATCGCCGTTTTTTCCCCTAATGATGGTAATAGGTGTGGCCCTGCAGGTTACTTTTTTGATGGAGTTAAATAGAGATTTGTGATCACGGGCCACTGAGGCAGACTCCATCTCCTCAGCAACCCGCGACCACCACCCATCCTTGCAGCGCCTCACGGCTCTCCGAACCTCCGAGCGAAGGCTGCGGTAAGCCTCCTCATTCTCTGACGTGGGACTCTGTCGCCGATGACAGTGGGCCTGTCGCTTTTTCTCAACCATCGTGAACAACTCCTCTGTCATCCAGGGTGTCTGGGGAGGTCTGGACCGCGTACCCAAAGCAGCCATTGCAGCTGCATGAGTCACAGTCCTAAACCTCGCCCATTTACCCTCGACATCAGGAGGAGTCGGGGACGATGCCAATCCCAGCCGCAAGCGATGATGAAATTCTCGCTTGCAACTTTCATCAGATAACTGAGACCAGGCCACTTTAGGTTGGAATGGGGTCCTGGGTGTACACCCACCACCGGAGTGGAAGAATGGCAGGCGCATCTTACAGATGACTAGTCGATGGTCAGAGGGCAGATCAGCTCCACGGTAGGTCCTGGTGTCAAGGACATGGGCTCGCATTCGCTGGTCCGTCACTATGTAGTCCAGCAGATGTTCTTGCTTGGACCCGGCATGCATCCATGATGTTGTGTGGATGCGCCGATGCCGGAACAGCGTGTTGGTAATTACAAGCCCATGGGCTGCACAAAAATCTAGCAGCCTCCTACCGTTGTTATTGAGCTGATCTGGCCCATGCCCTCCAATCACTCCAGGCCAGGTGCCAGTATCATGACCAACTCGGGCATTGAAGTCACCCAACATGATGACTCTATCCCGAGGGGCCACTTTAGCCAGCACCTGTGACAGGAGGTCATAGAAGGCATCTGACTCATCGGCTTTGCCTGCATCCCTCCACGGATGTTCATCTTCGGTGGGGGCATAAGTAACCACGACCACCATTCCTCGCCTCCTGTTGATGGGAAGGCGAGCCCAAAGTAGCCTGGGGCTTACAGCTTCCCACACCTCACCGCCACGCTCCCACGCCCCCTTCATTCTTTTGTTCAAAAGAAGACCCACACCCTGTTGTTTGGCAGTCTGCTGCCCCGAGTAGAGGACTGTCCACCCCTCATGGTGGCAGGAGCCGGAGCCGGTCCACCGGACCTCCTGAATGCCGCATAGATCCAGGCGGTACCGGTCCAGCTCCCGACAGAGGAGTGGCAGCCTCTCCTCTGCAGTGAGCGTTCGAACATTCCACGTGGCCAACCGTAGTGGCTTTTCGTTGTTTCTGGAGTAGCCCCGAGGGTAGGTATTCAATCTCCTGGCTCCGCCAATTGGGGTTTGGCCAGGAGACGTCATAGACGCCTGGCCCCCCGGGGCCTCCGGCACAAGCTTAGTTGTTACATATTTAAGTTTAATTCGTAGTTTCGTGGTAATTAATTGAAGGTGGAGGGGTTACCAGCCCCTCGCACCCGTCCAGAGCCCCCGTTTAGCCCCTGTGGTGGATACAGACACTTACATACAGACACTTACATACAGACACTTACATATAGACACTTACATACAGACCCTTACATACAGACACTTAGACACTTACATACAGACACTTACATACAGACTCTTACATAGAGACATTTACATACAGACACTTACATAGACACTTACATACAGACACTTACATACAGAAACTTACATACAGACACTGAGACACTTACATAGACACTTACATACAGACGCTTACATACACTTACATAGAGACACTGAGACACTTACATACAGACACTTACATACACTTACGTACAGACACTGAGACACTTACATACAGACACTTACATACAGACACTTACATACAGACACTGAGACACTTACATAGACACATACAGATGCTTACATACAGACACTTACATACAGACACTGAGACACTTACATACAGACACTTACATACAGACACTGTGACACTGACATACAGACACTTACATACATACACTTACATTGAGACACTTACATACAGACACTTACATACAGACACTGAGACACTTACATAGAGACATTACTTACAGACACTTACATACAGAAGCTTACATACAGACACTTACATACAGACACTGAGACACTTACATACAGACACTTACATACAGACACTGAGACACTTACATACATACACTTACATTCAGGCACTTACATACAGACACTTACTTAGACACTTACTTACAGACACTGAGACACTTAAATACAGACACTTACATACAGATGCTTACATACAGACACTTACAAACACACACTGACATACAGACACTGAGACTTAGATACAGACACTTACATACAGACACTTACATACAGACACTTACATAAAGACATTTACATACAGATAGTGAGACACTTACATACAGACACTTACATACAGACACTTACATACAGACACTTACATACAGACACTTACATACAGACACTTACATACAGACACTTACATACAGACACTTACATATAGACACTTACATACAGACCCTTACATACAGACACTTAGACACTTACATACAGACACTTACATACAGACTCTTACATAGAGACACTTACATACAGACACTTAGACACTTACATACAGACACTTACATACAGACTCTTACATAAAAACACTTACATACAGACAATTACATACAGACACGTACATACAGACACTGAGACACTTACATACAGACACTTACTTACAGACACTTACATACAGACACTGAGACACTTACATAGACACTTACATACAGACGCTTACATACACTTACATACAGACACTGAGACACTTACATACAGACACTTACATACACTTACATACAGACACTGAGACACTTACATACAGACACTTACATACAGACACTTATATACAGACACTGAGACACTTACATAGACACATACAGATGCTTACATACAGACACTTACATACAGACACTGAGACACTTACATACAGACACTTACATACAGACACTGTGACACTGACATACAGACACTTACATACAGACACTTACATTGAGACACTTACATACAGACACTTACATACAGACACTGAGACACTTACATAGAGACATTACTTACAGACACTTACATACAGAAGCTTACATACAGACACTTACATACAGACACTGAGACACTTACATACAGACACTTACATACAGACACTGAGACACTTACATACAGACACTTACATACAGAAACTTACATACAGACACTGAGATACTTACATACAGACACTTAACATACAGACACTTACATACAGACACTTACAGACACTTACATACAGACACTTACATACAGACACATACAGACACTTACATACAGACACTTACATACGGACACTTACATACAGCCACTTACATACAGACACTTACATACAGACACTTACATACAGACACATACAGATCTGAGACACTTACATACAGACACTTACATACAGACACTTACATACAGACACTTACATACAGACACTTACATACAGACACTGAGATATTCACATACAGACACTTACATACAAACACTTAACATACAGACACTTACATACAGACACTTACATACAGACACTTACTTAGACACTTACTTACAGACACTGAGACACTTAAATACAGACACTTACATACAGACACTTACAAACACACACTGACATACAGACACTGAGACTTACATACAGACACTTACATACAGACACTTACATACAGACACTTACATAAAGACATTTACATACAGATACTGAGACACTTACATACAGACACTTACATACAGACACTTACATACACACACTTACATACAGAAACTTACATACAGACACTGAGATACTTACATACAGACACTTACATACAGACACTTAACATACAGACACTGAGACACTTACATACAGACACTTATATACAGACACTTACATACAGACACTGAGACACTTACATACAGACACTTACATACAGACACTTACATACAGACACTGAGATATTCACATACAGACACTTACATACAAACACTTAACATACAGACACTTACATACAGACACTTACATACAGACACTTACTTAGACACTTACTTACAGACACTGAGACACTTAAATACAGACACTTACATACAGACACTTACAAACACACACTGACATACAGACACTGAGACTTACATACAGACACTTACATACAGACACTTACATACAGACACTTACATAAAGACATTTACATACAGATACTGAGACACTTACATACAGAAACTTACATACAGACATTTACATACAGACACTAAGACACGTACCAGCAGACACTTACATACAAACACTTACATACAGACACTTACATACAGACCCTTACATACACACACTTAGACACTTGCATACAGACACTTACATACAGACTCTTACATAAAGACACTTACATACAGACACTTAGACACTTATATACAGACCCTTACATACAGACTCTTACATAAAGACACTTACATACAGACAATTACATACAGACACTTACATACAGACACTAAGACACTTACATACAGACACTTACATACAGACACTTACATACAGACACTGAGACACTTACATAGACACTTACATACAGACGCTTACATATACTTACATACAGACACTGAGACATTTACATACAGACACTTACATACAGACACTTACATACAGACACTGAGACACTTACATACAGACACTTACATACAGACACTGAGACACTTACATACAGACACTTACATACAGACACTTACATACAGACACTTACATACAGACACTGAGACACTTACATACAGACACTTACATACAGACACTGAGACACTTACATACAGACACTGAGACACTTACATACAGACACTGAGACACTTACATACAGACACTTACATAAAGACACTGAGACACTTACATAGACACTTACATACAGACGCTTACATACAGACACTTACATAAAACACTGAGACACTTACATACAGACACTTACATACAGACACTTACATACAGACACTGAGACACTTACATACAGACGCTTACATACAGACACTTATATACAGACACTGAGACACTTACATACAGACACTTACACACGGACACTTACATACAGACACTTACATACAGACACTTACATACAGACACTTACATACTGACACTGTGACACTGACATACAGACACTTACATACAGATACTTACATAGAGACAGTTACATACAGAAACTTACATACAGACACTTACATACAGATACTTACATACAGACACTTACAGACACTTACATACAGCCACTTACATACAGACACTTACATACAGACACTTACATACAGACACTTACATACAGACACATACAGACACTTACATACAGACACTTACATACAGACACTAAGACACTTACACAGAGACATTTACATACATATACTTACATACAGACACTTACATACAGACACTTACATACAGACACTGAGACACTTACATACAGACACTTACATACAGAAACTTACATACAGACACTGAGATACTTACATACAGACACTTACATACAGACACTTAACATACAGACACTTACATACAGACACTTACATACAGAAACTTACATACAGACACTTACATACAGACACTGAGACACTTACATACAGACACTTACATACAGACACTTACATACAGACACTGAGATATTCACATACAGACACTTACATATAAACACTTAACATACAGACACTTACATACAGACACTTACATACAGACATTTACTTAGACACTTACTTACAGACACTGAGACACTTAAATACAGACACTTACATACAGACACTTACATACAGACCCTTACTTAGACACTTACTTATAGACACTGAGACACTTAAATACAGACACTTACATACAGACACTTACATACAGACACTTACATAAAGACATTTACATACAGACACTGAGACACTTACATACAGACACTTACATACAGACACTTACATACACACACTTACATACAGACACTTACATACAGGCACTTACATACAGACACTTACATAGACACTTACATACAGACACTTACATACTGACACAAACAGACACTGAGACACTTACATACAGACACTTACATACAAACACTTACATACAGACACTTACATACAGACACTTACATACAGACCCTTACATACAGACACTTACATACAGACACTTACATACAGACTCTTACATAAAGACACTTACATACAGACACTTAGACACTTACATACAGACACTTACAGACTCTTACATAAAGACACTTACATACAGACAATTACATACAGACACTTACATACAGACACTAAGACACTTACATACAGACACTTACATACAGACATTTACATACAGACACTGAGACACTTACATACAGACACTTACATACAGACACTGAGACACTTACATACAGACACTGAGACACTTACATACAGACACTTACATACAGACACTTACATACAGACACTTACATACAGACACTGAGACACTTACATACAGACACTTACATACAGACACTTACATACAGACACATACAGACACTGAGACACTTACATACAGACACTTACATACAGACACTGAGACACTTACATACAGACACTTACATACAGACACATACAGACGCTGAGACACTTACATACAGACACTTACATACAGACACTTACATACAGACACGAAGACACTTACATACAGACACTTACATACAGACACTTACATACAGACACTTACAAACAGACACTTACATACAGAAACTTACACACAGACACTTACATACAGATACTTACATACAGACACTTACAGACACTTACATACAGCCACCTACATACAGAGACTTACATACAGACACTTACATACAGACACATACAGACACTTACATACAGACACTTAAATACAGACACTGAGACACTTACATACAGACACTTACATACAGACACTGAGATATTTACATACAGACACTTACATACAAACACTTAACATACAGACACTTACATACAGACACTTATATACAGACACTTACATACAGACACTTACATAGACACTTACATACAGACACTTACATACAAACACTTAACATACAGACACTTACATATAGACACTTACATACAGACCCTTACATACAGACACTTAGACACTTACATACAGACACTTACATACAGACTCTTACATAGAGACATTTACATACAGACACTTACATAGACACTTACATACAGACACTTACATACAGAAACTTACATACAGACACTGAGACACTTACATAGACACTTACATACAGACGCTTACATACACTTACATAGAGACACTGAGACACTTACATACAGACACTTACATACACTTACATACAGACACTGAGACACTTACATACAGACACTTACATACAGACACTTACATACAGACACTGAGACACTTACATAGACACATACAGATGCTTACATACAGACACTTACATACAGACACTGAGACACTTACATACAGACACTTACATACAGACACTGTGACACTGACATACAGACACTTACATACATACACTTACATTGAGACACTTACATACAGACACTTACATACAGACACTGAGACACTTACATAGAGACATTACTTACAGACACTTACATACAGAAGCTTACATACAGACACTTACATACAGACACTGAGACACTTACATACAGACACTTACATACAGACACTGAGACACTTACATACAGACACTTACATTCAGGCACTTACATACAGACACTTACTTAGACACTTACTTACAGACACTGAGACACTTAAATACAGACACTTACATACAGATGCTTACATACAGACACTTACAAACACACACTGACATACAGACACTGAGACTTACATACAGACACTTACATACAGACACTTACATACAGACACTTACATAAAGACATTTACATACAGATAGTGAGACACTTACATACAGACACTTACATACAGACACTTACATACAGACACTTACATACAGACACTTACATACAGACACTTACATACAGACACTTACATATAGACACTTACATACAGACCCTTACATACAGACACTTAGACACTTACATACAGACACTTACATACAGACTCTTACATAGAGACACTTACATACAGACACTTAGACACTTACATACAGACACTTACATACAGACTCTTACATAAAAACACTTACATACAGACAATTACATACAGACACGTACATACAGACACTGAGACACTTACATACAGACACTTACTTACAGACACTTACATACAGACACTGAGACACTTACATAGACACTTACATACAGACGCTTACATACACTTACATACAGACACTGAGACACTTACATACAGACACTTACATACACTTACATACAGACACTGAGACACTTACATACAGACACTTACATACAGACACTTATATACAGACACTGAGACACTTACATAGACACATACAGATGCTTACATACAGACACTTACATACAGACACTGAGACACTTACATACAGACACTTACATACAGACACTGTGACACTGACATACAGACACTTACATACAGACACTTACATTGAGACACTTACATACAGACACTTACATACAGACACTGAGACACTTACATAGAGACATTACTTACAGACACTTACATACAGAAGCTTACATACAGACACTTACATACAGACACTGAGACACTTACATACAGACACTTACATACAGACACTGAGACACTTACATACAGACACTTACATACAGAAACTTACATACAGACACTGAGATACTTACATACAGACACTTAACATACAGACACTTACATACAGACACTTACAGACACTTACATACAGACACTTACATACAGACACATACAGACACTTACATACAGACACTTACATACGGACACTTACATACAGCCACTTACATACAGACACTTACATACAGACACTTACATACAGACACATACAGATCTGAGACACTTACATACAGACACTTACATACAGACACTTACATACAGACACTTACATACAGACACTTACATACAGACACTGAGATATTCACATACAGACACTTACATACAAACACTTAACATACAGACACTTACATACAGACACTTACATACAGACACTTACTTAGACACTTACTTACAGACACTGAGACACTTAAATACAGACACTTACATACAGACACTTACAAACACACACTGACATACAGACACTGAGACTTACATACAGACACTTACATACAGACACTTACATACAGACACTTACATAAAGACATTTACATACAGATACTGAGACACTTACATACAGACACTTACATACAGACACTTACATACACACACTTACATACAGAAACTTACATACAGACACTGAGATACTTACATACAGACACTTACATACAGACACTTAACATACAGACACTGAGACACTTACATACAGACACTTATATACAGACACTTACATACAGACACTGAGACACTTACATACAGACACTTACATACAGACACTTACATACAGACACTGAGATATTCACATACAGACACTTACATACAAACACTTAACATACAGACACTTACATACAGACACTTACTTAGACACTTACTTACAGACACTGAGACACTTAAATACAGACACTTACATACAGACACTTACAAACACACACTGACATACAGACACTGAGACTTACATACAGACACTTACATACAGACACTTACATACAGACACTTACATAAAGACATTTACATACAGATACTGAGACACTTACATACAGAAACTTACATACAGACATTTACATACAGACACTAAGACACGTACCAGCAGACACTTACATACAAACACTTACATACAGACACTTACATACAGACCCTTACATACACACACTTAGACACTTGCATACAGACACTTACATACAGACTCTTACATAAAGACACTTACATACAGACACTTAGACACTTATATACAGACCCTTACATACAGACTCTTACATAAAGACACTTACATACAGACAATTACATACAGACACTTACATACAGACACTAAGACACTTACATACAGACACTTACATACAGACACTTACATACAGACACTGAGACACTTACATAGACACTTACATACAGACGCTTACATACACTTACATACAGACACTGAGACATTTACATACAGACACTTACATACAGACACTTACATACAGACACTGAGACACTTACATACAGACACTTACATACAGACACTGAGACACTTACATACAGACACTTACATACAGACACTTACATACAGACACTTACATACAGACACTGAGACACTTACATACAGACACTTACATACAGACACTGAGACACTTACATACAGACACTGAGACACTTACATACAGACACTGAGACACTTACATACAGACACTTGCATAAAGACACTGAGACACTTACATAGACACTTACATACAGACGCTTACATACAGACACTTACATAAAACACTGAGACACTTACATACAGACACTTACATACAGACACTTACATACAGACACTGAGACACTTACATACAGACGCTTACATACAGACACTTATATACAGACACTGAGACACTTACATACAGACACTTACACACAGACACTTACATACAGACACTTACATACAGACACTTACATACAGACACTTACATACTGACACTGTGACACTGACATACAGACACTTACATACAGATACTTACATAGAGACAGTTACATACAGAAACTTACATACAGACACTTACATACAGATACTTACATACAGACACTTACAGACACTTACATACAGCCACTTACATACAGACACTTACATACAGACACTTACATACAGACACTTACATACAGACACATACAGACACTTACATACAGACACTTACATACAGACACTAAGACACTTACACAGAGACATTTACATACATATACTTACATACAGACACTTACATACAGACACTTACATACAGACACTGAGACACTTACATACAGACACTTACATACAGAAACTTACATACAGACACTGAGATACTTACATACAGACACTTACATACAGACACTTAACATACAGACACTTACATACAGACACTTACATACAGAAACTTACATACAGACACTTACATACAGACACTGAGACACTTACATACAGACACTTACATACAGACACTTACATACAGACACTGAGATATTCACATACAGACACTTACATATAAACACTTAACATACAGACACTTACATACAGACACTTACATACAGACATTTACTTAGACACTTACTTACAGACACTGAGACACTTAAATACAGACACTTACATACAAACACTTACATACAGACCCTTACTTAGACACTTACTTATAGACACTGAGACACTTAAATACAGACACTTACATACAGACACTTACATACAGACACTTACATAAAGACATTTACATACAGACACTGAGACACTTACATACAGACACTTACATACAGACACTTACATACACACACTTACATACAGACACTTACATACAGGCACTTACATACAGACACTTACATAGACACTTACATACAGACACTTACATACTGACACAAACAGACACTGAGACACTTACATACAGACACTTACATACAAACACTTACATACAGACACTTACATACAGACACTTACATACAGACCCTTACATACAGACACTTACATACAGACACTTACATACAGACTCTTACATAAAGACACTTACATACAGACACTTAGACACTTACATACAGACACTTACAGACTCTTACATAAAGACACTTACATACAGACACTTACATACAGACACTGAGACACTTACATACAGACACTGAGACACTTACATACAGACACTTACATACAGACACTTACATACAGACACTTACATACAGACACTGAGACACTTACATACAGACACTTACATACAGACACTTACATACAGACACTGAGACACTTACATACAGACACTTACATACAGACACTTAGACACTTACATACAGACACTTACATACAGACTCTTACATAGAGACATTTACATACAGACACTTACATAGACACTTACATACAGACATTTACTTAGACACTTACTTACAGACACTGAGACACTTAAATACAGACACTTACATACAAACACTTACATACAGACCCTTACTTAGACACTTACTTATAGACACTGAGACACTTAAATACAGACACTTACATACAGACACTTACATACAGACACTTACATAAAGACATTTACATACAGACACTGAGACACTTACATACAGACACTTACATACAGACACTTACATACACACACTTACATACAGACACTTACATACAGGCACTTACATACAGACACTTACATAGACACTTACATACAGACACTTACATACTGACACAAACAGACACTGAGACACTTACATACAGACACTTACATACAAACACTTACATACAGACACTTACATACAGACACTTACATACAGACCCTTACGTACAGACACTTACATACAGACACTTACATACAGACTCTTACATAAAGACACTTACATACAGACACTTAGACACTTACATACAGACACTTACAGACTCTTACATAAAGACACTTACATACAGACACTTACATACAGACACTGAGACACTTACATACAGACACTGAGACACTTACATACAGACACTTACATACAGACACTTACATACAGACACTTACATACAGACACTGAGACACTTACATACAGACACTTACATACAGACACTTACATACAGACACTGAGACACTTACATACAGACACTTACATACAGACACATACAGACGCTGAGACACTTACATACAGACACTTACATACAGACACTTACATACAGACACGAAGACACTTACATACAGACACTTACATACAGACACTTACATACAGACACTTACAAACAGACACTTACATACAGAAACTTACACACAGACACTTACATACAGATACTTACATACAGACACTTACAGACACTTACATACAGCCACCTACATACAGAGACTTACATACAGACACTTACATACAGACACATACAGACACTTACATACAGACACTTAAATACAGACACTGAGACACTTACATACAGACACTTACATACAGACACTTACATACAGACACTGAGATATTTACATACAGACACTTACATACAAACACTTAACATACAGACACTTACATACAGACACTTATATACAGACACTTACATACAGACACTTACATACAGACACTTACATACAGACACTGAGATATTCACATACAGACACTTACATACAAACACTTAACATACAGACACTTACATACAGACACTTACATACAGACACTTACTTAGACACTTACTTACAGACACTGAGACACTTAAATACAGACACTTACATACAGACACTTACAAACACACACTGACATACAGACACTGAGACTTACATACAGACACTTACATACAGACACTTACATACAGACACTTACATAAAGACATTTACATACAGATACTGAGACACTTACATACAGACACTTACATACAGACACTTACATACACACACTTACATACAGAAACTTACATACAGACACTGAGATACTTACATACAGACACTTACATACAGACACTTAACATACAGACACTGAGACACTTACATACAGACACTTATATACAGACACTTACATACAGACACTGAGACACTTACATACAGACACTTACATACAGACACTTACATACAGACACTGAGATATTCACATACAGACACTTACATACAAACACTTAACATACAGACACTTACATACAGACACTTACTTAGACACTTACAGACACTGAGACACTTAAATACAGACACTTACATACAGACACTTACAAACACACACTGACATACAGACACTGAGACTTACATACAGACACTTACATACAGACACTTACATACAGACACTTACATAAAGACATTTACATACAGATACTGAGACACTTACATACAGACACTTACATACAGACACTTACATACACACATCTACATACAGACACTTACATACATACACTTACATACAGGCACTTACATACAGACACTTACATACAGACACATACAGACGCTGAGACACTTACATACAGACACTTACATACAGACATTTACATACAGACACTTACATACAGACACTAAGACACGTACATACAGACACTTACATACAAACACTTACATACAGACACTTACATACAGACACTTACATACAGACACTTACATACAGACCCTTACATACACACACTTAGACACTTGCATACAGACACTTACATACAGACTCTTACATAAAGACACTTACATACAGACCCTTACATACAGACTCTTACATAAAGACACTTACATACAGACAATTACATACAGACACTTACATACAGACACTAAGACACTTACATACAGACACTTACATACAGACACTTACATACAGACACTGAGACACTTACATAGACACTTACATACAGATGCTTACATACACTTACATACAGACACTGAGACATTTACATACAGACACTTACATACAGACACTTACATACAGACACTTACATATAGACACTGAGACACTTACATACATACACTTACATACAGACACTGAGACATTTACATACAGACACTTACATACAGACACTTACATACAGACACTTACATACAGACACTGAGACACTTACATACAGACACTTACATACAGACACTGAGACACTTACATACAGACACTGAGACACTTACATACAGACACTGAGACACTTACATACAGACACTTACATAAAGACACTGAGACACTTACATAGACACTTACAGACGCTTACATAGAGACACTTACATAAAACACTGAGACACTTACATACAGACACTTACATACAGACACTTACATACAGACACTGAGACACTTACATACAGACGCTTACATACAGACACTTATATACAGACACTGAGACACTTACATACAGACACTTACACACAGACACTTACATACAGACACTTACATACAGACACTTACATACAGACACTTACATACTGACACTGTGACACTGACATACAGACACTTATATACAGATACTTACATAGAGACTGTTACATACAGAAACTTACATACAGACACTTACAGATACTTACATACAGACACTTACAGACACTTACATACAGCCACTTACATACAGACACTTACATACAGACACTTACATACAGACACTTACATACAGACACATACAGACACTTACATACAGACACTTACATACAGACACTAAGACACTTACACACAGACATTTACATACATATACTTACATACAGACACTTACATACAGAAACTTACATACAGACACTGAGATACTTACATACAGACACTTACATACAGACACTTAACATACAGACACTTACATACAGACACTTACATACAGAAACTTACATACAGACACTTACATACAGACACTGAGACACTTACATACAGACACTTACATACAGACACTTACATACAGACACTGAGATATTCACATACAGACACTTACATATAAACACTTAACATACAGACACTTACATACAGACACTTACATACAGACACTTACTTAGACACTTACTTACAGACACTGAGACACTTAAATACAGACACTTACATACAGACACTTACATACAGACCCTTACTTAGACACTTACTTATAGACACTGAGACACTTAAATACAGACACTTACATACAGACACTTACATACAGACACTTACATAAAGACATTTACATACAGACACTGAGACACTTACATACAGACACTTACATACAGACACTTACATACAGACACTTACATACAGGCACTTACATACAGACACTTACATAGACACTTACATACAGACACTTACATACTGACACAAACAGACACTGAGACACTTACATACAGACACTTACATACAAACACTTACATACAGACACTTACATACAGACACTTACATACAGACCCTTACATACAGACACTTAGACACTTACATACAGACACTTACATACAGACTCTTACATAAAGACACTTACATACAGACACTTAGACACTTACATACAGACACTTACAGACTCTTACATAAAGACACTTACATACAGACAATTACATACAGACACTTACATACAGACACTAAGACACTTACATACAGACACTTACATACAGACATTTACATACAGACACTGAGACACTTACATACAGACACTTACATACAGACACTGAGACACTTACATACAGACACTGAGACACTTACATACAGACACTTACATACAGACACTTACATACAGACACTTACATACAGACATTGAGACACTTGCATACAGACACTTACATACAGACACTTACATACAGACACTGAGACACTTACATACAGACACTTACATACAGACACATACAGACGCTGAGACACTTACATACAGACACTTACATACAGACACTTACATACAGACACGAAGACACTTACATACAGACACTTACATACAGACACTTACATACAGACACTTACAAACAGACACTTACATACAGAAACTTACACACAGACACTTACATACAGATACTTACATACAGACACTTACAGACACTTACATACAGCCACCTACATACAGAGACTTACATACACTTACATACAGACACATACAGACACATACAGACACTTACATACAGACACTTAAATACAGACACTGAGACACTTACATACAGACACTTACATACAGATACTTACATACAGACACTTACAGACACTTACATACAGCCACTTACATACAGACACTTACATACAGACACTTACATACAGACACTTACATACAGACACATACAGACACTTACATACAGACACTTACATACAGACACTAAGACACTTACACACAGACATTTACATACATATACTTACATACAGACACTTACATACAGACACTTACATACAGACACTGAGACACTTACATACAGACACTTACATACAGAAACTTACATACAGACACTGAGATACTTACATACAGACACTTACATACAGACACTTAACATACAGACACTTACATACAGACACTTACATACAGAAACTTACATACAGACACTTACATACAGACACTGAGACACTTACATACAGACACTTACATACAGACACTTACATACAGACACTGAGATATTCACATACAGACACTTACATATAAACACTTAACATACAGACACTTACATACAGACACTTACATACAGACATTTACTTAGACACTTACTTACAGACACTGAGACACTTAAATACAGACACTTACATACAGACACTTACATACAGACCCTTACTTAGACACTTATAGACACTGAGACACTTAAATACAGACACTTACATACAGACACTTACATACAGACACTTACATAAAGACATTTACATACAGACACTGAGACACTTACATACAGACACTTACATACAGACACTTACATACACACACTTACATACAGACACTTACATACAGGCACTTACATACAGACACTTACATAGACACTTACATACAGACACTTACATACTGACACAAACAGACACTGAGACACTTACATACAGACACTTACATACAAACACTTACATACAGACACTTACATACAGACACTTACATACAGACCCTTACATACAGACACTTACATACAGACTCTTACATAAAGACACTTACATACAGACACTTAGACACTTACATACAGACACTTACAGACTCTTACATAAAGACACTTACATACAGACAATTACATACAGACACTTACATACAGACACTAAGACACTTACATACAGACACTTACATACAGACATTTACATACAGACACTGAGACACTTACATACAGACACTTACATACAGACACTGAGACACTTACATACAGACACTGAGACACTTACATACAGACACTTACATACAGACACTTACATACAGACACTTACATACAGACACTGAGACACTTACATACAGACACTTACATACAGACACTTACATACAGACACTGAGACACTTACATACAGACACTTACATACAGACACATACAGATGCTGAGACACTTACATACAGACACTTACATACAGACACTTACATACAGACACGAAGACACTTACATACAGACACTTACATACAGACACTTACATACAGACACTTACAAACAGACACTTACTTAGACACTTACTTACAGACACTGAGACACTTAAATACAGACACTTACATACAGACACTTACATACAGACCCTTACTTAGACACTTACTTATAGACACTGAGACACTTAAATACAGACACTTACATACAGACACTTACATACAGACACTTACATAAAGACATTTACATACAGACACTGAGACACTTACATACAGACACTTACATACAGACACTTACATACACACACTTACATACAGACACTTACATACAGGCACTTACATACAGACACTTACATAGACACTTACATACAGACACTTACATACTGACACAAACAGACACTGAGACACTTACATACAGACACTTACATACAAACACTTACATACAGACACTTACATACAGACACTTACATACAGACCCTTACATACAGACACTTACATACAGACACTTACATACAGACTCTTACATAAAGACACTTACATACAGACACTTAGACACTTACATACAGACACTTACAGACTCTTACATAAAGACACTTACATACAGACAATTACATACAGACACTTACATACAGACACTAAGACACTTACATACAGACACTTACATACAGACATTTACATACAGACACTGAGACACTTACATACAGACACTTACATACAGACACTGAGACACTTACATACAGACACTGAGACACTTACATACAGACACTTACATACAGACACTTACATACAGACACTTACATACAGACACTGAGACACTTACATACAGACACTTACATACAGACACTTACATACAGACACTGAGACACTTACATACAGACACTTACATACAGACACATACAGACGCTGAGACACCTACATACAGACACTTACATACAGACACTTACATACAGACACGAAGACACTTACATACAGACACTTACATACAGACACTTACAAACAGACACTTACATACAGAAACTTACACACAGACACTTACATACAGATACTTACATACAGACACTTACAGACACTTACATACAGCCACCTACATACAGAGACTTACATACAGACACTTACATACAGACACATACAGACACTTACATACAGACACTTAAATACAGACACTGAGACACTTACATACAGACACTTACATACAGACACTTACATACAGACACTGAGATATTTACATACAGACACTTACATACAAACACTTAACATACAGACACTTACATACAGACACTTATATACAGACACTTACATACAGACACTTACATACAGACACTTACATACAGACACTGAGATATTCACATTCAGACACTTACATACAAACACTTAACATACAGACACTTACATACAGACACTTACATACAGACACTTACTTAGACACTTACTTACAGACACTGAGACACTTAAATACAGACACTTACATACAGACACTTACAAACACACACTGACATACAGACACTGAGACTTACATACAGACACTTACATACAGACACTTACATACAGACACTTACATAAAGACATTTACATACAGATACTGAGACACTTACATACAGACACTTACATACAGACACTTACATACACACACTTACATACAGAAACTTACATACAGACACTGAGATACTTACATACAGACACTTACATACAGACACTTAACATACAGACACTGAGACACTTACATACAGACACTTATATACAGACACTTACATACAGACACTGAGACACTTACATACAGACACTTACATACAGACACTTACATACAGACACTGAGATATTCACATACAGACACTTACATACAAACACTTAACATACAGACACTTACATACAGACACTTACATACAGACACTTACTTAGACACTTACAGACACTGAGACACTTAAATACAGACACTTACATACAGACACTTACAAACACACACTGACATACAGACACTGAGACTTACATACAGACACTTACATACAGACACTTACATACAGACACTTACATAAAGACATTTACATACAGATACTGAGACACTTACATACACACACTTACATACAGACACTTACATACACACATCTACATACAGACACTTACATACAGACACTTACATACAGGCACTTACATACAGAAACTTACATACAGACACATACAGACGCTGAGACACTTACATACAGACACTTACATACAGACACTTACATACAGACACTTACATACAGACACTAAGACACGTACATACAGACACTTACATACAAACACTTACATACAGACACTTACATACAGACACTTACATACAGACACTTACATACAGACCCTTACATACACACACTTAGACACTTGCATACAGACACTTACATACAGACTCTTACATAAAGACACTTACATACAGACCCTTACATACAGACTCTTACATAAAGACACTTACATACAGACAATTACATACAGACACTTACATACAGACACTAAGACACTTACATACAGACACTTACATACAGACACTTACATACAGACACTGAGACACTTACATAGACACTTACATACAGATGCTTACATACACTTACATACAGACACTGAGACATTTACATACAGACACTTACATACAGACACTTACATACAGACACTTACATATAGACACTGAGACACTTACATACATACACTTACATACAGACACTGAGACATTTACATACAGACACTTACATACAGACACTTACATACAGACACTTACATACAGACACTGAGACACTTACATACAGACACTTACATACAGACACTGAGACACTTACATACAGACACTGAGACACTTACATACAGACACTGAGACACTTACATACAGACACTTACATAAAGACACTGAGACACTTACATAGACACTTACATACAGATGCTTACATAGAGACACTTACATAAAACACTGAGACACTTACATACAGACACTTACATACAGACACTTACATACAGACACTGAGACACTTACATACAGACGCTTACATACAGACACTTATATACAGACACTGAGACACTTACATACAGACACTTACACACAGACACTTACATACAGACACTTACATACAGACACTTACATACAGACACTTACATACTGACACTGTGACACTGACATACAGACACTTATATACAGATACTTACATAGAGACTGTTACATACAGAAACTTACATACAGACACTTACAGATACTTACATACAGACACTTACAGACACTTACATACAGCCACTTACATACAGACACTTACATACAGACACTTACATACAGACACATACAGACACTTACATACAGACACTTACATACAGACACTAAGACACTTACACACAGACATTTACATACATATACTTACATACAGACACTTACATACAGACACTTACATACAGACACTGAAACACTTACATACAGACACTTACATACAGAAACTTACATACAGACACTGAGATACTTACATACAGACACTTACATACAGACACTTAACATACAGACACTTACATACAGACACTTACATACAGAAACTTACATACAGACACTTACATACAGACACTGAGACACTTACATACAGACACTTACATACAGACACTTACATACAGACACTGAGATATTCACATACAGACACTTACATATAAACACTTAACATACAGACACTTACATACAGACACTTACATACAGACACTTACTTAGACACTTACTTACAGACACTGAGACACTTAAATACAGACACTTACATACAGACACTTACATACAGACCCTTACTTAGACACTTACTTATAGACACTGAGACACTTAAATACAGACACTTACATACAGACACTTACATACAGACACTTACATAAAGACATTTACATACAGACACTGAGACACTTACATACAGACACTTACATACAGACACTTACATACAGACACTTACATACAGGCACTTACATACAGACACTTACATAGACAGTTACATACAGACACTTACATACTGACACAAACAGACACTGAGACACTTACATACAGACACTTACATACAAACACTTACATACAGACACTTACATACAGAAACTTACATACAGACACATACAGACGCTGAGACACTTACATACAGACACTTACATACAGACACTTACATACAGACACTTACATACAGACACTAAGACACGTACATACAGACACTTACATACAAACACTTACATACAGACACTTACATACAGACACTTACATACAGACACTTACATACAGACCCTTACATACACACACTTAGACACTTGCATACAGACACTTACATACAGACTCTTACATAAAGACACTTACATACAGACCCTTACATACAGACTCTTACATAAAGACACTTACATACAGACAATTACATACAGACACTTACATACAGACACTAAGACACTTACATACAGACACTTACATACAGACACTTACATACAGACACTGAGACACTTACATAGACACTTACATACAGATGCTTACATACACTTACATACAGACACTGAGACATTTACATACAGACACTTACATACAGACACTTACATACAGACACTTACATATAGACACTGAGACACTTACATACATACACTTACATACAGACACTGAGACATTTACATACAGACACTTACATACAGACACTTACATACAGACACTTACATACAGACACTGAGACACTTACATACAGACACTTACATACATACACTGAGACACTTACATACAGACACTGAGACACTTACATACAGACACTGAGACACTTACATACAGACACTTACATAAAGACACTGAGACACTTACATAGACACTTACATACAGATGCTTACATAGAGACACTTACATAAAACACTGAGACACTTACATACAGACACTTACATACAGACACTTACATACAGACACTGAGACACTTACATACAGACGCTTACATACAGACACTTATATACAGACACTGAGACACTTACATACAGACACTTACACACAGACACTTACATACAGACACTTACATACAGACACTTACATACAGACACTTACATACTGACACTGTGACACTGACATACAGACACTTATATACAGATACTTACATAGAGACTGTTACATACAGAAACTTACATACAGACACTTACAGATACTTACATACAGACACTTACAGACACTTACATACAGCCACTTACATACAGACACTTACATACAGACACTTACATACAGACACTTACATACAGACACATACAGACACTTACATACAGACACTTACATACAGACACTAAGACACTTACACACAGACATTTACATACATATACTTACATACAGACACTTACATACAGACACTTACATACAGACACTGAGACACTTACATACAGACACTTACATACAGAAACTTACATACAGACACTGAGATACTTACATACAGACACTTACATACAGAAACTTAACATACAGACACTTACATACAGACACTTACATACAGAAACTTACATACAGACACTTACATACAGACACTGAGACACTTACATACAGACACTTACATACAGACACTTACATACAGACACTGAGATATTCACATACAGACACTTACATATAAACACTTAACATACAGACACTTACATACAGACACTTACATACAGACACTTACTTAGACACTTACTTACAGACACTGAGACACTTAAATACAGACACTTACATACAGACACTTACATACAGACCCTTACTTAGACACTTACTTATAGACACTGAGACACTTAAATACAGACACTTACATACAGACACTTACATACAGACACTTACATAAAGACATTTACATACAGACACTGAGACACTTACATACAGACACTTACATACAGACACTTACATACAGACACTTACATACAGGCACTTACATACAGACACTTACATAGACACTTACATACAGACACTTACATACTGACACAAACAGACACTGAGACACTTACATACAGACACTTACATACAAACACTTACATACAGACACTTACATACAGACACTTACATACAGACCCTTACATACAGACACTTAGACACTTACATACAGACACTTACATACAGACTCTTACATAAAGACACTTACATACAGACACTTAGACACTTACATACAGACACTTACAGACTCTTACATAAAGACACTTACATACAGACATTTACATACAGACACTGAGACACTTACATACAGACACTTACATACAGACACTGAGACACTTACATACAGACACTGAGACACTTACATACAGACACTTACATACAGACACTTACATACAGACACTTACATACAAACATTGAGACACTTACATACAGACACTTACATACAGACACTTACATACAGACACTGAGACACTTACATACAGACACTTACATACAGACACATACAGACGCTGAGACACTTACATACAGACACTTACATACAGACACTTACATACAGACACGAAGACACTTACATACAGACACTTACATACAGACACTTACATACAGACACTTACAAACAGACACTTACATACAGAAACTTACACACAGACACTTACATACAGATACTTACATACAGACACTTACAGACACTTACATACAGCCACCTACATACAGAGACTTACATACACTTACATACAGACACATACAGACACATACAGACACTTACATACAGACACTTAAATACAGACACTGAGACACTTACATACAGACACTTACATACAGATACTTACATACAGACACTTACAGACACTTACATACAGCCACTTACATACAGACACTTACATACAGACACTTACATACAGACACTTACATACAGACACATACAGACACTTACATACAGACACTTACATACAGACACTAAGACACTTACACACAGACATTTCCATACATATACTTACATACAGACACTTACATACAGACACTTACATACAGACACTGAGACACTTACATACAGACACTTACATACAGAAACTTACATACAGACACTGAGATACTTACATACAGACACTTACATACAGACACTTACATACAGACACTTACATACAGAAACTTACATACAGACACTTACATACAGACACTGAGACACTTACATACAGACACTTACATACAGACACTTACATACAGACACTGAGATATTCACATACAGACACTTACATATAAACACTTAACATACAGACACTTACATACAGACACTTACATACAGACATTTACTTAGACACTTACTTACAGACACTGAGACACTTAAATACAGACACTTACATACAGACACTTACATACAGACCCTTACTTAGACACTTACTTATAGACACTGAGACACTTAAATACAGACACTTACATACAGACACTTACATACAGACACTTACATAAAGACATTTACATACAGACACTGAGACACTTACATACAGACACTTACATACAGACACTTACATACACACACTTACATACAGACACTTACATACAGGCACTTACATACAGACACTTACATAGACACTTACATACAGACACTTACATACTGACACAAACAGACACTGAGACACTTACATACAGACACTTACATACAGACACTTACATACAGACACTTACATACAGACCCTTACATACAGACACTTACATACAGACACTTACATACAGACTCTTACATAAAGACACTTACATACAGACACTTAGACACTTACATACAGACACTTACAGACTCTTACATAAAGACACTTACATACAGACAATTACATACAGACACTTACATACAGACACTAAGACACTTACATACAGACACTTACATACAGACATTTACATACAGACACTGAGACACTTACATACAGACACTTACATACAGACACTGAGACACTTACATACAGACACTGAGACACTTACATACAGACACTTACATACAGACACTTACATACAGACACTTACATACAGACACTGAGACACTTACATACAGACACTTACATACAGACACTTACATACAGACACTGAGACACTTACATACAGACACTTACATACAGACACATACAGACGCTGAGACACTTACATACAGACACTTACATACAGACACTTACATACAGATACGAAGACACTTACATACAGACACTTACATACAGACACTTACATACAGACACTTACAAACAGACACTTACTTAGACACTTACTTACAGACACTGAGACACTTAAATACAGACACTTACATACAGACACTTACATACAGACACTTACTTAGACACTTACTTATAGACACAGAGACACTTAAATACAGACACTTACATACAGACACTTACATACAGACACTTACATAAAGACATTTACATACAGACACTGAGACACTTACATACAGACACTTACATACAGACACTTACATACAGGCACTTACATACAGACACTTACATAGACACTTACATACAGACACTTACATACTGACACAAACAGACACTGAGACACTTACATACAGACACTTACATACAAACACTTACATACAGACACTTACATACAGACACTTACATACAGACCCTTACATACAGACACTTACATACAGACACTTACATACAGACTCTTACATAAAGACACTTACATACAGACACTTAGACACTTACATACAGACACTTACAGACTCTTACATAAAGACACTTACATACAGACAATTACATACAGACACTTACATACAGACACTAAGACACTTACATACAGACACTTACATACAGACATTTACATACAGACACTGAGACACTTACATACAGACACTTACATACAGACACTGAGACACTTACATACAGACACTGAGACACTTACATACAGACACTTACATACAGACACTTACATACAGACACTTACATACAGACACTGAGACACTTACATACAGACACTTACATACAGACACTTACATACAGACACTGAGACACTTACATACAGACACTTACATACAGACACATACAGACGCTGAGACACTTACATACAGACACTTACATACAGACACTTACATACAGACACGAAGACACTTACATACAGACACTTACATACAGACACTTACATACAGACACTTACAAACAGACACTTACATACAGAAACTTACACACAGACACTTACATACAGATACTTACATACAGACACTTACAGACAGACACTGAGATATTTACATACAGACACTTACATACAAACACTTAACATACAGACACTTACATACAGACACTTATATACAGACACTTACATACAGACACTTACATACAGACACTTACATACAGACACTGAGATATTCACATACAGACACTTACATACAAACACTTAACATACAGACACTTACATACAGACACTTACATACAGACACTTACTTAGACACTTACTTACAGACACTGAGACACTTAAATACAGACACTTACATACAGACACTTACAAACACACACTGACATACAGACACTGAGACTTACATACAGACACTTACATACAGACACTTACATACAGACACTTACATAAAGACATTTACATACAGATACTGAGACACTTACATACAGACACTTACATACAGACACTTACATACACACACTTACATACAGAAACTTACATACAGACACTGAGATACTTACATACAGACACTTACATACAGACACTTAACATACAGACACTGAGACACTTACATGCAGACACTTATATACAGACACTTACATACAGACACTGAGACACTTACATACAGACACTTACATACAGACACTTACATACAGACACTGAGATATTCACATACAGACACTTACATACAAACACTTAACATACAGACCCTTACATACAGACACTTACATACAGACACTTACTTAGACACTTACAGACACTGAGACACTTAAATACAGACACTTACATACAGACACTTACAAACACACACTGACATACAGACACTGAGACTTACATACAGACACTTACATACAGACACTTACATACAGACACTTACATAAAGACATTTACATACAGATACTGAGACACTTACATACAGACACTTACATACAGACACTTACATACACACATCTACATACAGACACTTACATACAGACACTTACATACAGGCACTTACATACAGACACTTACATACAGACACATACAGACGCTGAGACACTTACATACAGACACTTACATACAGACACTTACATACAGACACTTACATACAGACACTAAGACACGTACATACAGACACTTACATACAAACACTTACATACAGACACTTACATACAGACACTTACATACAGACACTTACATACAGACCCTTACATACACACACTTAGACACTTGCATACAGACACTTACATACAGACTCTTACATAAAGACACTTACATACAGACCCTTACATACAGACTCTTACATAAAGACACTTACATACAGACAATTACATACAGACACTTACATACAGACACTAAGACACTTACATACAGACACTTACATACAGACACTTACATACAAAAAAGACAAAGATCCCCCATATAGCCTTAACAGACTGTAGGGGCAAGTGCTGTTAGCGAGCACCTATGAAGGCCGGAACGGTACACGAGGGGGTGGGTGGCCAGCACCACGCCCGACCGCCTTTGTCTCCCTAGTGGCAATGTTTACACACCGCACCAGGTACTCATTTGAGGCTGAGTCGACCTAGGGGAGGCCCGGGACCAGTTCAGATAATCGTCACTGGTGTTGGCCGTGAGCGGGAATCGAACCCGGGTCGCCAGGTTCATAGCGCAGCGCGCTAACCGCTACACTATCGCTCCCCACAGAGACACTTACATAAAACACTGAGACACTTACATACAGACACTTACATACAGACACTTACATACAGACACTGAGACACTTACATACAGACGCTTACATACAGACACTTATATACAGACACTGAGACACTTACATACAGACACTTACACACAGACACTTACATACAGACACTTACATACAGACACTTACATACAGACACTTACATACTGACACTGTGACACTGACATACAGACACTTATATACAGATACTTACATAGAGACTGTTACATACAGAAACTTACATACAGACACTTACAGATACTTACATACAGACACTTACAGACACTTACATACAGACACTTACATACAGACACTTACATACAGACACTTACATACAGACACATACAGACACTTACATACAGACACTTACATACAGACACTAAGACACTTACACACAGACATTTACATACATATACTTACATACAGACACTTACATACAGACACTTACATACAGACACTGAGACACTTACATACAGACACTTACATACAGAAACTTACATACAGACACTGAGATACTTACATACAGACACTTACATACAGACACTTAACATACAGACACTTACATACAGACACTTACATACAGAAACTTACATACAGACACTTACATACAGACACTGAGACACTTACATACAGACACTTACATACAGACACTTACATACAGACACTGAGATATTCACATACAGACACTTACATATAAACACTTAACATACAGACACTTACATACAGACACTTACATACAGACACTTACTTAGACACTTACTTACAGACACTGAGACACTTAAATACAGACACTTACATACAGACACTTACATACAGACCCTTACTTAGACACTTACTTATAGACACTGAGACACTTAAATACAGACACTTACATACAGACACTTACATACAGACACTTACATAAAGACATTTACATACAGACACTGAGACACTTACATACAGACACTTACATACAGACACTTACATACAGACACTTACATACAGGCACTTACATACAGACACTTACATAGACACTTACATACAGACACTTACATACTGACACAAACAGACACTGAGACACTTACATACAGACACTTACATACAAACACTTACATACAGACACTTACATACAGACACTTACATACAGACCCTTACATACAGACACTTAGACACTTACATACAGACACTTACATACAGACTCTTACATAAAGACACTTACATACAGACACTTAGACACTTACATACAGACACTTACAGACTCTTACATAAAGACACTTACATACAGACAATTACATACAGACACTTACATACAGACACTAAGACACTTACATACAGACACTTACATACAGACATTTACATACAGACACTGAGACACTTACATACAGACACTTACATACAGACACTGAGACACTTACATACAGACACTGAGACACTTACATACAGACACTTACATACAGACACTTACATACAGACACTTACATACAGACACTGAGACACTTACATACAGACACTTACATACAGACACATACAGACGCTGAGACACTTACATACAGACACTTACATACAGACACTTACATACAGACACGAAGACACTTACATACAGACACTTACATACAGACACTTACATACAGACACTTACAAACAGACACTTACATACAGAAACTTACACACAGACACTTACATACAGATACTTACATACAGACACTTACAGACACTTACATACAGCCACCTACATACAGAGACTTACATACACTTACATACAGACACATACAGACACATACAGACACTTACATACAGACACTTAAATACAGACACTGAGACACTTACATACAGACACTTACATACAGACACTTACATACAGACACTGAGATATTTACATACAGACACTTACATACAAACACTTAACATACAGACACTTACATACAGACACTTAATTTAACTTAGGTATAAAATAAATTTAATTTAAATAAAAAAAAATGTAAAAAATTAATTTAACGTAGGTATAAAATAAATTTAATTGAAATAAAATAAATTTAATTTATAAAAAAAATAATTTAACGTAGGTATAAAATAAAATTAATTTAAATAAATGAAATTAATTTAAAATAAATAAATTAAACGTAGGTATTAAATAAAATAAATGTTATTTTAATAAAATAAATTTATTAAAAATTTCAATTTAATTTAACGTAGGTATGAAATAAAATACATTTAAATTAAATGTAACGTAGGTATACAATAAAATTAATTTAATTTAAATAAAAAAACTCATTCATTTATAAAAAAATACGTAGGTATAAAATACATTTTAATTAAATAAAAATGTAAATGAAATTTAACGTAGGTATAAAATAAAATGTAATTAAATTAATTAATTAATAATTTTTATTTTTTTTCTCCGTGACTTTACCGAAAGAAACAAAGAGTGTGGACCCACGTGACATCAAGGCTGTCCTAGTCTAGGCAAGGCCTCAGGGTGTACCGGGCCTTTCACAACAGCAGCAGAAGCAACAATGGTTCTCTTGAGAAAATGCTTTAAAAAAAAAGTCAACGTAGCTTACCTTGACACTCGCGAACTTTAAAGATTAAAATAATTAAAACAAAACTAAATACTCACACGCACATGGGCGCGCAACGTTCAGCGTGCAGCGCATTAAAAATGGTAGCGTCCTCCCGCGATCTGATTGGTCGCCCTGCGTGCCAAAGTGGGGAGGGGGGAGGGCCAGCGATCCGATTGGTCGAGAGGCAAACCTGGGCGCGTCTCCGGCGGTGGTGCGCAGCGATTGGTCAACAGGTGTCCTATGCTAATTTTGGTATGCTAATTAGTTTTAATCTGTATGCTATTGTAGTTTATTTATCCATACTCATTAAGTTTAATGTTTATCCTAAATTAGTTAAAAATGTATGCTCGTTTAGTTAACATTCTATGATAGTATCGTTATATTTTTTATCCTATAACAGCAGTGCATACTGGCTGTGGTGGTACCTGCTATGATTACAGCAGTACATACTGACTAGTGTTACCTGCTATGATTACAGCAGGTATACTGACTAGTGGTACCTGCTATAATTACATCAGTGCATACTGTGGTGGTACCTGCTTTCACTACAGCAGTGCATACTGACCGTGGTGGTACCTGCTAAGGTTACAGCAGTGCATACTGCTTATATGCTTTATCACGTGTCGTGAATGTGATAGTTTCATCCCAGAAATGGTGTCCTTGACCGGCCCAGAGCAGACATTTCACTTTGCCTTAGAACCAGAGGTGGCACAGCATTAGCAATTCCAAGTTCTTTATGTGACCAATAGCAACGAATTACGTGGCAAGCATTTGAAATGAGTGGGTTATGACGTACTGTACTTCACTCTTATCGACCATTTACATAAGTCTGTTACTGGCGTTGTGCTGCCTTGGCTGGTACCAACTTCTTCTTTGACCACATGGACCACACGGATGAACGGTCTACGCGAGTCGAGCGACCGATGGAGAAGACCTATGGGGGCACGCGGCGGGAGACTCTCAGGCGAAATTGTGGAAGTCGCGTGACAGAGGCCACGCGTGGAGGATAGACGCATGCTGGCGAGACGTCGTCTTCAGTTTAAGTTTCACGTTTTAGGTGTAGAGCCCTGTGAGCCGTGCGGCCCTTGACTCGGGTGCAACCGCAACAAACAAAAAACGTGAACATATTCATGTTGTGGGTCACTGTTGACGATATGGGTCCCTACTGACGAGGTGAGTGTCCATATTCATGTTGTGGGTCACTGTTGACGATGTGGGTCCCGATTGACGATATGGGTCCGGATTAAAGAGGTGAGCGTCTCTTTTGATGTGGGTCTCTATTGACGAGGCGAGCATCCCTGTTGACGATGTTGGTCCCTGATGACGATGTGGGTCCGTGTTAACGATGTTAGTATTGAATTGGTCCTCGTCTAATAGCATATATGTTCTACCATATGTAAACCCATACGACAATAAATGTTACAATACATAGCATGTATAAGAATTCAAATTCATGTCAACCACCACTCACCCTCCCCTCGACTCACTCCCACGATCAGCCCTCCACTAGGGTACCCCCCCCCCGTGCACACCGGTGGCAGAGGGCCTTGTTGGACCCAAAACACCTCTCCTTCTTTCCACAGAGCTACAAGACAATCAGAGTCTAGTCGTCCTACACATCGTCAGCAAGACGGATGAGGTGAGCTACGTCTGGCTGTGTGTGGCGCCGAGCGTGAAGATTTTCTTCTCTTCTGCAGCGTGCGTCCACGTCAAGTTTCACCATCAAGCGCGCCCAGACTCCTCCACGGCTCCGCTGCCTCTCCTGCCCTCGTCCTCCTGCTTCCGCTCCGTCCGATCGCCCCCCTCTCCTCCCGCCCCTTGCTGTCTCTCTTCACACGCGCACTCCGACCTCCCTCGCCTTCCACGTCAGGAGGTACGCCCGAGATCATTCGTCCTGCCCGCACCAGCGGCTCACGCATCGTCTGACCGCGTCTCCGTTCATGCAGGTAAGGGCACCATCACGGCATAGCGGTTAGCGGCGCTGCGCTATTCTCGCTCACGGCAAATACCAGCGACAATTAGGGGCCGTCCGTGAATGACGTCACGCACCTAGAGGGGGGGGGGGTGGGCGGGGTCAGACGTTTGTGACGATGTGTGACGAGGGGGGGGGTTTGAGAAATGTGACGTCACACCAAATTGCGCAACTTTAAATAAATATAGACACGTTCTACTTAATTAGACTTTGTAATAAATGTTTTCTACCTACATCAGAGTGCAGCGCCACATTAACAACGCACTCCAATGACAACAATAGTTTAAAGCGATTTGAAGCATGTTTTATCTTTTTTTTGGGTGGAGGGGGCGGAGGGGGGCAGAGCTTTGTGACGTCATATTTGAGGGGGAGGGGTCTGACTTTGTGACGTCGTGTGACGATGGGGGCGGGGGGGGTCAAAAATCCTCTAAAATCACGTGACGTCATTTAAGGTCGGCCCCTGACCTGAAGCAGTCCTGAGCGTCACTTAGGTGGACTCAGCCATAATTAAGGAGGTGGTGAGGTGGGTGGGGGTGCTAACATCAGAATTGGAGAGACGAGCGGCCAGCCGTGGTTCTGTCCACACCAGCCCCTGGTGATGTTCCATCGCGACCCTCACCGTTGCTCGCTAACAGCGCACGCCCAGTGGGAGTCGATGAGTCCGTGGGTTTCTGTGCGAGTCCGTGGGTTCACGTGTGGGTCTGTGGATGCGTCAGTCTACATTGGGGAGCCTTTGTCTTTGCATTTTGGGGACTAGTGCAGCACTAGTGTGTAGTAGTGTATAGTGTAGTGTATAGTAGTGTATAGTGTAGTGTATAGTAGTGTATGGTGTAGTGTATAGTGTAGTGTATAGTGTAGTGTATAGTAGTGTATAGTGTAGTGGATAGTGTAGTGTATAGTAGTGTAGTGTATAGTAGTGTAGTGTATAGTAGTGTATAGTGTAGTGTATAGTAGTGTATGGTGTAGTGTATAGTAGTGTAGTGTATAGTGTAGTGTATAGTGTAGTGTATAGTAGTGTGTAGTGTATAGTAGTGCATATTGTAGTGTATATTGTAGTGTATAAGTGTATAGTGTAGTGTATAATAGTGTATTGTATAGTAGTGTAGTGTATAATAGTGTATAGAGTAGTGTATAAGTGTATAGTGTAGTGTATAATAGTGTGTATTGTAGTGTATAGTGTAGTGTATATTGTAGTGTATAAGTGTAGTGTATAATAGTGTATTGTATAGTAGTGTAGTGTATAGTAGTGTATAGTGTAGTGTATAAGTGTATAGTGTAGTGTATAATAGTGTATTGTATAGTAGTATATAGTGTAGTGTATAATGTAGTGTATAATAGTGTTTAGTATAGTGTAGTGTATAGTAGTGTAGTGTATAGTGTAGTGTATAGTTTAGTATACTAGTTATCACGTGACTAGTGTAGCTAGCCAGGTGGTGACCACACTCGTGCGTGCATATCCACTCGTCCGTGTATGCAAGTAAGCGCTCGTGTGTGTATGTGCACCCGCGTATTTGTTCGTGTCTGTATGTACGCACACTGTTGCACATGGTTCGCTCGTGTGGGTGTGTAGTGGAACGCACTGCTCGTGAAAACGTTGCCTCGTTACGCGGTAAATGATGCGGCACGACAGGAGGGCACTGCAGGGATGAGGCTCTCCGCTCTTGGTGCTGTGAATTAAAACAGCGCCAGGGTGGAGAGTCCCGTCCCTACAGCTCGTAGCTGTGACGGAGCGAGAGTGATCAGCGGACAGCCACCATGGTTGCCAGGTAAGGGGAGACTTTACCTGGAACTCGACCTCCACACGTGTTCCCCGTGAACATTGTCGCAATAAACGTACGATCAGTAATCTTTAAAATATCAGACCTTTGTTGTTCCGCAAGAATATTAACGCTCAAACTCGTATCGAACTCTTCATGAATTCACTTGGTCAAACAGTTCAGGTACTCGGCAAAGCATTTCACCAACCGGTATGCAACAGTTAAACAATCTACTCCAAATCAACACTGAAATGTCAAATCATCATCCACCATTGACTTCCACATTGATGGAAGCCATTTGCCATGACGTCCAAGCCATTAAACACCGGAACAACGAACGTGCCATTCAAGTACATCTTGAAACCCATTATCTGAAGTAGTTTGTATTAAACAATAACTAAATAATAGAAACACGTTTACAATATTGAGCGAAGTTATAGTCACGGACTTTTTCCAACTTTAGCTCAACAGGACCACAAAAGCTCAGATATGTGGTGCATAATCAATGAATCAATCTGATTAAAATCATGAACTGGCTAAACACTTTTAGATTTCAACATCACCTTAAAAAATAACATTTTAAATATAAGCGCACAACTTTATCTATCTGTGATGAGCGCTGCACTTTCCATTGTTTTCATGCAAGGGGCGCTGTAAACCTACGCACCCCTGCATGGACGACGGAGGCGCAGGGAAAGACGTTCGATTACGTTGGAATCGATCTGTAGACGGCAGTCTTCTCGCACGGCCAGCTCCGTGTCGCCTTATCTCGATCCCGCAATCCCAAACAGGTGAAAGTCCGCATCGAACCGAACCCCCGGCAAGGCCATCTACTTAACGTTGAGAGAAAATTCACTCGAAATGTCCTTTTTAATGTAGCCTTCCAGATGTAAATTGATACAAGCTTTTAATGAAGAAGTAAAATAATCTAATTCAAAACACAACACAATTCAAAGATGCTTCATTTTAAAACTTCAAAACGGAGCATGAGGTACTTGCGTGAATGCGTCCTTCGTGTGCAAATGTTGTGACTTTCCTGGCCTGAAGGCCGTCAATGTGTTGGACCATTAAATGGTGCACAGCGTCTCAACAACAGCAGTGGGGTTTGCTTCAACCGATAGGTACGAACATCCAGACGTGAATCAGCAAGGAGCATTTCTAGTCCCAGTTAGACAAAATCTACGTCAACACGTAAGACAAAACTACAATTCGTGTTGTAGAGAATGTACCTCCTCCTATACGTGTAACTTTTAAATGGTATGGCTTGTAACTGATGAATGATCCGAGCGTGCTCCCTATTTCAAAGACAATGAGTTGCTCCAGAGGCAGACGCTTCGTGAAACACAAAAATACCCTTTGACCTGTATCACAAGAACAACGTGTCTCACCCGAGTGATCTGTACAGGTTACTTCCAAACACACACACACACTTTGTCCTAACATCACTTATTCAATGTTTGACCCTCAGACAAAATGTTACATGCACGCGCACAATCAGACACGGTATTCATTCTAAATAATTGACGGGCATATAAACAAAATTGAATTACTGCAGCGAAATTGACTGCATCACGTTACATCGTATTAACAAGAAGCTATTTTACAAATACGCACCGTCTGCTTAACAGTGTATGTACAACGTACTATTGTTGCGTCATTCAAAACGAGTAGGCCGTTGCATGCTGGCGTCTGGGTCAAAATGTAGCAAATTCTAAACATTACGCTACAAATAATAGATCACGGCGTTTCGATGGCAACACAAGCAATCGTCATCAGGTAGGACAAGCACAGCAGCAATAAGAGGAAACTGCTGGAGTAGGCGCCTACTACTTCAGCAGTTTCTCTTGCTGTGGTTGTCCCACCTGATGACGATTGCTTGTGCTGTGATCTAAACGCCGTGATCTGTTATGTTTCTACCCACGTGGTGACTTTACCGAAATAACTCAAGAGTGTGGATTCCTGCAGTCACGAAAGCTTCGAATCAAGATTGCCTACAAACTACACAACTGAGATGACGCATCAATCATCGCCCCCTACTGACAGGCTCTTGTCCACATGCAGGCTGGTGCAGGGCCACCACCTTGTGCCACACAGGGGCAGCTGCTACTTGGGGATGCTCTTCGAGTGTTTCAGACGAGGTACGACACGAAACTTCGAGTTGCTGAGGCGGTTAAGCAAGCACCGTGTAAAAGCAATTATTATAACATAGTGAATGCTTGGGAGCTTATTGTCTCTCGCTCCTGGTTAGAGATCTACCCAACCCACAGGTCCACAAAGACTGGCCGCCCTTACTCTGCAGGTTGAACCTAGGAGCTGAGTGTTCAACTTCACGTTCTTGTCATTAAAGGCCGGTGACAAAGGTGCATCTAGTGTAGCGACATCGTCTCAAGCTTACACATCTAACGGGTCTCCACTTGACTTTGTATTGTCAAGGAGGAAGTCCACCCACACCTCTACTTCCACAAACTGCTGGGAGTTGCCTCGCTCTGCCTCACAGTAAGAATTCTCCTCCTGCTTCATGTTGCCTCCATCGATGTGAAGGTCGGATTTTGAAGTTGAATCTTCATCTTCACATTTTACCTTCACTTCTTCGCTCATCACTTCTTCCCTCTTCACCATCACCTCTTCACGTTTCACCTCGATACCTTTAAGTGTCAAAGCTGGGATTTTCCTCCGGTTCTTGTTTCATGAGGGATAGGCTGATTGCGGCACTTTGACTTTCACAAGCTGATTTCAGACGCCACTCCTTGTGAATCTTCTGATGCTTTTGTGTTCTCTGGTGCACTTGAAGATTTGATGAATGTGTAAACGCCTTCCTGCAGAGTGCACCTGAAGAGTTTCTCTCTCGTGTGTGTTCTCTGGTGTACTTTAAGATGTGGTGACTGTGAAAATGCCTTCCCGCACAGAGTGCACTTGAAGGGTTTCTCTCCTGTGTGTGTTCTCTGGTGTTTTTGAAGAACAGATGACTGTGAAAATGCCTTTCCACACACACTGCACTTAAAGGGTTTCTCTCCCGTGTGTGCTCTCTGGTGTCTTTGACGATTTGATGAATCTGCAAACGCCATCCCGCACAGAGTGCACCTGAAGGGTTTCTCTCCTGTGTGTGTTCTCTGGTGTAATTTAAGATGTGATGACTGTGCAAACGCCATCCCGCACAGAGTGCACCTGAAGGGTTTCTCTCCTGTGTGTGTTCTATGGTGTTTTTTAAAAACAGATGACAGTGAAAATGCCTTCCCACACACACTGCACTTGAAGGGTTTCTCTCCTGTGTGTGTTTTCTGGTGGGTCTGAACAACTGATGAATGTGCAAACGCCTTCCCGCACAAGGTGCACCTGAAGGGTTTCACTCCCGTGTGTGTTCTCTGGTGGGTCTGAAGAACTGATGAATGTGCAAACGCCTTCCCACACACAGTGCACTTGAAGGGTTTCTCTCCAGTGTGTGTTCTCTGGTGTACTTGAAGATGTGGGGACTGTGCAAACGCCATCCCGCACAGATTGCACTTGAAGGGTTTCTCTCCCGTGTGTGTTCTCTGGTGTCTTTTAAGAGCAGATGACCGTGAAAATGCCTTCCCACACACACTACACTTGAAGGGTTTCTCTCCCGTGTGTGTTCTCTGGTGTCTTTGAAGATTAGATAAATCTGGAAATGCCTTCCCACACACACTGCACTTGAAGGGTTTCTCTCCCGTGTGTGTTCTCTGGTGTTTTTTAAGAGCAGATGACTGTGAAAATGCCTTCCCACACACACTGCACTTGAAGGGTTTCTCTCCTGTGTGTGTTCTCTGGTGGGTCTCAAGAACTGATGGCCATGCAAATGCCTTGTCACACACAGTGCACTTGAAGGGTTTCTCTCCTGTGCGAGTTCTCTGGTGCTGTGTCAAATTTCCAGTCCGATCCGTGCTGTATGCACGCTGGTCGCAATGTTGACTTGTCGTACCGAGCTGCGCTGACTGCCTTTGCTCCATCAGACCAGCGTCAGCTGCAGACAGAAAATAAGAATATCCACACCATCTTCACGTCAATATCGAGGCACAGAGGAATGCATATATAGTCACATGTGACTTCGACGTCTATACTTATTCATGTATTCATGATGCAGTGAAAAAGTTTCCCAAATTCCTCACACGGGCTGTTATGGCACACAATGAGAGGGCAAATATCATTAATATGCCTGGAAGTCCTCGTCTCTTCAAAATGAATGTTAACTCAAAACTCCGAGTACACAATTTCGGCAAAGGGTGTTGAAAACAATACTATTTGTGTTTTGCAGAAATGCATGAATTAATGTTCAATCGCAACTTAGAGGTGTGAATCCAGGCTCAGATGTCCTTAAATGCTGGGATGAACAGATCCGACTTCAGCTGAATGTGTGTGCTGTGTTCACCTCCTGTTTCGATTCTTACAAAGAGTTCCAGAGGAAAACAAAAATAAACTATTGTTTTGATATAACTTCCGTGTTCAACAGAGTTAATAGATCTTCTTTGGTTCTTTCGGTAAAGTCACGTAGAATGAGAATAAAATAATAAAATAAAACAAAATTCTCACGACGTTTCGGCCACAACACAAGTGGCCTTCTTCAGGTGAAAGGAACAAACCTGTCAGGACGACAGAGCTACAATGAACGCTGCTAAGATTCGCAGCGTCTTTTAAGCTGGTTGAGAGAAGTGAGGCACCTTGACAAAGGGGTTTACATAACAGGATAATTTAGCATAGACTTTACTGCAAACACAAACTTGACACTGTCACACACTGGCATGGGTCAAGAGGCGGTGGCATGTCCAGAACCATGCCTGGCCACCTTCATCTGCTTGGCATGAATGCTTCCTCACTCCAAGTAATTGAGGATCAACGAACATAGCCGAGGCTAACTGGAGTTTGCGTATCTCTCTCCGTGGTGAGATGTTAACTACCTCACCTGGTACACAGGAAGTCGTGGGTTCGATCCCGACCCTGACGCCTGCTGTATATTTGGAGTTTGCGCGTCTCTCCGCTGAGTGTCTTTGACCGATAGACATTGACACACGTATTCTTGTTTCTTTCGGTAAAGTTACGTAGATAAAAAATAACAATAACTGATACTACAATTACATTAAATAAAGACCACTTGTGTTGCAATCAAAACGTGTTTTTTTTGCTTTATTTACTATTTTTTATTTTTATTATGTTATTTAAATTTCTATCTACGTGACTTTACCGAAAGAACCAAGAATATTAATTCCTGCAGTCACCAAAGTTTTAAGTCAAAACATTCACACACGTTGACAAAGCCTCACCTTGTGTTGTTGTGGGCAGGTCGCTTCTGATAACAAGAGCGGTATAGCAGCTCAAGCGGGATTGGCCTGCTGAAAAAAATAAAAACTGCGTGAATATTTACAATAAAACAAAGTTACAAAGTGGCGAGCCGGGTGAAGACAAATTAAACTTAAGCGAGATAATTAAAGTAAACGCAATCAGGCGAGGGCAGGAGGCAAGGCCCCGCGTGGCAAGGCCCCGCGTTGTAAAGTTCCAACCTGGACATCGATTCCCATGCTCGCTGCTACTCAACTGACATCCCTACGAGAGAGAGCGAGGCTCTACCTTGGTAAACAACAACAACCACCACAACCACCACCACAACAACCACAATCGCAATGAGAATTTCTCACCTCGGATTTCAGTGCAGGAAGCGATAGCTTCCTGTTACCCCGTGACGTCACGCAGCAGCAGGTGACATGACGTCACTTTCCGGGAAACGAGACACGCTCCTCCCACAATGAGCTGCTCCGTAGATAAATAAATTAGAGAATTATTATATTATGTTAATGTCACATAGCCCATAGCTCTATTAATTTGGTATAGCCCTGTGAGCCATTCGGCTCTTGAATCGGGTGCAACCGCAACAAACAAAAAACATGAACAAGAAAACATCTTAAAGTGATCATGTGACTGTCCAAACAGAAAATCCAGGAGAAAAAAACATCAAAATATTCCTGAGATAGCACCGTACACCAACGCTGTGTGCAAAAATCCCAGTGGGATGCAAGTCAAACAACAACAACCACAAGAAAACTAAGATTAAGGCCATCAGTCTAACTCCGTACTACAATAAACAAAAACATGGCCATCTTCATTAGCAGCGGCATTGACATTGCCACCATCAGTTGTTGCGGTGTCATCAGCGGCATTGACATCATCCGATATATCGTAGGTGCTGAACTCGTCGCAATAAACTCGCGACGGCTTTAACGGATACATAATGTTAATGAGCCGCCAGTCACTGGGCGTAGCTTTGCCCAAATAAGGATTGGCACTGGAACGATATCGGCAGTGACCCCAGCGGAGGTGACGTCACGCTCAAGAACGCGGTGGAATACCGTGGTGACATGACGTCACTAGCGAGGTACACCTCCCCCTGGCGTTTCACGCCGATGAAGTAAGGCTGAGTGGTGACGTCACAGAGCGGGATTGGAGTTTAAGTTGATTTAGATTCATTTTACATTGCTCCCTCCCTTGGGTGCGTGGGCTCAGCTACAACAACAACGTGGACATTATTGTGTATACACTGTGTGTGTACACTGTGTGTGTGTACACTGTGTGTGTACACTGTGTGTGTGTACACTGTGTATGTGTTTGTATACACTGTGTGTGTGTACACTGTGTGTGTGTACACTGTGTGTGTGTACACACTGTGTCTGTGTACACTGTGTGTGTGTACACTGTGTGTGCACTCTGTGTGTGTGTACTGTGTTTGTACACTGTGTCTGTGTGTACACTGTGTGTGTACTCTGTGTGTATACACTGTGTGTGTGTACACTGTGTGTGTGTACTCTGTGTGTGTACACTGTGTGTATACACTGTGTGTGTGTACAATGTGTGTGTGTACACTGTGTGTGTGTACACCGTGTGTGTGTACACTGTGTGTGTGTGTACACTGTGTGTGTGTACACTGTGTGTGTGTACTCTGTGTGTGTACACTGTGTGTGTGTACACCGTGTGTGTGTACACTGTGTGTGTGTACTCTGTGTGTGTGTACACTGTGTGTGTGTGTACACTGTGTGTACTCTGTGTGTGTACACTGTGTGTGTGTGTACACCGTGTGTGTGTACACTGTGTGTGTGTACTCTGTGTGTGTACACCGTGTGTGTGTACACCGTGTGTGTGTACACTGTGTGTATACACTGTGTGTGTACACTCTGTGTGTGTGTACACTGTGTGTACACAATGTGTGTACACTGTGTCTGTGTACACTGTGTGTGTACACTGTGTGTACTGTGTGTGTAAGGTGTTTGTACACTGTGTATACAGTGTGTGTGTACAGTGTGTACACTGTGTGTGTACAGTGTGTGTGTACACTGTGTGTACGTATATACACTATGTATGTACATACACACTGTGTGTACACTGTGTGTGTACAATGTGTGTGTGTACACTGTGTGTGTGTACACTGTGTGTGTACACTGTGTGTGTGTAGTGGGGGGCACAGGTGGTGCATTGGCCAGTCTTCTCAGTCAGTCGACCCATGGCATCTTTTCATCAATTTATTTTCAATTTATTATTTTTATTTATTATTAAAATGTTAATTTATTATTTTTATAATTTATTTTTCTATCTACGTGACTTTACCAAAAGAACCAGGAATATGGTAGCGCTTTCTCTATTTATTGCCGAGGTTCAAGATTCAAATCCGATAGGCATATCTGGCTACCCCAGTAACATTCACAACAACATGCGCAGTCTGCTTAACAGCGGATGTCAAACAAACCACTGTGTCACTCACAACGCACATTGCATGTTGGTATCACGGTCAAAATTGTGGCAATTCCAGACTCTATCCAGAAACTCCACAGGGAGATGACGCGTCAATGATCGCCCCCTACCGACAGACTCATGTCCACGTGCAGGCCGGTGCAGGGCCACCTTGTGCCACACAGGGGCAGCTGCCACGAGGGGGCGCCCTTCGATTGTTTGAGATAAGGTTCGATACGAAACACCGAGTTGCTGAGGCAATTAGGCAAGCGACTTATGAGTGCAAATATGTTGTTTATAACGTAGTGAATGCTTGGGAGCTTAATTGTCTCTCGCTCCTGCTCACAGATTTACCCAGCCCACAGCTCCACAGATACCAGACGCTCCTCCTGGGCAGGTTCGGTTATGTACTGTGCGAAATAAGTTCCAGATACACACACAGAGACTCACACAGATACACACACAGATACACACACAGAGACTCACACAGAGACCCATCGATTATCACGGTTGGCAACATACGGTGCGAAATAAATTACAGATAAACACTCCTTTGAGCAAGTTTAAGTCACGGGGCGTGCAAGTTGACCGGGCGCGTGTTGCTACTGACAGTCGTTGAATACGGTTGGATAGACGCTGATAGACACACACACAGACAAGACAGGCGGACAGACACAGACAAGAGGAACACAGAGACGACAGAGAGACACAGGCAAAGAGAAACACAGAGGCAAACATATGACACAGACGGACAGAGACAGAGAGATGTTGAATCGAACACACTGAACTCGCTCCATTGAAAGAGATTCCTCGATCTTCGCAATGCCCGGAAGTCGTTCTTATTTTTATTGATTTAATTGCGTGTGGTGTGTACGTGCAAGCAATGTGGGATATCGATGTACACAGATATGAACAAGATTAGCAGACAAGACGTATTTAATTTAATCGGTCTCTCCACGAAACAAAGGAATGTTGAACACGAAATATAAATCCCACGGCCTTCGTGCAAGTCCATAATTACTGCAGCATTGCTTCAGTGCAAGCCAACTGTGGACCGGTTTTGGTGGACACTGTGTGTGTACAGTGTGTGTGTACACTGTGTGTGTGTACACTGTGTGTGCAAGCCAACTGTGGACCGGTTTAGGTGGACAATGTCTCAACAGCAGTGGGGCTTGCTTCAAGCCATGGTTGTGAACATCCAGACGTTAATCAGCAAGGAGCACTTCTAGTCCGAGCTCGACAAAATCTACGTCAACACGTAAGACAAAATTATAATTCGTGTTGTAGAGAATGTATCTCCTCTACGTGTAACTTTAAGGTGGTATGCCTTGTAACTGATGAATTATCCGAGTGTGCTTCCTATGTCAAAGACAATGAGTTGCTCCAGATGCTTCCTGAAACACAAAAATAGCCTTTGACCTGTATCACAAGAACAACGGGTCTCACCTGAGTTATCTATACAGGTTACTTCCAAACACACACACACTTTGTCCTAACATCACTTATTCAATGCTTGACCCTTATAAAAAATAAAGTGATGCATGTACACACAAAATCAGACAAGTGTTCATTCTAAATTATTGACAGGAATTTTAACAAAATTTAATTACTGCAGTGAAATATACTGCATCAGATAACATCTGATTAAGAAACTATTTTTAAAAAAATATGCAGCGTCTGCTTAACAGTGGATGTAAAACATACTATTGTAGTGTCATTCAAAATGAGCAGGCCATTGCATGCTGACGAATTCTAAACATTAGCAACAAATTACAAAACTGAGATGAAACATCAATCATCGCCCCCTACTGACAGCCTCTTGTTCACATACTCTTTGGTTCTTTCAGTAAAGTCACGTAGGTAGAAAAAATAATAATAGATCACGACGTTTCGATCGTAACACAAGCGGTCATCCTCAGGCGGAAAAAAATAATAAATGCAGGCCGGTGCAGGGCCACTACCCTGTGCCACACAGTATCAGCTGCTACTTGGGGATGCTCTTCGAGTGTTTCAGACGAGATCCGAAACTCCGAGTTGCCGAGGCGATTAAGCAAGCACCGAATGAATGCAATTATTATAACATAGTGAATGCTTTGGGGGCTTCTTGGCTCTCGCTCCTGGTCAGAGATCTCCCCAACCCACGGGCCCACAAAGACTAGCCGCTCGCTCTTACTCTGTAGGTTGAACCTAGGAATTGAGTGTTCAACTTCACATTCTTTTCATTAAAGGCCTGTGACAAAGGTGCATCTATTGTAGCGACCGTCTCAAGCTTACACATCTACCGGGTCTCCATTTGACTTTGTATTGTCTAGGAGCAAGTCCACCCACACCTCCACTTCCATGAATTGCTGGGAGTTGCCTCGCTCTGCCTCAGTCAGAATTCACCTCTGGCTTCACGTTGCCTCCATCAATGTGAAGGTCCGATTTTGGAGTTGAATCATCTTCACATTTCACCATCACCTCTTCCCTCTTCACCATCACCTCTTCATATTTCACCTTGAGACCTTTAAAAGTGTCCAAGCTGGGATTTTCTTCCGGTTCGTGTTTCATGAGGGATGGGCTTATTGTGGCACTTTGACTTTCACAAGCTGATTTCAGACTCCACTCCTTGCAGATCTTCTGATGCTTCTGTGTTCTCTGGTGTACTTGAAGATTTTATGAATGTGCAAACACCTTCTTGCAGAGTGCACCTGAAGGGTTTCTCTCCTGTGTGTGTCCGATCCCGGGATCCCCTACCAGGTGAAAGTCCGCATCGAACCGAACCCCCGGCAAGGCCATCGTCTACTTAACGATGACAGAAAATTCACACGAAATGTCCTTTTCAACGAAGTCTTCCAGATGTAAAATTAACTTTTAATGAAGAAATAAAATAATCTAAATCAAAACACAACACAATTAAAAGATGTTTCATTTTAAAACTTCAGAACTTGCGTGAATGCGTCCTTCGTGTGCAAATGTTGTGACTTTCCTGGCCTGAAGGCCGTCAATGTGTTGGACCATTAAATGGTGCACAGCGTCCCAACAACAGCAGTGGGGTTTGCTTCAACCGATAGGTATGAACATCCAGACGTGAATCAGCAAAGGGCATTTCTAGTCCCAGTTAGACAAAATTTACATCAACACATAAGACAAAACTACAATTCTTGTTGTAGAGAATGCATCTCCGCTACGTGTAAATTGTAAGTGGTATGCCTTGTAACTGATGAATGATCCGAGCGTGCTCCCTATTTCAAAGACGATGAGTTGCTCCAGAGGCCGACGCTTCGTGAAACACAAAACACCCTTTGACCTGTATCACAAGAACAACGGGTCTCACCCGAGTGATCTGTACAGGTTACTTCCAAACACACACACACACACTTTGTCCTAACATCACTTAATCTATATTTGAACACTTAATCAATGTTTGACACTCATAGAAAAAAATGTTACATGTACACGCACAATCAGACAAGTATTCATTCTTAATTATTGACAGGCATATTAACAAAATTGAATTACTGCAGTGAAATATCCTGCATCAGGTTCCATCGTATTCACAAGAAGCTATTTTTAAAAATACGCACCGTCTGCTTAACAGTGTATGTACATATTCGTGGTTCTTTCGGTAAAGTCACGTAGAAGGGAAACAATAAAATAATAAAAAATATAAAACAATAAAATTCTCACTGCAGTCGAAACGTCGTAAGAATTCTATTGTTTTATATTTTTATTATTTTATTGTTTCCCTTCTACGTGACTTTGCCAAAACAACCAAGAATATGAATCCCTGCAGTCACGAAAGCTTTAAATCAAAAGTGTATGTACACCGTACTATTGTTGCGTCATTCAAAACGAGTAGGCCGTTGCATGCTGGCGTCTGGGTCAAAATGTATCAAATTCTAAACATTACGCTACAAATAATAGATGAGGGCACTTCGATGGCAACACAAGCAATCGTCATCAGGTGGGACAAGCACAGCAGCAATAAGAACAAACTGCTGGAGTAGGCGCCTACTACTTCAGCAGTTTCTCTTGCTGTGGTTGTCCCACCTGATCACGATTGCTTGTGTTGTGATCTAAACGCCATGATCTGTTATGTTTCTACCCACGTGGTGACTTTACAGAAAGAACTCAAGAGTGTGGATTCCTGCAGTCACGAAAGCTTCGAATCAAGATTGCCTACAAACTACACAACTGAGATTACGCATCAATCATCGCCCCCTACTGACAGGCTCTTGTCCACATGCAGGCTGGTGCAGGGCCACCACCTTGTGCCACACAAGGGCAGCTGCTACTTGGGGATGCTCTTCGAGTGTTTCAGACGAGGTACGACACAAAACTCCGAGTTGCTGAGGCGGTGAAGCAAGCACCGTGTAAATGCAAATATTATAACATAGTGAATGCTTGGGAGCTTATTGTCTCTCGCTCCTGGTTAAAGATCTACCCAACCCACGGGCCCACAAAGACTGGCCGCCCTTACTCTGCAGGTTGAACTAGGAACTGAGTGTTCAACTTCACGTTCTTGTCATTAAAGGCCTGTGACAAAGGTGCATCTATTGGAGCGACATCATCTCAAGCTTACACATCTACCGGGTCTCCACTTGACTTTGTATTGTCTAGGAGGAAGTCCACCCACACCTCCACTTCCACAAACTGCTGGGAGTTTCCTCGCTCTGCCTCACAGTCAGAATTCTCCTGCTTCACGATGTGAAGGTCCCATTTTGGAGTTGAATCTTCATCTTCATATTTTACCTTCACTTCTTCGCTCTTCACCATCACTTCACCACATTTCACCTTTACTTCTTCGCTCTTCACCATCATTTCTTCCCTCTTCACCTTCACTTCTTCATATTTCACCTCGATACCTTTAAAAGTGTCCAAGCTGGGATTTTCTTCCGGTTCGTGTTTCATGAGGGATGGGCTCATTGCGGCACTTTGACTTTCACAAGCTGATTTCAGACTCCACTCCTTGTGGATCTTCTGATGCTTCTGTGTTCTCTGGTGTACTTGAAGATTTGATGAATGTGCAAATGCCTTCCCGCACACACTGCACTTGAAGGGTTTCTCTCCCGTGTGTACTCTGGTGTGTTTTAAGAGCAGATGACTGTGAAAATGCCTTCCCACACACACTGCACTTGAAGGGTTTCTCTCCCGTGTGTGTTTTCTGGTGTGTTTTAAGAGCAGATGACTGTGAAAATGCCTTCACACACACACTGCACTTGAAGGGTTTCTCTCCCGTGTGTGTTCTCTGGTGTGTTTTAAGAGCAAATGAATCTGAAAATGCCTTCCCACATACACTGCACCTGAAGGGTTTCTCTCCCGTGTGTGTTCTCTGGTGTTTGTTAAGAGCAGATGAATCAGAAAATGTCTTCCCACACACACTGCACAAGAAGGATTTCTCTCCCGTGTGTGTTCTCTGGTGTGTTTTAAGAGCAGATGACCGTGAAAATGCCTTCCCACACACACTGCACTTGAAGGGTTTCTCTCCCGTGTGTGTTCTCTGGTGTGTTTTAAGAGTAGATAAATCTGAAAATTTCTTCCCACACACAGTGCACTTGAAGGGTTTCTCTCCTGTGTGTGTTCTCTGGTGTGCTTTAAGAGCAGATGACCATGAAAATGCCGTCCCACACACACTGCACTTGAAGGGTTTCTCTCCCGTGTGTGTTCTCTGGTGTTTTTTAATATTAGATGAATCTGGAAATGCCTTCCCACACACACTGCACATGAAGGGTTTCTCTCCCGTGTGTGTTCTCTGGTGTGTGTTAAGAGCAAATGAATCTGAAAATGTCTTCACACACATACTGCACTTGAAGGGTTTCTCTCCCGTGTGTGTTCTCTGGTGTTTTTTAAGAGTCGATGAATCTGAAAATGCCTTGTCACACACAGTGCACTTGAAGGGTTTCTCTCCTGTGTGAGTTCTCTGGTGCCGTGTCAAATTTCCAGTCTGATCCGTGCTGTATGCACGCTGGTCGCATTGTTGACTTGTCATACCGAGCTGCGCTGAGTGCATTTGCTCCATCAGACCAATTCTGCGGAGGAAGCGTCAGAGGAAGCGTCAGCTGCAGACAGAAAAAAAATATCCACACCATCTACACGTCAGTATCGAGGCACAGAGGAATGCATATATAGTCACATGTGACTTACACGTCTATACTTATTCATATATTCAGGATGTAAAAACGTTTCCCAAATTCATCACAGGGCTGTTATGGCACACAATGCGAGGGCAAATGGTTATAAACATGCCTGGAAGTCCTCGTATCTTCAAAATGAATGTTAACCCAAAACTCCGAGCACACAATTTCAGCTGTCTGGCTACAAAAGGAATATTTATGAGAGCTAAATTCAGCTGACATAGCAGACGGTGTTGAAAACAATACTATTTTTGTAATGCAGAAATTCATAAATTAACGTTCAATCGCAACTTAGAGGTGTGAATCCAGGCTCAGATGTCCTTAAATGCTGGGATGAACTATTCCGACTGCAGCTGCATGTGTGTGCTGTGTTAACTTCCTGTTTCCATTCTTACAAAGAGTTCCAGAGGAAAACAAAAGTAAACTATTGTTATGATATAACCTCCGTGTTCAACAGAGTTAATAGACGTTACTGCAAACACAAACTGTACACTGTCACTGGGTAAACAGGCGGTGGCGTGTCTAGAATCACGCCTGGCCACCTTTATCTGCTTGGCATGAATGCTTCCTCACTCCAAGTAATTAATTGAGGATCAACGAACATATCCGAGGCTAACTGGAGTTTGCGTGTCTCTCTCCGTGGTGAGATGTTAACTACCTCACCTGGTATACAGGAAGTCGTGGGTTCGATCCCGACCCTGACGCCTGCTGTATATTTGGAGTTTGCGCGTCAATCCGTTTAGCGTCTTTGACCGATAGACATTGACACACGTATTCTTGTTTCTTTCGGTAAAGTTACGTAGACAGAAAATAACAATAACAGATAATACAATTACATTAAATAAAGACTACTTCTTCTTTGGTTCTTTCGGTAAAGTCACGTAGAATGAGAATAAAATAATAAATTGATAAAATAAAATAACACAATAATATTCTCACGACGTTTCGGCCACAACACAAGCGGCCTTCATTGTTGTGGCCGAAACGTCGTGAGAATATTATTGTGTTATTTTATTTCATCAATTTATTATTTTATTCTCATTCTACGTGACTTTACCGAAAGAACCAAAGAAGATGAATCCTTGCAGTCACGAAAGCTTTAAATCGAAAATTAAAGACTACTTGTGTTGCGATCAAAACGACGTGAGTTGTTTTGCTTTTTTCATTGAGACCTCCTTTGCCAGAAACAAGATATAGGAATAGGTTTTACCCTTTTAACTGGCACAAAAACTGACACCTTTATTCATGGCATCATGTTTGCAATAACCACAACACAAGCAGTCAAAATGCAAACAAAAAAGACAACTCTGATAATAATATGCACTGTCCTTGAATTTGATTGGTCCACACCCGAAACAGCTTTTCTTAGAGCCTAGTCTCCATTGGTGTTGGACCAGAAGACGCCAAAAGGCGTACAACTCAAAAACAGCGCACTATCAGAGTATTGAGGGCTCGGGGTGAGCATTAACATTATGAGACCTCCTTTGCCAGAAACAAGATATAGGAATAGGTTTTACCCTTTTAACTGGCACAAAAACTGACACCTTTATTCAAGGCATCATGTTTGCAATAACCACAACACAAGCAGTCAAAATGCAAACAAAAAAGACAACTCTGATAATAATATGCACTGTCCTTGAATTTGATTGTCCTGAATCTTTGTGCCAGTTAAAAGGGTAAAACCAATTCCTATATCTTGTTTCTGGCAAAGGAGGTCTCATAATGTTAATGCTCACCCCGAGCCCTCAATACTCTGATTGTGCGCTGTTTTTGAGTTGTACGCCTTTTGGCGTCTTCTGGTCCAACATCAATGGAGACTAGGCTCTAAGAAAAGCTGTCTCGGGTGTGGACCAATCAAATTCAAGGACAGTGCATATTATTATCAGAGTTGTCTTTTTTGTTTGCATTTTGACTGCTTGTGTTGTGGTTATTGCAAACATGCCTTGAATAAAGGTGTCAGTTTTTGTGCCAGTTAAAAGGGTAAAACCTATTCCTATTGTTTTATTTACAATTATTTGTTAATTTTCATTGTTATTTTCATTTAACTTTCTATCTGCGTGACTTTACCGAAAGAACCAAGAATATTAATTCCTGCAGTCACCAAAGTTTTAAGTCAAAACATTCACACACGTTGACAAAGCCTCACCTTGTGTTGTTGTGGGCAGGTCGCTTCTGATAACAAGAGCGGTATAGCAGCTCAAGCGGGCTTGGCCTGGTAACAAAAAAATAAAAACTGCGTGAATATTTACAATAAAACAAAGTTACAAAGTGGCGAGCCGGGTGAAGACAAATTAAACTTAAGCGAGATAATTAAAGTGAACGCAATCAGGCGAGGGCAGGAGGCAAGGCCCCGCGTGGCTAGGCCCCGCGTTGTAAAGTTCCAACCTGGACATCGATTCCCATGCTCGCTGCTACTCAACTGACATCCCCACGAGAGAGAGAGGCTCTACCTTGGTAAACAACAACAGCAACCACCACAACCACCACCACGACCACCACCACAACGATGAGAATTTCTCACCTCGGATTTCAGTGCAAGCGCACACACGGCAGCTTCCTGTTGCCTCGCGACAGCAGGAAGTAGTATGACGTCACTTCCCTCCCACGAACGGCTCTCTAACTGAATAAATTATGTTAATGAGACCGGGCCAAACTGCGAGGGATGGGAGCGTGAGCGCCGAGCCCGTCGCAATAAACTCGCGACGGCTTTAACGGACACATTATGTTAATGAGCCACTAGTCACTGGGCGTAGCTTTGCCCAAATAAGAATTGCCACTGGAACGATATAGGCAGTGACCCAAACGGAGGTGACGTCATGCTCAAGAGCGCGGTGGACGGAGGAGGGATGAATACCGTGGTGACATGACGTCACTAGCCAGGTACACCTCCCCCTGGCGTTTCACGCTGATGAAGTAATGCAGAGTGGTGACGTTACAGAGTTGGAGTTTAAGTTGATTTAGATTCATTTTCCATTGCTCCCTCCCTTGGGTGTGTAGTGAGTTCGAAATAGGTGCACACACGACTCCTTGGGAGGCAACGCTGATTTATTAGAACGGTAAGTAATATAACACTGCACATAAGGTGGTGACCACCAACCTACTCTAGCTAACACATACTTCTCAAATACTCTAGCGTGACCCAGCGAGGTGGGCTACTGCCAGGTCCGCTGACTGGAGGCTTGACTCTTCTTGGCGTCTTCACGATGCATCTTCGTTCTTGATACGGGCAGCCTCGAACCTCGTGAGGAGGCTGCTTATATGGGCCTCGGTGTGCCCGGGCCCCACCCCGGCCACGCCTCCCTTCGAGAACCCTCTCGAAGCCCCCCTGCTGTCCACGTGCCCTCCGAGGTGCCCCCTAGGCCCCCAGTCACGTGTCCAGCCGGGGTCACATAGAGTGCCACGGCCTCACACCACCCTCGTGGCCTCCCGGAGCCCAGAACCGGCCCTGACGTCATTCCCGCCTCCAGCCGGGATGACGTCATGCGTGTGTGTAGACCCGCGTGGTCATGACGCTCCACCGCATAGTGACGTCACGCTTGTGCGTGTGTACACAGTAGTGATTCTACAATCACTACATCACCCTCCCCCATGTAAAAAAAAAACAGCCGTCTCGGCTGTGACAATACAGGAAAAAAACCAGTGTGCCTCCAACAACAACGTCAACAAACAACCGGCGACCGACAATAATCACCCCGAGAAACATACGTACACACACCGAGAGGGGAAGGGAAGAATGTATGGAATGAGGGGAACCAACAACAACATGTACACCAAAAGAACTGGTCAACCCACTTATCCCTTAGCACAGCCCATCCGTGTGAATTTGTACGCATGCACCGACATATGAATGTGTCTGCTTTACAACGGTGTAGGCAATCAACAAGGTGTGAGAGTCATGGACAGCGGCCAGTCTTCAAACGAATTCGCGTGGCCGAGCCTCCAGGGGAGGCGAGCACGCTCTCCCTGGAGGTCCTGGGGGAACTTGAAAAAGGCCCAAAAAGGGCACGGCCCCTCCCCAGGAGTTGGGCAACAGGATGAGCAGGAGTGACGTACGGGCGCTCCACTCCTCCCTTCAAGTCCACATCCGGTCAGCACAACCGGCGACTCCAAGGGCGGCAGGTGCAGGAATCCTGTGACAAGGAGAAACCACCTCCTGAGGCACAGCACCACAAGCCCACGCCTCAGCTCATCGGACACGATTGCCACCCGGCCCAGGGAAGTGGAGATGATCGTATTCCGCCCGGCGGAAGAAATAAAAACAAAAATACATAGATTCCGACGCGTTGTATGCACAACCAACACCGGTAAATCAAACCAAAACCACACAACCACCCCATAGATGGCAGGGTCTCACACCGCCCTGTTACCGTTCCACCACACAGGTGGCAATAGGGCGAAGACCGAAAGTCTAACACCCACCTACAAACACCACTTAACATTCCGGACGTCTCCCTACGTCCCAGGTCAAGAAGTCGCACTTCAGGGTCGACCCATGTACTGGCTCAAGGAAGTCACTCTTCCAAGGTCGAGCCAGTATGCTGCAACCAAAGGTACAACCGTTGGATGTTGTACAACATCCCGGGTCAAGGAAGTCATGCTTCCAGGTTGACCCATGTACTGGGCAAAGAAGTCGCACTTCAGCGTTGCCTCAGTATCTACATTTTTTGTAAAAAAAAATGTTAAATCGACGTGACAAAAAAATGCCTGCTCTTGCCCAGAAATGGTTCACACAAATACCCATGCACGTACAAAATGGCGGCCGCATGCACGAGCCGCATCCCCTGCGGTTTCCCGCGCTCACACAAAATGGCAGCCCCACGCGCGTTTTCCGCGCTCGCACAACTCAGAAGCCCTCCCTTGAAGGCCAACCCAGACATCTCATGCCACTCGGTAGCACCCCCCGCCTTTCCGACGCGCACGTGTCGGCCGTATCGGGGGAATTATAACCCAGTCTCTCTCCAAGACTCGCATCGCAGCATGTAGCTGTTCCGACCGAGCTGAGAAGCCAAGAACACCTCTCTCCAGGACTGGCATTGCAGCAATCAGCTGTCCCAACCGGGTTGAGAGGACACACCAACCCCTCTCTCCAAGCCTCGCATTGCAGCATTTAGCTGTACCAACCGAGCTGAGAGAGCAACTCACCACAAGCTCCCTGAGCCTCTGGTTCACTGTCTCAGACGTGCCTCGGAGTGTCTCGATCTCCGGGCCGCCAGGTCAAGCCATCAGCCACAGCATGACGGGACCACACTCTCCGAGCCATGTGAGCGAACTGCCCACTAGGATAGACACGCCACGGAGTGTCTCAATCTCCGGGCTGTCAGGTCAAGCCGTCAGCCACACTATGACGGGACCACACTCGTGTCAACACGCAACAATGACAGGGGCATTCTGGTCAGGATCTTTGGCCCAGATTAGCCACAGCCAGCACACAATCCAAATCACTGGCACCATGTCATCATCACAATTTAACGATCCGTACCAAGGATCACAACAATGTACGTCACAACCCGTATCAGTGCAGAGAGAGAGTCTATGCAGTACATACAGTCCACACATCGCGATCTCGAGAAAAATCCCATACAAACACTTCCTTAACAAATGTGGCACAAGCTATATATTAACAATCACGAACAAAGCTCCATACAAAGCATACATTGTTAACACTCACAAGCAAAGTTTCGCACAGTCACACATTGACAACATTCACGAGCGAAGCTCCATACTGTATATCCAAAAACAATCGCGACTCCGCAACGGCAATCAAACAAAGTGTCAACAAATCATTAACCCGGCAATTCACTGGACCTTAACGGAGCCCGAGACCCCCCACATAGCCGAATTAATAATGAACTGGCTCCTTAAGATAACAATCCCGACGCAGTACTTAACACTGTTACAAAGCAGACACATGCACGGGCGCCGCATCAATCTGCCACGCACCCAACCCAACTAACACGCTTCGCAACCCAGCGAGTAAAAAAAACACCTAATCGCAACCCGGTGCACGCAAGATGGGTGAAGTGTGTTTTTAGGGCCGGGTGCATTGTGTCACGACTCGCCTGAGAGGCTGTGAGGAACGGAGGCTGCACTGTGGAACTTGAAGACTCTTGGATGGTGAGCACAGGATGCCACCAAGACGGCCCAAGATCTCCCTCCACAGGCGTTGAGAATGGCGGGAGCGGCGTTTTGGCGGGAACCGCGTCCCGACCGCCCGCCAAGATGGCGGCCGCGCGTGCACCATGCGCGCGCGAATTTCCCGCCCAGGCACCCGCAGCAGCGGCGGCGGCGGCGTCCTCTCTCCTCCAGCTCCGTCACTCTCTCTCCTCTCTCTCGATGGCGGCGAAGCAGCGACGTGACGTGCGTGCTGCTGCCCCGCCTGCAGCGCCATCTCCCTCCTTCACCGAGGCTGCAGAACCCCGGGGCTGCCCCGAAGATGATCGTCTCGCCTCCTCGTCGTGTGAAAGCGAGCAGGTAAGTTGTAGTAATCGTGCACATATTATACTGACTAGGATAACACCTAACGTTATTTATTTTTCCGCAACTTCTGACACCAAATGTAGTGAGTTCGAATTAGGTGCACACACGACTCCTTTGGGAGGCAACGCTGATTTATTAGAACGGTAAGTAATATAACACTGCACATAAGATGGTGACCACCGACCTACTCTAGCTAACAGATACTTCTCAAATACTCTAGCGTGACCCAGCCAGGTGGCTACTGCCAGGTCCGCTGACTGGAGGCTTGACTCTTCTTGGCGTCTTCACGATGCATCTTCGTTCTTGATACGGGCAGCCTCGAACCTCGTGAGGAGGCTGCTTATATGGGCCTCGCCGTGCCCGGGCCCCACCCCGGCCACGCCTCCCTTCGAGAACCCTCTCGAAGCCCCCCTGCTGTCCACGTGCCCTCCGAGGTGCCCCCTAGGCCCCCAGCCCCCACTGGGGTCCAGTCACGTGTCCAGCCGGGGTCACAGAGAGTGCCACGGCCTCACACCACCCTCGTGGCCTCCCGGAGCCCAGAACCGGCCCTGACGTCATTCCCGCCTCCAGCCGGGATGACGTCATGCGTGTGTGTAGACCCGCGTGGTCATGACGCTCCCCCGCATAGTGACGTCACGCTTGTGCGTGTGTACACAGTAGTGATTCTACAATCACTACATATACAACAGTTCCAACCTGGACATCGATTCCCATGCTCGCTGCTACTCAACTGACATCCCTACGAGAGAGAGAGGCTCTACCTTGGTAAACAACAACAACCACCACTACCACCAGCATGAGAATTTCTCACCTCGGATTTCAGTGCAAGCGCGGATCGGCAGCCTCCTGTTACTCGCGACGTCACGCGAAAGCAGGTTGGGGGAGTGTGAATACCTTGGTGACATGACGTCACTAGCGAGGTACACCTCCCGCTGGCACTTCATGCCGATGAGGTCATGCTGAGTGGTGACGTCACAGAGCGGGGATGGAATTTAAGTTGATTTAGCTTCATTTTTCATTGCCCCCTCCCTTGGGTGCGTGAACTCAGCAACAACGTGGACATTATTGTCCACGTACGTACACACACTGTGTGTGTAGTGGGGGGCAAAGGCGGTGCATTGGCCAGTCATCTGAGTCAGTCGACCCATGGCATCTTATCATCAACTTATTTATTTAAATTTATTTTTATTTGTATAAATTTTTTTATTTTTAAAATCTTTTATTTTGTTTTCTATCTACGTGACTTTACCGAAAGAACCAGGAATATGGTAGCGTCTTCTCTATTTGTTGCAGAGGTTCAAAGTTCAAATCCGACAGGCACACCTGGCTACCCCAGTAACATTCACCACAATATGCGCTGTTCTGCTTCACGGCGGATGTCAAACAGAGTATTGTGTCATTCACAACGCACAGGTCATTGCATGTTGGTGTCACGGTCAAAATTGTGGTTAATTCCAGACATTATCCGGAAACTCCACAATGTAGATGACGCGTCAATGATCGCCCTCTACCGACAGACTCATGCCACGTGCAGGCTGGTGGAGGGCCACCTTGTACCACACAGGGGCAGCTGCCACTAGGGGGCGGCCTTCGATTGTTTGAGATGAGGTTCGATACGAAACACCGAGTTCAGTGGTTCTTAACCTTGTTGGAGGTACCGAACCCCACCAGTTTCATATGCGCATTCACCGAACCCCTCTTTAGTGAAAAATAAAATGTGATTTTTTTCAAATTCAAGACATAGATATGTTTTTTACTGGTACACAAAATGAGCCGTGCATGAACATTACCTTGTTCAAAGAATAAAACCAACACAATGCATAAACTCACAACAAATTACAATCCTGGAAATCTATGTGACTTCTGCTGTTGCCTTTGAGAGATCAGTTCAGATATGCGTGGCTTCACCTTGGCAAGTGCCACTCTCATGTCATTTTCACAGCAAAGTCTGTTCCTTTTCTTCGTTTTTATGTCCAGCATCCTCGAAAAGGATTGCTCACAAAGATATGTTGTAACAAATGGTATAAAAAAAATCCAGGGCTTTCTTAGCAATAACTGGATACTTGTTCATTTGTCGACACCAAAACGTTGAGAGCGTTGTTGTTCTGAAGAGTTGCTGTTGAACCTGGCTCTGCTGAATTTCAATGATTTCGTCGAGGAATTCATCATTGACATCTGCTGTTTCAACAGCAAACGTGAACGGCTGTCTCACCCATGCTGGATATGACTCTCTTGTAGGGAAATATCCGTCGAGAGACTTTGCAAGCTCATCTAAGTGCGTGGCAATTGTTTGCTTCAGTTCCGTGGATACAGAAATATCTCCGATTCCAGACACATCTTCGATCTTACTTGCACAGTCGTCCAGAAGCGGGAAGTTTGCGAAGTTATTGTTCTCTGTTCGTCGTTTCCATAACGGTAGCTTTTTTTGAAAAGCCTTCAGGTGTTCTTCCGCTTCCATGATATTGACTCCACCACCCTGCATCTGCTGATTGAGATGATTGAGAGCTGCGAATATATCAGCCATGTACGCTAAAATGAGAATGAACTCAGGATTTTTGAAGCAATCTGCATGGCAGTGTTGGTGCTCTTGCAAAAACAGGGCTAATTCCACACGCATGGCAAAAACACGATTCAGCACCTGTCCCCGGGATAACCACCGAATATTAGAATGGAGCAGAAATACCTCAAATTCAGAGCCCATTTCTTTACACAGCTCACTGAAGATGCGGTGCCTCAGAGCACTTTTTCGCACATAGTTCACACATTCCACCACAGTTTTTAATACTTCTGTCATTTTTGGAGGTAAGGTTTTTGTTGCCAACGCATGCCTGTGCAGAATACAATGCGTCACAATGATGTGTGGTGCATCGGCCTTTACTAGCGCACCAAAACCAGACTTTCTTCCCAGCATGACTGGAGCTCCGTCCGTACAAACTGCAGAAACCATATCCCATGAAAGATTGTTGTCTCTGAAGAAGTCATCCACAAGCTTCTTCACATCGGCTGCCTTCGTTGTTGTAAGAGGCTTACAAAATAAAAACTCTTCTTTTATCATGTCGTCTTTCACATAGCGTACAAAAACAGCAAGCTGGCTTAGATCAGAAACGTCTGTGGTTTCGTCGAGTTGAAGGCTGAATTTTGCCGGGCTTGAAATCAGATCCGCGACTACTTGAGCCAAGATGTCTTTACTCATGTCTTCTATTCTGTCACTGACGGTGTCATTTGAAAGGGGAATTTGGGATAATTTACCTTCGGCCGCTGTTCCGAGTATAAGATTCGCCATCTTTAATGCAGCTGGTTTCACAAGTGTTTCACCAATGGTGTGTGGCTTGCCCTGCTTTGCGATCAGGTAAGCAACTTCGTACGATGCTGTCAGGATCGGTTTGTTAACAGGTACAAATCCAAGAGCAGGCAGAGTGGCCCTTTCATCGAATCTGGCTCTCTTCACCCTGAATTCAGCAAGTGTTGTGTTCTTGTATTCCCCGTCTCCATGCAGCTTCAAGAAGTGTTCCTTTAGTTTTGCCGGTGCAAGACTAGAGTTGCTCAACTTGGCGTTGCAAATCATGCAGATAGGACGCTCACTCCCATCACGTTCCGTGATACATGAGAATCCATGTTGTACATATTCGTCCGACCACTTTCCTCTTTTGCCCGACATAGTTAGTATGGACAAAATATTAAAGAAATCACACGACGTACGACAACAACAGTCACACGTTGACTACTGAGTACGCACTAAATTCCCCGCAGCGCTGATTGGCCAAGCAGTGTAGCATGATCATCTGCAGCCAGTGATGGCCAAGCGGGCCGTGTGTGTCATCACAAATTTACACAATAATTCAAGTGTGTCCGGACCTCCGTGGCGGGGGCTCTGCCGAACCCCTGAGATCGACTCACCGAACCCCTGGAGTTCGATCGAACCCAGGTTAAGAACCACTGACCGAGTTGCTGAGGCAATTAGGCAAGCGACTTTTGAGTGCAAATATGTTGTTTATAACGTAGTGAATGCTTGAGAGCTTAATTGTCTCTTGCTCCTGCTCACAGATTTACCCAGCCCACAGATCTTACATATGAAAAGCTAACGGTCAGTGAGGTCAGCAGCACTGTAGGTTCTGGTGTCAAGCACATGGGCCCGCATTCGCTGGTCCACTGCTATATAGTCCAGCGGATGTTCTTGCTTGGACCCGGCGTGAATCCATGATGTTGTCTGGATGCACAGATGCCAGAACAGCGTGTTGGCAATGACAAGCCCACAGGCTGCACAGAAGTCTAACAGCCTCCTACCGTTGTTATTGAGTTGATCTGGCCCATGCCTTCCAATCGCTCCAGACCAGGTGCCAGTATCATAACCAACTCGGGCATTGAAGTCACCCAACATGATGACTCTATCCCGAGGGGCCACTTTTAGCTAACACCTGTGACAGGAGGTCATAGAAGGAATCTGAATCCACGGGCTTGCTTGCATCCCTCCACTGATGTTCATCTTTGGTGGGGGCGTAAGCAGCCACCACCACCATTCTCTGCCTCCTGTTGATGGGGAGGCGAGCCCAAAGTAGCCTGGGGCTTACAGCTTCCCACACCTCGCCGCCACCTTCCCACGCCGCCTTCATTCTTTTTATCAGAATAAGAGCCACTCCTTGTTGTTTGGCAGTCTCCTGCCCCGAGTGGAGGACTCTGCACCCCTCATGATGATTGGAGTCAGAGCCGGTCCACTGGATCTCCTGAATGCCACAGAGATCCAGGCGGTACCGGTCCAGCTCTGTACAGAGTAGCAGCCTCTCCTCCACGTGGCCACTCTCAGTGGTTTTTTGCCATTTCTAGAGGAACCCCAAGGGTAAGGATTCAGGCATTGCTCCTCGCAATGTTATCGTCTGGCATCACAACCACCAACAACACACCTGTATTTGAATTGCAAGTAACTTTAATGAACACAACGCAACCCAAACAACTGTTCGTTTGAAAAACATATCCTAAAGAATCGTCACTGGGTGTTGGCTGTGAGCGGGAATCAAACTCGGGTCGTCATGTTTGTAGAGCAGCGCACTAACCGCTAGACTACACACACACACGGTACACACACACGGTACACACACACGGTACACACACACACAATACACACACATGCACAGTACACACACACAGTACACACGCACGCACAGTACACACACACAGTACACACACACGCACAGTACACACACACACGCACGGTACACACACACGCACACGGTACACACACACGCACAGTACACACGCGCAGTACACACACACGCACAGTACACACACACGGTACACACACACACGACACACGCACAATACACACACACGAACAGTACACACTAGAAACGTCATTGTCTGTCTGTCTCTGTGGACGCAACTTGCGAGGAATTGTACTCAAACACTGTGGGGTTTACGTTTCAAATAAAGTGCCCAGATACCACGCGATAAGCCCCGTGGTGAGACAGTGCTATTCCTATTTCCAATCCGTCAACATGAAAGTAGTTAAATTAACAATTTATTACTAATCTGCATATACATCAAAGGCAAAGTTGTGAATGTGTGTGTCTGTTTAAAATGTTTAGCGTACTTCCCGACACGCACCAAGCTTGAAATTTGCCATGTGGGTAATTTCCAGACTGTACACCATGCAAACATTATAAAAATAGACTTTTGTATATTTTTTTGGGGGGCCACGCAATAATGGATAAGCATGAAAACTCCACGATACATAGGACTTACTTTGATTAGAATCTTGGAATTGATTGTGTACATGTTGAAATTGGTAAATGAGCATTTTGAGCACACTACTGTTTTAATAAATGTTCATGATTCTGAGAATATAAGTGTAATTCTGAGCATCATAATGACCATATTGGAATTGTCATGAATGGGGGTTCAATTATTTTTTATAATAGGAATGCGGTTTTGAGCATGACTATTGATATTTCGGACTCATTTATGACAATAGATTGATGATTAAATTGCGATTTTGTTTTGCTCATCAATCAGGATACTGTTAATGATGCGCATGCCCATAAATTGTTGAAATTACTAGAAATGCAAGTTGTGTATACTCTCCAACCCCATTCCTCTACCTACCCATTCCCTTGACGGGCTCCGTGCCCACTTAAACCCATGACGGTGACGATTCCACCTCTCGCTGTAACAATCAAAGCACCTCCAACTTCTGAATGCAAAGGTGCTGGTTGGTGCAACGCCAAAACACATCGTCAACGCCGCTCCCAAGCCCGCCCTACGTTAGTTAAAGCGTTATGATCAACAAAATAAAAAGTTCCACAGAGGAAACTAAAATGACATTACGCAGCAATCCCCAAAGTCGCACGCGGTAGGCTACACGACTCGGAGCACAGCGTCAGACTTCAAGACTTGCATCGCCATCATCATCATCATTCTTCCTCTCCACAAGTCATCGCACGTCATTATTCAACAAGCTGCACACACGTGCAAGTAACCTCTCGACCCGCCACCTGCACAGTTAACGCGATCAGACCCGGGGGTCAAATAAAAATTGTGTCGTCTTTGGTGACGTATTGCAATCGGTGTCATTTTAATGATGTACGTACAGCAACTGCTGTACGTACATCGAATTATATCATTGACAACGGGGTCCGCTTTTGCGATATCTGCGTGCGGTCTTTTAATTATATAGATACGTAGTCAGTTAATTAGTATGGGGTTCCTCTATAAGGAATTGTAATTGTAAAATGTATTACTTAATAATACGCTTCCAGGCCGCACTTAGCTTGTAGCAGTCAAAGCAGTTAAAATGACTGTACATATGTAGGTATGAAATAAAATAGATTTAAATAAAATAAATTTTATTTATTAAAACATTTCATTTAACGTAGGTATAAAATAAATTTAAATAAAATTAATTTAATTCACTAAAAAATGAAATTTAACGTAGGTATAACATAAATTTAAATAAATGTAATTTATTAAAAATTTAAATTAACGTAGGTATAAAATAAAATAAATGTAATTTGAATAAATGTAATTCATTAACAATTAAATTAAACGTAGGTATAAAATAAATTTAAATAAATTTAAATTATTAAAAAATTCAATTTCATTTAACGTATGTATAAAATAATTTTTTTATTACAAATTTAAATTAAAGTTAACGTAAGTAAAAAATAAAATTAATTAAAATTATAAAAAAATAATCATGTATAAAAAATTACGTATGTATAAAATAAATTTTTAATTAATTAACATTTTAAATTAAATTTAACGTAGGCATAAAATCAATTTTAATTAAATTAATAATACAAACTTTCGCGTAGGTATAAAATAAAATGTAATTAAATTAAATAATACATTGTTTTTATTTTCTACCTCCGTGACTTTACCGAAAGACGCAAAGAGTGTGGACCCACGTGACATCAAAGCTGTCCTAGTCTAGGCAAGGCCTCAGGGTGTACCGGGCCTTTCACAACAGCAGCAGCAGCAACAACGGTTCTCTTGAGAAAATACTTAAAAAAATAAAGTCAACGTAGCTTACCTTGACACTCGCGAACTTTAATGATTAAAATAATTAAAACAAAACTAAACACTCGCACGCACATGGGCGCGCGGCGTTCAGCGTGTAGGGCATTAAAAATGGTAGCGTCCTCCCGCGATCTGATTGGTCGCCGCGTGCCAAAGTGGGGAGGGGGGGAGGGCCAGCAATCCGATTGGTCGAGAGGCAAACCTGGGCGCGTCTCCGGCGATGGTGCGCAGCGATTGGTCAACGGTTGTCCTATGCTAATTTTGGTATGCTAATTAATTTTAATCTGTATGCTAATGCGGTATATTTATCCATACTCATTAAGTTTAATGTTTATCCTAAATTAGTTAATAATGTATGCTCGTTTAGTTAACATTCTATGATAGTATCGTTATATTTTTTATGCTATAACAGCAGTGCATACTGGCTGTGGTGGTACCTATAATTACAGTAGTGCATACTGACTGTGTTGGTACCTGATATGATTACAGCAGTGCATACTGTGGTGGTACCTGCTTTCACTACAGCAGTGCATACTGACTGTGGTGGGTACCTGCTAAGGTTACAGCATTGCATACTGCTTATATGCTTCATCACGTGTCGTGAATGTGATAGTTTCATCCCAGAAATGGTGTTCTTGACCGGCCCAGAGCAGACATTTCACTTTGCCTTAGAACCTGAGGTTGGGATAGCATTAGCAATTCCAAGTTCTTTATGTGACCAATAGCAACGAATAATGTGGCAAGCATTTGAAATGAGTGGGTTAAGACTGACTGTACTTCACTCTTATCGACCATTAACATGAGTCTGTGTGACTGGTGTTGTGCTGCCTCGGCTGGTACCAACTTCTTCTTTGACCACGTGGACCACGCGGATGAATGGTCTACGCGAGTCGAGCGACCGATGGAGAAGACCTATGGGGGCACGCGGCGGGAGACTCTCAGGTGAAATCGTGGAAGTCGCATGACAGAAGCCACGAGTGGAGGATAGATGCATGCTGACGGGACGTCGTCTTCAGTTTAATTTAAGTTTCACGTGTCAGGTGTAGAGCCCTGTGAGCCGTGAGGCCCTTGACTCGGGTGCAACCGCAACAAAACAAAAACGTGAACATATTCATGTTGTGGGTCACTGTTGACGATGTGGGTCCCTACTGACGAGGTGAGTGTTCATATTCATGTTGTGGGTCACTGTTGACGTGGATCCCTACTGACGAGGTGAGTGTCCATATTCATGTTGTGGGTCGCTGTTGACAATGTGGGTCCCTAGTGACGTGGTGAGTGTCCATATTCATGTTGTGGGTCACTGTTGACGATGTGGGTCCCTAGTGGCGTGGTGAGTGTCCATATTCATGTTGTGGGTCCCTACTGACGAGGTGAGTGTCCATATTCATGTTGTGGGTCCTGATTGAAGATATGGGTCCGGATTAAAGAGGTGAGCGTCCCTTTTGATGTGGGTCTCTATTGACGAGGCGAGCATCCCTGTTGATGATGTGGGTCCCTGATTACGATTTGGGTCCGTGTTAACGATGTAAGCACTGAATTGGTCCTCGTCTAATAGCCTATATGTTCTACCATATGTAAACCCATACGACAATAAATGTTACAATACATAGCATGTATAAGAATTCATATTCATGTCAACCACCACTCACCCTCCCCTCGACTCACTCCCACGCTCAGCCCTCCACTAGGGTACCCCCCCCCCGCCCACACCGGTGGCAGAGGGCCTTGTTGGACCCAAGACACCTCTCCTTCTTTCCACAGAGCTACAAGACAATCAGAGTCTAGTCGTCCTACACATCGTCAGCAAGACGGATGAGGTGAGCTACGTGTGGCTGTGTGTGGCGCCGAGCGTGAAGATTTTCTTCACTTCTGCGGCGTGCATCCACGTCAACTTTCACCATCAAGCGCGCCCAGACTCCTCCACGGCTCCGCTGTCTCTCCTGCCCTCGTCCTCCTGCTTCCGCTCCGTCCGATCGCCCCCCTCTCCTCCCGCCCCTTGCCGTCTCTCTTCACTCGCGCACTCCGACCTCCCTCGCCTTCCACGTCAGGAGGTACGCCCGAGATACTCGTCCTGCCCGCACCAGCGGCTCACGCATCGTCTGACCGCGTCTCCGTTCATGCAGGTAAGGGCACCATCACGGCGTAGCGGTTAGCGGCGCTGCGCCATTCTCGCTCACGGCCAATACCAGCGACAATTAGGGGCCGTCCGTGAATGACGTCACGCACCTAGGGGGGGGGGGGGGGCGGGGTCAGACGTTTGTGACGATGTGTGACAAGGGGGGGGGGTTGAGAAAAGTGACGTCACATCAAATTGCGCAACTTTAAATAAATATAAACACGTTCAACTTAATTAGACTTTGTAATAAATGTTTTCTACCTACATCAGTATGCAGCGCCACATTAACTACGCACTACAGTGACAACAATAGTTTAAAGCGGTTTGAAGCATGTTTTATATTTTTTTGGGGGGGGGGGGCAGAGCTTTGTGACGTCATAATTGAGGGGGGAGGGGTCTGACTTTGTGACGTCGTGTGATGATGGGGGCGGGGTCAAAAATCCTCTAAAATCGCGTGACGTCATTTAAGGTCGGCCCCTTACCTGAAGCAGTCCTGAGCGTCACTTAGGTGGACTCAGCCATAATTAAGGAGGTGGTGAGGTGGGTGGGGGTGCTAACATCAGAATTGGAGAGACGAGCGGCCAGACGTGGTTCTGTCCACGCCAGCCCCTGGTGTTGTTCCATCACGACCCTCACCGTTGCTCGCTAACAGCGCACGCCCAGTGGGAGTCGATGAGTCCGTGGGTTTCTGTGTGAGTCCGTGGGTCCACGTGTGGGTCTGTGGATGCGTCAGTCTACATTGGGGAGCCTTTGTCTTTGCAGTTTGGGGACTAGTGCAGCACTAGTGTGTAGTAGTGTATAGTGTAGTGTATAGTAGTTTAGTGTATAGTGTAGTATATAGTGTAGTGTATAGTAGTGTATAGTAGTATAGTGTATAGTAGTGTATAGTGTAGTGTAGTGTATAGTAGTGTATAGTAGTGTAGTGTATAGTGTAGTGTATATTGTAGTGTAGTGTATAGTGTGTAGTGTATAGTGTAGTGTATAGTATAGTGTAGTGTATAATAGTGTATTGTATAGTAGTGTATAGTGTAGTGTATAGTAGTGTATAGTGTAGTGTATAGTAGTGTATAAGTGTATAGTGTAGTGTGTAGTACTGTAGTGTATAGTGTAGTGTATAATAGTGTTTATTGTAGTTTATAGTGTAGTGTATAATAGTGTTTAGTGTAGTGTATAAAAGTGTTTAGTGTAGTGTATAGCGTAGTGTATAGTGGTGTAGTGTATAGTGTAGTGTATAGTGTAGTGTATATAAGTGTAGTGTATAATAGTGTTTATTGTAGTGTATAGTGTAGTGTATAGTTTAGCATACTAGTTATTACGTGACTAGTGTAGCTAGCCAGGTGGTGACCACACCCGTGCGTGCATGTCCACTCGTCCATGTCTGCAAGTAAGCGCTCGTGTGTGCATGTGCACCCGCGTGTTTGTTCGTGTCTGTATGTACGCACAGTTACACATGGTTCGCTCGTGTGGGTGTGTAGTGGAACGCACTGCTCATGAAAAAGTTGCCTCGTTACGCGATAAATGATGCGGCACAACAGGAGGGAACTGCAGGGATGAGGCTCTCCGCTCTTGGTTCTATGAATTAAAACAGTGCCAGAGTGGAGAATCCTGTCCCTACAGCTCGTAGATGTGACGGAGCGAGAGTGATCAGCGGACAGCCACCATGGTTGCCAGGTAAGGGGAGACCTCACCTGGAACTCTCCTGCACACGTGTTCCCCGTAAACATTGTCGCAATAAACGTACGATCAGGAATCTTTAAAATATCAGACCTTTGTTGTTCCGCAAGAATATTAACGCTCAAACTCGTATCGAACTCTTCATGAATTCACTTGGTCAAACAGTTCAGGTACTCGGCAAAGCACTTCACCAACCGGTATGCAACAGTTAAACAATCTACTCCAAATCAACACCGAAATGTCAAATTATCATCCACCATTGACTTCCACATCGATGGAAGCCATTTGCCATGACGTCCAAGCCATTAAACACCGGAACAACGAACGTGCCATTCAAGTACATCTTGAAACCCATTATCTGAAGTACTTTGTATTAAACAATAACTAAATAATAGAAACACATTTACAATATTTAGCGAAGTTATAGTCACGGACTTTTTCCAACTTTAGCTCAACAGGACCACAAAAGCTCAGATATTGGTTCATAATAAATTAATCAATCTGATTGAAATCATCAACTGGCTAAACACTTTTCGATTTCAACATCACCTTATAAAAGAATAACATTTTAAATATAAGCGCACAACTTTATCTATCTGTGATGAGCGCTGCACTTTCCGTTGTTTTCATGCAGGGGGCGCTGCAAACCTACGCACCCCCTGCATGGACGACGGAGGCGCAGGGACAGACGTTCGATTACGTTGGAATCGATCTGCAGACGCCGGTCTTCTCGCACGGCCAGCAGCTCGATGTCGCCTTATCTCGATCCCGCAATCCCAAACAGGTGAAAGTCCGCATCGAACCGAACCCCCGGCAAGGCCATCGTCTAACTTAACGACGAGAGAAAATTAACGCGAAATATCGTTTTCAATGAATAAGCTTTTAATGAAGAAATACAATTATACAATTCAAGACATAATACAATTAAAAGCTGTTTCATTTTCAAACTTCAAGACGGAGCATCGGGAGCTTGCGTGGAGGCATCGTTCTTGTGCAATTTTTTTCGTGACTTTCCTGGCCCAAGGCCGCAAATGGTTGAGAGGGGCGCCGCAGGCTTGCTTCAACCCTTGGTCGTGAACATCCAGACGTGAATCAGCAAGGAGCATTTCACGTCCTAGTTCGACAAAATCTACGTCAACACGTAAGACAAAACTACAATTCGTATTGTAGAGAATGAACCTCCTCTACGTGTAACTTTTAAGCAGTATGCCTTGTAACTGATTAATGATCCGAGCGTGCTCCCTATTTCAAAGACAATGAGTTGCTGCAGAGGCCGACGCTTCGTGAAACACAAAAGTACCCTTTGACCTGTATCACAAGAACAACGTGTCTCACCTGAGTTCTCTGTACAGGTTACTTCCAAACACACACACTTTGTCCTAACATTACTTAATCAATCTAGATTTGAACACTTAATCAATGTTTGACCCTCATAGACAAAATGTTACATGTACACGCACAATCAGACAAGTATTCATTCTTAATTATTGACAGGCATATTAACAAAATTGAATTACTGCAGTGAAATATCCTGCATCAGGTTACATCGTATTAACAAGAAGCTATTTTAAAAATACGCACAATCTGCTTAACAGTGGATGTAAAACATACTATTGTGCCATTCAAAACGAATAGGCCATTACATGCTGGCGAATTCTAAACATTAGCGACAAATTACAAAACTGAGATGAAACATCAATCATCGCCCCCTACTGACAGCTTCTTGTTCACATACTCTTTGGTTCTTTCAGTAAAGCCACGTAGGTAGAACAAATAATAATAGATCACGACGTTTCGATCGTAACACAAGCGGTCGTCCTCAGGCGGAAAAAATAATAAATGCTGGCCGGTGCAGGGCCACCACCCTGTGCCACACAGGGGCAGCTGCTACTTGGGGATGCTCTTCGAGTGCTTCAGACGAAATACAAAACTCCGAGTTGCCGAGGCGATTACGCAAGCACCGTGTAAATGCAATTATTATAACATAGTGAATGCTTGGGGGCTTCTTGGCTCTCACTCCTGGTCAGAGATCTCCCCAATCCACGGGTCCAAAAAGACTGGCCGCTCGCTCTTACTCTGCAGGTTGAACCTAGGAATTGAGTGTTCAACTTCACATTCTTGTCATTAAAGGCCTGTGACAAAGGTGCATCTATTGTGGCGACATCGTCTCTGGCTTACACATCTACCGGGTCTCCACTTGACGTTGTATTGTCTAGGAGTAACTCCACCTCCACTTCCACAAACTGCCGGGAGTTGCCTCGCTCTGCCTCACAGTCAGAATTCACCCCCTGCTTGACGTTGCCTCCATCAATGTGAAGGTCCGATTTTGGAGTTGAATCTTCATCTCCACATTTCACCTTCACTTCTTCGCTATTCACCATCACTTCTTCCCTCTTCACCATCACTTCTTCCCTCTTGACCATCACCTCTTCATATTTCACCTTGATACCTTGAAAAGTGTCCAAGCTGGGATTTTCTTCCGGTTCTTGTTTCATGAGGGATGGGCTTATTGTGGCACTTTGACTTTCACAAGCTGATTTCAGACTCCACTCCTTGCAGATCTTCTGATGCTTCCATGTACTCTGGTGTACTTGAAGATTTTATGAATGTGTAAACGCCTTCCTGCAGAGTGAACCTGAAGGGTTTCTCTCCCGTGTGTGTTCTCTGGTGTGTTACAAGAGGAGATGAATGTGCAAACGCCTTCCAACACACACTGCACCTGAAAAGTTTCTCTCCCGTGTGTTCTCTGGTGCACTTTAAGATGTGGTGACTGTGTAAACGCCTTCCCGCACAGAGTGCACTTGAAGGGTTTCTCTCCCGTGTGTGTTCTCTCGTGTACTTGAAGATTTGATGAATGTGCAAACATCATCCCGCACAAAATGCACCTGAAGGGTTTCTCTCCTGTGTGTATTCTCCGGTGTTTTTTAAGAACAGATGACAGTGAAAATGCCTTCCCACACACAGTGCACTTGAATGGTTTCTCTCCTGTGTGTGTTCTCTGGTGTTTTTTAAGAACAGTTGACTGTGAAAATGCCTTCCCACACACAGTGCACTTGAAGGGTTTCTCTCCCGTGTGTGTACTCTGGTGTCTTTGCAGACTTGATGAATGTGCAAACACCTTCCCGCACATCGTGCACCTGAAGGGTTTCACTCCCGTGTGTGTTCTCTGGTGTCTTTGCAGATTTGATGAATGTGCAAATGCCTTCCCACACACAGTGCACCTGAAGGGTTTCACTCCCGTGTGTGTTCTCTGGTGTTCTTTAAGATGTGGGGACTGTGCAAACGCCATCCCACACACACTGCACTTGAAGGGTTTCTCTCCTGTGTGTGTTCTCTGGTGTTTTTTAACAACAGATGACCGTGAAAATGCCTTCCCACACACACTGCACTTGAAGGGTTTCTCTCCCGTGTGTGTTCTCTGGTGCTGTGTCAAATTTCCAGTCCGATCCGTGCTGTATGCACGCTGGTCGCATTGTTGACTTGTCATACCGAGCTGCGCTGAGTGCATTTGCTCCATCAGACCAATTCTGCGGAGGAAGCGTCAGAGGAAGCGTCAGCTGCAGACAGAAAAAAATATCCACACCATCTACACGACAGTATCGAGGCACAGAGGAATGCATATATAGTCACATGTGACTTACACGTCTATACTTATTCATATATTCATGATGTAGTAAAAACGTTTCCCAAATTCATCACAGGTCTATGATGGCACACAATGAGAGGGCAAATGGTTATAAATATGCCTGGAAGCCCTCGTATCTTCAAAATGAATGTTCACCCATACCTCTAAGCACACAATTTCGGCAGTCTGGCTACAAAAGGAATATATATGAGAGCTAAATTCAGCTGACATAGCAAAGGGTGTTGAAAACAATACTATTTGTGTTAGGCAGAAATGCATAAATCAACGTTCAATCGCAACTTAGAGGTGTGAATCCAGGCTCAGATGTCCTTGAATGCTGGGATGAACAGTTCCGACTTCAGCTGAATGTGTGTGCTGTGTTAACTTCCTGTTTCCATTTATATGAAGAGTTCCAGAGGAAAACAAAAGTAAACTATTGTTACGCTATAACCTCCGTGTTCAACAGAGTTAATAGACGTTACTGCAAACACAAACTGTACACTGTCACTGGGTAAACAGGCGATGGCGTGTCTAGAATCACGCCTGGCCACCTTCATCTGCTTGGCATGAATGCTTCCTCACTCCACCAAGTAATTAATTGAGGATCAACGAACATATCCGAGGCTAACTGGAGTTTGCGTGTCTCTCTCCGTGGTGAGATGTTAACTACCTCACCTGGTATACAGGAAGTCGTGGGTTCGATCCCGACCCTGACACCTGCTGTATATTTGGAGTTTGCGCGTCACTCCGTTTAGCATCTTTGACCGATAGACATTGACACACATATTCTTGTTGATTTCGATAAAGTTACGTAGATAGAAAATAACAATAACAGATAATACAATTACATTAAATAAAGACTACTTGTCTTGCGATCAAAACGTGAGTTTTTTTGCTTTATTTACAATATTTTTTTATTTATTTTCATTATGTTATTTTTATTTTATTTTCTATCTACGTGACTTTACCGAAAGAACCAAGAATATTAATTCCTGCAGTCACCAAAGTTTTAAGTCAAAACATTCACACACGTTGACAAAGCCTCACCTTGTGTTGTTGTGGGCAGGTCGCTTCTGATAACAACAGCGGTATAGCAGCTCAGGCTTGGCCTGGTGAAAAAAATAAAAACTGCGTGAATATTTACAATAAAACAAAGTTACAAAGTAGCGAGACGGGTGAAGACAAATTAAACTTAAGCGAGATAATTAAAGTGAATGCAATCAGGCGAGGGCAGGAGGCAAGGCCCCGCGTGGCAGGGCCCCGTGTTGTAAAGTTCCAACCTGGACATCGATTCCCATGCTCGCTGCTACTCAACTGACATCCCTACGAGAGAGAGAGGCTCTACCTTGGTAAACAACAACAACCACCACCACCACAACAACCAACACGATGATAATTTCTCACCTCGGATTTCAGTGCAAGAGCAAAGCGATGGCTTCCTGTTACCTCGTGACGTCACGCGGCAGTTGCATGTGACATGACGTCACGTCCGGGGTACAAGACACACCCCTCCCACGAGCGGCTCCGTAACTGAATAAAATTATGTTAATGAGCCCGGGCCATATGTCGAGGGATGGGGGCGTGGTTGCTGAACCCGTCCCAATCAACTCGCGACGGCTTTCACGAACTCATTATGTTAATGACCCGCCAGTCACTGGGCGTAGCTTTGCTCAAATAAGGATTGTACCGGAACAGATATCGGCAGTGACCAAGAAGAGGTGACGTCACGCTCAAGGGCGCGGTGGACGGGGGTGGGGTGAATACCTTGGTGACATGACGTCACTAGCGAGGCACACCTCCCCCTGGCGTTTCACAGCGATGAGGTCATACTGAGTGGTGACGTCTCAGAGCGGGAATGGAGTTTAAGTTGATTTAGATTCATTTTCCATTGCTCCATCTCTTAAACAGAGACCCCTTGCGTGCGTGAGCTCAGCAACTACAACGTGGACATTACTGTGTGTACACACTGTTTCTGTGTGTACACAGTGTGTGTACACTATGTGTATACACTGTGTATACACTGTGTGTGTGCACACTCTGTGTATATACTGTGTGTGTACACTGTGTGTGTGTACACTGTGTGTATACACTGTGTGTGTACACTGTGTGTGTGTACACTGTGTGTATACACTGTGTGTGTACACTGTGTGTGTGTACACACTGTGTGTGTGCCTGAGTCTCTGTGTGTGTGCCTGTGTGTGACACCTGATAATGATTGCTTGTGTTGCAGTCGAAACGTCGTGAGAATTTAATCGTTTTATAGTTTTGTTATTTTATTGTTTCCCTTCTACGTGACTTTACCGAAAGAACAAGAATAAATATCAGCTCAATGTTTTCAAGTAAATACATTTTGGGTAGTGAATAAATTATAGTCTAAAGAAGCTACACATGACGAATTGTAGGCAATTATAGTCATAATCAAAGACATGTTTAAACAATCACGTGGTCCCTGTAGTCGCCGTTAGAGACACAAAATCTGCATAAAAACAGTTCATCAACATATATGAATACGTTGATTCGAATAAGCAGAGTTAATTTCCTATTTATGGCATGCCGGCTATGTGTCAGTTTTCGATATCAACATCACCTTATAAAAGAATAACATTTAAAATAAAAGCACACAACTTTATCCGTGATGAACGCTGCACTTTGTCGTTTTCATGCAGTGGGCGCTGTAAACCTACACGCGCCCCCTGCATGCGAACGACGGACGCGCAGGGACAGACGCTCGATTACATTGGAATCGATCTGCAGACGGCCAGCAGCTCCCTGTCGCCTCATCTCGATCCCTCGATCCCCTACCAGGTGAAAGTCCGCATCGAACCGAACCCCCGGCAAGGCCATCGTCTACTTAACGACGAGAGAAAATTCACACGAAATGTCCTTCTCAACGAAGCCTTCCGGATGTAAATTGATACAAGCTTTTAATGAAGAAATAACAATCATCTAATTCAAAACACAACACAATTCAAAGATGTTTCATTTTAAAACTTCAAAACGGAGCACGGGGCGCTGGCGTGAATGCGTCCTTCGTGTGCCGTAAATGTTGTGACTTTCCTGGCCGAAGGCCCTAAAATGCTTGGACCCTCATTGGTGCACAGCGTCTCAACAACAGAAGTGGGGCTTGCTTCAACCAATAGATACGAACATCCAGACGCGAATCAGCAAGGTGCATTTCTAGTCCCAGTTAGACAAAATCTACGTCAACACGTAACACAAAACTATAATTCGTGTTGTAGAGAATGTACCTCCTCCTATACGTGTAACTTTTAAGTGGTATGCCTTGTAACTGATGAATGATCCGAGGGTGCTCCCTATTTCAAAGACGATGAGTTGCTCCAGACGCTTCGTGAAACACAAAAGTACCCTTTGACCTGTATCACATGGAACGTGTCTCACCCGAGATATCTATACAGGTTACTTCCAAACACACACACACACACTTTGTCCTAACATCACTTAATCAATCTCGATTTGAACACTTAATCAATGTTTGACCCTCATAGACAAAATGTTACATGTACACGCACAATCAGACAAGTATTTATTCTTAATTATTGACAGGCATATTAACAAAATTGATTTACTGCAGTGAAATATCCTGCATCAGGTTACATCGTATTAACAAGAAGCTATTTTAAAAATACGCATGGTCTGCTTAAAAGTGGATGTAAAAAATACTATTGTGTCATTCAAAACTTGTAGGCCATTGCATGCTGGCGAATTCTAAACATTAGCGACAAATTACAAAACTGAGATGAAACATCAATCATCGCCCCCTACTGACAGCCTCTTGTTCACATACTCTTTGGTTCTTTTAGTAAAGTCACGTAGGTAGACAAAATAATAATAGATCACGACGTTTCGATCGTAACACAAGCGGTCGTCGTCAGGCGGAAAAAATAATAAATGCAGGCCGGTGCAGGGCCACCACCCTGTGCCACACAGGGACCGCTGCTACTTGGGGATGCTCTTCGAGTGTTTCAGACGAGATACGAAACTCCGAGTTGCTGAGGCGATTAAGTGAGCACCGTGTAAAAGCAATTATTGTAACATAGTGAATGCTTGGGGGCTTCTTGGCTCTCGCTCCTGGTCAGAGATCTCCCCAATCCACAGGTCCACAAAGACTGGCCGCTCGCTCTTACTCTGCAGGTTGAACCTAGGAGCTGAGTGTTCAACTTCACATTCTTGTCATTAAAGGCCTGTGACAAAGGTGCATCTATTGTAGCGACATCGTCTCTGGCTTACACATCTACCGGGTCTCCACTTGACTTTGTATTGTCTAGGAGCACGTCCACCCACACCTCCACTTCCACAAACTGCTGGGAGTTGCCTCACTCTGATTCACAGTCAGAATTCTCCTCCTGCTTTACGATGTGAAGGTCCCATTTTGGAGTTGAATCGTCATCTTCACATTTTACCTTCACTTCTTCGCTCATCACTTCTTCATATTTCACCTTCACCTCTTCATATTTCACCTTTATACCTTTAAAAGTGTCCAAGCTGGGATTTTCGTCCGGTTCTTGTTTCATGATGGGCTCATTGCGGCACTTTGACTTTCACAAGCTGATTTCAGACGCCGACTCCGCTCCTTGTGATGCTTTTGTGTTCTCTGGTGTCTTCGAAGATTTGATGAATCTGCAAACGGCTTCCTGCACAGAGCACACTTGAAGGGTTTCTCTCCTGTGTGTGTTCTCTGGTGTTTTACAAGATCAGATGACTGTGCAAATGCCTTCACGCACACACTGCACTTGAAAGGTTTCTCTCCCGTGTGTGTTCTCTGGTGTTTTTTAAGAGCAAATGACTGTGAAAATGTCTTCCGACACACACTGCACCTGAAGGGTTTCTCTCCTGTGTGTGTTCTCTGGTGTCTTTTAAGAGTAGATGAATCTGAAAATGTCTTCCCACACACACTGCACTTGAAGGGTTTCTCTCCTGTGTGTGTTCTCTGGTGTGTTTTAAGAGCGGATGACCATGAAAATGTCTTCCCACACACACTGCACCTGAAGGGTTTCTCTCCCGTGTGTGTTCTCTGGTGTGTTCTAAGAGTAGATGAATCTGAAAATGTCTTCCCACACACACTGCACCTGAAGGGTTTCTCTCCGGTGTGTGTTCTCTGGTGTGTTTTAAGAGCAAATGAACCTGAAAATTTCTTCCCACACACAGTGCACTTGAAGGGTTTCTCTCCCGTGTGTGTTCTCTGGTGTGTTCTAAGAGTAGATGAATCTGAAAATGTCTTCCCACACACACTGCACCTGAAGGGTTTCTCTCCCGTGTGTGTTCTCTGGTGTGTTTTAAGAGCAAATGAACCTGAAAATTTCTTCCCACACACAGTGCACTTGAAGGGTTTCTCTCCCGTGTGTGTTCTCTGGTGTGTTTTAAGAGTAGATGAATCTGAAAATGTCTTCCCACACACACTGCACTTGAAGGGTTTCTCTCCTGTGTGACTTCTCTGGTGCTGTGTCAAATTTCCAGTCCGATCCGTGCTGTATGCACGCTGGTCACATTGTTGACTTGTCGTACCGAGATGCTGTGCTGAGGGCCTTTGCTCCATCAGACCAGCGTCAGCTGCACACAGAAAATAAGAATATCCACACCATCTACACGTCAGTATCGAGCCATGGAGGAATGAATATATACAGTCACATGTGACTTACACGTCTATATTCATTCATGTATTCATCACTAGCTGTACTACCCGGCTTCGCCCGGGACTTGGATCTACCACGTCCGGCCGCCTATATCTCCCCAGTGGCGATGTTCACACCACAACAGTTACTCGTTTGAGGCTGAGTCGACCTAGGGGAGGCCCAGAAGCGGTTCAAATAATCATCACCGGTGGTGGCCGTGAGCGGGAATCGAACTCGGGTCACCGGGTTCGTTGCGCAGCGTAGCGCTAACCGCTACACTACAATGCGTTACGCTTACACACACACACACACAGACACACACAGACACACACACAGACACAACAACAACAACCGCCATTCGCCACTAAGTGGCGGTGACGTCACCACGACGCTTGTGCCAGGCTATGTGCACCCTGAGGCCACGTGAAGTGTCGAACGCCCGCTGGCAGGAGGTCACGGGGCAGACCCAGGTGCCACGGGTCGACTGACTGAGATGACTGGCTGATGCACCACCTGTGCCCCCGACTGTGCCAACCTGCTGTGCTTTAGCCACCCGGCGCTCCGCTCGCTGTTGTGAGTGTCGCTCCTCCGCCCTCCGTTGTGGTTGGAGGGCGACTGCCTCCAACTGCCCAGTAGCATCCTTCACGAGCCTCCTCCACAGAGGCCGATCTTGACACCGCTGGTACCAGTCATCGGCAAGTCCACTCAGCTCCACGTCCTCCTGTACCACATCACTCCATCTCTTCTCTAGCCCGTGCCGCGCCCGCTTAGCCCCCTCAATCCGGCCAAACAAAAGCTGTTTCGGCATGCGGTGGCTGGGCATGCGGGCTACATGACCCAGCCATCGCAGCCTTGCCTGCCGGAGGAGCTCACCGATGGGACCCTGCCCAGATCTTTCAAGGATTTGTGAGCTCCTCACACAATCCAGTCTGGTTAAACCCAGGATGGATCGTAGGCAGGCCAGCCTAAATGTTTCTAACCGGCGAAGATGTTCCATTAGGGGGGTCCACGTTTCGCAAGCGTAGAGAAGGGAGGGAATGACCGTGGCCGAGAAGACCTGAAGCTTAGTGCGGAGCGACAGACCAGGTAGCTTCCACACAGCGTTACGCAACCGATGAAAAGATATTGCCGCTCGACTGATTCGGAGTGAGACCTCTGCTGTTAAACTGGAGCCAGTCATAAGCACACTGCCCAGGTATGGGAAACTCTCCACTCTCTCCACAACTGCCCCATCACCGATTCGGAGTTGTGGGGGTGGAGTGTCCGATGGTACAAAATACCCAGGCAGGTGCTTAGTTTTGGTGGGGCTGATGGTAAGGCCCCACCTCTTAGTGGCACGCTCCAGTCTCAGCAGCAGCGTCTCCAACTCCTCCTCTGACTGAGCAGCTATTACCAAGTCATCAGCATACATAACGTGGTTGAGCAATAGGGAGCCATCCCTTGACCGCACCCGGGCATCGATTAGCCTCCCATTATATCTGTACCATATGGAGATTCCCCCGGTACAGCTATTGAAGGCTTCACGAACTACGTGGTCAAAATAGATGTTAAATAATGTGGGAGCCAGAGGACATCCCTGTCGCACCCCAAGGTGTACAGGGAATGGCTCTGACTCCCGGCCACGTAGTTTTACCCGGGCCCGCTCACCATCATGAAGGTCCTTAATGATCGTGAGCAGAGGGTCAGGTACTCCAAAAGCACGAAGAACGACCCAGAGCCCAGGCCTACTGATGGTATCATAGGCCTTGACCAGGTCAATAAAGCAGAGATGTAGGTCTTGTTGGAATTCCCTACACCTCTGCTGTAGCAGACGGACAGAAAATATGGCATCTGTGCAGGACCGCCCTTTCCTGAAACCGCATTGGGGCTCCGCAAGCCTCTCCTCAGCGTGCCTGGCAAGGCGATGCTGAATAATCCTTGCCAGGACCTTTCCCGGCACACTGAGGAGTGAGATGCCCCTGTAGTTGTTACAGTCTGTGCGGTCCCCCTTCTTAAAAAGGGGGACCACCAGGGCATCCTTCCAATCCTGCGGAACCCATCCAGTGGTCCAGACTGTTGTTATGATGTCATATAGGGCAGTCTGTGCACAAACGCCACCCTCCCTCAGCATTTCGCTTGGGAGATCATCTCTGCCCGCTGCCTTTCCTGGTCTCAGACTCCGGATCGCCTTCAATACTTCCTCAGCAGATGGCGCCTCAGCCAGCCACTCACAGGGGGTGACTTCATCCAATATTTGAGGCACCGCAGCCTCAGCAGGGTCATCCTCACTTTGTGCCACGATGTTTTCCTGGCTGAGGGATTTTCCCTCCCCCAGGACCTCACAGAAATGCTCAGCAAATCTGCGAACCTGTTCCTGGGGGTCGGAAATTGGATCACCGTTTTTTCCCCTAATGATGGTAATAGGTGTGGCGCTGCAGGTTACTTTTTTGATGGAGTTAAATAGAGATTTGTGATCACGGGCCACTGAGGCAGACTCCATCTCCTCAGCAACCCGCGACCACCACCCATCCTTGCAGCGCCTCACGGCTCTCCGAACCTCCGAGCGAAGGCTGCGGTAAGCCTCCTCATTCTCTGACGTGGGATTCTGTAGCCGATGACAGTGGGCCTGTCGCTTTTTCTCAACCATCGTGAACAACTCCTCTGTCATCCAGGGTGTCTGGGGAGGTCTGGACCGCGTACCCAAAGCAGCCATTGCAGCTGCATGAGTCACAGTCCTAAACCTCGCCCATTTACCCTCGACATCAGGAGGAGTCGGGGACGATGCCAATCCCAGCCGCAAGCGATGATGAAATTCTCGCTTGCAACTTTCATCAGATAACTGAGACCAGGCCACTTTAGGTTGGAATGGGGTCCTGGGTGTACACCCACCACCGGAGTGGAAGAATGGCAGGCGCATCTTACAGATGACTAGTCGATGGTCAGAGGGCAGATCAGCTCCACGGTAGGTCCTGGTGTCAAGGACATGGGCTCGCATTCGCTGGTCCGTCACTATGTAGTCCAGCAGATGTTCTTGCTTGGACCCGGCATGCATCCATGATGTTGTGTGGATGCGCCGATGCCGGAACAGCGTGTTGGTAATTACAAGCCCATGGGCTGCACAAAAATCTAGCAGCCTCCTACCGTTGTTATTGAGCTGATCTGGCCCATGCCCTCCAATCACTCCAGACCAGGTGCCAGTATCATGACCAACTCGGGCATTGAAGTCACCCAACATGACTCTATCCCGAGGGGCCACTTTAGCCAGCACCTGTGACAGGAGGTCATAGAAGGCATCTGACTCATCGGCTTTGCCTGCATCCCTCCACGGATGTTCATCTTCGGTGGGGGCATAAGTAACCACGACCACCATTCCTCGCCTCCGGTTGATGGGAAGGCGAGCCCAAAGTAGCCTGGGGCTTACAGCTTCCCACACCTCACCGCCACGCTTCCACGCCCCCTTCATTCTTTTGTTCAAAAGAAGACCCACACCCTGTTGTTTGGCAGTCTGCTGCCCCGAGTAGAGGACTGTCCACCCCTCATGGTGGCAGGAGCCAGAGCCGGTCCACCGGACCTCCTGAATGCCGCATAGATCCAGGCGGTACCGGTCCAGCTCCCGACAGAGGAGTGGCAGCCTCTCCTCTGCAGTGAGCGTTCGAACATTCCACGTGGCCAACCGTAGTGGCTTTTCGTTGTTTCTGGAGTAGCCCCGAGGGTAGTTATTCAATCTCCTGGCTCCGCCAATTGGGGTTTGGCCAGGAGACGTCATAGACGCCTGGCCCCCCGGGGCCTCCGGCACAAGCTTAGTTGTTACATATTTCAGTTTAATTCGTAGTTTCGTGGTAATTAATTGAAGGTGGAGGGGTTACCAGCCCCTCGCACCCGTCCAGAGCCCCCGTTTAGCCCCTGTGGTGGACGCATATGCCATGAGGGGAGGAGCCAATCAAAATTGGATCTCCCCCCACAGCGCTGTCCACGACAGAGTTGCCCGTCCGGCACCGCGAGGAGGTAGGGGGTTGTTTTGCCGGACACACAGACACACACACACAGACACACACACAGACACACACACACACACAGATACACACACACAGACACACATACACACACGCAAACACACAGACAACGCTAACCGCTACACTACAATGCGTAACTCTTCCACATGCGAGGGTCACGTGACAGATTTGACGTCACAGCTCACTTGCCGTCCAAAAAATCTATACATTATTGAGCTCCCTTCCCCCCATGAAAACACAAAAGTGTATTTGTATAATGTTTGCACGGTGTACAGTCTGGAAAGTACCCACATGTCAAATTTCCAGTTTGTTGCATGTCGGGAAGTACGCTAAACATTTTGAACAGACAACACACACAATCACAACTTTGCCTTTTATATATATTTGGAGATGCAGTGAAAAACTTTCCCAAAATTCATCACGCGGTTTCAGTTTTTTGATTTTCAGTTTGATTTATTTTGGTTATAGTCCCGTGAGCCATTCGGCTCTTGAATCGGGTGCAACCACAACAAGCAACAAAACAAAAACACGACCAAGAAAATCATCTTACAGTGACTATGTGTGACTGTGCAAACAGCACTGTCATGGCACGCAATGAGAGGGCAAATGTCATAAATATTCCTGTAAGCCCTCGCATCTTCAACATTAATGTTGCCATAGAAACGTTGTGGGGTTTTTTGCTTCATTTAAAAAAATTAGTATCTGTTATTTTCATTTTATTTTCTATCTACGTGACTTTACCGAAAGAACCAAGAATATTAATTCCTGCAGTCACCAAAGTTTTAAGTCAAAACATTCACACACGTTGACAAAGCCTCACCTTGTGTTGTTGTGGGCAGGTCGCTTCTGATAACAAGAGCGGTATAGCAGCTCAAGCGGGCTTGGCCTGCTAACAAAAGAAAATAAAAACTGCGTGAATATTTACAATAAAACAAAGTTACAAAGTGGCGAGCCGGGTGAAGACAAATTAAACTTAAGCGAGATAAAGTGAATGCAATCAGGCGAGGGCAGGAGGCAAGGCCCCGCGTGGCTAGGCCCCGCGTTGTAAAGTTCCAACCTGGACATCGATTCCCATGCTCGCTGCTACTCAACTGACATCCCTGAGAGAGAGAGGCTCTACCTTGGTAAACAACAACAACCACCACCACAACAACCACCACAACGACCACCACTACCACCATGAGAATTTCTCACCTCGGATTTCAGTGCAAGCGTGGATCGGCAGCCTCCTGTTACCTCGCGACGTCACGCGGGTAAGCAGGTAACGTGACGTCACTTCCGGGGCAAGAGACACGCCCCTCCCATAATGAGCGGCTCTGTAACGAGTGTGAATACCTTGGTGACATGACATCACTAGCGAGGTACACCTCCCGCTGGCACTTCATGCCGATGAGGTCATGCTGAGTGGTGACGGCACAGAACGGGGATGGATTTTAAGTTGATTTAGATTCATTTTCCATTGCCCCCTCCCTTGGGTGCGTGAACTCAGCAACAACAACGTGAACATTATTGTGTGTACAGTGTGTGTGTACACCGCCTTTGCTCCCCACACACAGTGTGTATGTACACACTGTGTGTGTACGTACACACTGTGTGTGTGTGTACACTGTGTGTACACGTACACACTGTGTGTGCGTGTAGTGGGGAGCAAAGGCGGTGTATTGGCCAGTCATCTCAGTCAGTCGACCCATGGCATCTTCTCATCAATTTATTTTTTAAAATGTATTTTTATTTGTTATTTGCATTACATTTTTTATTTTTTTAATATTTTATTTTGTTTATGTTTTTGTTTTCTATCTACGTGACTTTACCGAAAGAACCAGGAATATGGTAGCGCATTCTCTATTTGTTGCAGAGGTTCAAAGTTCAAATCCGACAGGCACACCTGGCTACCCCAGTAACATTCACCACAATATGCGCTGTTCTGCTTCACGGCGGATGTCAAACAGAGTATTGTGTCACTCACAACGCACAGGTCATTGCATGTTGGTGTCACGGTCAAAATTGTGGTTAATTCCAAAACATTCGGAAACTCTACAACGGAAATGACGCGTCAATGATCGCCCCCTACAGACAGAATTATGCCACGTGCAGGCTGGTGGAGGGCCACCTTGTGCTACACAGGGGCAGCTGCCACTTAGGGGCACCCTTCGATTGTTTGAAATTCAATACGAAACACCGAGTTGCTGAGGCAATTAGGCAAGCGACTTATGAGTGCAAATGTTGTTTATAACGTAGTGAATGCTTGGGAGCTTAATTGTACCTCGCTCCTCCTCACAGATTTACCCAGCCCACAGATCTTACATATGAAAAGCTAATGGTCAGTGAGGTCAGCAGCACTGTAGGTTCTGGTGTCAAGGACATGGGCCTGCATTAGCTGGTCCACTGCTATATAGTCCAGCGGATGTTCTTGCTTGGACCCGGCGTGAATCCACGATGTTGTCTGGATGCACAGATGCCAGAACAGCCTGTTGGAAATGAGAAGCCCAAAGGCTGCACAGAAGTCTAACAGCCTCCTACCATTGTTATTGAGTTGATCTGGCCCATGCCTTCCAATAGCTCCAGACCAGGTGCCAGCATCATCACCAACTCGGGCATTGAAGTCACCCAACAGGATGACTCTATCAGGAGGGGCCACTTTTAGCTAACACCTGTGACAGGAGGTCATAGAAGGAATCTGAATCCACGGGCTTGCATGCATCCCTCCACTGATGTTCATCTTCGGTGGGGGCGTAAGCAACCACCACCACCATTCTCTGCCTCCTGTTGATGGGGAGGCGAGCCCAAAGTAGCCTGGGGCTTACAGCTTCCCACACCTCGCCGCCACCTTCCCACGCCGCCTTCATTCTTTTTTTCAGAATAAGAGCCACTCCTTGTTGTTTGGCATTCTCCTGCCCTGAGTGGAGGACTCTGCACCCCTCATGATGATTGGAGTCAGAGCCAGTCCACTGGATCTCCCGAATGCCACAGAGATCCAGGCGGTACCGGTCCAGCTCTGTACAGAGTAGCAGCCTCTCCTCCACGTGGCCACTCTCAGTGGCTTTTTGCCATTTCTAGAGGAACCCCAAGGGTAAGGATTCAGGCATTGCTCATTCTGTGTAACTTCCTGGATAATTAAATTATCATCATTTACACTCCGCACCCAGTTGTTATTTTTGCTGTCATCTGATGTACCGATTTGGGGAGGCATCACGCGCGTGCAGGGGCAGAGCCACAGGGGGGGGGGGGCTGGGGGGGGGCTTAGCCCCCCCTGAAATTTTGGGAAAGTCGGTAATCGGGATAACCCGATATCTGGCTGCTGCAAAATGCTGCAGGCTGCCACCTTGTGCTGCCATCTTGTGCTGCCCTGCAGGCTGCCACCTAGTGCTGCCCTGCAGGCTACCACCTCGTGCTGCCCTGCAGGCTGCCACCTTGTGCTGCCACCCTGTGTGCTGCCCTGCAGGCTGCTTGAGCGGCAGCCTTTCGAACTTATCGGCCACGTCAGCGGCTCCGACCTAATAATAAACTCCGCGTTCAAATCCAATAAAATGTGTTTCATACATTTGTGGCGCCCATTGGAAAACATAAACTGGATATCGCAGAATGTTGAAGTCAGCAACCCCCCAAAGTCAAAATCATGGCTCCGCCCCTGCGCGTGTGGACAGATGGAGGGGAAACTCGTGAATGTTGCGCGATTCTAGTTTATCGATAATGAAACTGTTCCAGTGGGATAAGGCGTTGCTGGAGAGCGTTACGGTATCCATCATGACGCCCACTCTCCCCCCCCCCCCCCCTTGGTTATCATTTGCAATCAATGCAGAACTAGTGCACCACTATACGCCATCATGAACACTACAGCCGACTTAATCGAGATCCAAAACGCACAGAAATTACAGTGATACTCTGATTTAACGTCGCTTCGCAAATTACGTGGTCACTTTATTAACCTCGCCACCCGATTTGCGTCGCCTCAACCCCCACACTCACGTCGCTGACAGCATCACCGTTCGTCCTCTCTCGTTATCCATCGCCTCTCAGCCCCTTCGCCTCCACCACCACCACCTACTACCACCATCACCACTTACTACTACCACCACTACCACCACCACCTACTACTACCACTACCACCACCACCATCACACTATCAATCGCTTCGGTATAACGCCGTTTCGATACTCAGGAACGCATCCCCGACGTCCACACACACAGATAGACACACAGAAAATTACTTTTATAGGCAAGGTTGTCTACAAGTGTAGCGTGAAGTGTATACAGTGCAACGCGGCTCAGTGAAGGGTATGACGGATGCTGCAGGGGCGGCTCCCTAAACAACTTTGTAGGGGTCACCGAACCGCACTGTGAACCCTCAGTGTGCCGAGTGAATGTTTCTAACATTTGGCAAAACGCGGCGTTAACAAGAACGGAGTTAAAAGGAACAACAAGGCCACTTAGTCACTAACCGCATTCAAGTGGTGACGGTCAAAAACAACGGTGCTTCTGCATTGTGGAAATTCACCATGTGCGGATGTTGACAAGTGTATAGTAGGGTAGTGAAGTGTAGCGTATCAACGTGTAGCGTTTGTAGTAGTGTAATGTATAGTGTGACGCGGCTCGTAGCGATGGGCATGCTGGATGCCGTGGTGCCCCAAACAAACTTCGTGGGGGTCACCAAACACCCGCAGGACCTGGGGCTGAAACCAGATGGAGTCCGATTTCAGCCGAGGCCACCCCTAGGCTGCGGCTTGAGGCTACTTGCACAAGAATTGATCGGTCCATGGGCACAGCTCGCAATCGACGTTCCAGTGGAGTTGTTCCTTGCATCCGCATTGCTTCTCCACCGTGACTGGGGGGGGGGGGGGGGAACAGCACGGGGCGAGAGTGCGAAACGAACGCGAGAAGCGTCGTCGTTTTGACCGCGAGATATTTTTTTTTGACCGCGAGATTTTTTTCATCGCAATCTTGCGATCGCCGTTGACGCCGCCGTCTCCGTGCCGGCGTTGCTTGGGTGGCTGTCCTAGCCCAAGTTTTTGTTTCTATCCTAGCCCAAGTATTTGTTTCTATCCTAGCCCAAGCGCTGTATATGCTGGTCATAGCGAAGTACCGTAGGATATGAAAGTATGTTATCTGCACGATGCGCCCTAATAAAAAAAAGAACAAAGGCAAGTTTTCCGAGGGACATTACAGTAGTGTAGAATAGTGTAGATTGGTGTATAGTTGTATAGTGTAGCTTGCAGCGTAGTGTATAGTGCAGTGGTTCTTAACCTGGGTTCGATCGAACCCCAGGGGTTCGGTGAGTCGATCTCAGGGGTTCGGCAGAGCCCCCGCCACGGAGGTCCGGACACACTTGAATTATTGTGTAAATTTGTGATGACACACACGGCCCGCTTGGCCATCACTGGCTGCAGATGATCATGCAACACTGCTTGGCCAATCAGCGCTGCGGGGAATTTAGTGCGTACTCAGTAGTCAACATGTGACTGTTGTTGTCGTACATCGTGTGATTTCTTTAATATTTTATCCATACTAACTATGTCGGGCAAAAGAAGAAAGTGGTCGGACGAATATGTACAACATGGATTCTCATGTATCACGGAACGTGATGGGAGTGAGCGTCCTATCTGCATGATTTGCAACGCCAAGTTGAGCAACTCTAGTCTTGCACCGGCAAAACTAAAGGAACACTTCTTGAAGCTGCATGGAGACGGGGAATACAAGAACACAACACTTGCTGAATTCAGGGTGAAGAGAGCCAGATTCGATGAAAGGGCCTCTCTGCCTGCTCTTGGATTTGTACCTGTTAACAAACCGATCCTGACAGCATCGTACGAAGTTGCTTACCTGATCGCAAAGCAGGGCAAGCCACACACCATTGGTGAAACACTTGTGAAACCAGCTGCATTAAAGATGGCGAATCTGATACTCGGAACAGCGGCCGAAGGTAAATTATCCCAAATTCCCCTTTCAAATGACACCATCAGTGACAGAATAGAAGACATGAGTAAAGACATCTTGGCTCAAGTAGTCGCGGATCTGATTTCAAGCCCGGCAAAATTCAGCCTTCAACTCGACGAAACCACAGACGTTTCTGATCTAAGCCAGCTTGCTGTTTTTGTACGCTATGTGAAAGACGACATGATTAAAGAAGAGTTTTTATTTTGTAAGCCTCTTACAACAACAACGAAGGCAGCCGATGTGAAGAAGCTTGTGGATGACTTCTTCAGAGACAACAATCTTTCATGGGATATGGTTTCTGCAGTTTGTACGGACGGAGCTCCAGTCATGCTGGGAAGAAAGTCTGGTTTTGGTGCGCTAGTAAAGGCCGATGCACCACACATCATTGTGACGCATTGTATTCTGCACAGGCATGCGTTGGCAACAAAAAACTTACCTCCAAAAATGGCAGAAGTATTAAAAACTGTGGTGGAATGTGTGAACTATGTGCGAAAAAGTGCTCTGAGGCACCGCATCTTCAGTGAGCTGTGTAAAGAAATGGGCTCTGAATTTGAGGTACTTCTGCTCCATTCTAATATTCGGTGGTTATCCCGGGGACAGGTGCTGAATCGTGTTTTTGCCATGCGTGTGGAATTAGCCCTGTTTTTGCAAGAGCACCAACACTGCCATGCAGATTGCTTCAAAAATCCTGAGTTCATTCTCATTTTAGCGTACATGGCTGATATATTCGCAGCTCTCAATCATCTCAATCAGCAGATGCAGGGTGGTGGAGTCAATATCATGGAAGCGGAAGAACACCTGAAGGCTTTTCAAAAAAAGCTACCGTTATGGAAACGACGAACATAGAACAATAACTTCGCAAACTTCCCGCTTCTGGACGACTGTGCAAGTAAGATCGAAGATGTGTCTGGAATCGGAGATATTTCTGTATCCACGGAACTGAAGCAAACAATTGCCACGCACTTAGATGAGCTTGCAAAGTCTCTCGACGGATATTTCCCTACAAGAGAGTCATATCCAGCATGGGTGAGACAGCCGTTCACGTTTGCTGTTGAAACAGCAGATGTCAATGATGAATTCCTCGACGAAATCATTGAAATTCAGCAGAGCCAGGTTCAACAGCAACTCTTCAGAACAACAACGCTCTCAACGTTTTGGTGTCGACAAATGAACAAGTATCCAGTTATTGCTAAGAAAGCCCTGGATTTTTTATACCATTTGTTACAACATATCTTTGTGAGCAATCCTTTTCGAGGATGCTGGACATAAAAACGAAGAAAAGGAACAGACTTTGCTGTGAAAATGACATGAGAGTGGCACTTGCCAAGGTGAAGCCACGCATATCTGAACTGATCTCTCAAAGGCAACAGCAGAAGTCACATTGATTTCCAGGTATGTAATTTGTTGTGAGTTTATGCATTGTGTTGGTTTTATTCTTTGAACAAGGTAATGTTCATGCACGGCTCATTTTGTGTACCAGTAAAAAATATATCTATGTCTTGAATTTGAAAAAAATCACATTTTATTTTTCACTAAAGAGGGGTTCGGTGAATGCGCATATGAAACTGGTGGGGTTTGGTACCTCCAACAAGGTTAAGAACCACTGGTATAGTGTGTGATGTGTAGTCGTGCATTGCAGTGTATAGTGTGCGTGCTGAACTTCTTCACACCGTACGTAGCTAACCATGCTCAGGAGGTGCGGGGGAAGGGCAAACACTAAAAGTGCTTCTAAAGAAGAGCTTTAAATCTAAGCGCCTTCTAATATCGGAAGAGCATTCCAGACGGCCACAGAAGCACATCCGAGAGCGCTGCGCAATGATGCAGTGACCACCGCCTTTGTTCGATGGCCGAGCCAAAAAGCCGTTGCTACCAAGATGACCGGAGTTTGTTCCAACGGTTCACGCTCCTGGACGAGATCATTTTTTTTACCGTGGTTTATTTGTGGAAAGCCGAGTGGCTGAGCGGAATCAAAATGGCTGACTCCGTTTCAGATCGCGGGCTCCCAATTCCGTGTTTCGGCCGTCCGTAATTTCAACAATAAATGCTGCTACGTTTGAGTTGTACATTTTTGCTCGATACCAGATTAGAAAAATTCCGAAAATGTCCTTTCACTGAAATGTGACACACATGTAGAGAGAGACATCAGAGGTTGTGGGTTCGATGCCTGCCCCTGCTGCTGCATATTTGGAGTCTGCGTCTCATCATCATCACGGTGGCTAGTAGATGTTAACTATCTCGCCTGATATGCAGGGGTCGTGGGTTCAATCCCAACTCTGACAATGACCGCTGTTGTATGTTTGGAGCGTTTCAGATCTGCCTTGTGCTCGCGGATCTGGTCAGAGACGTGATGTTTCGTTTACCCAACGTAACAATCACCACATGTGCAACTTCGTTTGTAGACTCCAGGGCATTGCAGGTCAGGAATGACATCCTTCACAGATGGGATTAGATCACGGATTTTATGTAATATGAAATAGTTGCCGCTTTTTAATGAATAGTTTTAGTTTATTTTCGGGGAGGGGAGGGGGGGTGGGTGGGGTGAGGTGTGCACCTTGAGAGGTGTCGTATCCTCTGTCACAGCACGTGACGGAGCGTCCCTCGGTGGCCCCCTCCGAGGTGATGCTGTACTGCGGCCCCACCGTGCCGGGGACGCCATGAGTCTCGTCGCGCTCGCAATACTCCGGGCTGGCGTTCACGTGAACCAGGTCGCTCGCCGTGGGCGCCGTCAACCGCTCGTTCACCGCCTCCAGACGCCGGCGGGGCCAGCGGGCGGCGCCGCCCCTGCCGCCGTTGGCGCCTCCGGCACTGCCCCCACCGTTGTGGCTTACCAGCTGCACGGCGGAACTTCTGTCGTACTTTTCCTGCGGCAACCATAATCGTCGTCATCAGGGGATGTGGTGGTTGTTGAGTGAATGCGGGGAGCTCCCTTAGCTGTGAGGGACCCCCCCCCTCCCCCACCCCCCACCCCCGTCTGTAACCCTCCTATGGATTCATCCTCACTCTTGGTTCTTTCGGTAAAGTCACGTAGGTAAAGAAAATAAAAGATAAAAAAATGTAATCACGACGTTTCGATTGCAACACAAGCAATCATCATCAGGTGTGACAACCACAGCAAGAACATTTTACTGAAGTGGGAGAGAAACCGGAGTCAAGGGGTTTATACTGGCCATGGTAGGGGGGGGGGGGAGTGGGCGGGGCTGTAGGTGCAGGAAGAGGGGCCAGTGGGGAGAGAGCCACGCATCTACAACGATTGCCGCCAACACGGATGGTGGCACTCGCAACAAAATAGCCGCACTGCCAAGCGCTGACGATGTAATTAACTCTGTAAAATAGACTAGTATCCGGTAAATAAGAGGGAACAACTATGAACTGTTCAATTTTACTTGGTTAATAACACATTTTAATGATTGCTCAGTTTGTATCTGTCCTCTGGGTTGAAGTTATGTCTGTGTTTGTATATCTGGATGGCTTCATGAACAAATCTTTGATGGTAGCCAGACGGCTTGCAGAGCACTTTGGTCTCGGAGAAAACAATATCATGGGAGCCCACGGCGTTGTAGCAGTGATCAGCCACGGCGGAAAATTTAGTCCTGCCGTATTTCAAATCTCGCGGATACGGTCTGAGACATGACATTTCATTTCCCCAATGTAACAATCGAAACAAATGCAACTCAGTTTGTAAACTCCAGGGTATTGCATGTCAGGAATGACATCCTTCACAGATGGGATTAGATCAGGGGTTGTGTACTGTACTGAATCGGACCTGGATCTTGTGCTTGTTTTTAAGATTTTGGAAATCTTTTTGGTAACGCCTGCTATGTATGGTGACGTGATGGTTCCCCCACCCCCACCATGCCCAGTATAAACCCCTTGACTCCGGCTTCTTTCCCACTTCAGCAAAATTTCTTGCTGTGGTTGTCACACCTGATGACGATTGCTTGTGTTGCAATCGAAACGTCGTGATTTTTTAAATATTTTTATTTTTTATTTTCTTTACCTCCGTGACTTTACCGAAATATCCTTGCGGTCATGAAACTTCAAATCTAGAAGGCTTCATCCTCGTCACTCCCACCCCACACTCACCTCCTCTGGGTGCAGTCTCATCACCTGCAGCCGTGAGCTCACCTTCAGAAAGTTCCCAACGCTGCGAAAGTCGGCGAGCTGCTGCCAGCAGATTTTCAGCATGCAGGTGCCAAATAACACGTGGCACTTGCAGCCCATGTACGCCAGATTGTACACCGCCTGCAGCACCACCACCACCACCGTCATCATCGTCACCACCACCACCACCACACTCACCGCCACCATCATAATCGCCACTACCAACCGCCGTTCGCTAACAAGTGGCGGTGACGTCACGACGGCACCTGTGCCTGCGTCCGGGGATGGAATTCCTTTCCAGCTCAGACCCAGCGTGCCCTTCGCCACAAACATCACCTCTTGCTGTGTGTAACGGCTCTCTCGCTGCTCCAGCAGTTCAACTGCTGGGGTATGCTTTTTCGCCCTAAAGACGACCGCTTTGTGGTGTTGCGATCAAAGCAGCGTGGACGTTTTATTTTTTCTACCTCCGTGATGACTTTACCGAAATAACCCAAAGGGGTGTGGATTCCTGCAGTCGCGAAAGCTTCAAATCAAGATTCATGCATAACAATAATCTTAAATGTAAGAACTGTATCCTGCGACCAGACGTTATTGTACTTGAAACATAAACCGGTAAAATTTTGATTTAAAGCTTTCGTGATTGCAGGGATTCATATTCTTGGTTTTTTCGGTAAAGTCACGTAGAAGGGAAAAATGAAATAATAAATAAATATATAAGCCAATTCAATTCTCACGATGTTTCGACTGCAACACAAGCAATCATCAGGTGTGAAAACCACAGCAAGAAAATTTGAAAAAAGTTGTGTTTTTTTCTTCAAATTTTGATGATGATTGTTTGTGTTGCAGTCGAAACGTCGTGAGAATTTTAATGTTCATATTTTTATTTTTTTATTATTTTATTGTTTCCCTTCTACATGACTTCACCGAAAGAACCAAGAATATAACCGGTGAAAGTTAAAGCGAGAATCATTGCATCAATCACGATTGGTAATACAACCCGAGCCGACAAAGCCGAACCTAATTTGCATTGATCGCATAAAATAACTTTTTTCCATTACATTTGTTTTTTTAATGACAATACACACACATGCACAACCCACCCGTTCACCCACTCACCAGCCGGCCGGCCTCATTGTTGTGCAAATTCATCGCCAAAGACTCCCCTCCTTGCCCGCTGCCACGATTGTGATCGCCCGCATCCACGAACCACTTGGCGAATTGGTATCCGTATTCGACGTCGTCTCCGGAGCCGCCCCGCCGAGCATCCGGCGGTAGCTTCATGGCGTGGGGAACGACCCAGGAGCAAGCACCCTGCAGGGCCCCCTGGCGGCAGGCGCGCGCCACCACGTGGGCCACTCCGGCAGCGGTGACGGCGGAGACGAACGCGGCCTCGCGCGAGCCTGGGGAGACTCCCAGGGGGGCGTCGTGCGTGAAGCCCGCCCCGTCAGCTGGAGACGGTGCGGCCAGACCGGTGTGGGAAGGGGTTTTGGGGGAGAACACGCCAAGCAGGTGGTAGGGAAAACGTCGCCTATTTAGAGACAGACCCCTCTCACGGGATTTGCCCGGGGACCGAACAATGGGCTCCGCGGCCCTGCGAAAGGAGAGCCCCCGAATCGGCGGCGTGGGGGCGCGCAGCTCAGAAGCGGCAGCAGCACGAGCGGCTGGGGAGAGCTCCCACCCTCAAGGACCGACACGAGTGGGGACCAGGGGGATCGTCGCCGCGGGTAGGAGCCGAGCGCCGTCTCCAACTCCGCGGAATAGATCTCGGGACAGGGAAACGATCAGGTGACGGGTATTACGATCGCTGCTTTTACAGCGGCCGACCTGGGGAGCGAACTAGGGCCGGTGGGACGTCCGGGACCCCCAAGAGGCGTGCCAGGAGCGTCAGGAGCAGTGAAGCGAGCGAGCCGCAGCCTGGCACTGGCCCAGAGCGAAGGCGGTTGCCATCGGGATAACGGGGCGGCCGCTTGGGCCGCCCGCGGACATCTCCTGCTGCCCGAGGACGGGAACTCTGCGAAGCAGAGTCGCGTAGGGGAGGGGGAAACCCCTGGAGGAGGAACGCGGGAACTCCGAAGCAGAGTCGCGTAGGGGTGGGAGGTGGGCGACCCCACCCCCTTTCCCCCCCAAAAAAAGCTTCTGTGTGCGTGTCTCGGGGAAGCGGTCGGGCACCTTAGGTGCGAGTGGATGTGGCGGGCTCGCTCTGACCCCTTACCCGACTCGGCCACGAGGTCCAGTGCGTCCTCCGCGCTAGGCACGGTGCAGTTCCACCGTTTGCCCTGGAACTGGTGCCGGCACTCGGACAGCGCCAGGTGGACGCCCTCGGCCACGTGCGCCACGTGGTCCCGGTGCCGCAGGCATATTCTGCGCTGTGCGGGAGACAGCCCCGGCACCCAAATGCACAGCGGCCGATACTCGGAGGGGTCAAAGTTGGGGGCCCACAGTGCGAGCGACCTGCAGAGGGATGGGGGCGGAAGTCACGGTGGCCGGGGGATGTTGACTACCTCGCCTGGTACGCAGGCAGTTGTGGGTTCGATCCCAACCCCTTAAAAAATGCCTGCTGCTGCATGTACGTTTTGAGTTTGCATGTCTCTCCCCGTGGTTGCGTGGATTCATCTCCAGGTCCCTCTGGTTTAGAATCAACGTCTCTACGCGTTTGGAGTGATTTGGCTGCTGCTATAAATCAGCACGTGATGATGATATCGGCCACTTTCTTGAGCTATAAAGTGCGATAGCCAGGCCTCTCCTGAAAAAGTGCTACATGATAAAAAGTTAAATAGAGCAAATATCTGTGGAATTTCTACAGGTTTGTAAATTTGAATATTACACGATGTACACACACACACACGAGTTATTCTTCTCTGAAGTTGTGTAGTGACACAGCGCCGACCGCTGTCCAGCGGCGGCAACTGCTGTGGACAGCAAGTGCACTCACGCCGTCGAGAGTCTACACACGGCCGCTGCGTGCCGGCAGGGCGGAGGAACCGGGGCAAGGGTCACGGAAGACCTCACAGGGAGGGAGGCCCCTGGAACCCTCTGGTTGGTTTGAGAAGGGAGGTGGGGCCAGGGGCGGGGCCAGGGCAGGGCCAGGGGCGGGGCCAGGCCAGGCCAGGGGCCAGGGGCAATATAAAAGCAGCGGTGAGAGCGCTCCGGGCTGCCGGTACTGGGAATGGACTCTTCTTCTCATTGTCGCCTTCACCGGTAATTGTGCGGCCGGACAGCGGTTGGTCGTCTCGGTCGACGCAACGCGGTTCAGGGTCGTGTCTGGGCCGCGGCTGTACGGCAGCGTGGTCGAGAGAGAGAGGCCGGAGTTGGTGTAACGGAAATAAGAGACGGTGCCTCCTGCGACTGCATCGTCTCCGACTGTGCGTGTGCGTGCCGCACGCCGGAGGAGGACGCTACATGGGCGCAGGATGGGAAACAAGCGATTGTCTTTTAGCGCGCAAGACCCCGGCCGAGCCAAGTGACTCTTTCCTCAGCGGCGACCTGGCGATCATCACGCTGACACTTACAGCAGTAGGCAAACACTCTCAACGCGTGCTTCTAAATGTGGAGGGAATAATCGGAGGACCCCGGAATAAAAATTCTTAAGACGACCACGGGGAAAAATATAGCAACTCCAAATATACGGCATGTGTCAAGGTCGCGATTGAACCCACGACCTCCTGCATAACAGCCGAGGTCGTCAACATCTCCTAGCCACCATGGTGCCCCAATATACCGCGCTAGATACTGTATATGTGATGTATATACACGCACACGATAAAAAAAATCCCGTACAACAACCGTATTGAGTGTGCAAAATAGAGGCAAGGTAAGAAGGGTGCTCAAATCGACGTCGAAACTTGTGAGCTCTCATCGCAGCAGTGAGGACGAAGACAGCGGCAGTGGCGGCGGCTTGCGGTCACCACAAGGAGGCGCTGGCGACTGCCCACAGCTGTGCCAAGGCGCAGAGCCCCAGCGGGAACCAGTCCACACGTCGCAGGGGATCCATCGAAATCCTCGTGGTCAGCGGCGCTGCGCAGAAGAGAAGCGGCCCGGTGGTGACGATGTTAACTCCCTCGCCTGGTACACAAGAGGTCGTGGGTTCGACCCTGACGATGCCCGCTGCCGTATGTTTTGAGTTTTCACGTCTCGCTCATCATCATCATCATCACCACCATGGTGGCTGGGAGATGTTCATTACCTCGCGTGGTACGCGGGATCGAACCCACGACCGCTTGCGTACCAGGCGAGGGAGTTAACATCTCCTAGCCACAGTGATCGTGACCAACTCGACTGCCGTCACTCTGGTGGGTACGATGGAATTAAGCTGCGGTAACGACGTTAAATCTATGAATGCATGCGGGGTATATGGAGGTGCGGGCTATCTGAATTTCTGCGGGTTACATGCTTGAAACTACGGTAGTCTCAATGGAGCGTGGCTGCTGGTGGAGGGGGGTGAGGGCATGTGAGGATGATGAGTCTCCCCGGTATCGTCTGAAGAGCGCGATGGGCCGGGGAGTTTCATGCTCCCCACCGTGAAACACTTGCACACGCACACACAAAGACAAAGGTCCCCCGTGCAAGCCTTAGACCGTCGAGGCAAGTACCGTTAGCGAGTAGCGGCGCCACGCTCGGCCGCCTTTGTCTCCCCTGTGGCGAGGTCTACCCATCGCACCAGGTGTGCTCATTTGAGGCCGAGTATACCTAGGGGAGGCCCAGGACCGGTTCAGATAATCGTCACTGGCGTTGGCCGTGAGCGAGGGAACTGAAATCGGGTCAAGAATTGACTCCACCTACGTTCATCAGATTTATATTTTTAAGGCCGGAAGTTTGACCACTCGCTCGCTCCCTTCGGGGCGAAGCGGCTAAGGAGCGAAATCCTTTCGCGTGAAGACGAAAAAAAACTCGCCCGCAATGTGGCGCCATTCCGATTGCAAACGGTGCGACACTTCGGGACGTGCTCCACGGGCCGTGGACGAGTTTCCCCGTCGTCGGCAGTCTCACCTGGCAGGTGCACAGGCAGGTACACAGCCTGGCAGGCAGGTAGGTAGGCTGGCAGGCAGGAAGGCAGGGCAGGCAGGTGGGGCAGGCAGGCAGGCGGGTAGGCAGGCAGGCAGGCGGGCAGGTAGGCGGGCAGGCAGGCAGTGGAATCCACACCCCCGCAGTGTCAGCGGAGGGCCCTTTTATAGATCTTGTTGTTTGTCAAATTAGTCATCACGGCGTGCTCATCACGAGTCCACGTGCTCCCGAGATGATCTCATCCCACACACACCTGCAGCCACTTTCCACAAAGCCCTGCCCCCCTCCCCACGTGCGTCCCTCGCTCCTCATCAATCAAGAGACACCCTGCCCCCAACGCCATCACTCTGACTGCCACAGTGATAGACTTGGGGGGTGGGTTATGTCCGCAACGTTGTGTCCACGTTCACGCAGATGCGTAAACGTGGTTTTCTCGACATATTATTTATGTTGAGTTTAACACGTAGGCTTTCGCGACCAATATTATTCACAATCAAGGTTTTTGGGTTAGATCGTGTTATTTAATGTGTTTTAACTCTCCACCACCCGACACGGCCAAACAGTAAAAAAAGTGTCACGTTTAAAAAAGACAAATAGTTCACTGCTTTAGCCAATCGGTGTGTTGAAGAGTGAATCAACATCATTTAAATTTTTTGAGTAGTACGACGTTTCGCTGGTAATTACATTCAGTATCAACGGGCGATTTGCCAGAATGGTGAAGCCCTCTCCACTTGCTCCCGGTCTTAAATAGAGCAGCAGCAGGGTGACGTCATCATTTAACCCAGTCTGGTGCGGTGATTTGAGGCGGAGCGGGTATTGTAATTATATAATAGATTGGTAATCATTCAATCGTTATTCATTGGTTTTTTTCCCATGTAAGGAATTGTTTGGATTGCCACGTACGGCGCGAAAGAAGTCCAACGTCTATGTTGAGTGATCGCTGCACTCTCACGGGTCACTACGCTCTACCGTACAACACCGCGCGGTCTGTCAAAGGCCCTCCTCGCTCGTGGGTGAGTTATTCAAGGCAGAGCCATACGGTGAAGAACAGAAGTCAACGGAAGCCCGCGAATGTGTTAACAAATTCATCAATAACGGAGGTTTTTTGGGGTCAGATCGCGTAAATGTGTAAATGTTGTGTTGTTGAACCCGCCGCCACCCGAGACAGCCAACCAGTGAGGGTTGTCACGTAAACAGAACGTGGCCAATTCGTCACTGGTACAGCACGCCGGTTGTGTGTTGGAGAGCTGGCTAGCTGTCACCTGAAGCTCGTTGTGATTAATGGCGAAACGTCATGGTACTCAGTTTGTTAATGTCGTGGCTTGGCTGTCCAACACACAACCGGTGTTCTGTACTAGTATACTACACTATACACTACACTATACACTACACTATACACTACACTACTATACACTAATATACACTACACTATACACTACACTATACACTACACTATACACTAATATACACTACACTATACACTACTATACACTACACTATACACTACTATACACTACTATACACCAATATACACTACACTATACACTACACTATACACTACACTATACACTACACTATGCACTAATATACACTACACTATACACTACACTATACACTACTATACACTACACTATACACTGCACTATACACTGACATACACGACACTATACACTAATATACACTACACAATACACTACACTATACACTACTATACACTACACTATACACTACACTATACACTAATATACACTACACTATACACTAATATACACTACTATACACTACACTATACACTGCACTATTATACACTACACTATACACTACACTATACACTACACTATACACTACACTATACACTACTATACACTACACTATACACTGCGCTATACACTAGTACACACTACACTATACACTACACTATACACTAATATACACTACACTATAAACTAATATACACTACCCTATACACTACACTATACACTAATATACACTACACTATACACTACACTACACACTCGTGCTGTGCTAGTGACGAATCGGCCACGTTCTGTTCATGTGACAACCCTTACTGGTTGGCTGTGTCGGGTGGTGGCGGGTTTTAACGACACAACATTTATATTTGTACGCGATCTGACCCCACAAAAACCTCTCGTGGATGATAATGTTCGTTACAGCCTGCTACGTGTTAAACCGTTCAGAAATGCTTCGTATAATTCACAGCAGCCATTATAAACCATGATGTTGTCTTAAACAGAGACATCCTCCGACGAAAGTAAAATCATTGATCGGCCTACGCTTTAAAAGCGCTGGCATTGCAGCGGCACTGCGGTGTTACCACACAACAAATCTGCACCGCTGATTGTAGAGGCTTGGGGGGATTTGCCAAGGCCACTCCGTCATCAAGAAGGGCCCCTGGTGACTGTCGCGGTCCCCAAGTGACGAGATTCATTCCCCGGGCCGGACGAACGAACGGCCGGGGGCGGCGCAGCACGTGACGCAAGAGTCACGTCGGCTGGGGGTCTCGGTCGGTGATGCCCAGAGGGGCGGCAAGGGAAATCCGGCCAGGCCCCTCTGACGGCCGATAGCCGAGAAGCACCGAACGTTGGTGAAGCTGCTTGTTGTGATTACTGACGAAACGTCGTGTTCACGTTGTTCATGTTTGGGCTTTGCTCTCCAGCGCACCGCTGTTGCCGTGCTAGTGACGAATTGGGCCACGTTCTGTTCACGGGACAAACTAACTGGCTGCGTCGGGTGGTGGCGGGTTTAACGACACATTTATATATTTACGCGATCTAACACAAAAAACACCTCTATCACGGAGGTAATTCATGATTTGCAGCGGAATGTAGTTTGTGTGTTACAAGTCCTGCCACGCGCGACAATGGTCAGACAACATTTGTCTTTATCCTGGGACCTCCTGTTGCCAGCGCCAAAAAGTGATGGTAGGTTTGTCCACCTTTTTGTCTGGCAACGAAACAGCGGCGTCAAGATGTTAAAATGCCAAACTGAAACCTTTTACAAGGAATCACGTTGCTGCATTCACCACAATGCTTGTGGTTAAAATGCAAACAAAAAACGTACTCTGATCATATATGATGATGCATTGTCTTTGAAACTGCTTGGGTCTACACCAGAGACGCATTTTTGGCCTTTTGGCGTCCTCTGGTCTAACACCGTCTGAGACGAGGCTCCTAAGAAAGCTGTCTCTGGTGTGGGCCAATCAGTTTTCAAATACAATGCATCATCAAATATTATCAGAGTGTGTTGTTTTTGTTTGCATTCTGACCACAAGCATTGTGGTTAATGCAGCAACGTGATTCCTTGTTAAAAGGTTTCAGTTTTGGTGTTTTAACATCTTAACGCTGCTGTTTCGTTGCCAGAAGAAAAGGGGAAAACCCCTATGATCATGTATTCGTCTGTTTGGTTTTTATTTTATCCGCAAATTTCAGGACTAACTGAGCAGCACCTCAATTACTGTTTTCAAGCCGATGCGGTTGAGTTTCTAAGAGACTGACGTTGTACAATGGACTGATATCCTTTAGGCTCCTCACTGAAATCTATTTGAAACCCAATTTCATCTCAAAATGCCTTTTTTTGCTGATGGATTTCTGAGCAGCTCCAGTTGTTTATCTTGAGTGTCGTTGGGACGGACGGATGGACGGATCTGCAGCGAGGGCATTGAGCCAGAATCGCCGAGACCCTGGGTTTGAATCCAAGCAACAACCGCCTAATGTTTAAACCGTACCCTTAAATGTGTACATTTGATGTCGGCCAAATCACCAACGACTACGCTAACCATCATGCTAAAAATAGTTCTCACTTAATTTGGGCCAAGTTCCAGCTCTACACAAATAAATATTTTTTTTCTCACCATAATTCGACTCGTCCAATCAACATGCTGTTTGTTCGCCTCGTCGCAGGGCATCGACGTGAAGTGTTGTGCCCCCTCCTCCTGGTGGGTGTGTGTGTCAATCGAAGGTCATTTGAAGGGAATCTCAGAAACGCTTGCGAAATCCGCCTCGCGAGCGGGGGGAGGGGTGGTGGAGGCCGCCGCTCCGCTTCGCGAGAGTTCCAGACGGACACTTCGTCACGTGACGTCATACGGAACGCACGTTTCTGGAATAACGTTTGGGGGGAAAAAAAGATGCCAAAAACACATCTGAGCATGAATTTTGATTTGAAGCTTTCGTGACTGCAGTGATTCATATTCTTGGTTCTTTCGGTAAAGTCACCACGTAGAAGGGAAACAATCAAATAATCAAATATATAAAACAATAAATTCTCACGACGTTTCGACCGCAACACGAGCAGTCATCATCAGGTTTTCACACCTGATGATGATTGCTTGTGTTGCGGTCGAAACGTCGTGAGAATTTTATTGTTTTATATATATTCTATTATTTTATTGTTTCCCTTCAACGTGACTTTACCGAAAGAACCAATAATATATCTGAGCATAGTTAAGAGGCGTGCGTGCAACTGTCCCGATTAAGCAAATGGCGTGGTAAAGTGGGCTTGGCCTGCCTTTGTTTATCATCATGGCTCTGGAAGAAATCCCCAACCCCTCACCCGGGGTCGGTGGGGGGAGAACCCGGCCCCTCAACGTCCCGGCTCCCTGTCTCTCCCCAGCGCCGGGTGGCACCCCCAATTTGACTGTGCCCCCAACCACAGGTAAGTAGACACCGGGCAGCACGTGCTGTGTATGTCCGACGCTACATAGGGTCCTCGCGACGTGGTGATACTACGCCGTATCAACGACAATCGTACGATCCGTGATGATCGTACGATCCATCTGCTAGATACCGTCATATCCCCGTGATTGTTGTAGCTGGTTTAAATTTGTTTTATTTCCTGACCGGGAAAAACTAAAACATCAATAACAAATAGGTTCGTTAACGTCGTTAATAAATGGGCATCGTCCATTACATTAATGCTCTGCAATATTTTTCAAAATAATTGACGCCACGGTGATTGACCTGCATGATTTTCATAATGAAGATAATTACATAATTTGTTTCAGTGGAGCTGACAGCATGTACCGAGTACGTTATAAGTGTGACAGATGGCCTTGATTATAAAATACTAGCTGTACTACCCGGCTTCGCCCAGGACTTGGATCCACAACGCCCGGCCGCCTTTGTCTCCCCAGTGGGGATGTTCACACACCACAGCAGTTACTCGTTTGAGGCTGAGACGACCTAGGGGAGGCCCAGGACCGGTTAAAATAATCGTCACCGGTGGTGGCCGTGAGCGGGAATCGAACTCGGGTCGCCGGGTTCGTAGCGCAGCGTAGCGCTAACCACTACACTACAATGTGTTACGCTTCCACACACACACAGACACACACACAGACACACACACATGGACACACACAGACACACACACGGACACACACACAGACACACAGACACACACACAGACACACACAGACACGCACACATAGACACACACACAGTCACACACAGACACACATACAGACACACACACAGACACACAGACACGCACACACGCATACACACACACAGACACACACGGACACACGGACACACAGACACACACAGAGACACACACACAGACACAGACACACACACAGACACACACACACAGACACACACAGACATACACACACAGACAGTCACACACAGACACACACACAGACACACACACAGTCACACACAGTCACACACACAGACACACACACAGACACACACACACAGACAGTCACACACAGACACACACACAGACACACACACAGACACACACACAAACACACACAGACACACACACAGACACACACACAGACACACACACACGGACACAATGTATAAACCTCCACCCACTCGTGCGAGTGATGAATATAATAGATAAGTGCCAATAATGCATTGTAAACACGCGTCTACGTCACGTGCTCTCGCAATTAACTCATTAACCCGATTGGCAATCATTGACATCCACGCGCGTGGCTTCCCAGCGTCACGTGGCCGTCAAGGCATCGGCCAATCAATTATGCAAATTAGTGTCGCAATCCCACTGATTGATGAATCAAGGCGGGCAGGCTGAAGGAGGAGTGCGCCTAGTGAATAGTGAATTGTTCACTCGGTGCGTGTGTGGAGCGGTGGCTACCGCCGGCGCTGTGGAGGGCTTGTTAATGATCGTTCACTGGACTCGACATTGGTGGTGGTGGTGATGTTGTAAGGAGTTGGGGCACAAAGTGAAGCTTCACCAGGCCAGCAGGACGGTCTGTTGTCTCGCGTTTACGTTTGTTATTCGAGCTACAAATAGCCGAGTGGGGGGTGGGGTGTGGACGCGTGGCAGACCCCCAACTCTGTGCGTTCTCTACCGTAGTCTCCAGATTCATAGACGCACTTTCTGGAGAATGTGACCATTCTTAATTTCAACAACAACAACAAACACCGCGTTAAGCAGTGGTAGTAGTAATAATACTGTAGCTCTTGGGTTACGTTATGCATTTCGTACAATGCCGAGCCGTTTGGATTTTTTGCGATGACCATAATATTAATGACTTAAAGCTTTCGTGACTGCAGGAATCACATTTATGTTTACTGCCTCAGCAGCTCTCCCGCTATATGATATTGTTATTATTTTTATATATATTTTTTATCTACGTGGCTTTACAGAAAGACCCAAAGAATATAACAATCATGTTTGTCAATCATCATCATCAGCTGCGATAGCATTAAGTGGCATCATCAGTTCAATCATCATCAGCAGCAGCATCATCATCGGCCCTCAACAGCAGCAGCAGCATCACCATCACTGCCCTTGTCGCTATCTGACAGCATCATCAGCACTGCCCTTGTCGCTATCTGACAGCATCATCATCGGCAACAGAGGCAGCAGCAGCAGCGTCACGACCGCCATGCAGTGCAGCGCTGCCAGCGAGACTCTTCCCAACTCCAACTCCTTAGCAGGAGGAGGAGGAGGAGAGGCCGCAGCCGCGAGCACCACGTGGCCACTCGCAGGCGCTGCGTCACGTGGTGTCGGCACCGGGCTAGTCTCACTATCGCAGGGTTACCTGCGCGTAGCTCTAGATGTGCCTTGGCCAGGTGTGTCTGTGTATCAGCCAGGTGTGTCTGTGTATCAGCCAGGTGTGTCTGTGTACCAGCCAGGTGTGCCTGTGTACCAGCCAGGTGTGTCTGTGTACCAGCCAGGTGTGCCTGTGTATCGGCCAGGTGTGGGTGAGTGACAGCCAGGTGTCCCTGTGTATCAGCCAGGTGTGTCTGTGTACCAGCCAGGTGTGGGTGAATACCAGCCAGGTGTGCCTGTGTATCAGCCAGGTGTGCCTGTGTATCAGCCAGGTGTGTCTGTGTATCGGCCATGCATGGCTGAGTATCGGCCAGGTGTGTCTGTGTATCAGCCAGGTGTGTCTGTGTATCAGCCAGGTGTGTCTGTGTATCAGCCAGGTGTGTCTGTGTATCAGCCAGGTGTGTCTGTGTATCGGCCAGGTGTAGATAAGTACCAGCCAGGTGTGGCTGTGTATCAGCCAGGTGTGGGTGAATACCAGCCAGGTGTGTCTGTGTATCAGACAGGTGTGTCTGTGTATCAGCCAGGTGTGGGTGAGTACCATCCAGGTGTGGGTGAGTACCAGCCAGGTGTGTCTGTGTACCAGCCAGGTGTGGCTGAGTGCCAGCCAGGCTCTCAGAAGGGCCACGCTCGTTGGAGGTTCACGACGGGCGTGCGGCCGGTGTCGACGCCGGCGTGGGCGGCGGGCGAGCGGCGGGCGCCCCGCCCGAAGCCGGAGTCGCGTTCGCCCGGTTGGCAAGCCGGGCGGGCGGGCGGCGAGCTCGCGGGTCGCGGTGCGGGCGACGGCGAAGACGCCGCCGGGACTCGTGCGGGCGCGAGGAGCGGAGGTGACGCGGAGGCGCGGTCTGGCGCGCCCTGGTTGGACGCCAATCCGCGGGGCGCCTCTCACGCAAGTGTCGGCAGCCCAGGTGCGAGTCGCCGCACGGGTGCGCTGCGGGTAGACCCGAGTCCTCCAGGTGAGACTCGGTCCGGTGAGCCCCACCCAGGAGCTGCGAGTTGTGCAGGTGTGCCGCAGGTAGGGCGGCTTATTCCACGTGCCGGCGGAGGTGATGGCAGTGGTGGTATTGATTACGGTGGCAGTGGTGGTTATGACATTGGTGGTGATGGTAGTAGTGGTATTGATGATGGTGGTGGTGTTGGTAGTGGTGGTTGTAATATTGATGGTGGCAATGGTAGTGGAAGTGACGGTGTTGTTGGTAGTGGTAGTGCTGGTTGTAATATTGATGGTGGCAATGGTGGTGATGGTAGTAGTGGTATTGACGGTCGTGTTGGTAGTGGTAGTGCTGGTTGTAATATTGATGGTGGCAATGGTGGTGATGGTAGTGGTGGTATTGATGGTGGTGTTGGTAGTGGTAGTGCTGGTTGTAATATTGATGGTGGCAATGGTGGTGATGGTAGTAGTGGTATTGACGGTCGTGTTGGTAGTGGTAGTGCTGGTTGTAATATTGATGGTGGCAATGGTGGTGATGGTAGTAGTGGTTATGACGGCGGCGGTGGTGGTAGCAGTGGGGTGTTATTGTGGCACGGTGTGAAAGCCCTTGGCGCTGCTGCTGCCGCTGCCGCTGTGAGCCAGGCAGGCACCAGGCGCGCCTCGCCGGCACCCCCGGCCGGGGTGATCTGCCGCGTGCCGGCGCGTGACGCCTCGCACGGCCGTGCCATCCCACAACGCTCACAGGTAACGGAGCTCCCTCGCCACCCCCCCTCCCTCCCCCCCCCGCGATGTCGTGAACGTCAACACACATTGCACAGTAGGTCCTCATTAAGACCGCACATTTATTTCACCGATCTGTAGTGCAAACGAATGAATGCACGTGTGTGTGTGTGTGTATGCATCTTCATTCGCGTGCGCCTATCTCCGACATTTCAGGAGATTAATGCCCGCCGCCTTTCCAGTCCTGCCAGGGTCGATAAAATAACGACCACTTTGTTGGGGGGGGGGGGAGGGGAGTTGAAAGGGATCGGCCCCGCCAGAGGAATATGGAATTTCCACCATCGGCTCAGGGCTGTGAAACCGGACACGAGCACCGCCGCTCACCTGAGCGGCAAATCACTTTGACCTCGACTTGACCTTCAGCAGAAACAAAATCACGTGCCTTGTGAACGCCTCTGATGCACCACAGTGCCTTGTGAACGCCTCTGATGCACCACAGAGCCTTGTGAACGCCTCTGATGCACCACAGTGCCTTGTGAACGCCTCTGATGTGCCACAGTGCCTTGTGAACGCCTCTGATGCACCACAGTGCCTTGTGAACGCCTCTGATGCACCACAGTGCCTTGTGAACGCCTCTGATGCACCACAGAGCCTTGTGAACGCCTCTGATGCACCACAGTGCCTTGTGAACGCCTCTGATGCACCACAGTGCCTTGTGAACGCCTCTGATGCACCACAGAGCCTTGTGAACGCCTCTGATGCACCACAGTGCCTTGTGAACGCCTCTGATGCACGTGACGTGCCCTGTGAACGCCTCTGATGCACGTGACGTGCCTTGTGAACGCCTCTGATGCACCACAGTGCCTTGTGAACGCCTCTGATGCACCACAGTGCCTTGTGAACGCCTCTGATGCACCACAGAGCCTTGTGAACGCCTCTGATGCACCACAGTGCCTTGTGAACGCCTCTGATGCACGTGACGTGCCCTGTGAACGCCTCTGATGCACGTGACGTGCCTTGTGAACGCCTCTGATGCGCCACAGTGCCTTGTGAACGCCTCTGATGCACCACAGAGCCTTGTGAACGCCTCTGATGCACGTGACGTGCCTTGTGAACGCCTCTGATGCACCACGGTGCCTTGTGAACGTCTCTGATGCACCACAGTGCCTTGTGAACGCCTCTGATGCACCACAGTGCCTTGTGAACGCCTCTGATGCTCCACGGTGCCTTGTGAACGCGGCTTATGCACCACAGTGCCTTGTGAATGCGTCTGATGCACCACAGTGCCTTGTGAACGCCTCTGATGTACGTGACGTGCCTTGTGAACGCCGGCTCCCGGGGGTCACGTGACCCGTGGGGCCCCGTGACCCCTCTGGGACCCGTGGCCTCCGCGGACCCGGCGAGACTCCGGCAGTGGCCTCCGGGACCCGCGGGGCCTTCGGAGCCGGGCCGACCCCCGGGGCACCCCTGGCCTGGCCAGCCGGTGAGGGGCGGTGTTGGCTGTGTTGTGTTCGCTGTGTTGTGTTGGCTGTGTTGTGTTCGCTGTGTTGTGTTCGCTGTGCTGTGTTCGCTGTGTTGTGTTCGCTGTGTTGTGTTGGCTGTGTTGTGTTCGCTGTGTTGTGTTCGCTGTGCTGTGTTCGCTGTGTTGTGTTCGCTGTGTTGTGTTGGCTGTGTTGTGTTCGCTGTGCTGTGTTGGCTGTGTTGTGTTCGCTGTGTTGTGTTGGCTGTGCTGTGTTCACTGTGTTGTGTTCGCTGTGTTGTGTTGGCTGTGCTGTGTTCGCTGTGCTGTGTTGGCTGTGTTGTGTTCGCTGTGTTGTGTTTGCTGTGCTGTGTTCACTGTGTTGTGTTCGCTGTGCTGTGTTGGCTGTGTTGTGTTGGCTGTGTTGTGTTCGCTGTGTTGTGTTGGCTGTGCTGTGTTCGCTGTGCTGTGTTGGCTGTGTTGTGTTCGCTGTGTTGTGTTGGCTGTGCTGTGTTCACTGTGTTGTGTTCGCTGTGCTGTGTTGGCTGTGTTGTGTTGGCTGTGTTGTGTTCGCTGTGTTGTGTTGGCTGTGCTGTGTTCGCTGTGCTGTGTTGGCTGTGTTGTGTTCGCTGTGTTGTGTTGGCTGTGTTGTGTTCGCTGTGTTGTGTTTGTTGTGTTCGATGTGTTATGTTGGCTGTGTTCGCTGTGTTGTGTTGGCTGTGTTGTGTTCGCTGTGTTCGCTGTGTTTGCTGTGTTGTGTTGGCTGTGTTGTGTTCGATGTGTTATGTTGGCTGTGTTCGCTGTGTTGTGTTCGCTGTGTTGTGTTCGCTGTGTTCGCTGTGCTGTGTTGGCTGTGTTGTATTGGCTGTGTTGTGTTCGCTGTGTTGTGTTCTCTGTGTTGTGTTGTGTTGGCTGTGTTGTATTGACTGTGTTGTGTTGGCTGTGTTGTGTTCGCTGTGTTCACTGTGCTGTGTTGGCTGTGTTGTGTTGGCTATGCTGTGTTTGCTATGTTGTGTTCGCTGTGCTGTGTTTGCTGTGCTGTGTTGGCTGTGTTGTGTTCGCTGTGTTGTGTTGTGTTGGCTGTGCTGTGTGTCAGTGACGTGTGGCCGTCTCTGTGGCGGTCTCTGTGGCGGTCTCTGTGGCGCGGCAGTCGAAGCCCAACGGGGCAGGTCGTGTGCGGCGGGCCGAGTCGTGGGAGGGGCCGCCGCCTCTCCCCGAGTCGTCTTGGCCAGCGTGGAAGAGCAGGCCGACAGATTTACCCCCCCCCCCCCCATCGAGATGGGGTCGCTCGCTCTCGCCCTGCGCTTCTCCTTCCGCAGCGCCGAGCGTCAGGCCCCCGGGCCGGCCCGGTGGCCCGGTGCCCCCCGGTGCCGCCCCCCCGGTTGTTCCGCACCCCGGCACCGGAGCTCTTCTCTGCCGTGCAGCGCGGCGAGCTGCGAGACGACTCCCAGCCAAGTCTCGTCGATATCGTCCTCCTGCAGCACCACCAGCACCACCAGCAGCAGCAGGTCCTCCTCCAGCAGCAGGTCCACCACCACCACCAGCAGGTCTACCACCTCCACCAGCAGCAGCAGCCACAGCAGCAGCAGCAGCAGGTCCACTACCACCACCACCAGCAGCAGGTCCACCACCTCCACCACCACCAGCAGCAGCAACAGCAGCGGGTGCTGCAAGCGGGGTCGTCCTGCGTGGTTCTCAAGGGGTCTCAGATTCCAGCTGGGCTCTGCAGGACTCTCACGGGTCCCTCCGTCAACTCCAGCACCTCCAGCACCTCCACCATCGTCTGCTCCACCACCTCCACCGCCGTCTGCTCCACCACCTCCACCGCCGTCTGCTCCAGCACCTCCACCGCCGTCTGCTCCAGCACCTCCACCGCCGTCTGCTCCACCACCTCCACCGCCGTCTGCTCCAGCACCTCCACCGCCGTCTGCTCCAGCACCTCCACCGCCATCTGCTCCACCACCTCCACCGCCGTCTGCTCCACCTCCTCCACCGCCGTCTGCTCCACCTCCTCGCGCTCCTCCCGCTGGTGCTCCTCCGCCTCCCCGAGGACAGCGGCTGCTGCCGCGTTAGCTCGGAAGAGCAAAGCGAACGCGCGCGAAAGGCTCCGGGTGAGAGGCCACGATCCCCTTAGGTTGACTCAGACTAAAATAAAACTTGGGGGGGGAGGGGGGGGAGGGGAGGGGGGGGTGATATGGCCCGGCGGTGGCATGTTCGAGATTCGGTTCGGATCTCGCAGGCCACCCCAGCGATTACGTGAAAAGAGTAGCCCATCGTGGTCCATGTGAGTGATGTTTTAAACATTGACACTGCGCCTACATCAGTTGGGACCGCACGTAGCAGCGACAGTCTCCTCCCGACTGGCCCCCACTTGCAGGCCGGGCGTCACGTGGTGCAGCACGAGGACAGCTGCCACTGGGAGAGCTGGCGGGTGCCCTTTCAAACGTCTGAGGTGTAAAACGTAAAGTCGCTCATCGTCGCGCGAAGAGATGGCCCGCGACGAGGACGCCGCGTAAAACAAATAATTTTGATTTAAAGCTTTCGCGACTGCAGTAATTCATATTCTTAGCTCTTTCGGTAAAGTCACGTTGAAGGGAAACAATAAAATAATAAAATATATAAAACAATAAAAATTCTGATGACGACTGTTTGTGTTATGGTCGAAACGTCGTGATAATTTTTATTGTTTTATATATATTTTATTATTTTATTGTTTCCCTTCAACGTGACTTTACCGAAAGAGCTAAGAATAGAAACAAATAATTATTTAACTTAAAACTCGGAACCATCCGTCCGTCCGTGTGTCCATCCTCCCGCGTGCCCGTTTCTCTCCCCGTGCTTTTGAGTGACTTCGCGTTATCGTGCAACACGGCACGGGGTGACGCGAGACGGTTTAAGTCTGGTCGAACCGAGTCCTCGCCCACGGGTGGCGGAACGAGTTAAATTCATGGGAACAAAAATCCCGTGCTGGTGGCGAGAGAAGAGCGATAGGGAGGGCGACTGACCGCCAGCGAGCGACCGGAAGCCGATCGGCGATTCACCGGATCGTCGATCGCCTTCGACGCCGCTTGGCCCTCGAGCGCTGTCGCTCAAGGGCCAAGCGGCGTCCATCCCCGGCGCTGACGGCGTGTCCGCGCGCGTCCGTCCGTCTGCGTGTCCGTGCCCTCAGGTGCGATACCTGAACCGCGCGTTCCTGCTGCTGCGTCGCCTGCTGCCGCTGGACCGCCTCCGGCCGTCGCGGGTGGCGACACTGCGTGCGACGGTTCGCTACGTCGGCCTGCTGCAGGCCGTGCTGGCGGAGACCGCCGCGGCATGCGGCTCCTCCCCGCGTGGCGCGTGACAGCGCGGGGTGTGTGTGTTTGGTGAAGGGTGTCCCGCCGACTCGGCCAGGTGCGTACACGTAGGTGCGTGTGAGTCGGAGATGCGGGAGCGGCGGGGGGGGGGGGAAGGACAAAAACAGTTCTAAGTAATCTTCTTTGGTTCTTTCGGTAAAGTCACGTAGAATGAGAATAAAATAATAAAATAACACAATAAAATTCTCACGACGTTTTGGTCACAACGCAATGCATTGTTGTGAAATGTTAAACTTTAAAAATCTTAACTATTTCTTTGTGCTTCGGAAACGTGTACGAAAAAGGGGGGGGAACCCGCCCCTCTCTCTGGACGAACAGCGTCGACAGACAGACGCCTTCGAGATGAATCGAAGCGTCTGTTTCCTTGATGGTTTATGGCTTGAGGAAGACCCGAACAGAACCAGGACACAAACACGAACGCACACACACACACAGACCACGCCCCCCCCCCCCCCCCCTTTTCCACTGCGCGAAGAGAATTGTCTTTGAATATAACGGTCAGCCGCATTTTCAAAAGTCAGTCAAGAGTGAAGCAGCGAGTCAAGACAGATCAGCGAGTCAAGACGTCCACAGGACGAGCAGTCGCATGGAGCGGCTGGCTCCGAGCCTCGCTGAGTAGTGAGGATCGCATGAGTCGCCATGTATCAACGAAAGTGAGTCATACAGCAGTGGAGAGAAACTGCTATCAGCGAATCAGCGCTGAGAGCGCTCGAGCATCTCCACAGAGAAAGCACGTGCAACGTAGCTGAACCAGCAGCGGAAAAGCTTGGACAGCCGCCAACAAATTCAGCAAACCAGCGACCAAGCGCGTGCGACTTGAGTCATACAGCAGTGGAGGAAACCTGCTGCCAGAGAGCCGCCAACAACCTCAACAAAGAGAGCACGTGCGACTCGGCTCACTCAGCAGAAGAAAACTTGACCTGTCGCCCGCGAGCGCAGCGTCAGATACTACAGCAGCGGAAAGAGCGCGGCCAGCAACGCCAAGCAAGAGCGTGCAGCAGCTCAACCAGCAGTGGAGAGAAACTACTGTCAGCGAACCAGCACGGGCGCGTTCGCGCATCTTCAAGGAGAGGGAGCGCGCGCCACCAGCGTGCCATCAGCACCAGCATCAGCACCAGCGCGTGCCAACATTAACCACCAGCGTGCCACAGCGCGCAACTTCGCATCACCAGGGCTGAGAGGGCAGCGGCCCCGCACTCAACACCCATCGGCGCGACGACGGCGAGCGTCGTGCTGACTCATCCAGCCAGCAGTGGACAGAAACTGGCAGCCGTTCGTATGCAACCCCTCCTCCACACTCCCTCCTCACTCCCCCACCGCGCCGCAACACACAGGAAACACATTTTGGACACAAGAGATGCTAACCTCGGCGTCTGCTTTACGCAAGGAATTGAACCATTGATAAAGAAGACACACGATACGCATATCGGGATAATCAAGAAGGGTGCCACTCCAAGGTGGTGCATTAAAAATCAATTCATAAAGGAAAATACTGCTGTCATTGATGAGTTGCATAATAACCAATCGTCCTACTGTTAACAACGTGATAATTGACTTGAAGGTCTATGAATGGATGTGGTACTGTGTGGGCAATGTTTAAACACGAATTTACAAATTATAAGGTTAAGGTTTTGATAGAATAGTTGCATGTTTTAATCTCTCTCTGAACAACCGATTGATTGTGTTACGCGTCGGGAATTAACCACAGGTGCCGCTATCGAGGTGAAACAACGCAATCGTGATGGTATCATGTTAACGCTGTGTTGAAATTCCAAAATCCCGAGATTGAGTTTTCATATTATCCAAAAATTAAAGTTAGCTAGAAAATAAAATTGATTAAAGCAGGTTTGTGTGTGATTCTTCCTGAAATTCTGCATATTGTTCTGCGTATGAGATCTGAATCCTGGGGACCTATCATAAGCACACTATCACCACACATAATCCATAACACACATAATTCATAATGTTCAATCGAGAGTAATCATATCCTTATCGATAATACGGAATTAAAGAGCAGAGTCGAATCGACTCTCTCTCATTCACGCTCACAAAGCCTGCGTCACTGCATACGATTAATCACGTTGTTCCAATTCATAACACAATCCTCGTCACCGAGGCTCGACTTATTATCATAACGACCTGCATTATCATAACCACGCCCACTCGCATAAATTAATACGATTATCTCTCGAATCAGCATAATTTATGCGCATAATTACACAAATTAACATAATTTCGGATAAATTATGCAAATTTCAAATTTCATTTAATTTTCATTATTTTCATCAATTTTCATAACACCTATATATACAACAGTGTGTACACTGTGTGTGTGTACACTATGTGTGTGTGTGTACACTGTGTGTACACTATGTGTGTGTGTACACTGTGTTTGTACACTGTGTACACTGTGTGTGGAAGCCAACTGTGGACCGGTTTTGGTGGACAATGTCTCAACAGCAGTGGGGCTTGCTTCAAGCCATGGTTGTGAACATCCAGACGTTAATCAGCAAGGAGCATTTCTAGTCCAAGTTCGACAAAATCTACGTCAACACGTAAGACAAAATTATAATTCGTGTTGTAGAGAATGTATCTCCGCTACGTGTAACTTTAAGGTGGTATGCCTTGTAACTGATGAATGGTCCGAGTGTGCTTCCTATTTCAAAGACAATGAGTTGCTCCAGATGCTTCGTGGAACACAAAAACACCGTTTGACCTGTATCACAAGAACAACGGGTCTCACCTGAGTTCTCTGTACAGGTTACTTACAAAACACACACACACGCACTTTGTCCTAACATCACTTATTCAATGTTTGACCTTTATAAATAAAATGTTGCATGTACACACAGGAATTTTAACAAAATTTAATTACTGCAGAGAAATATACTGCATCAGATAACATCTGATTAAGAAGCTACTTGAAAAAAAATATGCACCGTCTGCTTAACAGTGGATGTAAAACATACTATTGTGTCATTCAAAACGAGTAGGCCATTGCATGCTGGCGAATTCTAAACATTAGTGACAAATTACACAACTGAGATGAAACATCAATCATCGCCCCCTACTGACAGCCTCTTGTTCACATACTCTTTGGTTCTTTCAGTGAAGTCACGTAGGCAGAAAAAATAATAATAGATCACGACGTTTCGATCGTAACACAAGCGGTCGTCCTGAGGCGGAAAAAATAATAAATGCAGGCCGGTGCAGGGCCACCACCCTGTGCCACACAGGGGCAGCTGCTACTTGGGGATGCTCTTCGAGTGTTTCAGACGAGGTACAATACAAAACTCGGAGATGCCGAGGCGGTTAAGCAAGCGCCGAGTAAATGCAATTATTATAACATAGTGAATGCTTGGGAGCTTATTGTCTCTCGCTCCTGGTTAGAGATCTACCCAACCCACAGGTCCACAAAGACTGGCCGCCCTTACTCTGCAGGTTGAACTAGGAACTGAGTGTCCAACTTCACATTCTTGTCATTAAAGGCCTGTGACAAAGGTGCATCCATTGTAGCGACATCATCTCAAGCTTACACATCTACCGGGTCTCCACTTGACTTTGTATTGTCTAGGAGCAAGTCCACCCACACCTCCACTTCCACAAACTGCTGGGGGTTGCCTCGCTCTGCCTCAGTCAGAATTCTCCTCCTGCTTCACGATGTGAAGGTCCCATTTTGGAGTTGAATCTTCATCTTCACATTTTACCTTCACTTCTTCGCTCATCACTTCTTCACATTTCACCATCACCTCTTCATATTTCACCTTGATACCTTTAAAAGTGTCCAAGCTGGGATTTTCATCCGGTTCTTGTTTCATGAGGGATGGGCTCATTGCGGCACTTTGACTTTCACAAGCTGACTTCAGACTCCACTCCTTGTGGATCTTCTGATGCTTCTGTGTTCTCAGGTGTACTTGAAGATTTGATGAATGTGCAAATGCCTTCCCGCAAACACTGCACTTGAAGGGTTTCTCTCCCGTGTGTGTTCTCTGGTGTACTTCAAGATTTGATGAACGTGCAAACGCCTTCCCGCACAGAGTGCACCTGAAAGGTTTCTCTCCCGTGTGTGTTCTCTGGTGTTTTTTAAGAGCAGATGACCGTGAAAATGCCTTCCCACAAACACTGCACTTGAAGGGTTTCTCTCCCGTGTGTGTTCTCTGGTGTAATACGAGATTATATGACTGTGTAAACGCCATCCCGCACATCGTGCACCTGAAGGGTTTCTCTCCCGTGTGTGTTCTCTGGTGTTTTACAAGAGCAGATGAATGTGCAAATGCCTTCGCGCACACAGTGCACTTGAAGGGTTTCTCTCCCGTGTGTGTTCTCTGGTGTGTTACAAGATGACATGAATCTGAAAACGCCTTGCTGCACAAAGTACACTTTAAGGGTTTCTCTCCTGTGTGTGTTCTCTGGTGTTTTTTAAGAGAAGATGACCGTAAAAATGCCTTCCCACACACACTGCACTTGAAGGGTTTCTCTCCTGTGTGTGTTCTCTGGTGTGTTACAAGATTAGATGACTGTGCAAACGCCATCCCGCACATCGTGCACCTGAAGGGTTTCTCTCCCGTGTGTGTTCTCTGGTGGGTCTGAAAAACTGATGGCCATGCAAATGCCTTGTTACACACAGTACATTTGAAGGGTTTCTCTCCTGTGTGACTTCTCTGGTGCCGTGTCAAATTTCCAGTCCGATCCGTGCTGTATGCACGCTGGTCGCATTGTTGACTTGTCGTACCGAGCTGCTGTGCTGAGGGCCTTTGCTCCATCAGACCAGCGTCAGCTGCAGACAGAAAATAAGAATATCCACACCATCTACACGTCAGTATCGAGGCATGGAGGAATGAATATATACAGTCACACGTGACTTGCACGTCTATATTCATTCATGTATTCATGACTAGCTGTACTACCCGGCTTCGCCCGGGACTTGGATCCACCACGTCCGGCCGCCTTTGTGTCCCCAGTGGCGATGTTCACACCACAACAGTTACTCGTTTAAGGCTGAGTCTACCTAGCGGAGGCCCAGAAGCGGTTCAAATAATCGTCGCCGGTGGTGGCCGTGAGCGGGAATCGAACTCGGGTCACCGGGTTCGTAGCGCCGCGTAGCGCTAACCACTACACTACAATGAGTTACGCTTACACACACACAGACACACACACAGACACACACACAGACACACACACACGCAGACACACACACACAGACACACACAGACCCACACAGACACACAGACACACACAGACACACACACCCACAGACAACGCTAACTGCTACACTACAATGCGTTACTCTTCCACATGCGAGGGTCACGTAACAGATTTGACGTCACAGCTCACTTGCCGTGCAAAAAATCTATACATTATTGAGCTCCCCTCCCCCCCTAAAAACACAAAAGTGTATTTGTATAATGTTTGCACGGTGTACAGTCTGGAAAGTACCCACATGGCAAATTTCCAGTTTGTTGCATGTCGGGAAGTACGCTAAACATTTTGAACAGACAACACACACAATCACAACTTTGTCTTTTATATATATTTGGAGATGCAGTGAAAAACTTTCCCAAAATTCATCACGCGGTTTCAGTTTTTTGATTTTCAGTTTATTTATTTTGGTTATAGTCCCGTGAGCCATTCGGCTCTTGAATCGGGTGCAACCACAACAAGCAACAAAACAAAAACACGACCAAGAAAATCATCTTACAGTGACTATGTGTGACTGTGCAAACAGCACTGTCATGGTACGCAATGAGAGGGCAAATGTCATAAATATTCCTGTAAGCCCTCGCATCTTCAACATTAATGTTGCCATAGAAACGTTGTGGGGTTTTTTGCTTCATTTAAAAAAGAAAAATTATTATCTGTTATTTTAATTTCATTTTCTATCTACGTGACTTTACCGAAAGAACCAAGAATATTAATTCCTGCAGTCACCAAAGTTTTAAGTCAAAACATTCACACACGTTGACAAAGCCTCACCTTGTGTTGTTGTGGGCAGGTCGCTCCTGATAACAAGAGCGGTATAGCAGCTCAAGCGGGCTTGGCCTGGTAACAAAAGAACATAAAAACTGCGTGAATATTTACAATAAAACAAAGTTACAAAGTGGCGAGCCGGGTGAAGACAAATTAAACTTAAGCGAGATAATTCAAGTGAATGCAATCAGGCGAGGGCAGGAGGCAAGGCCACACGTGGCTAGGCCCCGCGTTGTAAAGTTCCAACCTGGACATCGATTCCCGTGCTCGCTGCTACTCAACTGACATCCCTACGAGAGAGGCTGTACCTTGGTAAACAACAACAACAACCACCACCATGAGAATTTCTCACCTCGGATTTCAGTGCAAGCGCGGATTGGCAGCCTCCTGTTACCTCGCGACGTCACGCGTGTAAGCAGGTAACATGACGTCACTTCCGTGGTAAGAGACACGCCCCTCCCACAATGAGCTGCTCTGTAACTGAATAAATTATGTTAATGAGTCCGGGCCAAATGTCGAGAGATGGGGCGTGGCTGCTGAACCCGTCGAAATAAACTCACGACGGATTCAACGGACACATTATCTTAATGAACCGCCAGTCACTGGGCGTAGCTTTGCCCAAATAAGGATTGCCACTGGATTGATATCGGCAGTGACCCAAGCGGAGGTGACGTCACGCTCAAGAGCGCTGTGGACGGGGTTGGGGGAGTGTGAATACCTTGGTGACATGACGTCACTAGCGAGGTACACCTCTTGCTGGCACTTCATGCCGATGAGGTCATGCTGAGTGGTGACGTCACAGAGCGGGGATGCAATTTAAGTTGATTTAGATTCATTTTCCATTGCCCCCTCCCTTGGGTGACGTCCTGCTATGTTGGGTCTGTTACGCGTGACGTCACTATGTTGGGTCTGTTACGCGTGACGTCACTGCCTGTTCTGTGTGGAGGCTGTTGACAGTTAGGGGCCGTCCGTAAATTACGTCACGCACCTAGGGGGGGGGGGGGGTCAGACATTTGTGACGATGTGTGACAAGGGGGGGGGGTGGGGGGTTTGAGAAATGTGACGTCACATCAAATTGCGCAATTTTAAATAGACAACACGTTCTACTTAATTAAATAGACTTTTTAATGTTTTCTACCTACAACATCAGAGTGCAGCGCCACATTAACTACGCACGTGATCTCCTCACGCCCACGTGTGCACTGCCCCCTGCCGTCAGCGGCCCTGACACCGTCACAAACCCGCGTTATTACACTACACTATACACTGCAGTACACACTATAGTACACACTACACTATAGTATACACTACACTATAGTATACACTATAGTATACAGTACACACTACACTATAGTATACACTACACTATAGTATACACTATAGTATACACTATAGTATACAGTACACACTACACTATACACTGCAGTACACACTATAGTACACACTACACTACAGTACACACTACACTATAGTATACACTACACTATAGTATACACTATAGTACACACTACACTACAGTACACACTATACTATAGTATACAGTATACACTACACTATAGTATACAGTACACACTATAGTATACACTACACTATAGTACACACTATACTATAGTATACAGTATACACTACACTATAGTATACAGTACACACTATAGTATACACTAAACTATAGTATACACTACACTATAGTATACAGTACACACTACACTATAGTACACACTACAGTATAGTATATAGTACACACTGCACTGTAATATACAGTACACTATAGTATACACTACACTATAGTATACACTATAGTATACAGTACACACTACACTATAGTATACAGTACACACTACAGTACACTATAGTATACAGTACACACTACACTATAGTATATAGTACACACTACACTGTAGTATACAGTACACTATAGTATACACTACACTATAGTATACACTATAGTATACAGCACACACTACACTATAGTATACAGTACACACTACACTATCGTACACACTACACTATAGTATATAGTACACAATACACTGTAGTATACAGTACACACTACACTACAGTACACACTACACTATAGTACACACTACACTATAGTATACAGTACACTACACTATAGTACACACTACAGTACACACTACACTATAGAACACACCACACTACAGTACACACGACACTATAGAACACACTACACTATAGTATACACTATAGTATACAGTACACACTACACTATAGTACACACTATAGTACACAGTACACACTACACTATAGTATACAGTACACACTACACTATAGTACACACTACACTACAGCATATAGTACACTCTTCACTGTAGTATACAGTACACTACACTATAGTACACACTACAGTACACACTACACTACAGTACACACTTGACTATAGTATATAGTACACACTACACTGTAGTATACAGTACACTACACTATAGTACACACTATACTGTAGTATACAGTACACTACACTACAGTACACACTACACTATAGTACACACTACACTATAGTACACACTACACTATAGTACACACTACACTGTAGTACACACTACACTATAGTGCACACCACACTACAGTACACACTACATTACAGTACACACCACACTACAGTACACTATAGTACACACGACACTATAGTACACACTACACTATAGTATACAGTACACACTACACTATAGTACACACTACAGTATAGTATATAGTACACACTACACTGTAGTATACAATACACTACACTATAGTATACACTATAGTATACAGTACACACTACACTATAGTACACACTACACTATAGTATATAGTACACACTACACTATAGTACACACTACACTATAGTATATAGTGCACACTACACTGAAGTATACAGTACACTATAGTATACACTACACTATAGTACACACTACACTATACACTACACTATAGTATACACTACACTATAGTACACACTACACTATAGTATATAGTACACACTACACTATAGTATACACTACACTATAGTACACACTATAGTATACACTACTCTATAGTACACACTACACTATACACTACACTATAGTATACATTACACTACAGTACACACTACACTATAGTATACACTACACTATAGTACACACTACACTACAGTAAACACTACACTATAGTACACTGTTGTATATATAGATCATAATACCTTGGTTAATACAACAGTGATTTGTTCCTTAGTTCAAGCATAAACTGTCTGCGAGAGATCCCGGACGACGCCCCCAATATGTTGTATATATAGGTGTTATGAAAATTGATGAAAATAATTAAAATTAAATGAAATTTGAGATTTACATAATTTATCGGAAATTATGCGCATAAATTATGCTGATTCGAGAGATAATCGTATTAATTTATGCGAGTGGGCGTGGTTAGGACAATGCAGGTCGTTATGGATTATCAGGTCGGGCCTCGGTGACGAGGATTGTGTTATGAATTGGAATAACGCAATTAATCGTATGCAGTGACGCAGGCGTTGTGAGCGTGAATGAGAGAGTCGATTCGACTCTGCTCTTTAATTCCGTATTATCGATAAGGATACGATTACTCTCGATTGAACATTATGAATTATGTGTTATGGATTATGTGTGGTGATAGCGTGCTTATGATAGATCCCCAGGATTCAGATCTCATACGCAGAACAATATTATGCAGAATTTCAGGAAGAATCACACACAAACCTTCTGCTTTAGTCAATTTTATTTCTAGCTAACTTTAATTTTTGGATAATATAAAAACTCAATCTCGGGATTTTGGAATTTCAACACAGCATTAACATGATACCATCACGATTGCGTTGTTTCACCTCGATAGCGGCACCTGTGGTTAATTCCCGACGCGTAACGCAATCGATCGGTTGTTGAGAGAGAGATTAAAAACATGCGAACTATTCTATCAAACCTTAACTTTATAATATGCAAACTCGTATGCTTGAATTGTTACACAACACGGCACTTGGTCTTTGATTCGTATCCAATCCTTAATACATTCTGATATGCGAAGTTATTATGCTTGAAATCGTCAGCACAGTACCACGTTGATGTTCGTTCATTGATTCATAACGATTATGAATTTAAAGCGTTCGACTGAAATACTTCTAATTGCCTTATCAACACCACTCGATGGCCGCAATGCTTCGTTACTTGAATTGTCACACAACACAGTATTCGGTCATTGATCATGCGCGGCCCTTAATGCAATTATTGTCACGTTGTTAACAATAGGATGACTGATTATTATGCAACGCTACTCGTTGAAAGGGCACTCCAACCAGTATTATTCTTGGAGGCACAAATATGCGTTTGAATTCGTTATTTCATTCGTGGATACCAGCAAGATTATGTAGAAAGAAAAATATTAACGAACGACTCAAGTATTTCTAATCGACTTTTCAACGCAACTCAATGGGTGGCGATGTTTCCTTTTGAGATCCTTATCTCGGGCAAATCTTTTAATTAATTGTGGCCAGACCCTTGACAGGGAACCGGTTGAACCCGCTCTTCACCCCCGCGAGGGCGCTCCGTGGTGAGGTGCCAAGAATTAATCCTTGTTAATGGGTCAGTTGGTAATTTATGCGGTTAGAAGTACAGCCCCAGCACAATATTACAGAGGAAAATTATGAACACTCTTAAAAACGATGGATTATTCACTCGGTCGTTGCGATGTTTCCACAATCACGGATAATTCAATGGCTTGAGGTTTTAGGCTTTGTTAATGACCCGTGTGTGTGTTGAATGGTATGAGTGGTGAAAGAGTAGGCCAATGTTCAGAATCGATTCTTTGCGTCAAGCAGACGTCTGGTTTGTCGTGTAGTGGGGGGCAGTGTATCATACGTATCAGTTGATTCTTCTTTCAGTAGTTGGTTCGGACTCGACGGATGTTGGTGAACGAGTAGATACGTTGTTGTAGCTGCGATGACCGTCTGGTAGATGGCGATAGAAGCATGCCCGCAGCGGCGCGGTTGTACGCGGACGGTAGGTAATGCGCGCAGTGCGTCTGCGAGCAGCTGGCACGCTGGTGTTCCGTCGTCGGCGGTTGTAGATTGCAGGCTCACGATTCGCTCGTGGTGGCGCTGGCCGCTAACAGCGGCAGCGGGTCGCCAATCGGCGACACTCGCCAATTCGGCGAGTTGTAGAGGCGTCTCCGGCGTCGGTGATGGCTGGTCTTCTGCTGAGATGAGTTGAGCGGGTCTTCTGCTGAGATGAGTAGAGATGAGTCTTCTTCTGTTGAGCTGAGTTGAGATGAGTCTTCTTCTGTTGAGCTGCCCCCGAGGGCTGATGAGTTGATTTCAATGCTGAAACGGCTCCTTTTTATGCCAAAAATCTCTCTCCTTCTCGGCTCCCCCTCACGAGGCGGAGCTATCTTTGATCTGATCGTATGTCGGTGGGGGGGTTCGTGTGTCGGTGGTGGGGGGGGGGGGGGGGTTCGTGTGTCAGTGTGTATGTTTGTGTGTGTGTCATTTATGACACGGTTCTGTTCGGGTCTTTCCTCAAGCCATAAACATCAAGACAACAGACACTTCGATTCATCTTGAAGGCGTCTGGTTGTCTACTCCATCCACCCAGAGAGAGGGGCGGGTTCCCCCCCCCCCTTTTCGTACACGTTTTCGACGCACAAAGAAATGGTTACGATTTTTTTTAGTTTAACATTTCACATCACAGTTGGTATCTTATCATACACAGTTATGATCATGCTTGTGATTCATAGTATTTGATTTGTTTCCAAGTGAAGATGCTCTTCCGAGCGTATGCATTTTATCACGTGCTGCAGGGAAAGACAAAGGTGGCCGGGATCTTCCCATCTCTCTATACTTTGCAAATATCATTTCGACTCCACATTCTAACAGCCTAATCCACCCCGTTACCTTGGCTCTTACTTAGTTTTTTTTAATTTTCGTCACTTTGTGTTTATAAATGTGTGACAGTTTATTTAACTTAAAGCACGCTCGCTCTTTTGCTGCCCGTGTGCAGGGTGGGGTGGGGCCACTACTAAGTCCCGTGTGTGGCAGATGGTTCCTGCGATAACGATCTGTTTGCCCTGGCGTGAAATTCCTCTCTCGCGCTCTTCGGGAGAGACAAAGGTGGTCGGGAGCACCTATCTCTTTATACTTTCGACTTATATTTCTCAAATACCATTTGCTCCCATGTTTGCCAAGACTCGTGTTTGTAACTACGTCCTCCCGACACCTCTCGGTTTTACCGAGGTTCGAATTGTTATGATGGAATTATTAAAAAGAAAAATAATTATCATCCTGAGTTTAAGAGGTCCGTTTCTTGATTGTTGGAATCCATATCCCTTGGTTCTGTAAGGTTCTATAATGGAATGTCGTGTAAGGTGAACACGTTATTATTAATGTTATATTGCAATTTCTTTAAAACTTTGTTTGCCTGATTGCCGTGTGTGGGGTGGGGTGTGCCTCCTCATCAAACCCGGCCGGCTTTTCCAGATGGCCCCTCGTGATAAGGTGTAATTCCTGCTTCTCCGCGTTGCAAGAGACAAAGGTGGTCGGGGTTGCTTGGGATATTGTTTAAACTCTTTCGCAAGTTTGCCCGTTGTCTCATTCCTTCTCGAAAACCTTTGATGTGACTCGGTATTTGTCTCCAAGCTTTGTTTTAACAGTAAGTATTAAAGGTGAAAATCATTTGATAGCGAATTAATTATCGGATAATAATTCACTGATGTATCTGGTGGCCTGGTCTTAATTGGAGTGAGCGTTAGGACCGTTAATTTGATCTTATTCTTGTTGTTGCCTTTTAATTATATATTTTTGTTTTACTGACAAATAAGAAACAAAAAAAATTGTATACGATTTACCCTGTTGGCGTCTCCGTGTCTACTCTCTTGGTGTTCTGACCTCGGAGGGACCTTTCCTAAGGGGCCCATCAAACTCTTGTTCATCTGGCGATTTTCGCCGATAGCTGTTACATCCTCGCCTTGAGAGTTTTATTATTTCTTTATATATATGGCCTGTTTATGACCGACATCTGGTTTTTCGTTTTTCTGGCTTGCGGGTTTTATTCATTATTAAAAAATATATATTGTTTGTCACGAAAGAAGGGAAAAATAAATCTATGTGTATGCATCCGTAAATATTCTTATGGATATTAATTGTGGAAAAAGGGGCCGTATACAACAGTGGTGAGGGTGATGGTGGTGGTGATGGTGAGGGTGGTGGTGATGGTGGTGGTGAGGGTGGTGATGGTGGTGGTGATGGTGGTGATGGTGGTGGTGAGGGTGGTGGTGGTGGTGGTGGTGAGGGTGGTGATGGTGGTGGCGATGGTGATGGTGATGGAGGTGATGGTGAGGGTGGTGGTAATGGTGATGGTGGTGATGGTGGTGATGATGGTGGTGATGGTGGTGGTGATGGTGGTGATGGTGGTGATGATGGTGGTGATGGTGGTGGTGGTGATGGTGAGGGTGGTGGTGGTGGTGGTGAGGGTGGTGATGGTGGTGATGGAGGTGATGGTGATGGTGAGGGTGGTGGTAATGGTGATGGTGGTGATGGTGGTGATGATGGTGGTGATGGTGGTGGTGATGGTGGTGATGATGGTGGTGAGGGTGGTGATGATGGTGGTGATGGTGAGGGTGGTGATGGTGGTGGTGGTGATGATGGTGATGATGGTGGTGGTGATGGTGGTGGTGGTGCTGGCAGGGGGGTTGACAGGCCTCATCAACATCTGGGTCTATGCAGGAGGACCATAAAATCCTCACGCAGACTCTGGGTCATCCTCGCCGCGGCTACAGTCAAAACCACCCAACACAAAGGTGATCACTGCATCATCATAATAATAACAATAATAATAACAATAATAACAATAATAGGGGGAGGGGGGTTTCCCCTTTTTTTCTGGCAACAAAACTGAAACCTTTTAACAAGGATTCATGTTACTGCATTAACCACAACACCTGCAGTCAAAATGTAAACAAAACACAAATACTATGATAATATTTGATGCATTGTCCTTCAAACTGATTGGTCCACACCAAGGGACGGCTTTCTTTTTATTGCCAGAAAAAAAAGAGGAATAACCCCTATTATTGTTATATTATATTATTCTTGGTTCTTTCGGTAAAGTCACCACGTAGAAGGGAACAATAAAAAATATGTAAAACAATAAAATTATCACGACGTTTCGACTGCAACACAAGCAATCATCATCAGGTGTGAAAACCACAGCAAGAAAAACCACAGCAAGAACAATTTTATTGTTTTATATTTTCATTATTTTATTGTTTCCCTTCTACGTGCAGGTGACTCTACTGAAAGAACCAAGAATATGAATCCCTGCAGTCACGAAAGCTTTAAATCAAAATGTATTATTATATTATTATATTACTATTATAATATTTAATTAAAATATGTAATTATTATATATGATATATTTTATATTATATATTAAATGTTATTATAATATTGTATTATTATATTACTATTGTTTTATTATATTCTTGGTTCTTTCGGTAAAGTCACCACGTAGAAGGGAAACAATAAAATAATAAAAATATAAAACAATTATGATTTGCAACTCTTTGCCAAGCCACTGCTGTATAAAGGGATCTCCACGTGTTGTAGGTGGAGGAGGGTCAGTGGGCTAGGAGCCAGGATTTTGACTTTGGGGGGGGTTGCTGACTTCAATATTCTGAGACATCTCAGTGTGTTGAGGTTTTACAATGGGCCGCCACAAATGTATAAAACTAATTTTAATTGGATTTGAACGCGGAGTTCATTAACAGGTGACAGCACACGTGGTGACATCACACGTGGTGGTGACAGCACACGTGGTGGTGACATCACACGTGGTGGTGACATCACACGTGGTGGTGACATCACACGTGGTCGTGACAACACACGAGGTGGTGACAACACACGTGGTGGTGACATCACACGTGGTGACAGCCTGCAGGGCAGCACACGAGGTCCCCGACTTACGACGATCCCCGACTTACGCTATTTCGATCTTACGATCTTACGATAAGACAAAATTGTTAAAATATTTTAAATTTCGCGCGGCAGGCAAACGCAGCGACGTGCGACGTACGAATCTTGGCGAGTACAGTACAACATACGATACGCTACGTTCAATGCATGTTTAAAGTTGTTATAGCTTAGATAGGATTGTTTCCTGGAAAAAACTTTATATTAAATTGCAGCTCATAGTCTAAGAATTAACCTTGTTTGTTTAACTTTACATTTCACTGTGCAATACAGTATTTTAATAAATACATGCGGTATATAGTTTATACAGTACTACTGTAAACTTTCTCTGTTTTTGCTAAATTATCACCATTCTGTAAGACTCCCGGATAGGCTAAGGACGATATTTTCGAGTTACGGTGTTGGTGGCTGTAACGCAACTCCGTCGTAAGTCGAGGACTACCCTGGAAACGCCTTACACACAATAACAACAACAACGTTTTATTCTTAAACAACGCCTTCTTATTTTAAAGTGCGCTAAAAGGTAAAGAAGAGGAAGACGAAGTCGAGTGGGCAACGGGAAGTGGACGATGTTTTGATCACAAGCTTTAAAGATTAATAATAATAACAATCATTAAATAGTTTATAACTCACCGCCGTGAGAGAAGGACGTGGCGCCTACTTCCCCGGCGAGGCGATTCCACAATTTAGGGACCGCGGCGTTTCATTGACCTAGCCAAAAAAAACATTAAATTAAATAATCCGTCCATAAAAAAAATTGTAATTGCTTTAAAAGAGCCGTTTAATTGATTGTTTACTTTATAAATTAATCTTCAACGTGCTACTTTTTTTTGTGTGTGTGATGCTGTCCGTAACTCGTTAACACCACGCACACGGAGCAGGCGCGCCTCAGACACGCGGCGCCTGCTCGTCGCGCGAGACGATTCCGCAGTTTAGGGACCGCGGCGTTTTTCCCACCTGCACAAACATTTTTAAAGATGCCGTCCATAAATCTTATTTTTAATTGCTGGAAAGGAGGCAATGAATTGATTAATTGATGCCGATTTTAATACAGGATATGAATTGTCATAGCCTGTATTAAATGTAGTAGACTACATTTTTATTACAAGAATTTGACCACGACAGACAGAGGAATCAAGTTCGGTAAAAGCGTTGAAAAATTTAGAAGGGCAGAAATTACTCCATCGAGAACACAACATTTTAATTCAAACCCAGTAAACATGCAACGCTGAGCCAACGTTGGCATTTGGTTAACATAAATGTACACACACAGTGTGATTAACATGGTGTACACACACACAGTGTGATGAACATAGGTGTACACACACACAGTGTGATTAACATGGTCTACACACACAGTGTGATTAACATGGTGTACACACACAGTGTGGTTAACATAGGTGTACACACACACAGTGTGATTAACATAGGTGTACACACACAGTGTGATTAGCATAGGTGGACACAGTGTGGTTAACATGGTGTACACACACAGCGTGGTTAACATAGTGTACACACACAGCGTGGTTAACATGGTGTACACACACAGTGTGATTAACATAGGTGTACACACACAGTGTGATTAACATAGGTGTACACACACACAGTGTGATTAACATAGGTGTACACACACACACAGTGTGATTAACATAGGTGTACACACACAGTGTGATTAACATAGGTGTACACACACAGTGTGATTGACATGGTGTACACACACAGTGTGATTAACATGTTGTACACACACAGTGTGATTAACATGGTGTACACACACAGTGTGATTAACATGGTGTACACACACAGTGTGATTAACATGGTGTACACACACAGTGTGATTAACATAGGTGTACACACACAGCGTGGTTAACATGGTGTACACACACAGTGTGATTAACATGGTGTACACACACAGTGTGATTAACATAGGTGTACACACACACAGTGTGATTAACATAGGTGTACACACACACACAGTGTGATTAACATGGTGTACACACACAGTGTAATTAACATGGTGTACACAGACACACAGTGTTACTATTATGATGGGCTCATCTTGCCTTAGCAGTATCGTGGCATCAGACGCTGAGTTTGTATTGTGTTTTTCTCGAGCTGCTTTGAATTAGCCCAGCTAATTGACCCCGCGGTGTGAAAGTGGCAACTCTACATGTGTGGCTTGCCAGAGGCAGTCTTCACTGCAGTGAGCATTGGTGATGATGATACCACACTGATGAGTCTGATCAATGACTACATGGGCCTAGAGTTACCCATCTCTGTATTGGTGGTGATACCACACTGATAAGTCTGATCAATGACTACATGGGCCTAGAGTTACCCATCTCTGTATTGGTGATGATACCACACTGATGAGTCTGATCAATGACTACATGGGCCTAGAGTTACCCATCTCTGTATTGGTGATGATACCACACTGATGAGTCTGATCAATGACTACATGGGCCTAGAGTTACCCATCTCTGTATTGGTGCTACCTGACAGTCGGTCAGATTTGCTCAGATTTATTTTGACAGTGACCAAAGGTAAGAGAACCACAATGCACTGCTTAAGAAGAAACCGTTCGTGTTTATTTGCAAGTAAAACATGATTTTACAACCTGCGCTGTTATGATCGGATTTTTTAGTCAATTACAGGTTTAAATACTATTTGTTGGTGATATTAAAGGAATTACCAACACTGGATCAGGACCATAAATACGAATATCATGCCATGATCGTTTGAGCAGGAAGACAGTTTTATCAGTAACATAATTTTTTTCTAAATTAATAGTCTAAAACAATGAATGATTCCCTTGTCTCACATGCAAGAGATAATTCTGAATCTAAATGCTGTCACCCAGTCACACACAGGATTAAATGTGCCCATTTAAAGTGTACATAATTATCCACAATGAAATTACAGCATTACACCTGTCCGTAGCAGCATCTTTCACATGTCGATGCAGAAAACTGCGAACTTGACTTTGCCATCCCTACAATTACACGTAATTTCATTAATACACATTCTTTCTGAGAGATGCATAAGTGACAAGGTCGCAATATATAAAAACAAGTAGCAGACACAGTTCGCACTGTTTAATGCAGGGGTCGGGAACCTATGGCTCGCGAGCCAGATGTGGCTCTTTTGATGATTGCATATGGCTCGCAGATAAAACAAAATATTCTCACTTGTTTTAATCCATCCATCGATTTTTCACTGCGCATGTCCTGTTCAGGGCTGCAGGAGCAATTGTCCATTATTTTAATTGGATGATACTGGCCTACGTTTGCCGTTGCTGGGTAAAACAGGTAAACGCCCCCTTTTGAATCAGTCTGAGACTGCGTCTGCTCGGTCATTAGCTCAAAGCTAACCCTTCGACGAAGAAGATGGCGAAAAGAAAAAAAGACGACGAGTATCGTACATTTCAGGACGAATGGACCGAAGAATTCGCCTTTGTGGAGAGAGCGGGTTCTGCGGTGTGTCTAATTTGCAATGACAAAATTACATCGTTGAAACGGTCGAATGTAAAGCGGCACTTCGACACGCGCCACGCTACCTTTGCATCAAAATACCCTGCGGGAGACAGCAGAAAGAAAGCGTGCCAAGAGCTTCTGAGCAGGGTGCAAGCTAGCCAGCAGCAACTCCGCGTATGGACCCGGCAAGGTGACTATAATTCGGCTAGCTTTGCTGGTTCTTTAGCAATAGTGAGGAACGGAAAACCATTCACAGATGGCGAGTATGCTAAAACGTTCATGCTGGATGTAGCCAATGAACTTTTTGATGATCTTCCGAACAAAGACAAGATAATCAAACGGATACAAGACATGCCTCTGTCGGCAAGAACTGTTCATGATCGTACCATCGTGATGGCAAACAAAGTGGAGGAAACGCAAGTGAAGGACATAAATGCAGCGCCGTTCTTTTCTCTGGCTTTGGATGAGTCAACAGACGTGAGCCATTTGTCGCAGTTCAGCATGATTGCAAGATATGCTGTTGGTGACACACTGCGCGAAGAAAGTCTTGCTGTTCTGCCATTAAAAGGGTCCACAAGAGGTGAGGATTTATTCAAGTCTTTCATGGCGTTTGCTCAAGAAAAAAGTCTACCTATGGATAAACTTCTCTCAGTGTGTACTGATGGTGCTCCGTGTATGGTGGGGAAAAACAAAGGATTTGTGGCGCTTCTCTGTGAACATGAAAATAGACCCATCCTAAGTTTCCATTGCATTATACACCAGGAGGCACTTTGTGCTCAGATGTGTGACAGGCAGTTTGGCGAAGTGATGTCGCTGGTCATTCGTGTGATCAACTTTATTGTTGCCCGAGCCTTAAATGATCGCCAGTTTAAAACACTGCTGGATGAAGTTGTAAATAACTATCCTGGTCTGCTTTTGCACAGCAATGTGCGTTGGTTGTCAAGAGGGAAGGTGCTTAGCCGTTTTGCGGCTTGCCTGAACGAAATCCGGACTTTCCTTGAAATGAAAGGCGTCGGGCATCCTGAGCTAGCCGACACCGAGTGGCTCCTCAAGTTTTACTATCTCGTAGATCTGACTGAACATCTGAACCAGCTCAACGTGAAAATGCAAGGCATTGGAAATACAGTGTTATCCCTTCAACAAGCTGTATTTTCTTTTGAAAACAAGCTGGAGCTTTTCATCACGGATCTTGAAACAGGTCGTTTACTACATTTTGAAAAACTGAGCCAATTTAAAGATGCATGCACAGCAAGTGAGCCCATTCAAAACCTTGATCTCCACCAGCTAGCTGGCTGCACATCCAGTCTCCTACAGTCCTTCAAAGCACGCTTTGGAGAATTTCGTGAGCACACTCGTCTTTTTAAGTTCATCACCCATCCAAACGAGTGTTCACTGAACACAGCCGACCTGAATTACATCCCTGGTGTCTCCGTCAGAGATTTTGAAGCAGAAGTGGCTGACCTGAAGGCCTCAGACATGTGGGTGAATAAGTTCAAGTCACTGAATGAAGATTTGGAAAGAATCACACGACAGAAAGCGGAGTTGGCGAGCAAGCACATGTGGACAGAAATGAAAAAACTCCAACCCGAAGACCAGCTGATTCTCAAAACTTGGAACGCGCTTCCTGTCACATACCACACACTGCAGCGTGTGAGTATTGCTGTATTGACCATGTTTGGATCTACGTATGCATGTGAGCAGTCATTCTCACATCTTAAAAACATCAAGTCCAACCTACGATCACGTTTAACGGATGAAAGCCTCAACGCTTGCATGAAGCTTAACCTCACCAAGTACCAACCCGACTACAAAGACATCAGCAAATCCATGCAGCACCAGAAGTCGCATTAATGGTGAGTGTTATAACAACATTATTTAAAAGAATAAATTCAGAGGCTTATTATACTGACATTTAGTTGAATTCACTTTTAAAATATATTATATGGCTCTCACTGAAATAAATTTCCAAATTTTTTGCTTTCATGGCTCTCTTAGTCAAAAAGGTTCCCGACCCCTGGTTTAATGGAAGTGTCTGGGTGGCTTTGGGCTAACACTATGCCCCGCAACAGAGACATGAGATTGGTACAAATTCCACGCATGGTTATTTTTTTCTCCTCAATTCTTTTAACGGCTAAACAGATGGCACATTATGTTCCGTGTATTTGGTAATGTTGTTCAGTGTAGCGCAGTGATAAAAGTGTCCAACCTATAACCAGATAGTCGCCAGTTCAATTCGCACACAGAGGTGGATTCTACAATTATTCCAGTTTAACACGTAGGCTTTCGCGACCAATTATTCCTCCGGGATTGACGCAGTAAGTACCGCTTTGTGGAACGGCAACGATCGCTTCACAGACATGTCCTTAAAAAATACCTTCATTAGCTGAGAAACTCCCGTGAAAATAAGCATCAACCAATGCTCACTTAGGCTTGAAGACAATTCTTACTATGTCTCTTTGGCCATTTGAATTCATGGCCAAACATAAAATGGCCAGAGCGGAGCCGGGCCCCAACAGCGTGGCTTTTAACTGCAGGCCGACCCACTATTTGTCGGCGTTCGGCTGGCCTCTTGACCAGCGGAAGTCGGTTTGCGATATTCACAGGATTGCGTGCGGCACGACGCCTCATTAATAGAAATTTGCAACCGTCGCAAAGATTCTGCGACGCTTTCGTTGCCGGTAATCTACAGCCTCCTTGAACACCCCCCACCCCCCCCACAGCTTGCCGACCAAAGCTCTGACGAGCTCAGCTTTGACCGACAACTCGCTCCGTGTTCTGCATTCCTGAAATCGGTGCCCTGCCGAAAACGCAACAGCAATCGCCGCACAGCCTGCCGATCTATCTGTTGTGCGGCTCAATGGCCAGGTTCCTGCTGACACGCGGCTTGCGCGGCCAAAACGTGGTCATCCCAAATGTTGCCAAGGGTCTCTTTGCTGAACGGCGGCGGCAGCGGCGGCGACGACGACTCCATCTCCTGACCCACCTCCACAGGTGGCGTCTGCACCGACTTGGGCACCAGATGCTGCTCCTCCTGCTACTGTTGTTGCTGCTGCTGCTGTGGCTGCTGCTGCTGTGGCTGCTGCTGTTGCTGCTGCTGTTGTTGTTGTTGCTGTGGCTGCTGCTGCAGCTACTGTGGCTGTTGCTGTGGCTGCTGCTGTGGCTGCTGCTGCTCCTCCTGCTGCTGTTGCTCCTGCTGCTGTTGTTGTTGTCACTGCTGCTGCTGTTGCTGTGGTTTCTGCTGCTGCTGCTGTTGCTGCTGCTGCATCATTTGTTGCTGTTGTTGCTGCTGCTGTGACTGCTGCTGTGGCTGCTGCTGTTGCTGCTGCTGTTGTTGCTGCTGTTGCTGCTGCTGTTGCTGTTGCTGCTGTTGCTGCTGCTGTTGCTGCTGTGGCTGCTGCTGTTGTTGTGGCTGCTGCTGCTGCTGTTGCTGCTGCTGTGGCTGTTGCTGCTGCTGCTGTAGTGGCTGTGGCTGCTGCTGCTGCTGCTGTAGAGTTGACTGGTGAAGAGGCACACGTGGTATGGCTGAGGCTGAGTGGGAGGGCTGCTCAGAGTGGACAGCAGGATTTTCCTGAAGCTCCATGACCTGCTTCCTGTTGAAGTTGTATTTACTGAAGAGTTCGAACACAGGGGGAGGACGTAGAGTTAGAACAGACACACAGGTCCATGCCTGTGTGTGTCTAATCATGTTAGGTTCAAGCCCATCTTGACACACACAGGTCCATGCCTATGTGTCTCATCATGTTAGGTTCAAGCCCATCTTGACACACACAGGTCCATGCCTGTGGGTCTAATCATGTTAGCTTCAAGCCCATCTTGACACACACAGGTCCATGCCTGTGGGTCTAATCATGTTAGGTTCAAGCCCATCTTGACACACACAGGTCCATGCCTGTGGGTCTCATCATGTTAGGTTCAAGCCCATCTTGACACACACAGGTCCATACCTGTGGGTCTAATCATGTTAGGTTCAAGCCCATCTTGACACACACAGGTCCATGCCTGTGGGTCTAATCATGTTAGGTTCACGCCCATCTTGTGATCCTTGAACCCAATATCACACCGTGCCCTTGACAGCAATATAATAATTTAACATCAATAAAAACACATGGGATGTACTGCAGTAATTAACACCGCCGCATAGTACTGTCGTTTGTAGTAGTTTGTTCTCAATATAGCATAAGTGGAAACAACCCTGGGGCAAAATCTGAAAACCGTACTCCCCAATCTCTAAAAATTAAGAGCGTGCAGCTTAATGTTGTTATGTTTAAATAACGGTCGCTAAGCACAGGCCCAAAATACTAAGAAGCCAGCAACAGCACCGTGAGAATGTCTAATCGTTTAGCGTTCATCTGCTTATTTAATTCAGCAAGGTGATGAGAAACCTCAACCATAAGGGCCCATCTACCAATGAGTCACAAGGCACCATGGGTAATGCTGGAGCGCCTCACCGAGTCTCAGGGCATCCGTGATGGACTAGGACGTGAAATTCGCACGCACAGGAATCCACATATCAGCTTCATTTAGTCGTCATGGATATTGTTTAAAATATTTGCCATCTGTTGCACAATGGCATACTCTTTTCGATTTGAAGCTTTCGTGACTGCAAGGATTAATCTTCTTTGGTTCTTTCGGTAAAGTCACCACCACGTAGAATGAGAATAAAATAATAAAATAACAAAATAAAATTATCACCACGTTTCAGCCACAACGCAAACAGGTCTGTACCATTCACCTGAAGACGGCCGCTTGCGTTGTGGCCGAAACGTCGTGAGAATTTTATTATTTTATTTTATTATTTTATTCTCACTCTACGTGGTGGTGGTGACTTTACCGAAAGAACCAAAGAAAATGGCATACTCGTTGTTTTTAGTAGCCTCTCGTCATGCCAACTTGACAACAGTATTTGTCCTCTGGAGATACTGGCCTCCACCGTGTGAATGTTGAATTGACACGACTACCTCGGTCCCACCGACATCCCTCATTTGATCTGGGAGACAACTTTCACTTTGACTAACAGTTAATCTTAAAGCAGTGATGGTTTGGGCAGCAGTGATGGTTTGGGCAGCGACGCATAACCTGTATTCAATTTCCCTTGGGTAAATTCGGCTTTAACGAGTAACCGGTATTGGTTTGTAAACATAAATTGTGGAGAGAAAAGAGCACGTTGCTACCTCGTGAGCCACAACTCAGCCTTAATAGGTCTCTTAAACGGTCACTTAGGAGAGCTTTGTGTTGTTTTGTCGTGCAAATCACCAAATCAGCTGCTCCACGCACGGCAGGATCACCTCCCAGGCAAGGCCAGTGAAGTGTTGCATGTACAGAGTCCACGCAGAGGGCAGCTTCACTTCTATACGGGCCAATGCTATGCTTGCAGCCGCCACCACGGATGGACGGAAACTCAGGAATACGTGGTCTGCATACACACAAACAAAGACAAAAACCCTCCGTTTAGCCTTAACAGACTGTTGGGGCAAGTGCTGCTAGCGAGTAGCAGCACCTATGAAGGTCGGCACTGTGGCACACGAGGGGGTGGGTGGCCAGCACCACGCCCGGCCGCCTTTGTCTCCACAGTGCTGGCGATGTTTACACACCGCATTGAGTTACTCATTTGAGGCCGAGTCGACCTAGGGGAGGCCCAGGACCGGTTCAGATAATCGTCACCGGTGATAGCCGTGAGCAGGCGTTGGACCAGGGTGTCCAGGGTCGTAGCTGCAGCGTAGCGCTAACCGCTACGCCACCTCTACCCTGCACACAGGAATGACAGGCAGGCACACACACAGACGCTTAAACGCACAAGCACCCAGTGAACGAGGAACGTTGGGCCAACGGCACCCTGAACATTTGAACAACATTCCGACTAAAATTTTTATTTAAAGCTTTCGTGACTGCAGTAATTCATATTCTTACCTCTTTCGGTAAAGTCACGTTGAAGGGAAACAATAAAATAATAAAACATATAAAACTATAAAAATTCTCACGACGTTTCGACCATAACACAAACGGTCATCATCAGGTGTGAAAACCAACGGCAAGAAACATTTGAAAGAAGTGGCGGTTCGCATCAATTTATTTATTTTATTAACGGTGTTTGTTTTATTTATTTATAAAACGTCAGCGCCACGCGCAGCGATTTGGCAGTTTATTTAGAAGGACTAGTCCATCTATGTTCTGAAAAGAGAGGCGAGACGAAAAATTAATGTATGCTGTCTGAAAGTCACAGTAAGCGTGAACAATCAATTAAGACCTGTTCACGCTTACGGTGGCTTTCAGACAAGATACATTAATTTTTCGTCTCCCCCCTCCTCTTTTCAGAACATAGATGAACTGCCAAATCGCTGCGCGTGGCGCTGACGTTTTTTAATAAATAAAAACACTGTTTAAAAATAAATTAATTAATGCAAACCGACACACCTGATGATGACCGTTTGTGTTATGGTCGAAACGTCGTGAGAATTTTTATAGTTTTATATCATTTTATTATTTTATTGTTTCCCTTCAACGTGACTTTACCGAAAGAGCTAAGAATATCAACATTCTGACGTTGGACAAAAAAAAAATATTCGGTGACGTTTCAGGCACTGCCCCTTCTGTCGCCGGTCACCTTAGCGCTGCAAGGCCGGTGCCTACGAAACGCTCCTCTACAGCTCTGCGAGCACCTTGCAGAGCGAGCTGAAGGAAGTGGGCCGTGTACTTGGTCGTGTACGCGTGCCGGTAGGACGAGCCTCCAGCCGGGGCGTCCTCACGCCGCGACAGCCACAGGAAGTAGTCCACGAAGTGCGCCGCTGTGGGCGTGCACAGGTTCCAGTCGAGTGTACGCAGCAGCAGGAACTGTGCAGGGGGGAGGCAGACGGGAGAGTGGGCTGGCACGGCACAGCTGCCACCACTCCGTGAAGCATTCAGTCCGCCACGCTGCTGTGTGTTGCCTGGAGGGTTTATTTAACTAGTCGGGTTTGGTGCATGGCTCGCAAAACAGTTCAAATGTCTGGTCAAGGAGTCAACTCGGCCCCTTCGTCTGCACGGGTAATTGCAATGACCATCATATTAAATTTCGATTTGAAGCTTTCATGACTTGCAAGGATTAATCTTCTTTGGTTCTTTCGGTAAAGTCACGTAGAATGAGAATAAAATAATAAATTGATAAAATAACACAATAATATTCTCATTATTGTGTTATTTTATTTTATCAATTTATTATTTTATTCTCATTCTACGTGACTTTACCGAAAGAACCAAAGAAGACCATCATATTATTTTGAGTCTTTCGGTAAAGCCACGTAGATCTGAAAAATTAATAAAAAATATCACGACGTTTCCATCGCAACGCAAGCAAATCGTCACGGGGTGATTGTTTTATGGAGAGACTGAGCCCCACCATAGGAAGGGAGAATTTCCTGCACTTGTTCCAGCATCGTGCAAATAAATGAGCACCACTCCACGTTAATTTGTCAGGTCTGCTGTGGTAATGTTATTCCGCAGCTTTTGCCTTCCTGTTATCTAGTAAGAAGACACGCTTCTATATTCAAATTCAGGCTGTACATTCAAATTGTCTACATAATAATTAGTTGGCATGAAACAGAGATGATGTGTTCATACTCTTTGGGTCTTTGATGTTTCGATCGCAACACAATCAATCACCTGAAGACGACTGCTTGTGTTGCCATCGAAACGTCGTGATTTTTTGCATTATTTTTCCATCTATGTGACTTTACCGACAGACCGACAGAGTAAGATTGTAAAGTAGCAAGACAAAACAATTGGTTCCTTGAATCAAATCGCGACCTTGAATCATGACAATGCACGGAACGGTTCTGGGGTGAAACATTGCATGCCGAATTAATAGGGGCATGCAGCTACCTCCGTCTGTTGCAATTCCTCCTTGGACAGACTCAACCCTTGCTTGGTCATCACCTCCAGCCGGTTCACCCAGTCCAGTCGCGGCACCTGCTCATCCATCTCCTCGAACTTGGCTGCGCAGGGTGTCAGGGACACGCATGGCGACGGTGAACAAGCGACGAAGCGTACGAGCGAGAGATGAGCGAGTGATCGAGTGATCGGGCGGGTGATCGGGGGATCGAGAGATGAGCGAGTGATCGGGTGGGTGGGTGGGTGGGCACGTGACCGATTGACCGACCTGCTATAATGAGGTAGCAGATTGAGCAGGTGTAGAGGCAGCGGACGGTGATGTCGTGGCGGTCCATGAACACGTCTAACATTGCGATGGCCAGGTGGTGCGTGGCCACACCCAGCTGCAGGCGCTCGCTCAGCGTTGCCAGGAGGTCGACGAAGTGGCGACGGAGGTGCAGCTGGGGCGAGCGTGCGCAAAACCGAGGCAGCGACAGCTCCTGCGAGGGGGAAAAAAAAACGAGGACGCGGGGGTTGGGAGGGCAGTTGGGACGCTGTGGAGTTGGGTCAAGAGGTCAAGAGGTGTTTTGAAACGATAATAGATTATTCTGGGGGTCTAAGGAGGCGACGCGCCCGGTTACGGTGGGCCACAGCATTTAACTTTAGCCGTCACGCAAACCAAGAATGACAAAAGCCACGGCCAAAATTGTCTCTCTGTTCAAGCGAGTGAAAGATGGCGAAGAACTCATTCGGTAGTCCTCAGCCTACGATGAAAAAAAACCACGAGGTGTGGAGATCCGTACCTCCAAAGCACAGCCACTTTTATTCTTCCACAAGGTACCGTATCACTCGTGTTATAGTCCCCGGAGAGATAGGGGGCCGGGTCGACCCGCTGGCCAGGATTGAACTTGCAACCTCCTCGCTGCGAGTCGAGCACTCGAACGTACGTGCCGTGTAAATCAGTTCGTAGGATTTGCGTCTGCGTGTAGGAGGCCTATTGATGAGAGAAGCGGATACCTTCTCTCGAAGGACGCGGTAGATGTCATCTGCCAACTCGCCTTGCCACCACTCGCTTCTGTCCATGTCTTGGTCCGTCGCTCGCGCCTCGTGCTCAGGAGATTATTACTCGGACAGGCACGTGCTGGGTACACACAAGTGTTCACAAGTGGAGTTTATTACTCGGATAGGCACGTGCTGGGTGCACACAAGTGTTTACGAGTGGAGTTTATTACTTGGACAGGCACGTGCTGGGAACACACAAGTGTTCACGATTGGTGTCTATTACTCGGACAGGCACGTGCTGGGTACACACAAGTGTTCACGAGTGGAGTTTATTACTTGGACAGGCACGTGCTGGGTACACACAAGTGGAGTTTATTACTTGGGCAGGCACGTGCTGGGTACACACAAGTGTTCACGAGTGGAGTTTATTACTTGAGCAGGCACGTGCTGGGTGCACACAAGTGTTCACGAGTGGAGTTTATTACTTGGACAGGCACGTGCTGGGTACACACAAGTGATCACGAGTGGAGTTTATTACTCGGACAGGCACGTGCTGGGTACACACAAGTGTTCACAAGTGGTGGCCGTGAGCGGGAATCGAACTCGGGTCGCCGGATTCGTAGCGCGGCGTAGCGCTAACCGCTACACTACAATGAGTTACGCTTCCACACACACACACAGACACACACAGACACACACATATACACACAGACACACACACACAGATACACAGACACACACACAGACAACGCTAACCGCGACACTACAATGCGTGACGCTTCCACGTGCGAGGGTCACGTGACAGATTTGACGTCACAGCTCACTTGCCGTGCAAAAAATAAATGCATTGAGCTCCCCCCACAAATAAAAGTGTATTTGTATAATGTTTGCATGGTGTACAGTCTGGAAAGTACCCACATGGCAAATTTCCAGTTTGTTGCATGCGGAGAAGTACAGAGAACACACACATTCACAACTTTGCATTTTGTATATATGGAGATTACCACAGGTTATGCCACGGACACTTCGTGCTCAACAGAGCATTAAGATTAAAGGCAGAATTTTCACAACACTTGGAAAAGAAACTACATTTGCAATTTTTTGCAAAAATAAGTAACACATTTTTCCACGCGTAAAAAAAAAATCAATTATTGACACGTGTGCAAACTTCATAATGTATTTGCTTGAGCAACACCGATAACATTATTGACGAAATCTTAAAAGTGCTCATGCTTACCGGCTTCCAAACGTCTCAAGCTCACACCCTACCCCCCGCTATGCATGTGGAATAATGTAAAAAATGTGTCCCGTTATGATGAAAAACAAAACAAAGTCTTACCAAACACTGTCCATTATTACACGGCGGGAAGGGAAATCGTTCAAGTAACAAACCGTGATTGTTTTAACGCCTCAATATGTCACGATATAGTCTAAATACAGCAAGTCTCAAGTCTTTCACGGTAACTACGGACGGAGCGGGCAGCACGCAGCCACGTGGGAGTCGTCACGTGACGCAGCCGCCGACTCCCAGGACTCTCCACGCCTCGGAAGTGCTGCTGAGCGCCGGAAGCCGGAGGTGACGCGTCATCCGTGAGCCAGGGACTCCTGATTGGATGAGGTGTGGGCGTGGCCGCACCCGAGGGGGAGGCGACGGCCAGGGGATAAAGGGGGGGGAGGGAAAGACACACAGAGACCCACACAGACAGCCACAGAGACCCACAGAGATCCACACAGACCCACATTCACAGAGACCCACACAGACCCACATAGGCCCACAGAGACCCATACTCAAGAGACCCACACCCACAGAGACCCACACTCACAGAGACCCACACAGACCCACAGAGACCCACACTCACAGAGACCCACACAGACCCACAGAGACCCACACTAACAGAGACCCACACAGACCCACATAGACCCACACTCACAGAGACCCACACAGACCCACAGAGACCCACACTAACAGAGACCCACACAGACCCACACTCACAGAGACCCACACTCACAGAGACCCACACAGACCCACATAGACCCACACTCACAGAGACCCACACAGACCCACAGAGACCCACACTAACAGAGACCCACACAGACCCACATAGACCCATACTCATAGAGACCCACATAGACCCACACTCACAGAGACCCACACAGACTCACAGAGACCCATACTCACAGAGACCCACATAGACCCACAGAGACCTATACTCACAGAGACCCACACAGACCCACATATACCCATACTCATAGAGACCCACATAGACCCACAGAGACCCATACTCAAGAGACCCACACCCACAGAGACCCACACTCACAGAGACCCACACAGACCCACACAGACCCACACTCACAGAGACCCACACAGACCCACATAGACCCACACTCACAGAGACCCACACAGACCCACAGAGACCCACACTAACAGAGACCCACACAGACCCACATAGACCCACACTCACAGAGACCCACACAGACCCACAGAGACCCACACTAACAGAGACCCACACAGACCCACACTCACAGAGACCCACACTCACAGAGACCCACACAGACCCACATAGACCCACACTCACAGAGACCCACACAGACCCACAGAGACCCACACTAACAGAGACCCACACAGACCCACATAGACCCATACTCATAGAGACCCACATAGACCCACACTCACAGAGACCCACACAGACTCACAGAGACCCATACTCACAGAGACCCACATAGACCCACAGAGACCTATACTCACAGAGACCCACACAGACCCACATATACCCATACTCATAGAGACCCACATAGACCCACAGAGACCCATACTCAAGAGACCCACACCCACAGAGACCCACACTCACAGAGACCCACACAGACCCACATATACCCATACTCATAGAGACCCACATAGACCCACAGAGACCCATACTCAAAAGACCCACACCCACAGAGACCCACACAGACCCACAGAGACCCACACAGACTCACAGAGACCCATACTCATAGAGACCCACACAGACCCACACTCACAAGAGACCCACACTCACAGAGACCCACACTCACACAGACCCACAGAGACCCATACTCACAGAGACCCACATAGACCCACACTCACAGAGACCCATACAGACCCACAGAGACCCACACTAACAGAGACCCACACAGACCCACATAGACCCATACTCATAGAGATCCACATAGACTCACAGAGACCCACACCCACAGAGACCCACACTCACAGAGACCCACACAGACCCACACTCACAGAGACCCACATAGACCCACACTCAAAGAGACCCACACAGACTCACAGAGACCCATACTCATAGAGACCCACACAGATCCACACTCACAAGAGACCCACACTCACAGAGACCCCCACTCACAGAGACCCACACCCACAGAGACCCATATTCATAAAAAAACCCACACAGACCCACACTAACAGAGACCCACACTCACAGAGACCCACACCCACAGAGACCCATACTCACAGAGACCCACAGAGACCCACACAGACCCACACTCACAAAGACCCACACAGACCCACACTCACAGAGACCCACACTCACAGAGACCCACAGAGATCCACACTAACAGAGACCCACACTAACAGAGACCCACACTAACAGAGACCCACACTCACAGAGACCTACACTCACAGAGACCCACACTAACAGAGACCCACACTCACAGAGACCCACAGAGACCCACACTCACAGAGACCCACACTCACAGAGACCCACACTCACAGAGACTCACAGAGACCCACACTAACAGAGACCCACACAGACCCACAGAGACCCACACTCACAGAGACCCACACCCACAGAGACCCATACTCACAGATACCCACAGAGACCCACACAGACCCACACTAACAGAGACCCACACAGACACACACTAACAGAGACCCACAGAGACCCACACTAACAGAGACCCACACTAAGAGACTCACAGAGACCCACACTAACAGAGACCCACACTAACATAGACCCACAGAGACCCACACTCACAAAGACCCACAAAGACCCATACTCTTAGAGACTCACAGAGACCCACAGAGACCCACACTAACAGAGACCCACACAGACCCACATAGACCCATACTCATAGAGACCCACAGAGACCCACACTAACAGAGACCCACACTAACAGAGACCCACAGAGACTCACACTCACACAGACCCACACTCACAGAGACTCACAGAGACCCACACTAACAGAGACCCACACTAAAAGAGACCCACAGAGACTCACACTCACAGAGACCCACACTCACAGAGACTCACAGAGACCCACACTAACAGAGACCCACACTAACAGAGACCTAAGTAAAACTAAACTAAGTGTATTGCCACCAGGGTGTAAGGGGCCCCCCACTGAGCTGCTGTGCCAATCTTGGTCCACGCGAGCGGCCTGCCCTGCACCAAGTGAAAGCAGCTCCGTCCGGTCGCTCGTCACGTGGAAACGGCGTTAGAGCGGCCAGGAGAATAATCCTCGCACTCTTAAGACGCACCGCTCAGATCGCTAGGGATGGGTTAGCGCGTCTCCCACGTGCGTGTGAATATTCACAGAGGGTGGACGTGGATGTAAGATAATTTTGTCGTGACGGTGGTCGCCGCTGCTGCGAGCTGCTAAGAGACACTTGCCCCTACAGTCTGTTAGATGCCACACGGGGGGCCTTCACTGGAGGGGTTTGCTTTGCCGCACCAACGCTCCCCACACACACGCACACACGTAACTCGTAAAGTGATGACAGGAAACGATTAGGTAAAATGTGCAAAAGTTTAATATATTAAACGGCAATAAACGCATTCAAGAGTGCGAGTGAGGTAAAAAAATAGAATTTCTACATTGAGGTAAACATTTTTTTATATTCTGAGGTAAAAGCAAATCTTTTTTACATTGAGGTAAAAAAATAACATTCTGAGGTTAATTTTGTTATAAACATTCTGAGGTAGACAAAAAAATATTTTGAACATTACGAGGAACATTTTTTTTTACATTCTGAGGTAAAAACATGAACATTAAATTGTCCTTAAGGAGACATAAATTAACAAACGCTCTCTGTGTATCTATCTGTCTCTCTCTGTCTCTCTCTGTGTCTCTCTGTGTATCTGTGTCTGTGTGTGTCTGTGTGTCTGTGTCTGTGTATCTGTCTCTCTGTGTGTCTCTGTGTGTGTATCTCATCTCAGTCAGTCGACCCGTGGCACCTGGGTCTGCCCCGTGACCTCCTGCCAGCGGTCGTTCGACACTTCACGTGGCCTCAAGGTGCACATGTCCTGGCACACGCGTCGTGGTGACGCGATTCGCCACTTAGTGGCGAATGGCAGTTGTTGTTATTGTTGTGCATGTCTGTGTGTGTGTCTGTGTGTGTGTGTCTGTGTATTTTGTACCATCGGACACTCCACCCCCACAACTCCCAATCGGTGATGGGGCAGTTGTGGAGAGAGTGGAGAGTTTCCCGTACCTGGGCAGTGTGCTTATGATTGGCTCCAGTTTAACAGCAGAGATCTCACTCCGAATCAGTCGAGCGGCAATATCTTTTCATCGGTTGCGTAACGCTGTGTGGAAGCTACCTGGTCTGTCGCTCCGCACTAAGCTTCAGGTCCTCTCGGCCACGGTCATTCCCTCCCTTCTCTACGCTTGCGAAACGTGGACCCCCCTAATGGAACATCTTCGCCGGTTAGAAACATTTAGGCTGGCCTGCCTACGATCCATCCTGGGTTTAACCAGACTGGATTGTGTGAGGAGCTCACAAATCGTTGAAAGATCTGGGCAAGGTCCCATCGGTGAGCTCCTCCAGCGGGCAAGGCTGCGATGGCTGGGTCATGTAGCCCGCATGCCCTGCCACCGCATGCCGAAACAGCTTTTGTTCGGCCGGATTGAGGGGGCTAAGCGGGTGCGGCACGGGTTAGAGAAGAGATGGAGTGATGTGGTACAGGAGGACGTGGAGCTGAGTGGACTTGCCGATGACTGGTACCAGCGGTGTCAAGATCGGCCTCTGTGGAATAGGCTCGTGAAGGATGCTACTGGGCAGTTGGAGGTAGTCGCACTCCAACAACAATGGAGGGCGGAGGAGCGATGCTCAGAACAACGAGCGGAGCGCCGGGTGGCTAAAGCACAGCAGGTTGGCACAGTAGGGGGCACAGGTGGTGCATCAGCCAGTCATCTCAGTCAGTCGACCCGTGGCACCTGGGTCTGCCCCGTGACCTGCCAGCGGGCGTTCTGCACTTCACGTTGCCTCAGGGTACACATAGCCTGGCACAAGCGTCGTGGTGACGTCACCGCCACTTAGTGGCGAATGGCAGTTGTTGTTGTGTCTGTGTGTGTGTCTGTGTGTGTCTGTGTGTGTGTCGTGTCAGGACAGGAACGTGTGCACCACAGAGTGGATCTCCCTGCGGCAGAGTGGGCAGGCCATGCCACGCCGCTGCAGCTCCAAGGCGCAGCGGCGGCACGTGGCAAGGTGGCCGCTGTCGCCGTGAACTAACGTGCAGCTACGCGGCTCACTCCGGCACACCACGCACTCACCCACGACAACACCACCAGCACCACCCACACCACCAGCACCACCCACACCACCAACCACACCAACAACACCAACACCACCACCCACACCAACACCACCACCCACACCACCACCATCACCCACACCAACACCACCACCCACACCACCGCCACCACCACTGCCACCACCACCCACACCAACACCACCACCAACACCACCAACCACACCAACACCACCACCACCACCACTCACACCACCACCATCACAACCACCACCCACACCACCGCCACCACCACCCACACCACTACCACCACCACAACCACCCACACCACCACCCACACCACCACCACCACCACCCACACCAACAGCACCGCCACCGGTTGGAGCGCAAGATGGAGAGGAAGTGGTGGAGGTGGTGGTGACGTTGACACCGGCTGAAGGGAAAGAAAAAGAAGAGAGTGAGTGAGTGAATGTGTGAGTGTGTGAGTGAGTGTGTGACTGTATATGGGTAGCGGTAGTGTAGTAGTAGTTAGTGCTACGCCGCGCTATGAACCCGGGGAGGGAGTGAGAAGGAGGGAGTGAGGGGAACTTCACCTCGCCTGCTGTCGGCCGTCACTATGGAGAATGACTTCACGAACAGCGCTGCCACCGAGTGTCTGGAAGAAAGAGACAGGGAGATCCAGGCTGGGTTTGGATGCAGGCTCTATCTCCCGCCCCTCTCTCTCTCTCTCCACCCCTCTCTCTCTTGTGCTTGTTTATTTTTATTTCACTTTTTTATTAGAATTTTTCTATCTATGTGACTTTAGTGAAAGAACCAAAGAATATTCACCCACTCAATCACTCGCCCACTCACTAAACAGCTCACCCATCCACTCAATAATTCACTCCCCCACTCGCCCTCCCACTCACTCACTCACTAAATAACTCATCCGCTCACCCACACTCACTCACCCACCCACTCTCTCTCCACCCTCTTTGTATCTCCCTCACCTGGGATCTCTGAGTGAGAATCCCTCCACACCAAACACCTCCCCCAGGGGGTCCCCGCCACACCTCACCAGGTACGGCCTCTCTACATCGTAAAGTTGTCTCCGCTTGATGTATTGTCCCACGTAGTGGTGCGCCTACGTGGGACGCACACACACACACATGCACACACACACGCATGCACACACACGAGTGGGTGACTGAGTGGGTGAGTAGGTGGGTGGATAAGTGAGTGGGTGAGTGAGTGGATGAGTTAGTGAGTGGGTGGTTGAGTGATTGAGTGGGTGGGTAGGTGAGTGAGTGGGTGGTTGAGTGATTGAGTGGGTGAGTGGGTGGGTAGGTGAGTGAGTAGGTGAGTGAGTGGGTGTGTGGATCAGTGAGAGAATCAGTGAGTGGGTGGGTGGATCAGTGATTTAGTGGCATGGGCGGAAGAGATGGACTAGTCAGTGAGTGGATGGGTTAGAGGGTGAGTGGATGGGTTAGAGGGTGAGTAGAGTGAGTGGTTGGGTGAGTGAGTGGATGAGTGAGTGGTTGGATGAGTGAGTGTTAGTGTGTGGGTAAATAGAGTGGGTGAGTGGTTGGGTGAGTGGGTGGCTGAGTGAGTAGGTCAGTGAATGAGTGGGTGGACGAGTGGTTGGGTGAGTGGGTGGGTGAGTGTAACGTCTGTACTATGTTGAACTTCTTTCGCACCGCACGTAGCCATGTGTGATAATCCTGCAAATCCAAATTATACAGCAGGTGTCAGGGTCGCGATGGAATCCACGACCTCCTGTACACCAGGCGAGGTAGTCAACATCTCCTAGCCACGCAGATGATGATGGTGTTGGTGGTAGTGATGGGACCCACCTGCTCCCACGTGAATGTGTCGCCCTCGACACCGACCGACTGCAGCAGACGAAGCATCGCAGGCACCAGCTTCAGCTGCATCCCAGCGGACAGAGGCATCACGGAGCCACATGTCATCACTCACACAGACACAAAGGTCCCCCGTGTAGCCACAGCAGGCTATAGGGGCAAGTGCTGTTAGCGAAGAGAAGCACCTATCAAAGCTGCCGGCACTGTGGCACATGAGGGGGTGGGTGGCCAGCACCACACCGAACCGCCTTTGTCTCCCCAGTGGCTTTGTTTACTACGACACACCGCTACACCAGCTACTCTTTTGAGTCAACCTAGGGGAGGCCCAGTACCGATTGTAGTGTATAGTAGTGTATATTACATTGTAGTGTATAGTAGTGCATAGTAGCGTATAGTACTGTAGTTTATAGTAGTGTAGGGTATAGTGAGTGTATAGTAGTGTAGTGTATAGTAATGTAGTGCATAGTAGTGTAGTGTATAGTAATTGTAGTGTATATTTGTGTATAGTGTACAGTGTATAGTTGTGTAGTGTATAGTAATGTAGTGTATAGTTGTGTATAGTGTACAGTGTATAGTTGTGTAGTGTATAGTAATGTAGTGTATAGTTGTGTATAGTATAGTGTACAGTGTATAGTGTACAGTGTATAGTAGTGTATAGTATAGCGTACAGTGTATAGTATAGTGTACAGTGTATAGTATAGTGTACAGTGTATAGTGTGCAGTGTATAGTGTACAGTGTATAGTATAGCGTATAGTATAGCGTACAGTGTATAGTAGTGTACAGTGTATAGTAGTACACAGAGCACCGGTGAGCCCCCCCTAAAAGCGACTCACCAGAATGTTCCTGTGAGCTCCAACAGCGGCCAGAGACAACCTGGAGTCACCGGCACTCATCACGGCAGCGGCCAGAGACAACCTGGAGTCACCGGCACTCATCATGGCAGCTGTGGAGACAGCAGGAAGACAGCGACACTCGTCATGGCAGCTGTGGAGACAGCAGGAAGACAGCGACACTCGTCACGGCAGCTGTGGAGACAGCAGCAAGACAGCGACACTCGTCACGGCAGCTGTGGAGACAGCAGGAAGACAGCGACACTCGTCACGGCAGCTGTGGAGACAGCAGGAAGACAGCGACACTCGTCACGGCAGCTGTGGAGACAGCAGGAAGACAGCGACACTCGTCACGGCAGCTGTGGAGACAGCGACGTGGTGGGGGGGGGGTGAGTAACGCTCAGCTGCCGGGCACGGCTGACGACCACCTCGTGGGGACCGCCTGTGTGGTGAGTCTATGGGTCTCTGTGTGAGTCTGTGGGTCTCTGTGTGAGTCTGTGGGCCTATGGGTATCTGTGTGAGTCTTTGGGCCTCTGTCAGAGTAAATTGGTATCTGTGTGAGTCTATGGGTATCTGTGTGAGTCTGTGGGCCTCTGTCAGAGTAAATTGGTATCTGTGTGAGTCTATCAGTCTATGGGTCTCTGTGTGAGTCTGTGGGTCTCTGTCAGAGTAAATTTGTCTCTGTGTGAGTCTATGGGGCTCTGTGTGAGTCTGTGGGTCTCTGTCAGAGTAAACTGGTCTCTGTGTGGGTCTATGGGTCTCTGTGTGAATATGTGGGCCTCTGTCAGAGTGAATTGGTATTTGTGTGAGTCTATGGGTCTCTGTGTGAGTCTGTGGGCCTGTCAGAGTAAATTGGTATCTGTGTGAGTCTATCAGTCTATGGGTCTCTGTGTGAGTCTGTGGGTCTCTGTCAGAGTAAATTTGTCTCTGTGTGAGTCTATGGGGCTCTGTGTGAGTCTGTGGGTCTCTGTCAGAGTAAACTGGTCTCTGTGTGGGTCTATGGGTCTCTGTGTGAATATGTGGGCCTCTGTCAGAGTGAATTGGTATTTGTGTGAGTCTATGGGTCTCTGTGTGAGTCTGTGGGCCTGTCAGAGTAAATTGGTATCTGTGTGAGTCTATCAGTCTATGGGTCTCTGTGTGAGTCTGTGGGTCTCTGTCAGAGTAAATTGGTCTTTGTGTGAGTATATGGGTCTATGTGTGAGTCTGTGGGTCTCTGTCAGAGTAAATTGGTCTCTATGCGAGTCTATGGGTCTATGTGTGAGTCTGTGGGTCTCTGTCAGAGTAAATTGGTCTGTAGTGATAGCAAGTACCGCCACAGTCAGTATGCACTGCTGTAGGGATAGCAGTTACCACCACAGTAAGTATGCACTGCTGTAGTGAGAGCAGGATCCACCACAGTCGGTATGCACTGCTGTAGTAATAGTAAATAATGCTATCGAGTTGGTACATACCGCTATATAGAGTTAGTAGATACTAAAACAGTCAGACTATACCACTACAGTCAGCAAATACTGCTACAGTCAGCAGATACAACTACGGTCAGTAGCTACTTGAGTCAGTAGGCACTACTATAGAGTGAGTAGATACTGATATAGAGTTAGTAGTTACTACTATAGTCAGTGAATACTCCTATAGAGTCAGCAGATACTACTATACAGTTAGTCGTTACTACTATAGAGTCGGTAGACACTACTGTAGGGCCAGTAAATACTACTACGGTCAGTAGTTACTACAGTCAGTAAATACTACTAAACAGTCAGTAGCTACTACTGGCTCAGTAGATACTACTGTACAGTCAGTAGATACAACTACAGGGTCAAGAGATACTACTTATTCTGTTGTATGTAGGCTGTGTAGGTATATCCAGGACTAGCTGTTACTACCCGGCTTCGCCCGGGACTTGGATTCACCACACCCGGCCGCCTTTGTCTCCCCAGTGGCGATGTTCACACACCACAGCAGTTACTCGTTAGAGGCTGAGTCGACCTAGGGGAGGCCCAGGACCGGTTCAAATAATTGTCACCGGTGGTGGCCGTGAGCGGGAATCAAACTCGGGTCGCCGGGTTCGTAGTGTAGCGTAGCGCTAACCGCTACACTACAATGCGTTAGGCTTACACACACACACAGACACACACACAGACAACGCTAACCGCTACACTACAATGCGTGACGCTTCCACATACGAGGGTCACGTGACAGATCTGACGTCACAGCTCACTTGCCGTGCAAAAAATCTATACATTATTGAGCTCCCCCCCCCTAAAACAACACAAAAGTGTATTTGTATAATGTTTGCACGGTGTACAGTCTGGAAAGTACCTGAAGGCCGTCAATGTGTGTGTAAACTGTGTGTGTGTACACTGTGTGTGTACATTGTGTACATTGTGTGTGTACATTGTGTGTGTGTACACTGTGTACAGACACTGTGTGTGTACACTGTGTGTGTACACTATGTGTATACACTGTGTGTGTGTACACTGCGTATGTGTACACTGTGTGTGTACAGTGTGTGTACAGTGTGTGTGTACACTGCGTATGTGTACACTGTGTGTGTGTACAGTGTGTGTACACTGTGTGTGTGTACATTGTGTGTACATTGTGTGTGTACACTGTGTGTGTGTACACTGTGTGTGTGTGTACACTGTATACACTGTGTGTGTGTGTACACTGTGTATACCCTGTGTGCCACTGTGTGTACACTGTGTGTGTGTATATATACACTGTGTGTATCCAGTGTGTGTACACTGGGTGTATACACTGTATGTACACCGTGTGTACACTGTGTATGTGTACACTGTGTATACCCTGTGTGTGTGTGCACACTATGTGTGTACACTGTGTATACACTGTGTATGTGTACACTGTGTGTGTACATTGTGTGTGTACACTGTGTGTATACACTGTGTGTGCACACTGTGTATGTACACTGTGTGTGTGTACACTGTGTGTACACTGTTTGTATACACTGTGTGTGTGTACACTGTGTGTATACACTGTGTGTGTGTACACTGTGTGTATACACTGTGTGTCACTGTGTGTGTCACTGTGCTTGGCACAAGCGTCGTGGTGACGTCACCGCCACTTAGTAGCAAATGGCGGTTGTTGTTGTGTCACTGTGTCACTGTGTGTGTCACTGTGTATGTACAGTCACTGTGTGTGTGCGTCACTGTGTCACTGTGTGTGTACACTGTGTGTGTGTACACTGTGTGTGTCACTGTGTGCGTGTACACTGTGTGCGTGTACACTGTGTGTGTACACTGTGTGTGTGTACACTGTTTGTGTTCGCATTGACCCGAACCCCCGGCAAGGCCGTCTACTTAATGACGAGAGAAAATTCACACGAAATGTCCTTTTCAATGAAGTCTTCCAGATGTAAATTGATACAAGCTTTTAATGAAGAAATAAAAATCATCTAATTCAAAAGACAACACAATTCAAAGATGTTTCATTTTAAAACTTCAAAACGGAGCACCGGGTGCTTGCGTGAATGCGTCCTTCGTGTGCAAATGTTGTGACTTTCCTGGCCTGAAGGCCGTCAATGTGTTGGACCCTTATTGGTGCACAGCGTCTCAACAACAGCAGTGGGGCTTGCTTCAAGCGATAGGTACGAACATCCAGACGTTAATCAGCAAGGAGCATTTCTAGTCCCAGTTAGACAAAATCTACGTCAACACGTAAGACAAAACTACAGTTCGTGTTGTAGAGAATGTACCTCCTCCTATACGTGTAACTTTCAAGTGGTATGCCTTGTAACTGATGAATGATCCGAGCGTGCTCCATATTTCAAAGACGATGAGTTGCTCCAGAGGCAGACGCTTCGTGAAACACAAAAGTACCCTTTGACCTGTATCACAAGAACAACGGGTCTCACCCGAGTTCTCTGTACAGGTTACTTCCAAAACACACACACACACTTTGTCCTAACATCACTTATTCAATGTTTGACCCTCAGACAAAATGTTACATGCACGCGCACAATCAGACAAGTATTCATTCTAAATCATTGACGGGCATATTAACAAAATTGAATTTCTGCAGCGAAATTGACTGCATCACGTTACATCGTATTAACAAGAAGTTATTTTACAAATACGCACCGTCTGCTTAACAGTGTATGTACAACGTACTATTGTTGCGTCATTCAAAACGAGTAGGCCGTTGCATGCTGGCGTCTGGGTCAAAATGTAGCAAATTTAAAACATTACGCTACAAATAATAGATCACGGCGCTTCGATGGCAACACAAGCAATCGTCATCAGGTGGGACAAGCAAGCAACAAGAAGAAGAAACTACTGGAGTAGGTGCCTACTACTTCAGCAGTTTCTCTTGCTGTGGTTGTCCCACCTGATGACGATTGCTCGTGTTGTGATCTAAACGCCGTGATCTGTTATGTTTCTACTACGTGGTGACTTTACCGAAAGAACTCAAGAGTGTGGATTCCTGCAGTCACGAAAGCTTCGAATCAAGATTGCCTACAAACTACACAACTGAGATGACGCATCATTCATCGCCCCCTACTGACAGGCTCTTGTCCACATGCAGCCTGGTGCAGGGCCACCACCCTGTGCCACACAGGGGCAGCTGCTACTTGGTGATGCTCTTCGAGTGTTTCAGACGAGGTACGACACAAAACTCGGAGATGCCGAGGCGGTTAAGCAAGCGCCGAGTAAATGCAATTATTATAACATAGTGAATGCTTGGGAGCTTATTGTCTCTCGCTCCTGGTTAGAGATCTACCCAACCCACAGGTCCACAAAGACTGGCCACTCTTACTCTGCAGGTTGAACCTAGGAATTGAGTGTTCAACTTCACATTCTTGTCATTAAAGGCCTGTGACAAAGGTGCATCTATTGTAGCGACATCGTCTCTGGCTTACACATCTACCGGGTCTCCACTTGACTTTGGATTGTCTAGGAAGTCCACCCACACCTCCACTTCTACAAACTGCTGGGAGTTGCCTCGCTCTGCCTCAGTCAGAATTCTCCTCCTGCTTTATGATGTGAAGGTCCCATTTTGGAGTTGAATCTTCATCTTCTTTGGTTCTTTCGGTAAAGTCACGTAGAATGAGAATAAAATAATAAATTGATAAAATAAAATAACACAATAATATTCTCACGACGTTTCGGCCACAACACAAGCGGCCTTCATCAGGTGAAGGGAGTGAGACTGTCTGGTAGGACAGCGCTGGAGTGAGAGAGCCACGTTCAGATCACGGCTTTTAAGCTGTGTGAGAGGAACAAAGAGCCTTGACGAAGGAATTAGCATAAAATTTAGCATTGAAAAGGCTGAATGATTAGCTTGTGACTGGTCACAGAAATAGCTATGTTAAAAGTTAAAGCATACACATCCGCAGAGGCACCCATTGTTAAAAGGAATTAGCATAGAATTTAGCATTGAAATAGCTAAATTAAGGCATTCGCTTGTAACTGCTACAGAAATAGTTACGTTGAAGTCAGAGCATACACATTCACCGAGGCACTTAGTACAAATCAAAACAGGAGAATTTAGCATTGAAATAACTAGGCGAATTTAGCATTGAAATAACTGGGTGATTTGCTAGTGACTGGTCACAGAAATGACTACAAAACTGAGCTATTCACAGTACTATATAGTGAACCAATAAAAACTAAAATATAAATTATCTTCATGTTATCAATAAACTCTATATTCTCCAATCAGCTAAGCTACCAACCATAAGTCGTTATATATCACAATGCTATATGGCGAAAAAATGGGTGGATTCTTACCCTCAAATTTCCGTACCACGGATAGCTACGGGCCCCGTTCAGACGGACGAGTTCGTCCATGGTCGGAACAGAGGAGGGGGAGAGAGACAGCTGCGAAGCCCTAGTATACTCCATGTTGTAAACCATACCATTAACCGTGGTGTGAGAGGTATTAAGAGGCAATGCTGGCGAAAGAGCTGCGGTCTGAAGGTCATCGTAAAATTACAATTAATTAAGAACAGAAATGATTTAACACATCTTTCCAGTGGTTACTGAGCCTGAATCCATCTTCTCGGTTGAAATTGTCTCTGTGCTTGTATATGTGAATGGCCTCATGAACGAATCTCTCATGGTAGCCAGTTGGTTTGCAAAGAACCTCCGTCTTGGAGAAGTCAATGTCATGTGAGCCCACTGAATTGTAACAGTGATCTGCCACGGCAGAGGAGTTCGTCTTACCGTGTTTCAAGTCTGCTTTATGTTCGCGGATGCGATCCGAGATATGTCTTTTGGTTTCTCCAATGTAGCTACTACCACAGAGGCACTTTAGTTTGTAAACGCCCGGGTACTGTATGTCTGGAAGAGCATCTTTTACAGATGGAACTAAATCACGGATTTTGTGTACTGTGTTGAATCGGACCTGGATCTTGTGTTTATTCAGGATTTTGGAGATCTTTTTAGTGACCCCTGCAATGTAGGGTAAGGTGATGGTTTTGAGTGGCTCCACAAGAGGATCCTTCTTCATGACTGGAGTGATGGCTTTGCGGATTGTGTAGTCGGAGTAGCCATTAGCCCTGAGAGCCTGGTGTACGTGTTTGAGTTCACTGGTAATGTGTTCCTGGTCGGAAATGCATTGGGCTCTATGGTATAGAGTCTTGATGAGGCATCCCAGAAGACTTTACCGAAAGAACCAAAGAAGATGAATCATTGCAGTCACGAAAGCTTTAAATCGAAATTGAATCTTCATCTTCACATTTTACCTTCACTTCTTTGCTCTTCACCATCACTTCTTCCCTCTTCACCTTCACCTCTTCATATTTCACCTTCATAACTTTAAAAGTGTCCAAGCTGGGATTTCCGGTTACTGTTTCATGAGGGATGGGCTCATGGCAGCACTTTGACTTTCACAAGCTGATTTCAGACTCCACTCCTCGTGGATCTTCTGATGCTTCTGTGTTCTCTGGTGTACTTGAAGATTTGATGAATTTGCAAACATCTGCCTGCACAGAGTACACTTGAAGGGTTTCTCTCCCGTGTATGTTCTCTGGTGTACTACAAGAGCAGATGAATGTGCAAACGCCTTCCCACACACACTGCACTTGAAGGGTTTCTCTCCTGTGTGTGTTCTCTGGTGTACTTTATGATTATATGACTGTGAAAATGCCTCCCCACACACAGTGCACTTGAAGGGTTTCTCTCCCGTGTGTGTTCTCTGGTGTTTTACAAGAGTAGATGACTGTGAAAATGCCTTCCCACACACAGTGCACTTGAAGGGTTTCTCTCCTGTGTGTGTTCTCTGGTGGGTCTCAAGAACTGATGGCCATGAAAATGCCTTGTCACACACAGTGCACTTGAAGGGTTTCTCTCCTGTGTGAGTTCTCTGGTGCTGTGTCAAATTTCCAGTCCGATCCGTGCTGTATGCACGCTGGTCGCATTGTTGACTTGTCGTACCGAGCTGCTGTGCTGAGGGCCTTTGCTCCATCAGACCAGCGTCAGCTGCAGACAAAAAATAAGAATATCCACACCATCTTCACGTCAGTATCAAGGCACAGAGGAATGCATATATACAGTCACATGTGACTTAAACGTCTATACTTATTCATATATTCATGTAGTGAAAAAGTTTCCCAAATTCATCACAGGGCTGTTATGGCACACAATGAGAGGGAAAATGGTTATAAACATGCCTGGAAGTCTTCGTATCTTCAAAATGAATGTTAACTCAAAACTCCGAGTACACAATTTTGGCTGTCTGGCTACAAAAGGAATATTTATAAGAGCTAAATTCAGCTGACATAGCAAAGGGTGTTGAAAACAATACCATTTGTGTTATGCATAAATTAATGTTCAATCGCAACTTAGAGGTGTGAATCCAGGCTCAGATGTCCTTGAATGCTGGGGATGAACAGTTCCGACTTCAGCTGAATGTGTGTGCTGTGTTCACCTCCTGTTTCCATTCTTACAAAGAGTTCCAGAGGAAAACAAAAATAAACTATTGTTTTGATATAACTTCCGTGTTCAAAAGAGTTAATAGACTTTACTTCAAACACAAACTTGACACTGTCACACACTGGCAGTGGGGTGTCTAGAATCATGCCTGGCCACCTTCATCTGCTCGGCATTAATGCTTTCTCACTCCACCAAGTAATTAATCGAGGATCAATGAACATAGCCGAGGCTAACTGGAGTTTGTGTGTCTCTCTCCGTGGTGAGATTTTAACTACCTCACCTGGTGTACAGGAAGTCGTGGGTTTGATCCCGACCCTGACGCCTGCTGTATATTTGGAGTTTGCGCGTCTCTCCGTCTATCGTCTTTGACCGATAGACATTGACACACGTATTCTTGTTTCTTTCGGTAAAGTTACGTAGACAGAAAATAACAATAACAGATAATACAATTGAATTAAATAAAGACAACTTGTGTTGCGATCGAAACGACGTGAGTTTTTTTGCTTTATTTACAATTATTAATTATTTTTACCATGTTATTTTTATTTAATTTTCTATCTACTTGACTTTACCGAAAGAACCATGAATATTAATTCCTACAATCACCAAAGTTTAAAGTCAAAACATTCACACACATTGACAAAGCCTCACCTTGTGTTGTTGTGGGCAGGTCGCTTCTGATAACAAGAGCGCTATAGCAGCTCAAGCGGGCATGGCCTGGTAACAAAAGAAAATAAAAACTGCGTGAATATTTGCAATAAAACAAAGTTACAAAGTGGCGAGCCGGGTGAAGACAAATTAAACTTAAGCGAGATAATTAAAGTAAACGCAATCAGGCGAGGGCAGGAGGCAAGGCCCCGCGTGGCTAGGCCCCGCGTTGTAAAGTTCCAACCTGGACATCGATTCCCATGCTCGCTGCTACTCAACTGACATCCCTACGAGAGAGAGAGGCTCTACCTTGGTAAACAACAACAACCACCACCATGAGAATTTCTCACCTCGGATTTCAGTGCAAGCGCGGATCGGCAGCCTCCTGTTACCTCGCGACGTCACGCGGGTAAGCAGGTAACATGACGTCACTTCCGGGGCAAGAGACACGCCCCTCCCACAACGAGCGGCTCTGTAACTGAATAAATTATGTTAATGAGCCCGGCCCATATGTCGAGGGAAGGGGCGTGGCTGCTGAACCCGTCGCAATAAACTCTCGACGGCTTCAATGAACACATTATGTTAATGAACCGCCAGTCACTGGGCGTAGCTTTGCCCAAATAAGGCTTGCTACTGGATTGATATCGGCAGTGACCCAAGCGGAGGTGACGTCACGCTCAAGAGCGCTGTGGACGGGGGAGGGCTGAATACCTTGGTGACATGACGTCACTAGCTGCTACTTCATGCCGATGAGGTCATGGGGATGGAGTTTAATACTCTTTGGTTCTATTTACCCAATAGAACCAAAGAGTATGGATCCTAGCAGTCACGAAAGCTTTAAATCTAGATGGAGTTTAAGTTGATTTAGATTCAGTTTCCATTGCCCCCTCCCTTGAGTGCGTGAACTCAGCAACAACAACGTGGACATGATTGTGTGTACGTACACAGTGTGTGTACGTACACACACACATTTGAGGCTGAGTCGACCTAGGGGAGGCCCAGAACCGGTTCAAATAATCGTCACTGGGTGTTGGCTGTGAGCGGAAATCAAACTCGGGTCGTTATGTTCGTAGAGCAGCATACTAACCGCTAGACTACCGCCACACACGTTACACACACACACGCACAGTACACACACACAGTACACACACACACAGTACACACACACACAGTACACACACAGTACACACACACGCACAGTACACACACACACGCACAGTACACACACACGGTGCACACACACGCACGACACACACGCACAGTACACACACACGGTGCACACACACACGGTACACACACAAACGCACAGTACACACACGCACAGTACACACACAGTACACACACACGCACGGTACACACACGCACGTTACACACACACACGCACGTTACACGCACACGCACGGTACACACACGCACGGTACACACACACTCACGGTACACACACGCACGGTACGCACGCACACACACGCACGGTACACACACACACACTGTACACACACACACACGCACGGTACACACACACGCACGGTACTCACACACACTCACAGTACACACACACAGTACACACACACAGTACACACACACGGTACACACACACGGTACACACACACGCACAGTAGACACACAGTAAACACACACACGCACAGTACACACACACGCACAGTACACACACACGGTACACACACACACAGTACACACACACAGTACACACGCGTACGCACGGCACGCCCACACTCCTTCAGTCACGTGACTAAGGTTGACGCGCCGCCCCGTCTCCCGAGGTGACCTCTTGGCTCTCTCGTCTCTCCTCGACACGTAGATTCATTTCTTGCTCTTACCTAGAAACGTCATTGTCTGTCTGTCTCTGTGGACGCAACTTGCGAGGAATTGTACTCACAAACTGTGGGGTTTACGTTTCAAATAAAGTGCCCAGATACCACGCGATAAGCCCTGTGGTGAGCCAGTGCTATTCCTATTTCCAATCCGTCAACATGAAAGTAGTTAAATTAACAATTTATTACTAATCTCCATATATATCAAAGGCAAAGTTGTGAATGTGTGTGTCTGTTCAAAATGGTTAGCGTACTTCCCGACACGCACCAAGCTTGAAATTTGCGATGTGGGTAATTTCCAGACTGTACACCATGCAAACATTATACAAATAGACTTTTCATATTCTTAGTTTTTTCGGTAAAGTCACGTTGAAGAGAAACAACAAAATAACAAAATATATATAAAACAATAAAAAATTCTCACGACGTTTCGACCATAACTCAAACGGTCATCATCAGGTGTGTTGGTTTGCATAAATTTATTTTTAAACGGTACATTTATTTATTTATAAAAAAACGTTGGCGTCACGCGCGGCGATTGGCAGTTTGCCCAGGACTAGTCCATCTATTTTTTTTTTGAAAAGAGGAGGGGGGAGACGAAATTTTTATAATGTATGCTGTCTGAAAGCCACTGTAAGCGTGAACAATCAATCAAGAACTGAAATTATTTATCAAATCTTTCCAATGATTGCTAAGATAGAATCCATCTTCTCGGTTGAAATTGTCTCTGTGCTTGTATATGTGGATAGCCTCATGAACGAATCTCTCATGGAAGCCAGATGGCTTACAAAGAACCTCCCAAGTAGACGTTGCTCTCAGGGGCCTGGGTCACATCGCTGCAGACGTAGCAAGATCTGAAATCGCTGCAACCCTCAAAAACGCTAAGATGCCAGCTAGCAACCTCAGCAAAGATGAGCGTTTTGAATTATATAAATTAAAAAAGAGGAATGATATTGTAGTTCTCTCAGCTGACAAAGGCAATGCTACTGTCATCATGGATAAAATAGAATACAACAACAAAATTAAAGAATTACTCGACGATGGTAGTTATACAAAAATAAAAAGAGATCCCACCAACAGCCTCGTCACACAAACCAACAAAATAATTTCTGATTCAACCGCATTAATTGATCAATCTAAACAGTTTTCGTTGAAACCTTCTGCTGCCAGGCCACCAAGATTATACGGCTTACCAAAAATACATAAAGTTGATACACCTCTTCGTCCCATAGTCTCTACTATCAGCTCCCCCACCTACAAACTAGCTCGTTTTTTGTCTGAAATACTGCGTCCTTTCACTGGAAAGACCACCTCTGCGGTACAAAATTCTACTCACCTGGTATCAACAATCAAGGGTATTTCCCTGTCCCCAGACGACCTGCTTGTCAGTTTTGATGTAGTTTCCTTATTCACCAAGGTTCCTGTACCTGACACCATTGCAATCATTGAAGACTTGGTTCATCAAGGACTAAACACTGAGGTACCCCCCCTGGTGAGACACTGTTTAACCAATACATACTTCACTTGGAATGGAACTTTCTACAAACAAACTGAGGGCACCCCAATGGGCTCCCCCCTTTCTCCAGTTATAGCTAACATTTTCATAGAGAAATTTGAGACTGATGCCATCCAGACTGCCACTCTGCACCCAACCTTATGGAAGAGGTACGTGGATGACACTTTTGTCATCTGGCCACATGGCCGGCCTGCTCTAGACCAATTCTTCGACCACATCAATTCCATACACCCAGCCATCAGATTTACCATGGAAGTCGAAATAGATGGCAAGATACCTTTTTTGGATGTCCTAATTAAAAAGAGACCTGATGGTTCAATGAGCCACTCTGTCTACAGGAAAGCTACCCATACGGATGCTTATCTGAAACCGGATTCCCACCACCATCCATCACAGAAGAATTCTCTCATCAAGACTCTGTATCATAGAGCCCAATGCATATCCGACCAGGAACACATAAGCAGTGAACTCAAGCACGTACACCAAGCTCTTAGGGCTAATGGTTACTCCGACTATACAATCCGCAAAGCTATCACTCAAACCATGAAGAAGAACCCTCTTGAGGAGCCTTTCAAAACCATCACTTTACCCTACATTGCTGGGATCACAAAAAAGATCTCCAAAATCTTGAATAAACACAAGATCCAAGTCCGTTTCAACACATTACAGAAAATCCGTGATCTGGTTCCGTCTGTAAAAGATGTGGTTCCGGACATACAATACCCTGGTGTCTACAAACTAAGTTGGCTCTGTGGTAGTAGTTACATTGGAGAAACCAAACGCCATGTCTCGGACCGCATTCGTGAACATAAAGCAGACCTTAAACAAGGTAGGACCAACACCTCGGCCGTAGCAGATCATTGTTCTAATTCAGTAGGCTCACATGCCATTGACTTTTCCAAGACGGAGGTTCTTTGTAAGCCATCTGGCTTCCATGAGAGATTCGTTCATGAGGCTATCCACATATACAAGCACAGAGACAATTTCAACCGAGAAGATGGATTCTGTCTTAGCAATCATTGGAAAGATTTGATAAATCATTTCAGTTCTTGATTGATTGTTCATGCTTACAGTGGCTTTCAGACAGCATACATTATAAAAATTTCGTCTCCCCCCTCCTCTTTTCAAAAAAAAATAGATGGACTAGTCCTGGGCAAACTGCCAATCGCTGCGCGTGACGCCAACGTTTTTTATAAATAAATAAATGTGCCGTTTAAAAATAAATTTATGCAAACCAACACACCTGATGATGACCGTTTGAGTTATGGTCGAAACGTCGTGAGAATTTTTTATTGTTTTATATATATTTTGTTATTTTGTTGTTTCTCTTCAACGTGACTTTACCGAAAAAACTAAGAATATGAATTACTGCAGTCACGAAAGCTTTAAATCAAAATAGACTTTTGTTTATTTTTTTTGGGGCGCAATAATGGATAAGCATGAAAACACCACGATACATAGGACTTACTTTGATTAGAATCTTGGAATTGATTGTGTACATGTTGAAATTGTTAAATGAGCATTTTGAGCACACTGCTGTTTTAATAAATGTTCATGATTCTGAGAATATAAGTGTAATTCTGAGCATCATAATGACCACATTGGAATTGTCATCATGAATGGGGGTACAATGATTTTTTTTTATAATAGGAATGTGGTTTTGAGCATGACTATTGATATTTCGGACTCATTTATGACAATAGATTCACGATTAAATTGCGATTTTGTTTAGCTCATCAATCAGGACACTGTTAATGATGCGCATGCCCATAAATTGTTGAAATGACTAGAAATGCAAGTTGTGTATACTCTCCAACCCCATTCCTCTACCTACCCATTCCCTTGACGGGCTCCGTGCCCACTTAAACCCATGACGATGGCGGTGATGATTCCACCTCTCGCTGTAACAATCAAAGCACCTCCAACTTCTGATGCAAAGGTGCTGGTTGGTGTAACGCCAAAACACATCGTCAACGCCGCTCCCAAGCCCGCCCTACGTCAGTTAAATCGTTAGAATCAACAAAATAAAAAGTTCCAGAGGAAACTAAAATGACATTACGCAATCCCCAAAGTCGCACGCGGTAGGCTACACGACTCGGAGAACAACGTCAGACTTGAAGACTTGCATCGCCATCATCATTCTTCCTCTCCACAAGTCATCGCACGTCAATATTCAACAAGCTGCACACACGTGCAAGTCACCTCTCGACCCGCCACCTGCACAGTTAACGCGATCAGACCCGGGGTCAAATTAAAATTGTCTTTGGAGACGTATTGCAATCGGTGTAATTTTAATGATGTACGTACAGCAACTGCTGAACGTACATCAAATTATATCACTGACAACGGGGTCCGCTTTTGCGGTATCTGCGTGCGGTCTTTTAATTATATAGATACGTAGTCAGTTCATTAGTATGGGGTTCCTCTATAAGGAATTGTAAAATGTATTACTTAATAATACGCTTCCAGGTCGCACTTAGCTTGTAGCAGTCAGAGCAATTAAAATGACTGTACATGTGTAGGTATTAAATAAAATAAATGTAATTTAAATAAAATAAATTTTATTTATTAAAACATTTAATTTAATGTAGGTATAAAATACAATCAATTTTAATTTAAATTAAATTAATTACATTTACCAAAAACATTAATTTAATTTAACGTAGGTATAAAGTACATTTAATTTAAATGAAATAAATGTAACTTATTAAAAATTTAATTTAGCGTAGGTATAAAATAACATTAATTTAATTTAAATAAAATAAATGTATTTTATAAAAAAAAATTAAACGTAGGTATAAAATAAATTTAATTTAAATAAAATTCATTTAATTTATTTTAAAAATTCAATTTAATTTAACGTATGTATGAAATGAAATTTAATTTATTACAATTTTTTATTAAATTTAACGTAGGTATAAAATAAAATTAATTTAATTTAAATTATTAAAAAAACTCATTAATTTATAAAAAAAATACGTAGGTATAAAATCAAACTTAATTAAAATTTTAAATTAAATTTAACCTAGGTATAAAATAAATTTTTATTAAACTAAATAATAAATAAATTTTATTTTCTACCTCCGTGACTTTACCGAAAGACGCAAAGAGTGTGGACCCACGTGCCATCAAGGCTGTCCTAGTCTAGGCAAGGCCTCAGGGTGTACCGGGCGTTTCACAACAATAACAGCAGCAGCAGCAGCAACAACGGTTCTCTTGAGAAAATTCTTTAAAATAAAGTCAACGTAGCTTACCTTGACACTTGCGAACTTTAATGATTAAAATAATTAAAACAAAACTAAACACTCACACGCACATGGGCGCGCGGCGTTCAGCGTATAGGGCATTAAAAATGGTAGCGTCCTCCCGCGATCTGATTGGTCGCCGCGTGCCAAAGTGGGGAGGGGGGGAGGGCCAGCGATCCGATTGGTCGAGAGGCAAACCTGGGAGCGTCTCTGGCGATGGTGCGCAGCGATTGGTCAACGGTTGTCCTATGCTAATTTTGGTATGCTAATTAATTTTAATCTGAATGCTAATGCAGTATATTTATCCATACTCATTAAGTTTAATGTTTATCCTAAATTAGTTAAAAATTTATGCTCGTTTAGTTAACATTCTATGATAGTATCGTTATATACTATCTGTGACATCGTGTATAAATCAGCCCCAAGTACTGTACTGAAGAAGCTTGATTCCATCTATCACTCGGCCTTAAGATTTGCATTGAACTGCCCATATAGGACTCACCACTGTGATCTCTACATTGGGTCAAACTTAACATCTCTTAATGTTCGACGGCTTGTGCACCAGATCTTATTTATTCACGATGTACTTACAAAAAATTCCGCAGACTACCTACTGGATCTCCTCTCTGTTTCAAAGAACAAATTTGACCTCAGGTCTTCGCTCATTTACCAGCTTCACATTCCCTATTGCCGTGCAAAAACTGGAGGAAGGGCCTTTGCTATTGATGCCCCCAGGGTCTGGAATGCTATTGCCAATAAACTGCAACTTGAATCACTACCTATGAGATCAAAACTGCTCTAGAGGAGTTGTACACCCCTAGCTGCCACTGCTATTCAGTGGCCTAAAATATGGCTCTAGATTTTGGTGTTATAATTTATTTATGTAGCTTATTGTTAAAAATTCGGTCACAGTCCCTATGATCACTGTTACATTGGATTTATGGCTTTTATTTTGGTGATTCGAAAAGTTTTTTTGTTTTGGCCATATTTTTGTTTATTGTAGTACGGAGTTAGACTGATGGCCTTAATCTTAGTTGTCTTGTGGTTGTTGTTGTTGTTATTTGACTCCCATCCCACTGGGATTTTTGCACACAGCGTTGGTGTACGGTGCTATTTCAGGAATATTTAAATTTTTTCCTGTATTTTCTGTTTGCACAGTCACAAAGTCACTTTAAGATGTTTTCTTGTTCATGTTTTTTGTTTGTTGCGGTTGCACCCGATTCAAGAGCCGAATGGCTCACAGGGCTATACCAAATAAATGAACTATGAACTAAATGAACTATATTTTTTATGCTATAACAGCAGTGCATACTGGCTGTGGTGGTACCTGCTATGATTACAGCAATGCATACTGACGGTAGTGGTACCTGCTATGATTACAGCAGTGTATACTGTGGTGGTACCTGCTATGATTACAGCAGGCATACTTACTAGTGGTACCTGCTATAATTACATCAGTGCATACTGTGGTGGTACCTACTTTCACTACAGCAGTGCATACTGACCGTGGTGGTACCTGCTAAGGTTACAGCAATGCATACTGCTTAAATGCTTTATCACGTGTCGTGAATGTGATAGTTTCATCCCAGAAATGGTGTCCTTGACCGGCCCAGAGCAGACATTTCCCTTTGCCTTAGAACCTGACGTGGCACAGCATTAGCAATTCCAAGTTCTTTATGTGACGAATAGCAACGAATAATGTGGCAAGCATTTGAAATGAGTGGGTTATGACGTACTGTACTTCACTCTTGTCGACCATTTACATAAGTCTGTGACTGGCGTTGTGCTGCCTTGGCTGGTACCAACTTCTTCTTTGACCACATGGACCACGCGGATGAATGGTCTACGCGAGTCGAGCGACCGATAGAGTAGACCTATGGGGGCACGCGGCGGGAGACTCTCAGGCGAAATCGTGGAAGTCGCGTGACAGAAGCCACGCGTGGAGGATAGATGCATGCTGGCGAGACGTCGTCTTCAGTTTAATTTAAGTTTCATGTGTTAGGTGTAGAGCCCTGTGAGCCGTGCGGCCCTTGACTCGGGTGCAACCGCAACAAACAAAAACATGAACATATTCATGTTGTGGGTCACTGTTGACGATGTGGGTCCCTACTGACGAGGTGTCCATATTCATGTTGTGGGTCACTGTTGACGATGTGGGTCCCTACTGACGAGGTATCCATATTCATGTTGTGGGTTACTGTTGACGATGTGGGTCCCTACTGACGAGGTGAGTGTCCATATTCATGTTGTGGGTCGCTGTTGACGATGTGGGTCCCAATTGAAAATATGGGTCCGGATTAAAGAGGTGAGCGTGCCTTTTGATGTGGGTCTCTATTGATGAGGTGAGCATCCCTGTTGACGATGTTGGTCCCTGATGACGATGTGGGTCCATGTTAATGATGTTAGCACTGAATTGGTCCTCGTCTAATAGCCTATATGTTCTACCATATGTAAACCCATACGACAATAAATGTTACAAGACATAGCATGTATAAGAATTCAAATTCATGTCAACCACCACTCACCCTCCCCTCGACTCACTCCCATGCTCAACCCTCCACTAGGGTAACCCCCCCACCCCCCGGTGACAGAGGGCCTTGTTTGACCCAAGACACCTCTCCTTCTTTCCACAGAGCTCCAAGACAATCAGAGTCTAGTCGTCCTACACATCGTCAGCAAGACGGATGAGGTGAGCTAGGTCTGGCTGTGTGTGGCGCCGAGCGTGAAGATTTTCTTCTCTTCTGCAGCGTGCGTCCACGTCAACTTTCACCATCAAGCGCGCCCAGACTCCTCCACGGCTCCGCTGCCTCTCCTGCCCTCGTCCTCCTGCTTCCGCTCCGTCCGATCGCCCCCCTCTCCTCCCGCCCCTTGCCGTCTCTCTTCACACGCGCACTCCGACCTCCCTCGCCTTCCACGTCAGGAGGTACGCCCGAGATTAATCGTCCTGCCCGCACCAGCGGCTCACCCATCGTCTGACCGCGTCTCCGTTCATGCAGGTAAGGGCACCATCACGGCGTAGCGGTTAGTGGCGCTGCGCCATTCTCGCTCACGGCCAATGCCAGCGACAATTTGGGGCCGTCCGTGAATGACGTCACGCACCTGGGGGGGGGGGGCGGGGTCAGACGTTTGTGACGATGTGACAAGGGGGGGGGGTTGAGAAATGTGACGTCACATCAAATTGCGCAACTTTAAATAAATATAAACATGTTCTACTTAATTAGACTTAATGTTTTCTACCTACATCAGAGTGCAGCGCCACATTAACAACGCACTGCAATGACAACAATAGTTGAAAGCGATTTGAAGCATGTTTTATTTTTTTGTGGGGGGCGGGGGCAGAGCTTTGTGACGTCATAATTGAGGGGGGAGGGGTCTGACTTTTTGTGACGTCGTGTGACGATGGGGGCGGGGGTCAAAAATCCTCTAAAATCGCGTGACGTCATTTAAGGTCGGCCCCTGACCTGAAGCAGTCCTGAGCGTCACTTAGGTGGACTCAGCCATAATTAAGGAGGTGGTGAGGTGGGTGGGGGTGCTAACATCAGAATTTGAGAGACGAGCGGCCAGCCGTGGTTCTGTCCACACCAGCCCCTGGTGGTGTTCCATTGCGACCCTCACCGGTGCTCGCTAACAGCGCACGCCCAGTGGGAGTCGATGAGTCCGTGGGTTTCTGTGCGAGTCCGTGGGTCCATGTGTGGGTCTGTGGATGCGTCAGTCTACATTGGGGAGCCTTTGTCTTTGCAGTTTGGGGACAAGTGCAGCACTAGTGTGTAGTGTAGTGTATAGTGTAGTGTATAGTGTAGTGTATAGTAGTGTAGTGTATAGTAGTACATATTGTAGTGTATATTGTAGTGTATAGTAGTGTATAGTGTAGTGTATAGTGTAGTATATAGTAGTGAATATTGTAGTGTATAGTGTAGTGTATAGTAGTGTATAGTGTAGTAGTAGTGTATAGTGTAGTGTATAGTAGCGTAGTGTATAGTGTAGTGTATAGTAGTGTATAGTGAAGTGTATAATATTGTTTAGCGTAGTGTATAGTGTAGTGTATAGTGTAGTGTATAGTGTAGTGTATAGTAGTGTATAGTGTAGTGTATAGTTTCGTATACTAGTTATCACGTGACTAGTGTAGCTAGCCAGGTGGTGACCACACTCGTGCGTGCATCTCCACTCGTCCGTGTTTGCAAGTAAGCGCTCGTGTGTGTATGTGCACCAGCGTGTTTGTTCGTGTCTGTATGTACGCACACTGTTGCACGTGGTTCGCTCGTGTGGGTGTGTAGTGGAACGCACTGCTCATGAAAACGTTGCCTCGTTACGCGGTAAATGCTGCGGCACAACAGGAGGGAACTGCAGGGATGAGGCTCTCCGCTCTTGGTGCTGTGAATTAAAACAGCGTCAGGGTGGAGAGTCCCGTCCCTACAGCTCGTAGCTGTGACGGAGTGAGACAGCCACCATGGTTGCCAGGTAAGGGGAGACTTCACCCGGAACTCTCCCCCACACGTGTTCCCCGTGAACATTGTCGCAATAAACGTATGATCAGGAATCTTTAAAATATCCGACCTTTGTCGTTCCGCAAGAATATTAACGCTCAAACTCGTATCGAACTCTTCATGAATTCACTCTGTCAAACAGTTCAGGTACTCGGCAAAGCATTTCACCACCCGATATGCAACAGTTAAACAATCTACTCCAAATCAACACCGAAATGTCAAATTATCATCCACCATTGACTTCCACATCGATGGAAGCCATTTGCCATGACGTCCAAGCCATTAAACACCGGAACAACGAACGTGCCATTCAAGTACATCTTGAAACCCATTATCTGAAGTAGTTTGTATTAAACAATAACTAAATAATAGAAACACGTTTACACTATTGAGCGAAGTTATAGTCACGGACTTTTTCCAACTTTAGCTCAACAGGACAACAAAAGCTCAGATATGTGGTGCATAATAAATGAATCAATCTGATTGAAATCATCAACTGGCTAAACACTTTTCGATTTCAACATCAACTTATAAAATAATAACATTTTAAATATAAGCGCACAACTTTCATCTGTGATGAGCGCTGAACTTTCCGTTGTTTTCATGCAGGGGGCGCTGTAAACCTACGCACCCCCTGCATGGACAACGGAGGCGCAGGGACAGACGTTCGATTACGTTGGAATCGATCTGCAGACGGCGGTCTTCTCGCACGGCCAGCTCCGTGTCACCTTATCTCGATCCCGCAATCCCAAACAGGTGAAAGTCCGCATCGAACCGAACCCCCGGCAAGGCCATCTACTTAATGACGAGAGAAAATTCACACGAAATGTCCTTTTCAATGAAGTCTTCCAGATGTAAATTGATACAAGCTTTTAATGAAGAAATAAAATCATCTAATTCAAAACACAACACAATTCAAAGATGTTTCATTTTAAAACTTCAAAATGGAGCATGGGATACTTGCGTGAATTCGTCCTTCGTGTGCAAATGTTGTGACTTTCCTGGCCTGAAGGCCGTCAATGTGTTGGACCATTAATTGGTGCCCAGCGTCTCAACAGCAGTGGGGTTTGCTTCAACCGATAGGTACGAACATCCAGACGTGAATCAGCAAGGAGCATTTCTAGTCCTAGTTAGACAAAATCTACGTCAACACGTAAGACAAAACTACAATTCGTGTTGTAGAGAATGTACCTCCTCCTATACGTGTAACTTTTAAGTGGTATGCCTTTTAACTGATGAATGATCCGAGCGTGCTACCTATTTCAAAGACAATGAGTTGCTCCAGATGCTTCGTGGAACACAAAAACACCGTTTGACCTGTATCACAAGAACAACGGGTCTCACCTGAGTTCTCTGTACAGGTTACTTCCAAAACACACACACTTTGTCCTAACATCACTTATTCAATGTTTTACCCTTATAGATCAAATGTTACAAGAATGCACAAAACCAGACAAGTATACATTCTAAATTATTAACAGGCATATTAAGAAAATTGGATTACTGCAGTGAAATATACTGCATCACGTTACATCGTATTAACAAGAAGCTTTTTTAAAAAGTTGCATATTCTGCTTCACAGTGTATGTAAAACATACTATATTGTCATTCAAAACGAGTAGGCCATTGCATGCTGGCGTCTGAGTGAAAATGTAGCAAATTCTAAACATTACCTACAAACTACACAACTGAGATGACACATCAATCATCGCCCCCCACTGACAGGCTCTTGTACACATGCAGGCCGGTGCAGGGCCACCACCTTGTGCCACACAGGGGCAGCTGCTACTTGGGGATGCTCTTCGAGTGTTTCGGACGAGGTACGACACAAAACTCCGAGTTGCTGAGGCGATTAAGCAAGCACGATGTAAAATAAATTATTATGATAACAGTGAATGCTTGGGAGCTTATTGGCTCTTGCTCCTGGTTAGAGATCTACCCAACCCACAGGCCCATAAAGTGTTCAACTTCACATTCTTGACATTAAAGGCCTGTGACAAAGGTGCATCTATTGTAGCGACATCGTCTCTGGCTTACACATCTACCGGGTCTCCACTTGACTTTGTATTGTCTAGGAGCAAGTCCACCCACACCTCCACTTCCACAAACTGCTGGGAGTTGCCTCGCTCTGCCTCAGTCAGAATTCTCCCCCTGCTTCACGATGTGAAGGTCCCATTTTGGAGTTGAATCTTCATCTGCACATTTTACCTTCACTTCTTCGCTCATCACTTCGTCACATTTCACCATCACCTCTTCATATTTCACCTCGATACCTTTAAAAGTGTCCAAGCTGGGATTTTCGTCCGGTTCTTGTTTCATGAGGGATGGGCTTATTGCGGCACTTTGACTTTCACAAGCTGATTTCAGACTGCACTCCTTGTGGATCTTCTATTGCTTGTGTGTTCTCTGGTGTACTTGAAGATTTGATGAATGTGCAAATGCCTTCCCGCACACACTGCACTTGAAGGGTTTCTCTCCCGTGTGTTCTCTGGTGTGATTTAAGACCAGATGACCGTGAAAATGCCTTCACACACACAGTGCACCTGAAGGGTTTCTCTCCCGTGTGTGTTTTCTGGTGTGTTTTAAGAGCAGATGACTGTGAAAATGCCTTCACACACACACTGCACTTGAAGGGTTTTTCTCCCGTGTGTGTTCTCTGGGGTGTTTTAAAAGCAGATGAATCTGAAAATGCCTTCACACACACACTGCACTTGAAGGGTTTCTCTCCCATGTGTGTTCTCTGGTGTGTTTTAATATTAGATGAATCTGGAAATGCCTTCCCATACACACTGCACTTGAAGGGTTTCTCTCCCGTGTGTGTTCTCTGGTGTTTTTTAAGAGTAGATAAATCTGAAAATTTCTTCCCACACACAGTGCACTTGAAGGGTTTCTCTCCTGTGTGTGTTCTCTGGTGTGTTTTAAGAGCAGATGACCATGAAAATGCCATCCCACACACACTGCACTTGAAGGGTTTCTCTCCCGTGTGTGTTCTCTGGTGTTTTTTAAGAGTAGATGAATCTGGAAATGCCTTCCCACACACACTGCACTTGAAGGGTTTCTCTCCCGTGTGTGTTCTCTGGTGTTTTTTAAAAGCAGATGAATCTGAAAATGCCTTCACACACACACTGCACTTGAAGGGTTTCTCTCCCGTCTGTGTTTTCTGGTGTTTTTTAAGAGCAGATGACCGTGAAAATGCCTTCCCACACACACTGCACTTGAAGGGTTTCTCTCCCATGTGTGTTCTCTGGTGTGTTTTAATATTAGATGAATCTGGAAATGCCTTCCCATACACACTGCACTTGAAGGGTTTCTCTCCCGTGTGTGTTCTCTGGTGTTTTTTAAGAGTAGATAAATCTGAAAATTTCTTCCCACACACAGTGCACTTGAAGGGTTTCTCTCCTGTGTGTGTTCTCTGGTGTGTTTTAAGAGCAGATGACCATGAAAATGCCATCCCACACACACTGCACTTGAAGGGTTTCTCTCCCGTGTGTGTTCTCTGGTGTTTTTTAAGAGTAGATGAATCTGGAAATGCCTTCCCACACACACTGCACTTGAAGGGTTTCTCTCCCGTGTGTGTTCTCTGGTGTGTTTTAAGAGCAGATGAATCTGAAAATGCCTTCCCACACACAGTGCACTTGAAGGGTTTCTCTCCCGTGTGTGTTCTCTGGTGTATTTTAAGAGTAGATGACCGTGAAAATGCCTTCCCACACACACTGCACTTGAAGGGTTTCTCTCCCGTGTGTGTTCTCTGGTGGGTCTCAAGAACTGATGGCCATGCAAATGCCTTGTCACACACAGTGCACTTGAAGGGTTTCTCTCCCGTGTGTGTTCTCTGGTGTCTTTGAAGATTAGATAAATTTGGAAATCCCTTCCCACACACACTGCACTTGAAGGGTTTCTCTCCCGTGTGTGTTCTCTGGTGTTTTTTAAGAGTAGATAAATCTGAAAATGTCTTCCCACACACACTGCACCTGAAGGGTTTCTCTCCCGTGTGTGTTCTCTGGTGTTTTTTAAGAGTAGATAAATCTGAAAATGTCTTCCCACACACACTGCACTTGAAGGGTTTCTCTCTCGTGTGTGTTCTCTGGTGTCTTTTAAGAGCAAATGACCATGAAAATGCCTTTCCACACACAGTGCACTTGAAGGGTTTCTCTCCTGTGTGTGTTCTCTGGTGTTTTTTAAGAGTAGATAAATCTGAAAATGCCTTCCCACACACAGTACATTTGAAGGGTTTCTCTCCTGTGTGACTTCTCTGGTGCCGTGTCAAATTTCCAGTCCGATCCGTGCTGTATGCACGCTGGTCGCATTGTTGACTTGTCGTACCAAGCTGCTGCGCTGAGGGCCTTTGCTCCATCAGACCAGCGTCAGCTGCAGACAGAAAATAAGAATATCCACACCATCTACACGTCAGTATCGAGCCATGGAGGAATGAATATATACAGTCACACGTGACTTACACGTCTATATTCATTCATGTATTCATGACTAGCTGTACTACCCGGCTTCGCCCGGGACTTGGATCCACCACGTCGGCTCGCCTTTGTCTCCCCAGTGGCGATGTTCACACCACAGCAGTTACTCGTTTGAGGCTGAGTCGACCTAGGGGAGGCCCAGAAGCGGTTCAAATAATCGTCGCCGGTGGTGGCCGTGAGCGGGAATCGAACTCGGGTCGCCGGGTTCGTAGCGCGGCGTAGCGCTAACCGATACACTACAATGCGTTACGCTTCCACACACACAGACACACACAGACACACACACTCAGACACACACACAGACACACAGACAGACACACACAGACACACACAGACACACACAGATACACACACACAGACACACACAGACACACACACAGACAACGCTAACCGCTACACTGCAATGAATTACGCTTCCACACACACACAGACGCACAGACACACACACACAGACACACACAAACACACAGACACACACAGACACACACACACAGACACACACAGACACACACACAAACAACGCTAACCGCTACACTGCAATGCGTTACGCTTCCACATGCGCGGGTCACGTGACAGATTTGACGTCACAGCTCACTTGCCGTGCATAAAATCTATACATTATTGAGCTCCCCCCCCCCCCAACAAAAAAACACACAAAAGTGTATTTGTATAATGTTTGCACGGTGTACAGTCTGGAAAGTACCCATATGGCAAATTTCCAATTTGTTGCATGTCGGGAAGTACGCTAAACATTTTGAACAGACAACACACACAATCACAACTTTGCCTTTTATATATATTTGGAGATGCAGTGAAAAACTTTCCCAAATTCATCACGCGGTTTCAGTTTTTTGATTTTCAGTTTGATTTATTTTGGTTATAGTTCCCTGAGCCATTCGGCTCTTGAATCGGGTGCAACCACAACAAGCAAAAATACAAAAACACGACCGAGAAAAACATCTTACAGTGACTATGTGTGACTGTGCAAACAGCACTGTCATGGCACGCAACGAGAGGGCAAATGTCATAAATATTCCTGTAAGCCCTCGCATCTTCAACATTAATGTTGACATAGAAACGTTGTGGGGTTTTTTGCTTCATTGTAAAAAAGAAAAATTATTATCTGTTATTTTTATTATTTCATTTTCTATCTACTTGACTTTACCAAAAGAACCAAGAATATTAATTCCTGCAGTCACCAAAGTTTTAAGTCAAAACATTCACACACCTTGACAAAGCCTCACCTTGTGTTGTTGTGGGTAGGTCGCTTCTGATAACAAGAGCGGTATAGCAGCTCAAGCGGGCTTGGCCTGCTAACAAAAAATGAAACATAAAAACTGCGTGAATATTTACAATAAAACAAAGTTACAAAGTGGCGAGCCGGGTGAAGACAAATTAAACTTAAGCGAGATAATTAAAGTGAATGCAATCAGGCGAGGGCAGGAGGCAAGGCCCCGCGTGGCTAGGCCCCGCGTTGTAAAGTTCCAACCTGGACATCGATTCCCATGCTCGCTGCTACTCAACTGACATCCCTGAGAGAGAGAGAGAGGCTCTACCTTGGTAAACAACAACAACAACCACCACGACCACCATGAGAATTTCTCACCTCGGATTTCAGTGCAAGCGCGGATCGGCAGCCTCCTGTTACCTCGCGACGTCACGCGCGTAAATCAGGTAACATGACGTCACTTCCGGGGTAAGAGACACGCCCCTCCCATAAGGAGCGGCTCTGCAACAGAATAAATTATGTTAATGAGTCGGGGCCTAATGTCCATGGGATGGGGCGTGGCTGCTGAACTCGTCGCAATAAACACTCGACGGTTTCAACGAATACATTATGTTAATGACCGCCAGTCACTGGGCGTACCTTTGCCCAAATAAGGATTGGCACTGGATTGATATCGGCAGACCCAAGCGGAGGTGACGTCACGCTCAAGAGCGCTGTGGACGGGGTTGGGGGAGTGTGAATACCTTGGTGACATGACGTCACTAGCGAGGTACACCTCCCGCTGGAACTTCATGCCGATGAGGTCATGCTGAGTGGTGACGTCACAGAGCGGAGATGGAGTTTAAGTTGATTTTGCTTCATTTTCCATTGCCCCCTCCCTTGGGTGTGTGAGCTCAGCAACAACGTGGACATTATTGTATGTACAGTGTGTGTACGTACACATAGTGTGTGTACGTACACACAGTGTGTGTACGTACACACACTATGTGTGTGTATGTACACAAACACAGTGTGTGTAGTGGAGGGCAAAGGCGGGGCATTGGCCAGTCATCTGAGTCAGTAGACCCATGGCATCTTATCAATTTATTTTTAAAATGTATTATTTTTATTTGTTATTTGTATATTTTTTTATCTTTTATTGTTTATTTTTTGTTTTCTATCTACGTGACTTTACCGAAAGAACCAGGAATATGGTAGCGCATTCTCTATTTGTTGCAAAGGTTCAAAGTTCAAGTCCGACAGGCACACCTGGCTACCCCAGTAACATTCACCACAATATGCGCTGTTCTGCTTCACGGCGGATGTCAAACAGAGTATTGTGTCACTCACAACGCACATTGCATGTTGGTGTCACGGTCAAAATTGTGGTAATTCCAAACATTATCCAGAAACTCAACAACGGAAATGCTTGGCTACGTACGGTTTGAAAGAAGTGTTAGTCAAACAGAATGTATATTTGCGTGCGCGTGTATAAACGTATCTTTGTACGAGCAGTAGGGCAGCGGTTAGCGCTACGCTGTGCTACGAACCCGGAGACACGGGTTTGTTTCCCGCTCACGGCCAACACCGCCAGTGACAATTATTTGAACCGGTCCTGGGCCTTCCCTAGGTCGACTCAGCCTAAAAATGAGTACCCAGTGTGATGTGAGCATCGCCACTCGGGATACAAAGACGGCCAGGCACGGTGCTAGCTACCCACCCCCCTCGTGTGCCGTGCCAGCCTTCATAGGTGCTCGCTAACAGCACTTGCCCCTAGAGTCTGTTAATGCTCTATCTCTATCTTTGTTCTTGTTGTTGTGTACGAGTGGGGAGCAGTAATTTAGTGGCTATCGCACTGCACTCCGTAACCCGGTGACCCAACTTGGATTCCTGCTCATGACACACAACAGTGGCAGATATTTAAACCAGTCCTGGGTTTTCCCTACATCGATGAAGTCTTGAATGACTTCCTAGCGTGGTGTAAATATCAGGGGAGACAAAGGCGGCCCGGTGCGGTGTTGGCCACCCTCCCCCTCGAGTGCCGTGCGTGCCGGCGTTTATAGGAGCTCACCAACAGCACTTGCCCCAGCAGTCTGTTGAAGGCTGTACGGGGGATCTTTGTGTGTGTGAGTGTGCAATAAGATCAGGCAATATGACTGGCAGAGAAAATTGCTTGAGATTATTTTAAAAGCATGGGTTTAGAAAAGTGAACAAAGCATGTCTCTATTATGTGCATTACCATTGAAGGGTGCATTGGGTTCAAAGCCATCCACATAGCCTCAAATCTGCATTAATGCCAATTTGTCTCCATATCTGGTAAGATCATAGTATTACAGGTCCTCTCACGCGCTAACCCAGACTGATGTGAGTGCACGATCTCTGTATTAGTTTTTTTATTGTCCTTAACTCAAATCAAACAATATGCAGTTCAGGTCAAATAACATTCCTTTTTAACGCTTTCCAACCAAGGTTGAGATGTTAATGCATTAGCTCTGTTCGTTCATATCTGCCCATCTGTCTGTAGCATGGCAATTCAATAACCCTCTTAAAGATGTATGGACTGATGCTGTACAGAAGGATGTGGAGCTGAGTGGACTTGCCGATGACCGGTGCCAGCGGTGTCAAGATCGGCCTCTGTGGAGGAGGCTCGTGAAGCACACTGCTGGGCAGTTGGAGGCAGTCGCCCTCCAGTAACAACGGAGGGCGGATGAGCGACGCTCACGACAACGAGCGGAGCGTCTACCACACCAAGTCGGTGCAGTGGTGCCTGTCAGTCATCTTATTGAGCACACGGCACTTGGGTCTGTCCTGTGAGCTGGCAGAGAGCCTTCGACACATCACGTGGCCTCAACACGTAAGACAAAACTACAATTCGTGTTGTAGAGAATGTACCTCCTCCTAAACGTGTAACTTTTAAGTGGTATGCCTTGTAACTGATGAATGATCCGAGTGTGCTACCTATTTAAAAAGACAATGAGTTGCTCCAGATGCCTCGTGGAACACAAAAACACCATTTGACCTGTATCACAAGAACAACGGGTCTCACCTGAGTTCTCTGTACAGGTTACTTTCAAACACACACACACACTTTGTCCTAACATCACTTATTCAATGTTTGACCCTTACAGATCAAATGTTACAGGTATGCACAAAACCAGACAAGTATACATTCTAAATTAATGACAGGCATATTAACAAAATTGGATTACTGCAGTGAAATATACTGCATCACGTTACATCGTATTAACAAGAAGCTTTTAAAAAAAAGTTGCACAGTCTGCTTCAGTGTATGTAAAACATACTATTGTGTCATTCAAAACGAGTAGGCCATTGCATGCTGGCGTCTGAGTGAAAATGTAGCAAATTCTAAGCATTACCTACAAACTACACAACTGAGATGACACATCAATCATCGCCCCCTACTGAGAGGCTCTTGTCCACATGCAGGCCGGTGCAGGGCCACCACCTTGTTCCACACAGGGGCAGCTGCTACTTGGGGATGCTCTTCGAGTGTTTCAGACGAGGTACAACACAAAACTCCGAGTTGCTGAGGCGGTTAAGCAAGCACCATGTAAAAGCAATTATTATAACATAGTGAATGCTTGGGAGCTTATTGGCTCTTGCTCCTGGTTAGAGATCTACCCAACCCACGGGCCCACAAAGACTGGCCGCTCTTACCCTGCAGGATGAACCTAGAAACTGATGTTCAACTTGACATTCTAGTCATTAAAGGCCTGTGACAAAGGTGCATCTATTGTAGCGACATCGTCTCTGGTTTACACATCTACCGGGTCTCCACTTGACTTTGTATTGTCTAGGAGCAAGTCCACCCACACCTCCACTTCCACAAACTGCTGGGAGTTGCCTCGCTCTGCCTCAGTCAGAATTCTCCTCCTGCTTCACGATGTGAAAGTCCCATTTTGGAGTTGAATATTCATCTTCACATTTTACCTTCACTTCTTCGCTCATCACTTCTTCACATTTCACCATCACCTCTTCATATTTCACCTCGATACCTTTAAAAGTGTCCAAGCTGGGATTTTCGTCTGGTTCTTGTTTCATGAGGGATGGGCTCATTGCAGCACTTTGACTTTCACAAGCTGTACTCTGGTGTCTTCGAAGATTTGATGAATCTGCAAACAGCTTCCCGCACAGAGCACACTTGAAGGGTTTCTCTCCTGTGTGTGTTCTCTGGTGTTTTACAAGATCAGATGACTGTGCAAATGCCTTCCCACACACACTGCACTTGAAGGGTTTCTCTCCCGTGTGTGTTCTCTGGTGTACTTTAAGATGTGGTGACTGTGCAAACGCCATCCCGCACACAGTGCACTTGAAGGGTTTCTCTGCCGTGTGTGTTCTCTGGTGTATTACAAGATGCCATGAATCTGAAAACGCCTTGCCGCACAGAGTACACTTGAAGGGTTTCTCTCCTGTGTGTGTTCTCTGGTGTTTTACAAGAGCAGATGACTGTGCAAATGCCTTCACGCACACACTGCACTTGAAGGGTTTCTCTCCCGTGTGTGTTCTCTGGTGTGTTACAAGATTATATGACTGTGTAAACGCCATCCGGCACATCGTGCACCTGAAGGGTTTCTCTCCCGTGTGTGTTCTCTGGTGTGTTACAAGATTACATAACTGTCTAAACGCCATCCCGCACATCGTGCACCTGAAGGGTTTCTCTCCAGTGTGTGTTCTCTGGTGTTTTTTAAGAGCAGATGACCATGAAAATGCCTTGTTACACACAGTACATTTGAAGGGTTTCTCTCCTGTGTGACTTCTCTGGTGCCGTGTTAGATTTCCAGTTCGGTCCGTGCTGTATGCACACTGGTCGCATTGTTGACTTGTCGTGCCAAGCTGCGCTGAGTGCCTTTGCTCCATCAGAACAATTCTGCAGAGGAAGCGTCAGCTGCAGACAGAAAAAAAGAATATCCACACCATCTACACGTCAGGCACAGAGGAATGCACACGTGACTTACACGTCTATACTTATTAATATATTCATGATGTAGTGAAAAAGTTTCCCAAATTAATCAGATTTGATGAACGTGAAAACGCCTTCACGTACAGAGTGCACCTGAAGGGTTTCTCTCAACGGGCTGTTATGGCACGCATTGAGAGGGAAAATGTCATAAATATGCCTGGAAGCCTTCATATCTTCAAGATGAATGTTAACCCAAAACTCTTAAGCACACAATTTCGGCTGTCTTACTACAAAATGAATATTTATGAAAGCTAAATTCAGCTGACATAGCAAAGGGTGTTGAAAACAATACTATTTGTGTTTTGCATAAATGCATGAATTAATGTTCAATCGCAACTTAGAGGTGTGAATCCAGGCTAAGATGTCCTTGAATGCTGGGATGAACAGATCCGACTTCAGCTGAATGTGTGTGCTGTGTTCACCTCCTGTTTCCATTCTTATTAAGAGTTCCAGAGGAAAACAAAAATAAACTATTGTTTTGATATAACCTCCGTGTGCAATAGAGTTAACAGACTTTACTGCAAACACAAACTTCACACTGTCACACACTGCCATGAGTAAACAGGTGGTGGTGTGACCAGCACCATGCCTGGCCACCTTCATCTGCTCAGCATTAATTCTTCCTCACTCCACCAAGTAATGAATCGAGGATCAATCAACATAGCCGAGGCTATCCGTGTCTCTGTCTCTCTCTCCCCGTGAAGGTGTTCCCCTCCACACATTCAGAGTCAACAGCGGCACGCGCTTAGCGTCTTTGACCGATAGATACATTGACGCACGTATTGTTGGTTCTTTCAGTAAAGTCACGTAGATAGAAAATAAAAATAACAGATTAAATTTAATAAGATAAAGACCACTTGTGTTGCGATCAAAACGACGTGGTTTTTGATTTATTTACAATTCTTAATTATTTTTACAATGTTATTTTAATTTAATTTTCTATCTACGTGACTTTACCGAATAAACCAAGAATATGAATTCCTGCAATCACGAAAGTTTTAAGTCAAAACATTCACACACGTTGACAAAGCCTCACCTTGTGTTGTTGTGGGCAGGTCGCTTCTGATAACAAGAGCGGTATAGCAGCTCAAGCGGGCTTGGCCTGCTAACAAAAGAACGAAAATAAAAACTGCGTGAATATTTACAATAAAACAAAGTTACAAAGTGGCGAGCCGGGTGAAGGCAAATTAAACTTAAGCGAGATAATTAAAGTGAATGCAATCAGGCGAGGGCAGGAGGCAAGGCCCCGCGTGGCTAGGCCCCGCGTTGTAAAGTTCCAACCTGGACATCGATTCCCATGCTCGCTGCTACTCAACTGACATCCCTACGAGAGAGAGCGAGGCTCTACCTTGGTAAACAACAACAACAACCACCACAACCACAACGACCACCACCACCACAACGATGAGAATTTCTCACCTCGGATTTCAGTGCACACGCGCACACGGCAGCTTCCTGTTACCTCGCGACAGCAGGAAGTAGTATGATGTCACTTCCCTCCCACGAGCGGCTGACTGATTAAATGATGTTAATGAGGCCGGCTCATATGTCGAGGGATGGGGGCGTGGGCGCTGAACCCGTCGCAATAAACTCGCGACGGCTTTAACGAAAACATTATGTTAATGAGCAACCAGTCACTGGGCGTAGCTTTGCCCAAATAAGGATTGCCACTGGAGCGATGTCGGCAGTGACCCAAGCGAGGTGACCTCACGCTCAAGAGCGCGGTGGACGGGGGAGGGGTGAATACCGTGGTGACATGACGTCACTAGCGAGGTACACCTCCCACTGGCGTTACACGCCGATGAGGTGATGCAGAGTGGTGACGTCACAGAGTTGGAGTTTAAGTTGATTTAGATAAATTTTCCATTGCTCCCACCCTTGGGTGTGTGAGCTCAGCAACAACGTAGACATTATTGTGTATACACTGTGTGTGTGTGTACACTGTGTGTACGTATATACACTGTATGTACATACACTGTGTATACACTGTGTGTACACTGTGTGTATACACTGTGTGTGTGTACACTGTGTGTATACACTGTGTACACTGTTTGTATACACTGTATACACTGTGTGTGCACACTATGTGTGTCACTGTGTGTCACTGTGTATATACACTGTGTGTGTACCCTGTTTGTGTACACTGTGTATACACTGTGTGTGTACACTGTGTGTGTGTAGTGTATACCCTGTGTATGTGTACACTGTGTGTACACTGTGTGTACCTTGTGTATGTGTACAGTGTGTACACTGTGTATGTACACTGTGTGTGTACATTGTGTGTGTACACTGTGTGTGTACACTGTGTGTGTCCGAACCCCCGGCAAGGCCATCTACTTAATGACGAGAGAAAATTCACACGAAATGTCCTTTTCAATGAAGTCTTCCAGATGTAAATTGATACAAGCTTTTAATGAAGAAATAAAATAATCAAATTCAAAACACAACACAATTCAAAGATGCTTAATTTTAAAACTTCAAAATGGAGCATGGGGTACTTGCGTGAATGCGTCCTTCGTGTGCAAATGTTGTGACTTTCCTGGCCTGAAGGTCGTCAATGTGTTGGACCCTTATTGGTGCCCAGCGTCTCAACAACAGCAGTGGGGTTTGCTTCAACCGATAGGTACGAACATCCAGACGTCAATCAGCAAGGAGCATTTCTAGTCCCAGTTAGACAAACTCTACGTCAACACGTAAGACAAAACTACAATTCGTGTTGTAGAGAATGTACCTCCTCCTATACGTGTAACTTTCAAGTGGTATGCCTTGTAACTGATGAATGATCCGAGCGTGCTCCATATTTCAAAGACGATGAGTTGCTCCAGAGGCAGACGCTTCGTGAAACACAAAAGTACCCTTTGACCTGCATCACAAGAACAACGGGTCTCACCCGAGTTCTCTGTACAGGTTACTTCCAGACACACTTTGTCCTAACATCACTTATTCAATGTTTGACCCTCAGACAAAATGTTATATGTACGCGCACAATCAGACAAGTATTCATTCTAAATCATTGACAGGCATATTAACAACATTGAATTACTGCAGCGAAATTGACTGCATCACGTTACATCGTATTAACAAGAAGTTATTTTACAAATACGCACCGTCTGCTTAACAGTGTATGTACAACGTACTATTGTTGCGTCATTCAAAACGAGTAGGCCGTTGCATGCTGGCGCCTGGGTCAAAATGTAGCAAATTCTAAACATTACGCTACAAATAATAGATGAGGGCACTTCGATGGCAACACAAGCAATCGTCATCAGGTGGGACAAGCACAGCAGCAAGAAGAAGAAACTGCTGGAGTAGGCGCCACGACTTCAGCAGTTTCTCTTGCTGTGGTTGTCCCACCTGATGACGATTGCTTGTGTTGCGATCTAAACGCCGTGATCTGTTATGTTTCTACCCACGTGGTGACTTTACCGAAAGAACTCAAGAGTGTGGATTCCTGCAGTCACAAAAGCTTCGAATCAAGATTGCCTACAAACGACACAACTGAGATGACGCATCAATCATCGCCCCCTACTGACAGGCTCTTGTCCACATGCAGGCCGGTGCAGGGCCACCACCTTGTGCCAAACAGGGGCAGCTGCTACTTGGGGATGCTCTTCGAGTGCTTCAGACGAGACACAAAACTCCGAGTTGCCGAGGCGATAAAGCAAGCACTGTGTAAATGCAATTATAATAAAATAGTGAATGCTTGGGAGCTTATTGTCTCTCGCTCCTGGTTAGAGATCTACCCAACCAACAGGTCCACAAAGACTGGCCGCCCTTACTCTGCAGGATGAACCTAGGAGCTGAGTGTCCAACTTCACATTCTTGTCATTAAAGGCCTGTGACAAAGGTGCATCTATTGGAGCGACATCGTCTCTGGCTTACACATCTACCGGGTCTCCACTTGACTTTGTATTGTCTCGGAGGAAGTCCACCCACACCTCCACTTCCACAAACTGCTGGGAGTTGCCTCGCTCTGCCTCACAGTCAGAATTCTCCTCCTGCTTCACGATGTGAAGGTCCCATTTTGGAGTTAAATCTTCATCTTCACATTTTACCTTCACTTCTTCGCTCTTCACCATCACCTCTTCACATTTCACCTTCACCTCTTCACATTTCACCTCGATACCTTTAAAAGTGTCCAAGCTGGGATTTTCTTCCGGTTCGTGTTTAATGAGGGATGGGCTCATTGCGGCACTTTGACTTTCACAAGCTGATTTCAGACTGCACTCCTGTCTTCCCACACACAGTGCACTTGAAGGGTTTCTCTCCCGTGTGTGTTCTCTGGTGTACTTGAAGATTCGATGAAACTGCAAACGCCTTCCCGCATAGAGTGCACCTGAAGGGTTTCTCTCCCGTGTGTGTTCTCTGGTGTGTTTTAAGAGTAGATGACTGTGAAAATGTCTTCCCACACACAGTGCACTTGAAGGGTTTCTCTTCCGTGTGCGTTCTCTGGTGTTTTTTAAGAGTAGATGAATCTGAAAATGTCTTCCCACACACACTGCACCTGAAGGGTTTCTCTCCCGTGTGTTCTCTGGTGTTTTTTAAGAGTAGATGACTGTGAAAATGTCTTCCCACACACAGTGCACTTGAAGGGTTTCTCTCCCGTGTGTGTTCTCTGGTGTTTTTTAAGAGTAGATGAATCTGAAAATGTCTTCCCACACACACTGCACCTGAAGGGTTTCTCTCCCGTGTGTGTTCTCTGGTGTGTTTTAAGAGCAAATGACTGTGAAAATGTCTTCCCACACACACTGCACCTGAAGGGTTTCTCTCCCGTGTGTGTTCTCTGGTGTTTTTTAAGAGTAGATGAATCTGAAAATGTCTTCCCACACACACTGCACCTGAAGGGTTTCTCTCCGGTGTGTGTTCTCTGGTGTGTTTTAAGAGCAGATGACTGTGAAAATGTCTTCCCACACACACTGCACTTGAAGGGTTTCTCTCCTGTGTGTGTTCTCTGGTGTGTTACAAGAGCAGATGAGCATGAAAATGCCTTCACACACACACTGCACTTGAAAGGTTTCTCTCCTGTGTGTGTTCTCTGGTGTAATATGAGATTATATGACTGTGTAAACGCCATCCCACACATCGTGCACCTGAAGGGTTTCTCTCCCGTGTGTGTTCTCTGGTGTGTTACAAGATCAGAGGACTGTGCAAATGCCTTCACGCACACACTGCACTTGAAGGGTTTCTCTCCTGTGTGTGTTCTTTGGTGTTTTACAAGATCAGATGACTGTGCAAAAGCCTTCACGCACACACTGCACTTGAAGGGTTTCTCTCCTGTGTGTGTTCTCTGGTGTTTTTTAAGAGTAGATGAATCTGAAAATGTCTTCCCACACACACTGCACCTGAAGGGTTTCTCTCCCGTGTGTGTTCTCTGGTGTGTTTTAAGAGCAAATGACTGTGAAAATGTCTTCCCACACACACTGCACCTGAAGGGTTTCTCTCCCGTGTGTGTTCTCTGGTGTTTTTTAAGAGTAGATGAATCTGAAAATGTCTTCCCACACACACTGCACCTGAAGGGTTTCTCTCCGGTGTGTGTTCTCTGGTGTGTTTTAAGAGCAGATGACTGTGAAAATGTCTTCCCACACACACTGCACTTGAAGGGTTTCTCTCCTGTGTGTGTTCTCTGGTGTGTTACAAGAGCAGATGAGCATGAAAATGCCTTCACACACACACTGCACTTGAAAGGTTTCTCTCCTGTGTGTGTTCTCTGGTGTAATATGAGATTATATGACTGTGTAAACGCCATCCCACACATCGTGCACCTGAAGGGTTTCTCTCCCGTGTGTGTTCTCTGGTGTGTTACAAGATCAGAGGACTGTGCAAATGCCTTCACGCACACACTGCACTTGAAGGGTTTCTCTCCTGTGTGTGTTCTTTGGTGTTTTACAAGATCAGATGACTGTGCAAAAGCCTTCACGCACACACTGCACTTGAAGGGTTTCTCTCCTGTGTGTGTTCTCTGGTGTTTTTTAAGAGTAGATGAATCTGAAAATGTCTTCCCACACACACTGCACCTGAAGGGTTTCTCTCCCGTGTGTGTTCTCTGGTGTGTTTTAAGAGCAAATGACTGTGAAAATGTCTTCCCACACACACTGCACCTGAAGGGTTTCTCTCCCGTGTGTGTTCTCTGGTGTTTTTTAAGAGTAGATGAATCTGAAAATGTCTTCCCACACACACTGCACCTGAAGGGTTTCTCTCCGGTGTGTGTTCTCTGGTGTTTTTTAAGAGTAGATGAATCTGAAAATGTCTTCCCACACACACTGCACCTGAAGGGTTTCTCTCCGGTGTGTGTTCTCTGGTGTGTTTTAAGAGCAGATGACTGTGAAAATGTCTTCCCACACACACTGCACTTGAAGGGTTTCTCTCCTGTGTGTGTTCTCTGGTGTGTTACAAGAGCAGATGAGCATGAAAATGCCTTCACACACACACTGCACTTGAAAGGTTTCTCTCCTGTGTGTGTTCTCTGGTGTAATATGAGATTATATGACTGTGTAAACGCCATCCCACACATCGTGCACCTGAAGGGTTTCTCTCCCGTGTGTGTTCTCTGGTGTGTTACAAGATCAGAGGACTGTGCAAATGCCTTCACGCACACACTGCACTTGAAGGGTTTCTCTCCTGTGTGTGTTCTTTGGTGTTTTACAAGATCAGATGACTGTGCAAAAGCCTTCACGCACACACTGCACTTGAAGGGTTTCTCTCCTGTGTGTGTTCTCTGGTGTTTTTTAAGAGTAGATGAATCTGAAAATGTCTTCCCACACACACTGCACCTGAAGGGTTTCTCTCCCGTGTGTGTTCTCTGGTGTGTTTTAAGAGCAAATGACTGTGAAAATGTCTTCCCACACACACTGCACCTGAAGGGTTTCTCTCCCGTGTGTGTTCTCTGGTGTTTTTTAAGAGTAGATGAATCTGAAAATGTCTTCCCACACACACTGCACCTGAAGGGTTTCTCTCCGGTGTGTGTTCTCTGGTGTGTTTTAAGAGCAGATGACTGTGAAAATGTCTTCCCACACACACTGCACTTGAAGGGTTTCTCTCCTGTGTGTGTTCTCTGGTGTGTTACAAGAGCAGATGAGCATGAAAATGCCTTCACACACACACTGCACTTGAAAGGTTTCTCTCCTGTGTGTGTTCTCTGGTGTAATATGAGATTATATGACTGTGTAAACGCCATCCCACACATCGTGCACCTGAAGGGTTTCTCTCCCGTGTGTGTTCTCTGGTGTGTTACAAGATCAGAGGACTGTGCAAATGCCTTCACGCACACACTGCACTTGAAGGGTTTCTCTCCTGTGTGTGTTCTTTGGTGTTTTACAAGATCAGATGACTGTGCAAAAGCCTTCACGCACACACTGCACTTGAAGGGTTTCTCTCCTGTGTGTGTTCTCTGGTGTTTTTTAAGAGTAGATGAATCTGAAAATGTCTTCCCACACACACTGCACCTGAAGGGTTTCTCTCCCGTGTGTGTTCTCTGGTGTGTTTTAAGAGCAAATGACTGTGAAAATGCCTTCACACACACAGTGCACCTGAAGGGTTTCTCTCCCGTGTGTGTTTTCTGGTGTGTTTTAAGAGCAGATGACTGTGAAAATGCCTTCACACACACACTGCACTTGAAGGGTTTTTCTCCCGTGTGTGTTCTCTGGGGTGTTTTAAAAGCAGATGAATCTGAAAATGCCTTCACACACACACTGCACTTGAAGGGTTTCTCTCCCATGTGTGTTCTCTGGTGTGTTTTAATATTAGATGAATCTGGAAATGCCTTCCCATACACACTGCACTTGAAGGGTTTCTCTCCCGTGTGTGTTCTCTGGTGTTTTTTAAGAGTAGATAAATCTGAAAATTTCTTCCCACACACAGTGCACTTGAAGGGTTTCTCTCCTGTGTGTGTTCTCTGGTGTGTTTTAAGAGCAGATGACCATGAAAATGCCATCCCACACACACTGCACTTGAAGGGTTTCTCTCCCGTGTGTGTTCTCTGGTGTTTTTTAAGAGTAGATGAATCTGGAAATGCCTTCCCACACACACTGCACTTGAAGGGTTTCTCTCCCGTGTGTGTTCTCTGGTGTTTTTTAAAAGCAGATGAATCTGAAAATGCCTTCACACACACACTGCACTTGAAGGGTTTCTCTCCCGTCTGTGTTTTCTGGTGTTTTTTAAGAGCAGATGACCGTGAAAATGCCTTCCCACACACACTGCACTTGAAGGGTTTCTCTCCCATGTGTGTTCTCTGGTGTGTTTTAATATTAGATGAATCTGGAAATGCCTTCCCATACACACTGCACCTGAAGGGTTTCTCTCCCGTGTGTGTTCTCTGGTGTGTTTTAAGAGCAAATGACTGTGAAAATGTCTTCCCACACACACTGCACCTGAAGGGTTTCTCTCCCGTGTGTGTTCTCTGGTGTTTTTTAAGAGTAGATGAATCTGAAAATGTCTTCCCACACACACTGCACCTGAAGGGTTTCTCTCCGGTGTGTGTTCTCTGGTGTGTTTTAAGAGCAGATGACTGTGAAAATGTCTTCCCACACACACTGCACTTGAAGGGTTTCTCTCCTGTGTGTGTTCTCTGGTGTGTTACAAGAGCAGATGAGCATGAAAATGCCTTCACACACACACTGCACTTGAAAGGTTTCTCTCCTGTGTGTGTTCTCTGGTGTAATATGAGATTATATGACTGTGTAAACGCCATCCCACACATCGTGCACCTGAAGGGTTTCTCTCCCGTGTGTGTTCTCTGGTGTGTTACAAGATCAGAGGACTGTGCAAATGCCTTCACGCACACACTGCACTTGAAGGGTTTCTCTCCTGTGTGTGTTCTTTGGTGTTTTACAAGATCAGATGACTGTGCAAAAGCCTTCACGCACACACTGCACTTGAAGGGTTTCTCTCCTGTGTGTGTTCTCTGGTGTTTTTTAAGAGTAGATGAATCTGAAAATGTCTTCCCACACACACTGCACCTGAAGGGTTTCTCTCCCGTGTGTGTTCTCTGGTGTGTTTTAAGAGCAAATGACTGTGAAAATGTCTTCCCACACACACTGCACCTGAAGGGTTTCTCTCCCGTGTGTGTTCTCTGGTGTTTTTTAAGAGTAGATGAATCTGAAAATGTCTTCCCACACACACTGCACCTGAAGGGTTTCTCTCCGGTGTGTGTTCTCTGGTGTGTTTTAAGAGCAGATGACTGTGAAAATGTCTTCCCACACACACTGCACTTGAAGGGTTTCTCTCCTGTGTGTGTTCTCTGGTGTGTTACAAGAGCAGATGAGCATGAAAATGCCTTCACACACACACTGCACTTGAAAGGTTTCTCTCCTGTGTGTGTTCTCTGGTGTAATATGAGATTATATGACTGTGTAAACGCCATCCCACACATCGTGCACCTGAAGGGTTTCTCTCCCGTGTGTGTTCTCTGGTGTGTTACAAGATCAGAGGACTGTGCAAATGCCTTCACGCACACACTGCACTTGAAGGGTTTCTCTCCTGTGTGTGTTCTTTGGTGTTTTACAAGATCAGATGACTGTGCAAAAGCCTTCACGCACACACTGCACTTGAAGGGTTTCTCTCCTGTGTGTGTTCTCTGGTGTTTTTTAAGAGTAGATGAATCTGAAAATGTCTTCCCACACACACTGCACCTGAAGGGTTTCTCTCCCGTGTGTGTTCTCTGGTGTGTTTTAAGAGCAAATGACTGTGAAAATGTCTTCCCACACACACTGCACCTGAAGGGTTTCTCTCCCGTGTGTGTTCTCTGGTGTTTTTTAAGAGTAGATGAATCTGAAAATGTCTTCCCACACACACTGCACCTGAAGGGTTTCTCTCCGGTGTGTGTTCTCTGGTGTTTTTTAAGAGTAGATGAATCTGAAAATGTCTTCCCACACACACTGCACCTGAAGGGTTTCTCTCCGGTGTGTGTTCTCTGGTGTGTTTTAAGAGCAGATGACTGTGAAAATGTCTTCCCACACACACTGCACTTGAAGGGTTTCTCTCCTGTGTGTGTTCTCTGGTGTGTTACAAGAGCAGATGAGCATGAAAATGCCTTCACACACACACTGCACTTGAAAGGTTTCTCTCCTGTGTGTGTTCTCTGGTGTAATATGAGATTATATGACTGTGTAAACGCCATCCCACACATCGTGCACCTGAAGGGTTTCTCTCCCGTGTGTGTTCTCTGGTGTGTTACAAGATCAGAGGACTGTGCAAATGCCTTCACGCACACACTGCACTTGAAGGGTTTCTCTCCTGTGTGTGTTCTTTGGTGTTTTACAAGATCAGATGACTGTGCAAAAGCCTTCACGCACACACTGCACTTGAAGGGTTTCTCTCCTGTGTGTGTTCTCTGGTGTTTTTTAAGAGTAGATGAATCTGAAAATGTCTTCCCACACACACTGCACCTGAAGGGTTTCTCTCCCGTGTGTGTTCTCTGGTGTGTTTTAAGAGCAAATGACTGTGAAAATGTCTTCCCACACACACTGCACCTGAAGGGTTTCTCTCCCGTGTGTGTTCTCTGGTGTTTTTTAAGAGTAGATGAATCTGAAAATGTCTTCCCACACACACTGCACCTGAAGGGTTTCTCTCCGGTGTGTGTTCTCTGGTGTGTTTTAAGAGCAGATGACTGTGAAAATGTCTTCCCACACACACTGCACTTGAAGGGTTTCTCTCCTGTGTGTGTTCTCTGGTGTGTTACAAGAGCAGATGAGCATGAAAATGCCTTCACACACACACTGCACTTGAAAGGTTTCTCTCCTGTGTGTGTTCTCTGGTGTAATATGAGATTATATGACTGTGTAAACGCCATCCCACACATCGTGCACCTGAAGGGTTTCTCTCCCGTGTGTGTTCTCTGGTGTGTTACAAGATCAGAGGACTGTGCAAATGCCTTCACGCACACACTGCACTTGAAGGGTTTCTCTCCTGTGTGTGTTCTTTGGTGTTTTACAAGATCAGATGACTGTGCAAAAGCCTTCACGCACACACTGCACTTGAAGGGTTTCTCTCCTGTGTGTGTTCTCTGGTGTTTTTTAAGAGTAGATGAATCTGAAAATGTCTTCCCACACACACTGCACCTGAAGGGTTTCTCTCCCGTGTGTGTTCTCTGGTGTGTTTTAAGAGCAAATGACTGTGAAAATGCCTTCACACACACAGTGCACCTGAAGGGTTTCTCTCCCGTGTGTGTTTTCTGGTGTGTTTTAAGAGCAGATGACTGTGAAAATGCCTTCACACACACACTGCACTTGAAGGGTTTTTCTCCCGTGTGTGTTCTCTGGGGTGTTTTAAAAGCAGATGAATCTGAAAATGCCTTCACACACACACTGCACTTGAAGGGTTTCTCTCCCATGTGTGTTCTCTGGTGTGTTTTAATATTAGATGAATCTGGAAATGCCTTCCCATACACACTGCACTTGAAGGGTTTCTCTCCCGTGTGTGTTCTCTGGTGTTTTTTAAGAGTAGATAAATCTGAAAATTTCTTCCCACACACAGTGCACTTGAAGGGTTTCTCTCCTGTGTGTGTTCTCTGGTGTGTTTTAAGAGCAGATGACCATGAAAATGCCATCCCACACACACTGCACTTGAAGGGTTTCTCTCCCGTGTGTGTTCTCTGGTGTTTTTTAAGAGTAGATGAATCTGGAAATGCCTTCCCACACACACTGCACTTGAAGGGTTTCTCTCCCGTGTGTGTTCTCTGGTGTTTTTTAAAAGCAGATGAATCTGAAAATGCCTTCACACACACACTGCACTTGAAGGGTTTCTCTCCCGTCTGTGTTTTCTGGTGTTTTTTAAGAGCAGATGACCGTGAAAATGCCTTCCCACACACACTGCACTTGAAGGGTTTCTCTCCCATGTGTGTTCTCTGGTGTGTTTTAATATTAGATGAATCTGGAAATGCCTTCCCATACACACTGCACTTGAAGGGTTTCTCTCCCGTGTGTGTTCTCTGGTGTTTTTTAAGAGTAGATAAATCTGAAAATTTCTTCCCACACACAGTGCACTTGAAGGGTTTCTCTCCTGTGTGTGTTCTCTGGTGTGTTTTAAGAGCAGATGACCATGAAAATGCCATCCCACACACACTGCACTTGAAGGGTTTCTCTCCCGTGTGTGTTCTCTGGTGTTTTTTAAGAGTAGATGAATCTGGAAATGCCTTCCCACACACACTGCACTTGAAGGGTTTCTCTCCCGTGTGTGTTCTCTGGTGTGTTTTAAGAGCAGATGAATCTGAAAATGCCTTCCCACACACAGTGCACTTGAAGGGTTTCTCTCCCGTGTGTGTTCTCTGGTGTATTTTAAGAGTAGATGACCGTGAAAATGCCTTCCCACACACACTGCACTTGAAGGGTTTCTCTCCCGTGTGTGTTCTCTGGTGGGTCTCAAGAACTGATGGCCATGCAAATGCCTTGTCACACACAGTGCACTTGAAGGGTTTCTCTCCCGTGTGTGTTCTCTGGTGTCTTTGAAGATTAGATAAATTTGGAAATCCCTTCCCACACACACTGCACTTGAAGGGTTTCTCTCCCGTGTGTGTTCTCTGGTGTTTTTTAAGAGTAGATAAATCTGAAAATGTCTTCCCACACACACTGCACCTGAAGGGTTTCTCTCCCGTGTGTGTTCTCTGGTGTTTTTTAAGAGTAGATAAATCTGAAAATGTCTTCCCACACACACTGCACTTGAAGGGTTTCTCTCTCGTGTGTGTTCTCTGGTGTCTTTTAAGAGCAAATGACCATGAAAATGCCTTTCCACACACAGTGCACTTGAAGGGTTTCTCTCCTGTGTGTGTTCTCTGGTGTTTTTTAAGAGTAGATAAATCTGAAAATGCCTTCCCACACACAGTACATTTGAAGGGTTTCTCTCCTGTGTGACTTCTCTGGTGCCGTGTCAAATTTCCAGTCCGATCCGTGCTGTATGCACGCTGGTCGCATTGTTGACTTGTCGTACCAAGCTGCTGCGCTGAGGGCCTTTGCTCCATCAGACCAGCGTCAGCTGCAGACAGAAAATAAGAATATCCACACCATCTACACGTCAGTATCGAGCCATGGAGGAATGAATATATACAGTCACACGTGACTTACACGTCTATATTCATTCATGTATTCATGACTAGCTGTACTACCCGGCTTCGCCCGGGACTTGGATCCACCACGTCGGCTCGCCTTTGTCTCCCCAGTGGCGATGTTCACACCACAGCAGTTACTCGTTTGAGGCTGAGTCGACCTAGGGGAGGCCCAGAAGCGGTTCAAATAATCGTCGCCGGTGGTGGCCGTGAGCGGGAATCGAACTCGGGTCGCCGGGTTCGTAGCGCGGCGTAGCGCTAACCGATACACTACAATGCGTTACGCTTCCACACACACAGACACACACAGACACACACACTCAGACACACACACAGACACACAGACAGACACACACAGACACACACAGACACACACAGATACACACACACAGACACACACAGACACACACACAGACAACGCTAACCGCTACACTGCAATGAATTACGCTTCCACACACACACAGACGCACAGACACACACACACAGACACACACAAACACACAGACACACACAGACACACACACACAGACACACACAGACACACACACAAACAACGCTAACCGCTACACTGCAATGCGTTACGCTTCCACATGCGCGGGTCACGTGACAGATTTGACGTCACAGCTCACTTGCCGTGCATAAAATCTATACATTATTGAGCTCCCCCCCCCCCCAACAAAAAAACACACAAAAGTGTATTTGTATAATGTTTGCACGGTGTACAGTCTGGAAAGTACCCATATGGCAAATTTCCAATTTGTTGCATGTCGGGAAGTACGCTAAACATTTTGAACAGACAACACACACAATCACAACTTTGCCTTTTATATATATTTGGAGATGCAGTGAAAAACTTTCCCAAATTCATCACGCGGTTTCAGTTTTTTGATTTTCAGTTTGATTTATTTTGGTTATAGTTCCCTGAGCCATTCGGCTCTTGAATCGGGTGCAACCACAACAAGCAAAAATACAAAAACACGACCGAGAAAAACATCTTACAGTGACTATGTGTGACTGTGCAAACAGCACTGTCATGGCACGCAACGAGAGGGCAAATGTCATAAATATTCCTGTAAGCCCTCGCATCTTCAACATTAATGTTGACATAGAAACGTTGTGGGGTTTTTTGCTTCATTGTAAAAAAGAAAAATTATTATCTGTTATTTTTATTATTTCATTTTCTATCTACTTGACTTTACCAAAAGAACCAAGAATATTAATTCCTGCAGTCACCAAAGTTTTAAGTCAAAACATTCACACACCTTGACAAAGCCTCACCTTGTGTTGTTGTGGGTAGGTCGCTTCTGATAACAAGAGCGGTATAGCAGCTCAAGCGGGCTTGGCCTGCTAACAAAAAATGAAACGTAAAAACTGCGTGAATATTTACAATAAAACAAAGTTACAAAGTGGCGAGCCGGGTGAAGACAAATTAAACTTAAGCGAGATAATTAAAGTGAATGCAATCAGGCGAGGGCAGGAGGCAAGGCCCCGCGTGGCTAGGCCCCGCGTTGTAAAGTTCCAACCTGGACATCGATTCCCATGCTCGCTGCTACTCAACTGACATCCCTGAGAGAGAGAGAGAGGCTCTACCTTGGTAAACAACAACAACAACCACCACGACCACCATGAGAATTTCTCACCTCGGATTTCAGTGCAAGCGCGGATCGGCAGCCTCCTGTTACCTCGCGACGTCACGCGCGTAAATCAGGTAACATGACGTCACTTCCGGGGTAAGAGACACGCCCCTCCCATAAGGAGCGGCTCTGCAACAGAATAAATTATGTTAATGAGTCGGGGCCTAATGTCCATGGGATGGGGCGTGGCTGCTGAACTCGTCGCAATAAACACTCGACGGTTTCAACGAATACATTATGTTAATGACCGCCAGTCACTGGGCGTACCTTTGCCCAAATAAGGATTGGCACTGGATTGATATCGGCAGACCCAAGCGGAGGTGACGTCACGCTCAAGAGCGCTGTGGACGGGGTTGGGGGAGTGTGAATACCTTGGTGACATGACGTCACTAGCGAGGTACACCTCCCGCTGGAACTTCATGCCGATGAGGTCATGCTGAGTGGTGACGTCACAGAGCGGAGATGGAGTTTAAGTTGATTTTGCTTCATTTTCCATTGCCCCCTCCCTTGGGTGTGTGAGCTCAGCAACAACGTGGACATTATTGTATGTACAGTGTGTGTACGTACACACAGTGTGTGTACGTACACACAGTGTGTGTACGTACACACACTATGTGTGTGTATGTACACAAACACAGTGTGTGTAGTGGAGGGCAAAGGCGGGGCATTGGCCAGTCATCTGAGTCAGTAGACCCATGGCATCTTATCAATTTATTTTTAAAATGTATTATTTTTATTTGTTATTTGTATATTTTTTTATCTTTTATTGTTTATTTTTTGTTTTCTATCTACGTGACTTTACCGAAAGAACCAGGAATATGGTAGCGCATTCTCTATTTGTTGCAAAGGTTCAAAGTTCAAGTCCGACAGGCACACCTGGCTACCCCAGTAACATTCACCACAATATGCGCTGTTCTGCTTCACGGCGGATGTCAAACAGAGTATTGTGTCACTCACAACGCACATTGCATGTTGGTGTCACGGTCAAAATTGTGGTAATTCCAAACATTATCCAGAAACTCAACAACGGAAATGCTTGGCTACGTACGGTTTGAAAGAAGTGTTAGTCAAACAGAATGTATATTTGCGTGCGCGTGTATAAACGTATCTTTGTACGAGCAGTAGGGCAGCGGTTAGCGCTACGCTGTGCTACGAACCCGGAGACACGGGTTTGTTTCCCGCTCACGGCCAACACCGCCAGTGACAATTATTTGAACCGGTCCTGGGCCTTCCCTAGGTCGACTCAGCCTAAAAATGAGTACCCAGTGTGATGTGAGCATCGCCACTCGGGATACAAAGACGGCCAGGCACGGTGCTAGCTACCCACCCCCCTCGTGTGCCGTGCCAGCCTTCATAGGTGCTCGCTAACAGCACTTGCCCCTAGAGTCTGTTAATGCTCTATCTCTATCTTTGTTCTTGTTGTTGTGTACGAGTGGGGAGCAGTAATTTAGTGGCTATCGCACTGCACTCCGTAACCCGGTGACCCAACTTGGATTCCTGCTCATGACACACAACAGTGGCAGATATTTAAACCAGTCCTGGGTTTTCCCTACATCGATGAAGTCTTGAATGACTTCCTAGCGTGGTGTAAATATCAGGGGAGACAAAGGCGGCCCGGTGCGGTGTTGGCCACCCTCCCCCTCGAGTGCCGTGCGTGCCGGCGTTTATAGGAGCTCACCAACAGCACTTGCCCCAGCAGTCTGTTGAAGGCTGTACGGGGGATCTTTGTGTGTGTGAGTGTGCAATAAGATCAGGCAATATGACTGGCAGAGAAAATTGCTTGAGATTATTTTAAAAGCATGGGTTTAGAAAAGTGAACAAAGCATGTCTCTATTATGTGCATTACCATTGAAGGGTGCATTGGGTTCAAAGCCATCCACATAGCCTCAAATCTGCATTAATGCCAATTTGTCTCCATATCTGGTAAGATCATAGTATTACAGGTCCTCTCACGCGCTAACCCAGACTGATGTGAGTGCACGATCTCTGTATTAGTTTTTTTATTGTCCTTAACTCAAATCAAACAATATGCAGTTCAGGTCAAATAACATTCCTTTTTAACGCTTTCCAACCAAGGTTGAGATGTTAATGCATTAGCTCTGTTCGTTCATATCTGCCCATCTGTCTGTAGCATGGCAATTCAATAACCCTCTTAAAGATGTATGGACTGATGCTGTACAGAAGGATGTGGAGCTGAGTGGACTTGCCGATGACCGGTGCCAGCGGTGTCAAGATCGGCCTCTGTGGAGGAGGCTCGTGAAGCACACTGCTGGGCAGTTGGAGGCAGTCGCCCTCCAGTAACAACGGAGGGCGGATGAGCGACGCTCACGACAACGAGCGGAGCGTCTACCACACCAAGTCGGTGCAGTGGTGCCTGTCAGTCATCTTATTGAGCACACGGCACTTGGGTCTGTCCTGTGAGCTGGCAGAGAGCCTTCGACACATCACGTGGCCTCAACACGTAAGACAAAACTACAATTCGTGTTGTAGAGAATGTACCTCCTCCTAAACGTGTAACTTTTAAGTGGTATGCCTTGTAACTGATGAATGATCCGAGTGTGCTACCTATTTAAAAAGACAATGAGTTGCTCCAGATGCCTCGTGGAACACAAAAACACCATTTGACCTGTATCACAAGAACAACGGGTCTCACCTGAGTTCTCTGTACAGGTTACTTTCAAACACACACACACACTTTGTCCTAACATCACTTATTCAATGTTTGACCCTTACAGATCAAATGTTACAGGTATGCACAAAACCAGACAAGTATACATTCTAAATTAATGACAGGCATATTAACAAAATTGGATTACTGCAGTGAAATATACTGCATCACGTTACATCGTATTAACAAGAAGCTTTTAAAAAAAAGTTGCACAGTCTGCTTCAGTGTATGTAAAACATACTATTGTGTCATTCAAAACGAGTAGGCCATTGCATGCTGGCGTCTGAGTGAAAATGTAGCAAATTCTAAGCATTACCTACAAACTACACAACTGAGATGACACATCAATCATCGCCCCCTACTGAGAGGCTCTTGTCCACATGCAGGCCGGTGCAGGGCCACCACCTTGTTCCACACAGGGGCAGCTGCTACTTGGGGATGCTCTTCGAGTGTTTCAGACGAGGTACAACACAAAACTCCGAGTTGCTGAGGCGGTTAAGCAAGCACCATGTAAAAGCAATTATTATAACATAGTGAATGCTTGGGAGCTTATTGGCTCTTGCTCCTGGTTAGAGATCTACCCAACCCACGGGCCCACAAAGACTGGCCGCTCTTACCCTGCAGGATGAACCTAGAAACTGATGTTCAACTTGACATTCTAGTCATTAAAGGCCTGTGACAAAGGTGCATCTATTGTAGCGACATCGTCTCTGGTTTACACATCTACCGGGTCTCCACTTGACTTTGTATTGTCTAGGAGCAAGTCCACCCACACCTCCACTTCCACAAACTGCTGGGAGTTGCCTCGCTCTGCCTCAGTCAGAATTCTCCTCCTGCTTCACGATGTGAAAGTCCCATTTTGGAGTTGAATATTCATCTTCACATTTTACCTTCACTTCTTCGCTCATCACTTCTTCACATTTCACCATCACCTCTTCATATTTCACCTCGATACCTTTAAAAGTGTCCAAGCTGGGATTTTCGTCTGGTTCTTGTTTCATGAGGGATGGGCTCATTGCAGCACTTTGACTTTCACAAGCTGTACTCTGGTGTCTTCGAAGATTTGATGAATCTGCAAACAGCTTCCCGCACAGAGCACACTTGAAGGGTTTCTCTCCTGTGTGTGTTCTCTGGTGTTTTACAAGATCAGATGACTGTGCAAATGCCTTCCCACACACACTGCACTTGAAGGGTTTCTCTCCCGTGTGTGTTCTCTGGTGTACTTTAAGATGTGGTGACTGTGCAAACGCCATCCCGCACACAGTGCACTTGAAGGGTTTCTCTGCCGTGTGTGTTCTCTGGAGTATTACAAGATGCCATGAATCTGAAAACGCCTTGCCGCACAGAGTACACTTGAAGGGTTTCTCTCCTGTGTGTGTTCTCTGGTGTTTTACAAGAGCAGATGACTGTGCAAATGCCTTCACGCACACACTGCACTTGAAGGGTTTCTCTCCCGTGTGTGTTCTCTGGTGTGTTACAAGATTATATGACTGTGTAAACGCCATCCGGCACATCGTGCACCTGAAGGGTTTCTCTCCCGTGTGTGTTCTCTGGTGTGTTACAAGATTACATAACTGTCTAAACGCCATCCCGCACATCGTGCACCTGAAGGGTTTCTCTCCAGTGTGTGTTCTCTGGTGTTTTTTAAGAGCAGATGACCATGAAAATGCCTTGTTACACACAGTACATTTGAAGGGTTTCTCTCCTGTGTGACTTCTCTGGTGCCGTGTTAGATTTCCAGTTCGGTCCGTGCTGTATGCACACTGGTCGCATTGTTGACTTGTCGTGCCAAGCTGCGCTGAGTGCCTTTGCTCCATCAGAACAATTCTGCAGAGGAAGCGTCAGCTGCAGACAGAAAAAAAGAATATCCACACCATCTACACGTCAGGCACAGAGGAATGCACACGTGACTTACACGTCTATACTTATTAATATATTCATGATGTAGTGAAAAAGTTTCCCAAATTAATCAGATTTGATGAACGTGAAAACGCCTTCACGTACAGAGTGCACCTGAAGGGTTTCTCTCAACGGGCTGTTATGGCACGCATTGAGAGGGAAAATGTCATAAATATGCCTGGAAGCCTTCATATCTTCAAGATGAATGTTAACCCAAAACTCTTAAGCACACAATTTCGGCTGTCTTACTACAAAATGAATATTTATGAAAGCTAAATTCAGCTGACATAGCAAAGGGTGTTGAAAACAATACTATTTGTGTTTTGCATAAATGCATGAATTAATGTTCAATCGCAACTTAGAGGTGTGAATCCAGGCTAAGATGTCCTTGAATGCTGGGATGAACAGATCCGACTTCAGCTGAATGTGTGTGCTGTGTTCACCTCCTGTTTCCATTCTTATTAAGAGTTCCAGAGGAAAACAAAAATAAACTATTGTTTTGATATAACCTCCGTGTGCAATAGAGTTAACAGACTTTACTGCAAACACAAACTTCACACTGTCACACACTGCCATGAGTAAACAGGTGGTGGTGTGACCAGCACCATGCCTGGCCACCTTCATCTGCTCAGCATTAATTCTTCCTCACTCCACCAAGTAATGAATCGAGGATCAATCAACATAGCCGAGGCTATCTGTGTCTCTGTCTCTCTCTCCCCGTGAAGGTGTTCCCCTCCACACATTCAGTCAACAGCGGCACGCGCTTAGCGTCTTTGACCGATAGATACATTGACGCACGTATTGTTGGTTCTTTCAGTAAAGTCACGTAGATAGAAAATAAAAATAACAGATTAAATTTAATAAGATAAAGACCACTTGTGTTGCGATCAAAACGACGTGGTTTTTGATTTATTTACAATTCTTAATTATTTTTACAATGTTATTTTAATTTAATTTTCTATCTACGTGACTTTACCGAATAAACCAAGAATATGAATTCCTGCAATCACGAAAGTTTTAAGTCAAAACATTCACACACGTTGACAAAGCCTCACCTTGTGTTGTTGTGGGCAGGTCGCTTCTGATAACAAGAGCGGTATAGCAGCTCAAGCGGGCTTGGCCTGCTAACAAAAGAACGAAAATAAAAACTGCGTGAATATTTACAATAAAACAAAGTTACAAAGTGGCGAGCCGGGTGAAGGCAAATTAAACTTAAGCGAGATAATTAAAGTGAATGCAATCAGGCGAGGGCAGGAGGCAAGGCCCCGCGTGGCTAGGCCCCGCGTTGTAAAGTTCCAACCTGGACATCGATTCCCATGCTCGCTGCTACTCAACTGACATCCCTACGAGAGAGAGCGAGGCTCTACCTTGGTAAACAACAACAACAACCACCACAACCACAACGACCACCACCACCACAACGATGAGAATTTCTCACCTCGGATTTCAGTGCACACGCGCACACGGCAGCTTCCTGTTACCTCGCGACAGCAGGAAGTAGTATGATGTCACTTCCCTCCCACGAGCGGCTGACTGATTAAATGATGTTAATGAGGCCGGCTCATATGTCGAGGGATGGGGGCGTGGGCGCTGAACCCGTCGCAATAAACTCGCGACGGCTTTAACGAAAACATTATGTTAATGAGCAACCAGTCACTGGGCGTAGCTTTGCCCAAATAAGGATTGCCACTGGAGCGATGTCGGCAGTGACCCAAGCGAGGTGACCTCACGCTCAAGAGCGCGGTGGACGGGGGAGGGGTGAATACCGTGGTGACATGACGTCACTAGCGAGGTACACCTCCCACTGGCGTTACACGCCGATGAGGTGATGCAGAGTGGTGACGTCACAGAGTTGGAGTTTAAGTTGATTTAGATAAATTTTCCATTGCTCCCACCCTTGGGTGTGTGAGCTCAGCAACAACGTAGACATTATTGTGTATACACTGTGTGTGTGTGTACACTGTGTGTACGTATATACACTGTATGTACATACACTGTGTATACACTGTGTGTACACTGTGTGTATACACTGTGTGTGTGTACACTGTGTGTATACACTGTGTACACTGTTTGTATACACTGTATACACTGTGTGTGCACACTATGTGTGTCACTGTGTGTCACTGTGTATATACACTGTGTGTGTACCCTGTTTGTGTACACTGTGTATACACTGTGTGTGTACACTGTGTGTGTGTAGTGTATACCCTGTGTATGTGTACACTGTGTGTACACTGTGTCCACTGTGTGTACCTTGTGTATGTGTACAGTGTGTACACTGTGTATGTACACTGTGTCTGTACATTGTGTGTGTACACTGTGTGTGTACACTGTGTGTGTCCGAACCCCCGGCAAGGCCATCTACTTAATGACGAGAGAAAATTCACACGAAATGTCCTTTTCAATGAAGTCTTCCAGATGTAAATTGATACAAGCTTTTAATGAAGAAATAAAATAATCAAATTCAAAACACAACACAATTCAAAGATGCTTAATTTTAAAACTTCAAAATGGAGCATGGGGTACTTGCGTGAATGCGTCCTTCGTGTGCAAATGTTGTGACTTTCCTGGCCTGAAGGTCGTCAATGTGTTGGACCCTTATTGGTGCCCAGCGTCTCAACAACAGCAGTGGGGTTTGCTTCAACCGATAGGTACGAACATCCAGACGTCAATCAGCAAGGAGCATTTCTAGTCCCAGTTAGACAAACTCTACGTCAACACGTAAGACAAAACTACAATTCGTGTTGTAGAGAATGTACCTCCTCCTATACGTGTAACTTTCAAGTGGTATGCCTTGTAACTGATGAATGATCCGAGCGTGCTCCATATTTCAAAGACGATGAGTTGCTCCAGAGGCAGACGCTTCGTGAAACACAAAAGTACCCTTTGACCTGCATCACAAGAACAACGGGTCTCACCCGAGTTCTCTGTACAGGTTACTTCCAGACACACTTTGTCCTAACATCACTTATTCAATGTTTGACCCTCAGACAAAATGTTATATGTACGCGCACAATCAGACAAGTATTCATTCTAAATCATTGACAGGCATATTAACAACATTGAATTACTGCAGCGAAATTGACTGCATCACGTTACATCGTATTAACAAGAAGTTATTTTACAAATACGCACCGTCTGCTTAACAGTGTATGTACAACGTACTATTGTTGCGTCATTCAAAACGAGTAGGCCGTTGCATGCTGGCGCCTGGGTCAAAATGTAGCAAATTCTAAACATTACGCTACAAATAATAGATGAGGGCACTTCGATGGCAACACAAGCAATCGTCATCAGGTGGGACAAGCACAGCAGCAAGAAGAAGAAACTGCTGGAGTAGGCGCCACGACTTCAGCAGTTTCTCTTGCTGTGGTTGTCCCACCTGATGACGATTGCTTGTGTTGCGATCTAAACGCCGTGATCTGTTATGTTTCTACCCACGTGGTGACTTTACCGAAAGAACTCAAGAGTGTGGATTCCTGCAGTCACAAAAGCTTCGAATCAAGATTGCCTACAAACGACACAACTGAGATGACGCATCAATCATCGCCCCCTACTGACAGGCTCTTGTCCACATGCAGGCCGGTGCAGGGCCACCACCTTGTGCCAAACAGGGGCAGCTGCTACTTGGGGATGCTCTTCGAGTGCTTCAGACGAGACACAAAACTCCGAGTTGCCGAGGCGATAAAGCAAGCACTGTGTAAATGCAATTATAATAAAATAGTGAATGCTTGGGAGCTTATTGTCTCTCGCTCCTGGTTAGAGATCTACCCAACCAACAGGTCCACAAAGACTGGCCGCCCTTACTCTGCAGGATGAACCTAGGAGCTGAGTGTCCAACTTCACATTCTTGTCATTAAAGGCCTGTGACAAAGGTGCATCTATTGGAGCGACATCGTCTCTGGCTTACACATCTACCGGGTCTCCACTTGACTTTGTATTGTCTCGGAGGAAGTCCACCCACACCTCCACTTCCACAAACTGCTGGGAGTTGCCTCGCTCTGCCTCACAGTCAGAATTCTCCTCCTGCTTCACGATGTGAAGGTCCCATTTTGGAGTTAAATCTTCATCTTCACATTTTACCTTCACTTCTTCGCTCTTCACCATCACCTCTTCACATTTCACCTTCACCTCTTCACATTTCACCTCGATACCTTTAAAAGTGTCCAAGCTGGGATTTTCTTCCGGTTCGTGTTTAATGAGGGATGGGCTCATTGCGGCACTTTGACTTTCACAAGCTGATTTCAGACTGCACTCCTTGTGGATCTTCTGATACTTGTGTTCTCTGGTGTACTTGAAGATTCGATGAAACTGCAAACGCCTTCCCGCATAGAGTGCACCTGAAGGGTTTCTCTCCCGTGTGTGTTCTCTGGTGTGTTTTAAGAGTAGATGACTGTGAAAATGTCTTCCCACACACAGTGCACTTGAAGGGTTTCTCTTCCGTGTGCGTTCTCTGGTGTTTTTTAAGAGTAGATGAATCTGAAAATGTCTTCCCACACACACTGCACCTGAAGGGTTTCTCTCCCGTGTGTTCTCTGGTGTTTTTTAAGAGTAGATGACTGTGAAAATGTCTTCCCACACACAGTGCACTTGAAGGGTTTCTCTCCCGTGTGTGTTCTCTGGTGTTTTTTAAGAGTAGATGAATCTGAAAATGTCTTCCCACACACACTGCACCTGAAGGGTTTCTCTCCCGTGTGTGTTCTCTGGTGTGTTTTAAGAGCAAATGACTGTGAAAATGTCTTCCCACACACACTGCACCTGAAGGGTTTCTCTCCCGTGTGTGTTCTCTGGTGTTTTTTAAGAGTAGATGAATCTGAAAATGTCTTCCCACACACACTGCACCTGAAGGGTTTCTCTCCGGTGTGTGTTCTCTGGTGTGTTTTAAGAGCAGATGACTGTGAAAATGTCTTCCCACACACACTGCACTTGAAGGGTTTCTCTCCTGTGTGTGTTCTCTGGTGTGTTACAAGAGCAGATGAGCATGAAAATGCCTTCACACACACACTGCACTTGAAAGGTTTCTCTCCTGTGTGTGTTCTCTGGTGTAATATGAGATTATATGACTGTGTAAACGCCATCCCACACATCGTGCACCTGAAGGGTTTCTCTCCCGTGTGTGTTCTCTGGTGTGTTACAAGATCAGAGGACTGTGCAAATGCCTTCACGCACACACTGCACTTGAAGGGTTTCTCTCCTGTGTGTGTTCTTTGGTGTTTTACAAGATCAGATGACTGTGCAAAAGCCTTCACGCACACACTGCACTTGAAGGGTTTCTCTCCTGTGTGTGTTCTCTGGTGTTTTTTAAGAGTAGATGAATCTGAAAATGTCTTCCCACACACACTGCACCTGAAGGGTTTCTCTCCCGTGTGTGTTCTCTGGTGTGTTTTAAGAGCAAATGACTGTGAAAATGTCTTCCCACACACACTGCACCTGAAGGGTTTCTCTCCCGTGTGTGTTCTCTGGTGTTTTTTAAGAGTAGATGAATCTGAAAATGTCTTCCCACACACACTGCACCTGAAGGGTTTCTCTCCGGTGTGTGTTCTCTGGTGTGTTTTAAGAGCAGATGACTGTGAAAATGTCTTCCCACACACACTGCACTTGAAGGGTTTCTCTCCTGTGTGTGTTCTCTGGTGTGTTACAAGAGCAGATGAGCATGAAAATGCCTTCACACACACACTGCACTTGAAAGGTTTCTCTCCTGTGTGTGTTCTCTGGTGTAATATGAGATTATATGACTGTGTAAACGCCATCCCACACATCGTGCACCTGAAGGGTTTCTCTCCCGTGTGTGTTCTCTGGTGTGTTACAAGATCAGAGGACTGTGCAAATGCCTTCACGCACACACTGCACTTGAAGGGTTTCTCTCCTGTGTGTGTTCTTTGGTGTTTTACAAGATCAGATGACTGTGCAAAAGCCTTCACGCACACACTGCACTTGAAGGGTTTCTCTCCTGTGTGTGTTCTCTGGTGTTTTTTAAGAGTAGATGAATCTGAAAATGTCTTCCCACACACACTGCACCTGAAGGGTTTCTCTCCCGTGTGTGTTCTCTGGTGTGTTTTAAGAGCAAATGACTGTGAAAATGTCTTCCCACACACACTGCACCTGAAGGGTTTCTCTCCCGTGTGTGTTCTCTGGTGTTTTTTAAGAGTAGATGAATCTGAAAATGTCTTCCCACACACACTGCACCTGAAGGGTTTCTCTCCGGTGTGTGTTCTCTGGTGTGTTTTAAGAGCAGATGACTGTGAAAATGTCTTCCCACACACACTGCACTTGAAGGGTTTCTCTCCTGTGTGTGTTCTCTGGTGTGTTACAAGAGCAGATGAGCATGAAAATGCCTTCACACACACACTGCACTTGAAAGGTTTCTCTCCTGTGTGTGTTCTCTGGTGTAATATGAGATTATATGACTGTGTAAACGCCATCCCACACATCGTGCACCTGAAGGGTTTCTCTCCCGTGTGTGTTCTCTGGTGTGTTACAAGATCAGAGGACTGTGCAAATGCCTTCACGCACACACTGCACTTGAAGGGTTTCTCTCCTGTGTGTGTTCTTTGGTGTTTTACAAGATCAGATGACTGTGCAAAAGCCTTCACGCACACACTGCACTTGAAGGGTTTCTCTCCTGTGTGTGTTCTCTGGTGTTTTTTAAGAGTAGATGAATCTGAAAATGTCTTCCCACACACACTGCACCTGAAGGGTTTCTCTCCCGTGTGTGTTCTCTGGTGTGTTTTAAGAGCAAATGACTGTGAAAATGTCTTCCCACACACACTGCACCTGAAGGGTTTCTCTCCCGTGTGTGTTCTCTGGTGTTTTTTAAGAGTAGATGAATCTGAAAATGTCTTCCCACACACACTGCACCTGAAGGGTTTCTCTCCGGTGTGTGTTCTCTGGTGTGTTTTAAGAGCAGATGACTGTGAAAATGTCTTCCCACACACACTGCACTTGAAGGGTTTCTCTCCTGTGTGTGTTCTCTGGTGTGTTACAAGAGCAGATGAGCATGAAAATGCCTTCACACACACACTGCACTTGAAAGGTTTCTCTCCTGTGTGTGTTCTCTGGTGTAATATGAGATTATATGACTGTGTAAACGCCATCCCACACATCGTGCACCTGAAGGGTTTCTCTCCCGTGTGTGTTCTCTGGTGTGTTACAAGATCAGAGGACTGTGCAAATGCCTTCACGCACACACTGCACTTGAAGGGTTTCTCTCCTGTGTGTGTTCTTTGGTGTTTTACAAGATCAGATGACTGTGCAAAAGCCTTCACGCACACACTGCACTTGAAGGGTTTCTCTCCTGTGTGTGTTCTCTGGTGTTTTTTAAGAGTAGATGAATCTGAAAATGTCTTCCCACACACACTGCACCTGAAGGGTTTCTCTCCCGTGTGTGTTCTCTGGTGTGTTTTAAGAGCAGATGACTGTGAAAATGTCTTCCCACACACACTGCACTTGAAGGGTTTCTCTCCTGTGTGTGTTCTCTGGTGTGTTACAAGAGCAGATGAGCATGAAAATGCCTTCACACACACACTGCACTTGAAAGGTTTCTCTCCTGTGTGTGTTCTCTGGTGTAATATGAGATTATATGACTGTGTAAACGCCATCCCACACATCGTGCACCTGAAGGGTTTCTCTCCCGTGTGTGTTCTCTGGTGTGTTACAAGATCAGAGGACTGTGCAAATGCCTTCACGCACACACTGCACTTGAAGGGTTTCTCTCCTGTGTGTGTTCTTTGGTGTTTTACAAGATCAGATGACTGTGCAAAAGCCTTCACGCACACACTGCACTTGAAGGGTTTCTCTCCTGTGTGTGTTCTCTGGTGTTTTTTAAGAGTAGATGAATCTGAAAATGTCTTCCCACACACACTGCACCTGAAGGGTTTCTCTCCCGTGTGTGTTCTCTGGTGTGTTTTAAGAGCAAATGACTGTGAAAATGTCTTCCCACACACACTGCACCTGAAGGGTTTCTCTCCCGTGTGTGTTCTCTGGTGTTTTTTAAGAGTAGATGAATCTGAAAATGTCTTCCCACACACACTGCACCTGAAGGGTTTCTCTCCGGTGTGTGTTCTCTGGTGTGTTTTAAGAGCAGATGACTGTGAAAATGTCTTCCCACACACACTGCACTTGAAGGGTTTCTCTCCTGTGTGTGTTCTCTGGTGTGTTACAAGAGCAGATGAGCATGAAAATGCCTTCACACACACACTGCACTTGAAAGGTTTCTCTCCTGTGTGTGTTCTCTGGTGTAATATGAGATTATATGACTGTGTAAACGCCATCCCACACATCGTGCACCTGAAGGGTTTCTCTCCCGTGTGTGTTCTCTGGTGTGTTACAAGATCAGAGGACTGTGCAAATGCCTTCACGCACACACTGCACTTGAAGGGTTTCTCTCCTGTGTGTGTTCTTTGGTGTTTTACAAGATCAGATGACTGTGCAAAAGCCTTCACGCACACACTGCACTTGAAGGGTTTCTCTCCTGTGTGTGTTCTCTGGTGTTTTTTAAGAGTAGATGAATCTGAAAATGTCTTCCCACACACACTGCACCTGAAGGGTTTCTCTCCCGTGTGTGTTCTCTGGTGTGTTTTAAGAGCAAATGACTGTGAAAATGTCTTCCCACACACACTGCACCTGAAGGGTTTCTCTCCCGTGTGTGTTCTCTGGTGTTTTTTAAGAGTAGATGAATCTGAAAATGTCTTCCCACACACACTGCACCTGAAGGGTTTCTCTCCGGTGTGTGTTCTCTGGTGTGTTTTAAGAGCAGATGACTGTGAAAATGTCTTCCCACACACACTGCACTTGAAGGGTTTCTCTCCTGTGTGTGTTCTCTGGTGTGTTACAAGAGCAGATGAGCATGAAAATGCCTTCACACACACACTGCACTTGAAAGGTTTCTCTCCTGTGTGTGTTCTCTGGTGTAATATGAGATTATATGACTGTGTAAACGCCATCCCACACATCGTGCACCTGAAGGGTTTCTCTCCCGTGTGTGTTCTCTGGTGTGTTACAAGATCAGAGGACTGTGCAAATGCCTTCACGCACACACTGCACTTGAAGGGTTTCTCTCCTGTGTGTGTTCTTTGGTGTTTTACAAGATCAGATGACTGTGCAAAAGCCTTCACGCACACACTGCACTTGAAGGGTTTCTCTCCTGTGTGTGTTCTCTGGTGTTTTTTAAGAGTAGATGAATCTGAAAATGTCTTCCCACACACACTGCACCTGAAGGGTTTCTCTCCCGTGTGTGTTCTCTGGTGTGTTTTAAGAGCAAATGACTGTGAAAATGTCTTCCCACACACACTGCACCTGAAGGGTTTCTCTCCCGTGTGTGTTCTCTGGTGTTTTTTAAGAGTAGATGAATCTGAAAATGTCTTCCCACACACACTGCACCTGAAGGGTTTCTCTCCGGTGTGTGTTCTCTGGTGTGTTTTAAGAGCAGATGACTGTGAAAATGTCTTCCCACACACACTGCACTTGAAGGGTTTCTCTCCTGTGTGTGTTCTCTGGTGTGTTACAAGAGCAGATGAGCATGAAAATGCCTTCACACACACACTGCACTTGAAAGGTTTCTCTCCTGTGTGTGTTCTCTGGTGTAATATGAGATTATATGACTGTGTAAACGCCATCCCACACATCGTGCACCTGAAGGGTTTCTCTCCCGTGTGTGTTCTCTGGTGTGTTACAAGATCAGAGGACTGTGCAAATGCCTTCACGCACACACTGCACTTGAAGGGTTTCTCTCCTGTGTGTGTTCTCTGGTGTTTTTTAAGAGCAGATGACCATGAAAATGCCTTCTCACACACACTGCACTTGAAGGGTTTCTCTCCCGTGTGTGTTCTCTGGTGTAATACGAGATTATATGACTGTGTAAACGCCATCCCACACATCGTGCACCTGAAGGGTTTCTCTCCCGTGTGTTCTCTGGTGTGTTACAAGATCAGATGACTGTGCAAATGCCTTCACGCACACACTGCACTTGAAGGGTTTCTCTCCTGTGTGTGTTCTCTGGTGTGTTACAAGATTACATGACTGCGTAAACGCCATTCCGCACATCATGCACCTGAAGGGTTTCTCTCCCGTGTGTGTTCTCTGGTGTGTTACAAGATTACATGACTGTGTAAACGCCATTCCGCACATCGTGCACCTGAAGGGTTTCTCTCCCGTGTGTGTTCTCTGGTGTTTTACAAGATCAGATGACTGTGCAAATGCCTTCACGCACACACTGCACCTGAAGGGTTTCTCTCCTGTGTGTTCTCTGGTGTGTTACAAGATCAGATGACTGTGCAAATGCCTTCACGCACACACTGCACTTGAAGGGTTTCTCTCCTGTGTGTGTTCTCTGGTGTTTTTTAAGAGTAGATAAATCTGAAAATGCCTTCCCACACAAACTGCACTTGAAGGGTTTCTCTCCCGTGTGTGTTCTCTGGTGTGTTACAAGATTACATGACTGTGTAAACGCCATTCTGCACATCGTGCACCTGAAGGGTTTCTCTCCCGTGTGTGTTCTCTGGTGTTTTACAAGATCAGATGACTGTGCAAAAGCCTTCACGCACACACTGCACTTGAAGGGTTTCTCTCCTGTGTGTGTTCTCTGGTGTGTTACAAGATTACATGACTGTGTAAACGCCATTCCGCACATCGTGCACCTGAAGGGTTTCTCTCCCGTGTGTGTTCTCTGGTGTGTTACAAGATTACATGACTGTGTAAACGCCATTCCGCACATCGTGCACCTGAAGGGTTTCTCTCCCGTGTGTGTTCTCTGGTGTTTTACAAGATCAGATGACTGTGCAAATGCCTTCACGCACACACTGCACTTGAAGGGTTTCTCTCCTGTGTGTGTTCTCTGGTGTTTTTTAAGAGTAGATAAATCTGAAAATGCCTTCCCACACAAACTGCACTTGAAGGGTTTCTCTCCCGTGTGTGTTCTCTGGTGTATTACAAGATTACATGACTGTGTAAACGCCATTCCGCACATCGTGCACCTGAAGGGTTTCTCTCCCGTGTGTGTTCTCTGGTGTTTTACAAGATCAGATGACTGTGCAAAAGCCTTCACGCACACACTGCACTTGAAGGGTTTCTCTCCTGTGTGAGTTCTCTGGTGCCGTGTCAAATTTCCAGTCCGATCCGTGCTGTATGCACGCTGGTCGCATTGTTGACTTGTCATGCCGAGCTGCGCTGAGTGCCTTTGCTCCATCAGACCAATTCTGCAGAGGAAGCGTCAGCTGCAGACAGAAACAAAGAATATCCACACCATCTACACGTCAGGCACAGAGGAATGCACACGTGACTTACACGTCTATACTTATTAATATATTCATGATGTTGTGAAAAAGTTTCCCAAATTCATCAGATTTGATGAACGTGCAAACGCCTTCCCGCATAGAGTGCACCTGAAGGGTTTCTCTCCACGGGCTGTTATGGCACACAATGAGAGGGAAAATGTCATTAATATGCCTGGAAGCCTTCATATCTTCCAAGATGAATGTTAACCCAAAACTCTAAGCACACAAATTTGGCTGTCTGACTACAAAAGGAATATTTATGAAAGCTAAATTCAGCTGACATAGCAAAAGGTGTTGAAAACAATACTATTTGTGGTTTGCATAAATGCATGAATTAATGTTCAATCGCAACTTAGAGGTGTGAATCCAGGCTCAGATGTCCTTGAATGCTGGGATGAACAGTTCCGAATTCAGCTGCATGTGTGTGCTGTGTTCACCTCCTGTTTCCATTCTTAGTAAGAGTTCCAGAGGAAAACAAAAATAAACTATAGTTTTGATATAACCTCCGTGTTCAACAGAGTTAATAGACTTTACTTCAAACACAAACTTGACACTGTCACACACTGCCATGGGTAAACAGGTGGTGGTGTAACCAGCACCATGCCTGGCCACCTTCATCTGCTCAGCATTAATTCTTCCTCACTCCACCAAGTAATGAATCGAGGATCATCAACATAGCCGAGGCTATCCGTGTCTCTGTCTCTCTCTCCCCGTGGTGAAGGTGTTCCCCTCCACACATTCAGAGTCAACAGCGGCACGCGCTTAGCGTCTTTGACCGATAGATACATTGACACACGTATTGTTGGTTCTTTCAGTAAAGTCACATAGATAAAAATAACAGATTAAATTCAATAAGATAAAGACCACTTGTGTTGCGATCGAAACGTCGTGGGTTTTTTGCTTTATTTTCAATTTTTTATTTTATTGTTATTTTAATTGTATTTTCTATCTACGTGACTTTACCGAAAGAACCAAGAATATTAATTCCTGCAGTCACCAAAGTTTTAAGTCAAAACATTCACACACGTTGACAAAGCCTCACCTTGTGTTGTTGTGGGCAGGTCGCTTCTGATAACAAGAGCGGTATAGCAGCTCAAGCGGGCTTGGCCTGGTGAAAAAAATGAAAATAAAAACTGCGTGAATATTTACAATAAAACAAAGTTACAAAGTGGCGAGCCGGGTGAAGACAAATTAAACTTAAGCGAGATAATTAAAGTGAATGCAATCAGGCGAGGGCAGGAGGCAAGGCCCCGCGTGGCTAGGCCCCACGTTGTAAAGTTCCAACCTGGACATCGATTCCCATGCTCGCTGCTACTCAACTGACATCCCTACAAGAGAGAGGCTCTACCTTGGTAAACAACAACAACAACCACCACCACCACGAGAATTTCTCACCTCGGATTTCAGTGCAAGCGCAGATCAGCAGCCTCCTGTTACCTCGCGACGTCACGCGGGTAAGCTGGTGACATGACGTCACTTCTGGGTTAAGAAACACGCCCCTCCCACAATGAGCGGCTGTAACTGAATAAATTATGTTAATGAGTCCGGCCCATATGTCGAGGGATGGGGCCTGGCTGCTGAACCCGTCGCAATAAACTCTCGACGGTTTAAACGAATACATTATGTTAATGTACCGCCAGTCACTGGGCGTAGCTTTGCCCAAATAAGGATTGGCACTGGATTGATATCGTCAGTGACCCAAGCGGAGGTGACGTCACGCTCAAGGGCGCAGTGGACGGGGGTTGGGGGAGTGTGAATACCTTGGTGACATGGCGTCACTAGCGAGGTACACCTCCCGCTGGCACTTCATGAGGTCATGGGGATGGAGTTTAAGTTGATTCAGATTCATTTTCCATTGCCCCCTCCCATGAGTGCCTGAACTCAGCAACAACAACGTGGACATTATTGTGTATACGTACACACTGTGTACACTTTGAGGCCACGTGAAGCATCAAAGGCTCGCTGGAAGGAGGAAGTTGCGTGACAGACTCAGCAGTTGCGATGGGTTAACCGACGGATGGCTATCGATTAGAAATCACATATCCCCGAGTCTCACCTGTGAGTGGCACCGCCTCACGCTGTTGTGGATCCCCACGTGGCTCGGAGCCTCAAAAGCTCCATGCCTCCTGGGTGGTGATACAAAGACAAAGATCCCCCGTGTAGCCTTAACAGACTGTTGGGGCAAGTGCTGTTAGCAAGTATCAGCTCCACCTATGAAGGCCGGCGCGGCACGCGAAGGGAATGGGTGGCCAGCACCGTGCCCGACCGCCTTTGTCTCCCCAGTAGCGATGCTTGCACACCGCACCGGGTACTCACTTGAGGCTGAGTCGACCTAGGGGAGGCCCAGAACCGGTTCAAATAATCGTCACTGGGTGTTGGCTGTGGGCGGGAATCAAACTCGGGTCGTTATGTTCGTAGAGCAGCGCACTAACCGCTAGACTACCGCCACACACGTTACACACACACACGCACAGTACACACACACACGCACAGTACACACACACACAGTACACACACACACGCACAGTGCACACACACACAGTACACACACACGCACAGTACACACGCACGCACACAACAACAACCGCCATTCGCCACTAAGTGGCGGTGACGTCACCACGACGCTTGTGCCAGGCTATGTGCACCCTGAGGCCACGTGAAGTGTCGAACGCCCGCTGGCAGGAGGTCACGGGGCAGACCCAGGTGCCACGGGTCGACTGACTGAGATGACTGGCTGATGCACCACCTGTGCCCCCTACTGTGCCAACCTGCTGTGCTTTAGCCACCCGGCGCTCCGCTCGTTGTTCTGAGCGTCGCTCCTCCGCCCTCCGTTGTTGTTGGAGGGCGACTACCTCCAACTGCCCAATAGCGTCCTTCACGAGCCTCCTCCACAGAGGCAGATCTTGACACCGCTTGTACCAGTCATCGGCAAGTCCACTCAGCTCCACGTCCTCCTGTACCACATCACTCCATCTCTTCTCTAGCCCGTGCCGCGCCCGCTTAGCCCCCTCAATCCGGCCGAACAAAAGCTGTTTCGGCATGCGGTGGCTGGGCATGCGGGCTACATGACCCAGCCATCGCAGCCTTGCCCGCCGGAGGAGCTCACCGATGGGACCCTGCCCAGATCTTTCAAGGATTTGTGAGCTCCTCACACAATCCAGTCTGGTTAAACCCAGGATGGATCGTAGGCAGGCCAGCCTAAATGTTTCTAACCGGCGAAGATGCTTCATTAAGAGGGTCCACGTTTCGCAAGCGTAGAGAAGGGAGGGAATGACCGTGGCCGAGAAGACCTGAAGCTTAGTGCGGAGCGACAGACCAGGTAGCTTCCACACAGCGTTACGCAACCGATGAAAAGATATTGCCGCTCGACTGATTCGGAGTGAGACCTCTGCTGTTAAACCAGAACCGGTCATGAGCACACTGCCAAAGTATGGGAAACTCTCCACTCTCTCCACAACTGCCCTATCACCAATTGGGAGTTATGGGGGTCGAGTGTCCGATGGTACAAAATACCCAGGCAGGTGCTTAGTTTTGGTGGGGCTGATGGTAAGGCCCCACCTCTTAGTGGCACGCTCCAGTCTCAGCAGCAGCGTCTCCAACTCCTCCTCTGACTGAGCAGCTATTACCAAATCATCAGCATACATAAGGTAGTTGAGCAATAGGGAGCCATCCCTTGACCGCACCCGGGCATCGATCAGCCTCCCAATATATCTGTACCATATGGAGATTCCCCCGGTACAGCTATTGAAGGCTTCACAAACTACATGGTCAAAATAGATGTTAAATAATGTGGGAGCCAGAGGACATCCCTGTCGCACCCCAAGGTGTACAGGGAATGGCTCTGACTCCCGGCCACGTAGTTTTACCCGGGCCCGCTCACCATCATGAAGGTCCTTAATGATCGTGAGCAGAGGGTCAGGTACTCCAAAAGCACGAAGAACGACCCAGAGCCCAGGCGTACTGATGGTATCATAGGCCTTGACCAGGTCAATAAAGCAGAGATGTAGGTCTTGTTGGAATTCCCTACACCTCTGCTGTAGCAGACGGACAGAAAATATGGCATCTGTGCAGGACCGCCCTTTCCTGAAACCGCATTGGGGCTCCGCAAGCCTCTCCTCAGCGTGCCTGGCAAGGCGATGCTGAATAATCCTTGCCAGGACCTTTCCCGGCACACTGAGGATTGAGATGCCCCTGTAGTTGTTACAGTCTCTGCGGTCCCCCTTCTTAAAAAGGAGGACCACCAGGGCATCCTTCCAATCCTGCGGAACCCGTCCAGTGGTCCAGACTGTTGTTATGATGTCATATAGGGCAGTCTGTGCACAAACGCCACCCTCCCTCAGCATTTCGCTTGGGAGATCATCTCTGCCCGCTGCCTTTCCTGGTCTCAGACTCCGGATCGCCTTCAGTACTTCCTCAACAGATGGCACCTCAGCCAGCCACTCACAGGGGGTGACTTCTTCCAATATGAGGCACCGCAGCCTCAGCAGGGTCATCCTCACTTTGTGCCACGATGTTTTCCTGGCTGAGGGATTTTCCCTCCCCCAGGACCTCACAGAAATGCTCAGCAAAATCTGCAAACCTGTTCCTGGGGGTCGGAGATTGGATCACCGTTTTTTCCCCTAATGATGGTAATAGGTGTGGCGCTGCAGGTTACTTTTTTGATGGAGTTAAATAGAGATTTGTGATCACGGGCCACTGAGGCAGACTCTATCTCCTCAGCAACCCGCGACCACCACCCATCCTTGCAGCGCCTCACGGCTCTCCGAACCTCCGAGCGAAGGCTGCGGTAAGCCTCCTCATTCTCTGACGTGGGATTCTGTAGCCGATGGCAGTGGGCCTGTCGCTTTTTCTCAACCATCCTGAACACCTCCTCTGTCAGCCAGGGTCTCTGGGGAGGTCTGGACCGCGTACCCAAAGCAGCCATTACAGCTGCATGAGTCACAGTCCTAAACCTCGCCCATTTACCCTCGACATCAGGAGGAGTCGGGGACGATGCCAATCCCAGCCGCAAGCGATGATGAAATTCTCGCTTGCAACTTTCATCAGATAACTGAGACCAGGCCACTTCAGGTCGGAATGGGGTCCTGGGTGTACACCCACCACCGGAGTGGAAGAATGGCAGGCGCATCTTACAGATGACTAGTCGATGGTCAGAGGGCAGATCAGCTCCACGGTAGGTCCTGGTGTCAAGGACATGGGCTCGCATCCGCTGGTCCGTCACTATGTAGTCCAGCAGATGTTCTTGCTTGGACCCGGCATGCATCCATGATGTTGTGTGGATGCGCCGATGCCGGAACAGCGTGTTGGTAATTACAAGCCCATGGGCTGCACAAAAATCTAGCAGCCTTCTACCGTTGTTATTGAGCTGATCTGGCCCATGCCCTCCAATCACTCCAGACCAGGTGCCAGTATCATGACCAACTCGGGCATTAAAGTCACAGACACAACAGACAACACACACAGAGACACACACACAGAGACACACACACAGAGACACACAACACACACAGACACGCACACAGAGACAGACACAACACAAATGTCTCCCCGTGTAGTCTCCCTGACGGGCTGCGCGAGGCTTACAGACACACACACACAGACACACACACACAGAGACACACACACAGACACAACACACACACACACAGACACACACAGACACAACACAAATGTCTCCCCGTGTAGTCTCCCTGACGGGCTGCGTGAGGCTTACACACACAGAGACACACACACAGAGACACACCCACACACAGAGACACACACACAGAGACACACACACAGAGACACACACAGAGGTACACCCACACA